>NC_083884.1:66300400-66910400 GCF_032452875.1 Bos javanicus | reverse complement strand
CAGTGTTGCCATTGGTGGGATGGTGGGGAGGGGTCATGTCTCCTGTTCAGACATGATTTCAAGAGACATTCATTTACTCAGGCTCTAGGGGGGAACATTGTTGTTACCCGCCAGAACTGGAACCGAACTCGAGTTCAGCTGCTTGTTACTGAAAAGTCAAATGTTCGAGAGACAAAGATTGGTGGGGAAAGATGCTTCATTCAAGAAGCCTGTGACCTGGGGAGATGGTGAACTAGCAACCGCCCAAAAAACAGTCTCCCCATTGCCAGAGGGCAAGAGTTTTTAAAGGAAAGCTTCACGGGTGCACAGGCGGGGGTTCCATGCAGAACAGCCAGTCAGCTGACTCCATCGATCATATTGAAACTGGTCACATGGTGGTCTGGTCAGCACCATCTTGACTGTCTCAAGCACAGTTCATCTTCAGCTCCAGGGTTAGTCAGTTCCCGTTTCCTAGAGGCCAGTTCTTAAAATTGTGCAAGATGGAGCAGCTTGTGTCACGGCTACTGTCTGCTGATCATGCAATTAGCTTTTTCCCTCTGGTGGTAGCTCTAGTATCTGCAAAACAACTCAGGAGTGGTCATCAGACACTTAACCTGTGTCCTTCAGGGAGGAACTAAAGATGATGTGACTCGCCCTAATTATTAACTGCTGGAGCCTGCTCTTTTGTGACTCAGAGGAGGTCTGGCAGACTACAGCTTTTCAACAAATAAAAGATGGAGGACTCTGAAGGCCTTTTGTACCTGGGAGGGCCCTGAAGGGTCCTTCTCAGTTTTATTATAAGGCAGATACTATCCTTGCCCTTAGGGAGAAAACAGCCCAGTGAATTCGGTGAAAAGGGTGGCAGAGGCATGAAAGAATCACTGGAGTTACGATATGCATGTGAAATTATTAAGGAAACATGTTGGTAGACGCTCCAAGCAGTGGACCTTGTACAAATAGGTGTTATGCAATAAATAAAGTATATGAAGGGATACATGTTAAGTAACCTTGGTAAACTGGGTTCAGTGAAACTAATAGGTGTTCTCAGTGCCTTTAATGTAAGGATGTGCCCTGAGCTGCTCTGAATCTGATTGATTGTCACAGTCCTCAGGGAGGCATCTCAAAAGGACAAATGTAGCACAGACCTATGAAATCAGAATCCCCCAGAAGTGAGGCTAAGGAAACTGCAGTGTTACAAGGTCTCCAGGTTGATTTTTTTTTAAATAATCAGTCAAAATAATTTGGAGATTAGAACTTGGGGCTGTTAGGGGGGACTTCCCTGGTGGTCCAGTGGCTGAGGCTCCAAGTTCCTAATGCAGGGGGCCTGGGTTTGGTCCTTGGTCAAGAAACCAGATCTTGCATACCGAAACGAAGATCCCTTGTGTAGAAATTAAGACCTGGAACTGCCAAATAAATTTAAAAAAAGAATTTGGGGCTATTAGGGACTGGAATGTCTGTGGTCCTTTCACCCCACCACCCTCCACTGCCAATTCACCTGTTGAAATCTAATCCCCAGTGGGATGATATTTGGACATAGAGCTTTGGAAGATGATTAAGTGATGAGGGTGGGGCCTCTAGAGGAAAAAAAAAGAATACTAGCTCACCTTCCTCATGTGAAGATATGAGAAGGGGACTTTCCACCACCCCGAACTCACCAAGACCCCACTATGCTAGCACCCTGATCACAGACTTCCAGCCTCCAGAATTATGAGAAATTTCCGTTTATACACCATCCAGTCTATGGCACTTTGTTTACAACAGCCCAAGCTAAGACAGGGACTACAGGAATTTCCCAGTCTTCTTAGTCTCCTAGATATATCTGCTGAAACATTCTTCAGTATATGCTAGTCTGGATACCTGGTCCTAGCTGTGTTGATTTCTCTATTGCCATCCATTCACTAGGAAATGTGCGGGCATCCCAGTGGAATCCAGGTGTGCATATTAAAAGGAGCCAGGTACACAACCCTAGCCAAGTGTCTAGAGACAAAAATCAGAGGAGCTCATGGTCCTCTGGGATTTCCCCTTGGCAGAGCCTCTTAGGGAAGATCTGGTTTTGCTCTTTTCCTAACACACAGGAGGTGCAGATGCTGGAATGATCTCAGTGGCCACAAATGAGCCATCCAGAGACTGGAGGTGGGGTGGTCTCAATGGTTCCTGAGGGGGTCCTGAAGCACTCACAGCAATGACTGGGTTCTAGGAGTTGGTCTTTAAAGGTAGAAGTCTTCTAGAGGGATGGGATGGGGGGATAAAAGGGAGGGAACATATATATATATATATATATATATATATATATATTTATTATTGCTGATTCACATTGTCTACAGCAGAAACCAATACAACATTATAAAGCAGTTATTCTTCACTTAAAAATAAATAAAAATGAATAAGTTTTTTTAACAGGTAAGGGGCCTAGCCCATGTCTGGACCTGTGACCCTGTCTCTCCTCTGCAGGATTTCAAGAGGCTGACCGTGACTCTTTTGGCTGATTTACTCCTGATGTTCCCATTGGCTATCTCCCAACAGCCTCATGGTCATATTTATAACAAAGCAGCACACCTCTTTTAAACAAGCAGCTTAGGGTGCTGAACAGTCACAAAATTAGTGAAAGTAATTAAATCCTCAGTTCTTCATGGACAAGTTGTTCACTTCCACGCCTCAGTTTCCTCATCTGCAAACAGAGAAAATAGAGTATAATCTCCCTCCCAGGATGGAAGAGATTAAATAGATGCCATTACAAAGCATCTGGCACAGAGTAGATCTTCAACAAATGCAAGTTATTCCTTCCTTCCTTATTTCCTTCTTCCTCGAAGGGCTTTTCGTTAAGAGTCAGGAGAAAGAGGATGGTTCTGCCACCAGCTTGTGTGTGACATTGGTTCTCTGTTGGGCTCTGAATTTGGCGGAGAGTTTAGTTGGAAAAGAGCTAACATTCTAATTAATTCAAGCAGGGGAAGTAGGAAGAAGGAATACATATTGTTAAGATGCAGGGGCAACTCATAGAGCCTGAGCTGGAGTGAAGGCATGTCTCAGGGAAATAGGGACCCGGGTGTGCTAGGAAACCTGAGATGCTCCTCCTTTCTGCCTTTGTCCTTTCTCCTCTCTTGACGTGGCTTTCATTTGTTGCTACTTCCCAACCCACAGCACAGATCACGCCAGTCAACACTCCCCGGAATGCACACACTGAGCCAAGGGCCCGCTTCCCTTAAAAAATGAAAGTGTTAGTCAGCCAATCCTGTCCGACTCTTTGTGACCCCATGTAGCCCTCCAGACTCCTCCATCCATGGGATTCTCTAGGTAAGAATACTGGAATGGGTTGCCTTTCCCTTCTCCAGGGGATCTTCCCCACCCAGGGATCGAACCCAGGTGTCCCACATTGCAGGAGGATTCTTTACCATTTGAGTCACCAGGGAAGCCCTTAAACTACTTCCAGATCTCCAGAGGCTTTCATTGGCCCAGCTTGAGTTGGGCCCTACCCCTGATCCAATCCACGGTGTCCATAGCTGGGGCCAGAGAAGGAGAACTGGGATTGCCAAAGGGTAAGAGTCTCTGAGATGAATGAAACACGCTAGCTGGCCTCACGGAGCTCGGTGTGAAGAGGGAGACAGACCCAGGGGCAAACTCCATTCCTACTTAGGAGAGGTCATCAAACGATGGGATTGAAAGGACCACACAACCAGCTTGCGGTGTGAAAAGTTCCCAGAAGCTGCACCAACCACTGCCCCAAAGCCGCTCTAGGACGTGATGAGCCAATTAATCACAATTATTATTTATGGCAGTGCCAATCCACCTGCTTGTGTCACAAGACATTAGTTATTGCCAGGAATGATGAATCCCAGGATGTAGAACATGCTAAAAATATTAATCTACAAGTGAAAATGATTTTAATTGGATTTCGCCCTTGGGGTCGTGTCAGGGTCCCGCTTTCAATCAGACTTGTCCAGTCAGCAAAGCGGACCCCAGCCTTTCAAATTGAAACTGTGATTGGCTGGCAGAGGTTAATAGAAATGTTGGGAAATAAATAGGTTATTGATTGATCATAACAATCAGCTGGCTCCTGGCTTACCTTGCTGACCTCGCCCACCCAATTTTACGGCCAAACTCAGTTAGCATCTAATTATAGATCACTTTTACAATACTGTGTATTAATGAGTAGATTAAAGGGGGTGGTGGGTAGGGGAATTCTTACTGGAGAAGTTTCCCCCTGGCAGAAAAATGTGATGAGACCTCCTGTCTTACTTGGGGACTGTGCCTGAGAGAAGGGAGGATCCTAAGAGGAATATTACTCTCCCCACTTTCCTGACAAAACCTCATTCTTTCACTCAACACACACTTGGAGGCTTTGTGCAGGGAGCCTGGGGACCATATTTGATACAACCCCTCTGCTCAGGCCCTCAGTCCGGCTTCTAAAACATCCGTGAGCATAAGAATTACTTGGCAGGGGGCTTCCCTGCTGGCTCAAGTGGTAAGGAATCTGTCTGCCAGTGCAGGAGACATGAGTTCAATCCCTGACCCAGGAAGATCCCCCGTGCCTCGGGGCAACTAAACCCACGTGCCATAACTACTGAGCCCACATGCCCTGGAACCCGGGCTCTGCAACCAGAGAAGCTACCACAGTCAGAAACTCGTGCAGCACAACCCGAGAACAGCCCCCACTCTCCACACCTGCAGAAAGCTCACACAGCCATGAAGACCCAGCACAGCCAAAAAGAAATAGTAAATTTTTTTAAAGGAATTATTTGTCAGGCAGCTTGTTAGAAAGGCAGATTCTTGAACCCACCCCTGAGGCGCTGATTCAGAGGAGTCTGCATTTTTAGCAAGCCCACCCAGCCTCAGAAGTCCAGAGGCAGTGGGGGAACCTCAGTTTGAGACAGAATGGCCTGATTGGAAATAAGGTCCACACAAGGAAACAAAAGTCAGAGCTCTGGGTGCCCGGCTGGAAACTGGTCCAGGGTCCCATGGGACACATGGGAAGCCAGGGTCAGCTGAACCTGGGAGTCTTCAGAGAGCAGATGATGCTGGCGTTGAGCAGGAATTCCCCAGGTGAGCCTGAAGAGCAGTTTGTCCCCATAAAGGGTCATTTTTAACAGGCACCAGTGGTGCGGCTGGCAGTCCCCACCAGGGAGATAATCAGCGTCTGCTTTTTGGCTGGGAAGACAAGACCTATAAATAACTTTGAATTGCCTCCTCTATTCCAAGTGACTCTCCGCTTGCTGACCCCCAGCCTCTTGCGCCCTGGTCTTTTCCCCCCAGCCTTATAGCCCGACCCCCAAGCCTCTTGAACCCCAGTCTTTCCCCCCAGCACGCCAACTCACTCCCACCTCAGGGCCTTTGCCCTCTCTGTCGCCCGTGCCGGACATGCCCTTCCTCCTGACGTCACATGCTCAGCTCCTTCACAGCAGCTCAAAGTGCCACCTCCTCCCACCACCAGCCTCAGCCATCCCCAGGCCACGCTGCCCAGTTGCTCTCCTCAACTTCTTCCGTAGCAGTGAATGGCAGGAGGTACCTCACATGAAATTAAAAGATGCTCACTCCTTGGAAGGAAAATTATGACCAACCTAGACAGCATATTAAAAAGCAGAGACATTACTTTGCCAACCAACGTCCATCTAGTCAAGGCTATGGTTTTTCCAGTAGTCATGTATGGATGTGAGAGTTGGACTATAAAGAAAGCTAAGCGCCGAAGAATTGATGCTTTTGAACTGTGGTGTTGGAGAAGATTTTTGAGAGTCCCTTGGACTGCAAGGAGATCCAGCAGTCCATCCTAAAGGAGATCAGTCCTGGATATTCATTGGAAGGACTGATGTTGAAGCTGAAACTCCAATACTTTGGCCACCTGATGCGAAAAACTGACTCATTGGAAAAGACCCTGATGCTGGGAAAGATTGAAGGCGGGAGGAGAAGGGGAACACGGAGGATGAGATGATTGGATGGCATCACTGACTCGATGGACATGAGTTTGGGTAAACTCCGGGAGTCGGTGATGGACAGGGAGGCCTGGCGTGCTGCAATCCATGGGGTCGCAAAGAGTCGGACACAACTGAGCGACTGAACTGAACTGACCTGACCTCACATGTTAGGTTCCATGTCTGTGACCCCTACTGGCCTCAGAGGACGCTGTGCACAGGCAGGACATGGTTGCCAGATGGGCCTCATCCTGAACTCTGAGGAACAAAGAGGACAGGCCAGGAAAAGACAGACGAAGTTCATGAGCTGAGACCCAGCACTCCAGGCAGGTGAAGTTGTGAGCCCATGACTTACCAGCTCTGTACATCATTTATGTATCAAGATTCCTGTTCTGCGGGAGAGGAGGGTGGGCAGGAGAGGGAGGGAGCTGGCACGGCCACCCCGGACGCAAACAAAGCGCTGGAGGCTTAGATGAGAGGAATGGCAGAGAGTCAGAGGAAAATGGATAGAATCAAGAGACACCTGGGATTTCTCCCCGATTTTGCTTTTGAGCAACCAGAGACGAGATGTGGGGCTCTTCACTGAGATGGGAGACGCTGGCGGAGGACCGGGATGGAGCTGGGTGGAAACATCTTGAGTTCAGGAAAGAGAGAAACAAAGACGTTTTTTTAAAGGAATTATATCTGTTGTCTGTTTCTGCACAAGGATCCACTCCAAGACCTACTGACTTAGAACTAGAATCATTTCTCCTGAACCTGCAGTTTGGGAAGGGTTATCTGCGCTCCATGCGGCATTGGCTAGGCAGCCCAACTAGCGCTGAAGGATCAGCCCTTTGAGATGGCACAGTTGCTGCAGTCTGGAGGCTGAGCCAGGGCTCGGGGTGGGGAAGGGGTTGGGGCTTAGGTCCTCCACATGTCTCTTCACAGCTGCTTTGGCTTCCTCGCAGCATGGTGGCTGGGCTCTAGGTGAACCGCACTTGGCCTTGGAAGTCACGTACCATCACGTCTGCCATAGTCACAAACCTGCCGGGCTTTTGAGGGGATGGGAGAGGCTGCTGCTGCCGTTTCTGGAAAATACAGCCAGCCACGGCGACAATAATGACAAACGCTTGCGGCACAATTACTCTACACCAGGACTTCCCCGCGCGTGGGGTCCTTTCACAACAGCCCCAAGGAGGAGGCTCTGTTATTAACCCCATCTCACATGTGGGGACATGAAGGCCCAGACAGGTGAAGTGACTTGCCCCACGTGACACACTGTCTGAGTCCTGGTGGCTCCGAGCAGAGCTCAGCCTGACTTTTCTGTACGCCTCAGTGCCCAGTGCAGGGCCCGGCCCCAGACCCCGGGGCACTGGCTGGGTGAGGCTGAAGGCACGGACGGCGTGAGTCCCGCAGGAGCCCCCTCACTGCCACACTGATAACCTGGGAACGCTTAGAGGCGGCTCAGGCCTGACCCCAGTGCCAAAAGGTGTTGTCTGGTATGAGCTCCCCAGTGGCCCAGCGGCCCTGAGATCCTCCCTGGGAAAGAGCCCCCACGGTCCTGAGCTTTCAAGGCGCTCCTGTGGCGGGAGGCTCCAGAACATTCCTTACATTCCAGGGCTTTTCTCTGGGAGGAGGCCTCCTTCCCACAGGACAGGACTCTCTGCGAGGACTGGGAAGCTCATTGTGTTTCAGGCACAACAGTACCAGCTCTCCATGGGGCCCCTGTACCTCCAGCTGTGTGGCTTTGACCCTAGAGTGGCCACTTAGGGTAAAAGAATCTGTTTATCTGCCATGGGGCCTGGTGAGAAATGCCCATGATGAGTTGGCCACCAGGACCACGGCTCCTGGGGCGCCTGCGTTCAGGTGGGCTCAGGCGCTGTGGGGACAGGGCGGCCTGAGCGACAGCTGGGCTGCCCATCTGTCCGCTCAGTGATATGGTCCGGTTGTTCCCCTGTCCAGTCCTCAGGCTGCTCCACCTTCCACCTGGATTCCCTGCCCAGCAGCAAGAGAAACCACAGGTCTGGGAAAGGGGATTGGAGACCCGTCGAGTACTGATGATATTCTGCATCTCCTCTTCGAGTCCTCACAATCTCTTAGACAGAAACGGTATTATCTCCATTTTGCAGATGAAACTGAGGCTTTGAAAGTGGAGATCACTAACTCGAGGTCACATAGCCAGCAAGGGGTGGATCTGGTTGCTCCTGAGTCAGCTTGGGTACTGCCCACTCACAGATTCCACTGGCTCCCCTTTTAATTCAGCAATATCTTCTGGATCCCTGGCTCTGTGCCCAGCACAAGGCTGGGTGCAGCACAGGGCACAGACCCGATGCAGCAGGCAGGCATCATCTCCCCCCTGTGGAATCACAGACCCGAGGGGGCAGCACGTGAGCAAAACAGGTGTGAAGCACAAACTCAGTTCATTCTCCAAGGACATGGAGCGCCTCACAGGGAGGAGCAGAAACAGAAGAGAAGCCGGTGTAGAGACAGCGACTGGGCTGTCTCACTGGGAAGACAAACCTGGAGTCTGGGAATGGTGCATCCCCCCATTGCCATGGTAACCACCTGGGACCCAGCATTCCCAATCCACCAACTGTGCATCCCTGGGCAAGTGTCTTCACTTCCCTGAGGCTCAGTGTCCCCCTCCTGTAAAAATGGGGAAAAGGAAACTCACCTCTCAGATATTGTGAGCACTCCAGGAACCAACATGTAGGAACAATTTAGCACAGAGCCTGGCATGTACCTAGCACATGGAAAATGGCAACAGCCGTTTTATATTTGAAAGTGGGATGGGAAGAAATGGTCTTGCCTGCAGGCGGAGCCCACAACATAGTCTTGGTTCTCAGAATTCTTTAGGGGGAGTAAATTAGAAGACCCTGAATTGCCAGAAACACCAGTGGCATCGAAATAAAGTGACCCTTGCCAAGAGAACCATGGTGAAATGGAAGCCAAAGTCATAGTCTGCCCATTTTGCAGAGAAGAAAAACGGGCTTCAAGAGGAGAAGCCATTTGGCTTGATGTCTGTTAAGAACAGAAGCCCTCAGTAGACATGAACAGAACTTTCCCAAAGCTTCTATTCAAAACCGCATTCTCTCTAGCGTGTTCCTTTCCCCCATCTACCCAGGCCCACCCAATTCCGTGAAACTGGAATCCAAAGAGGATCCCCACAGAGCCTCCTCTCCAAACCCCAGAGAGTAACCAAAGTTTCCATCAGAGAATGTGGGGGTCTTAGTGCGACACCGCCATCTGCTGGCTATGCCCGAGAACTGCAGCTCTGGCTTGACCACTTAAAAGTGCCTGCAGTGGGCTCTGGGACCCTGCCTCCCGCGAATGTACAATAAATAAGACCAGAGACAGACAGTAAATAAGGAATCAGACGAGTAAGCAAGGTAATTTCAGATGGGTGCAAGTTTTAAGCAGGAAATAAATAGGTTTATGTGATAGAGCAGCCGGTCTCAGGTGTGGCTCTGAGATCTGGGGACCCAAAGAGAAATTAATCCTTCCGTTTCATCTTCCCTCACAAGTGCATGGTGGGGTTTTGCAGGGGCTACCTGGACATGTGATGTACCACGGACTGAATGCAGAAGCAGACAGCAGAATCCAAGGCTCGCTCTTCTATTAAGTTCAGTTCAGTTCAGTGGCTCTGTCGTGTCCAACTCTTTTTGACTCCATGGACTGCAGCACGCAAGGCCTCCCTGTCCATCACCAACTCCCGGAGTTTACCCAAACTCATGTCCATTGAGTCGGTGATGCCATCTAACCATCTCACCCTCTGTCGGCCCCTTCTTCTCCCGCCTTCAATCTTTCCCAGCATCAGGGTCTTTTCAAAAGAGTCAACTTTTCGCATCAGGTGGCCAAAGTATTGGAGTTTCAGCTTCAACATCAGTCCTTCCAATGAACACTCAGGATTGATCTCCTTTAGGATGGACTGGTTGGATCTTCTTGCAGTCCAAGGGACTCTCAAGAGTCTTCTCCAACACCATAGTTCAAAAGCATCAATTCTTCAGCGCTCAGCTTTCTTTATAGTCCAACTCTCACATCCATACATGACCACTGGAAAAACCATAGCTTTGACTAGACGGACCTTGGTTGGCAAAGTAATGTCTCTGCTTTTTAATATGCTGTCTAGGTTGGTCATAGCTTTTCTTCCAAGGAGCGTCTTTTGATTTCATGGCTGCATTCACCATCTGCAGTGATTTTGAGCCCAAAAAATAAAGTCTGCCTCTGTTTGCACTGTTTCCCCATCTATTTGCCATGAAGTGATGGGACCAGATGCCATGATCTTCGTTTTCTGAATGTTAAGCTTTAAGCCAACTTTTTAACTTTCCTCTTTCACTTTCATTAAGAGGCTCTTTAGTTCTTCTTCGCTTTCTGCTATAAGGATGGTGTCATCTGCATATCTGAGGTTATTGCTATTTTTCCCAGCAATCTTGATTCCAGCTTGTGCTTCATCCAGCCTGGCATTTCACATGATGTACTCTGCATATAAGTTAAACAAGCAGGGTGACAATATACAGCCTTGACATACTTCTTTCCCAATTTGGAACCAGTCTGCTGTTCCATGTTCAGTTCTAACTGTTGCTCCTGACCTGCATACAGATTTCTCAAGAGGCAGGTCAGGTGGTCTGGTATTCCCATCTCTTTCAGAATTTTCCACAGTTTGTTGTGATCCACACAGTCTTCTATTAAGCCAGACTTTAAAGAGATTTACCAAGAAAATAATGCTGTCTCCTTTTTTTTGGAAAGTTATTTTTCATGAAGAATGTGTTATTTACATAAGCATGCAATGCTTATTTTTATTGTCGTTTTTTTTCAATGAATTAATAAGTCCTTGTAAAGTCTCAGTTTTCATTTCTGTTGTAATGAATTGGATAAACAAGACTCTAAAACATCTCAGTTGCAACTTCTAATATGGTAGACTCCATGCCAATTTCCGTCTGCTATTTTTCTCCTTGTGAGGTAGTCCCTGTCCTTGGAGTGCTGCGCACAGCTGCCTCCCCAGGACTGGAAGCTCCACAAAGGCAGGCCAGTGCCTGTCTGCCCCGGGCACTCCGTGTGGCACTTCACACAGAGTAGGGTAAGAAGTTTGTTTTTTTTTAATTGGGGTATAATTGATTTACAACGTTGTATCAGTTTCTGTTATACAACAAAGTGAATCTGTTATACCTATATCCACTCTTTTAGATTATTTTCCTATATAGGTCCTTACAGAGTGTTGAGTAGAGCTCCCCTTACTATACAGTATGCCCTTACTAGTTATCTTTCTGCATATAGTAGTGTGTATATTTCAGTCTCAAGCTCCCAATTTATTCCTCCTCCCCTACCCCCTTGATAGTCATAAGTTTTTTCCTATATCTATGGCAGTGTATTTCTGCTTTGTAAAGTTCATTGGTACCATTTTTTAATATTCTACGTATAAGTGATAACAGTCTCTAGGCCCATCCATGTTGCTGCAGATGGCATTATTTCGTTCTTTTCATGGCTGAGTAATATTCCATTTTGCATAAGTGCCTCATCTTCCTTACTCTTCCATCTGTGGACATTTAAGTTGCTTCCATGCCCTAGCTATTGTAAATAGCGCCGCTGTGAACACTGGGGTGCATGTATCTTTTCCAGTTATGGTTTTCTCCAGATATACACCCAGGAGCGGGATTGCTGGACCATAGAGTCATTCTGTTTTTAGTTTTGAAGGAATCTCTATACTGTTCTCCATAGTGGTTGCATCAGTTTGCAGTTTCCCGCCAACAGTGAAAGATTTTTCTTTTCTCCACGTTCTCTCCAGCATTTATTGTTTGTAGATTTTTTGACGGTGGCCATTATGACCTGTCCCTGGAGAAGGAAATGGCAGTCCACTCCAGTATTCTTGCCTGGAGAACCCCATGGACAGAGGAGTCTGGCAGGCTAGAGTCCGTGGTGTCACAAGAGTTGGATAGGACTCAGTGACTAAACCACCACCACCGTTCTGACCTGTGTGAGGTGATAACTCATTGTAGTTTTGGTTTGCATTTTTATGACAATAGTGATATTGAGCGTATTTTCACGTGCATTTTGGTCATCAGGGGATGCTGAATGAATGAAATGGGGAGCAACTGGGACTGAGCAGTGCCAAGGTGCCCTGGAGGGTGACCTCTTACTATATGGTAGGATGTAAAGGGGACCTAGGACCAAAATATTTGAGAACAGAAATGACAGAATCCCTGTGGATGCGATGGTCAGAGGAGGTGACTCTGAGGTGTCATTCAGCTGAGACCTGAGAGCCCCAAAGAAGGGCCCTCAGCCATGCGAAAAGGAACAGCCAGTGCAAAAATCTACAGGACAGCATAAGACAGTTGCCTTAGAGAAACGGAAGGGTGGGTAGCCTGGCATCCCCGAGAGGATGGCTGTGCCTGGTATTCAGGATGGACTCAGTACATGGTTTCCAGGTGAACAGAGGGAAAGAAGCAAAAAGACCGAAGCTGATAAGAGACATGGGTTTTCTCTGACGTGCTGTCCTAGACAGAAAGTAGTGCTATCTTAAAAATAGAGCAGTAGGGACCGCCCTGGTGGTCCAGTGGCTGAGACTCTGCACTCCCAGTGCAGCAGGCCAGGGTTCGATCCCCGGTCAGGGAACTAGATCCTGCATACTGCAACTCAAGAGCCCATGTGCCGCAGCCAAGACCTGGTGCAGCCAAATAAAGCGGTTTGTTTCTCCAGAATAAACAGATAATAAATCCTAAAACATAGAGCAGTGGGCTTCCCTGTTGGCGCAGTGGTGGAGAACCTGCCTGCCAGTGCAGGAGACACAGGCTCAATCCCTGGGTCAGGAATCCCCTCAAGAAGGAAATGGCAGCTCACTCCAGAATTCTTGCCTGGAGAATCCCACAAGCAGAGGGGTCTGGCGGGCTACAGTCCGTGGGGTCGCAAAATTGGACATGACCTAGTGACCAAACAGCAACAGCAGACAGTGATGATGCGAGACCAAGTGCCTGTGAATACGCCTGATGCCACTGCACGGTGCCCGAAACTGGCTAGGGTGGAAGACCTTGGTAATGTGGGTTTTCCCACAACTACAAGTGAAGTCTATATCGTGCTGACTTTTTAGGTCACAGTCTTGAGAAAAGGTTAGCAGAGTCCACTCTGGTTCCTGGAAAATGCCACTGGTTCCCCCTCCCCACAAATTACGCACCCCTCTGCCTTTTAAGCCACAGTGATCCTCTGCGTGTGAGTTAGTTTTTAATACCAAAATGGTCTTTTCCACTAAAGAAGCTGCATTTATGGGTGAAAGCAAAAGGCCAAGTTCACACTCATTGCTGGATACACATAAAAGTATGTTTAATCGACAGCAGAATTTCTGTCCCCACAGTTAGCATCCCCGGGAGGCAGTAACATGGAAAGTGTCCTCTCTGGTCTGTTCAAGCAAAACAGTGGGTTCCCTGGGTAGATGCTTAAGAGGGCCTTTGGGGTCTTTTGTGGGGATGGGACCAGTGCCCCCCAGAGAATCCCCCAGCTCAATATTGCAATATCAATATCTACACAAGCACACCCCCCCAGCAGGGACCACCGTGGCCTCTCCCCCACACTGGCTGTTAAAGGATTGAGTCACCTCTTCCAGCTGGGAGGCCAGCTCCCAGGCTCCTGAGGTACAGCTCCTAGCGAACTTGATGCTCAGAGAAGTCCAGGCCAGAGTGAGCATCGGCAGGCCAGGCTCCGGGGTGGAAAACAGAGTTGCCTTCCTGGGCTCGGCTTCCTCTAGTAGTAAGTCAAGGACACACACACACACTGACACACACAGAATCTCAGAATCCCACCACCATCCTCAGTCTCAAAGGTGGCCTACTCCCAATCCTTCTGTCTCCATAAGGTTCATTACCCACCAAGACGCATTTTTCCCTCCCTGGGACCAGCCTCTTGGACGCTTCCTCCAAGCCTGCGTGCCCCCTTGCAGCCACACGGGACTAACAGGGTCGCTCTCCAGAGAAACTCTCCTGTGGACTTCCAGCCCCGGGACCACGTCCCCTCAGGTCTTCCCCCAGACCAGCATGGCCATTCCAGGGGCTTGGAACGACATGCTTTTAAGACTGTTCCTCCAACCTGTCATTGTCCCCTTGGCCAGGCCCCTGCCTGGCAGGAACATGGCCCTCTTTATTTATCTTAACATGGATCTGAGGACCCAGCACCTTTCCAGAAGTTCTAACCAGTTTCCTAAAATTTGGCCAGAACATGTTATCAGCATCTCACAATTCCACCTAGGCTGAAACAGTCACATTGTCAGCCTAGAACTGAAATCTAACATCTCCCCTCCTCAGATCACATCCACAGCCACCCCCACCCCGCCGCCATTGCCCTTAGGATAAACTCCCTGGCAACACCATCTGGTATGTGTCCATTTCCCCTCTGTCTCCCGCTTCGTCCCCTACACCCTTCCAGGACTTCTTCGGTCCTCTCTGACCCCCAGAACTCTTTGTCCGCCCTTCTTGCCACCACACTCTGCCCAGCCAGGGCTCCACTTAGATGCCTTCCTCTTCAGAAAATCTACTGGTGGCCCGCAGCCCACTCTCCCCCACACCCACTCGATACACTAGCATTAAAGCTCCTTAAGGTTGTGTGATGTTCAATCACCACTCACCCCTGATGCCTAGCACCGCCCCTGGCACGCAGCAGGTGTTTCTCATCCTTTGCCTCCTGAGCACTTCCACAGGCCCATCACCCCTATCATGGTGCCCACCTCACTGCATTACCTGTTGTATTTCTCTGTCTCCCCCACCAAGCTAGCCAAGCACTATGGAAAAACCTGTGCGTGGGTCCAAGACCCAGAGCAGTGCTGGGCACACAGCAGGTCCTCAGCATCCTCAGGTCTTTGCAGTTGAATAAAGAGGCCCCCCGGAATGGGAAATGTTACCAGTGAAATGAAGCGAGGCGGCCACTAGAGGGCAGCAGGCATGTGCTTCCTCGGTGCAGGCTCCCCCTCATCCCAGGTTCTGATGTGTCCTCCTCTCTCCTTCCCTTTGCAGCTCAGGCCTCTGGATCACCCTTCAGACCTCACCAGCGGTTCCACGAGTTTAGCTCTGAGTCTCTGACTGTCAGAGAGGCTCTCAATCCCACAGCAGTATTCAATGACTCAAGCAAATTGCCCACAAAGCCTCCAGGCAGGACTCTGCCCCTGCCCCTGAGCTGATCCAGTCCTCCAGGCCCTGCTATAAGCTGTCCTGTCCCACAGACCCTGACTACCAGACCAAACCAGCAAAACAGCCCCTCTTATTCCCCCTCCCCAGCCACCTGGTTTCCCCTCTTACACCCACCCAGGAACCCCCAGACTCCAGCTTCTCCTCTCTGTTCCCAGAGGAGCCTCCCCCAGCCCTGAAGAGATCCAGACTCCCTTCCAGCCACATTCTGGTCCTCCCAGGGCAGCTAATTGTACAGCAGTTATAAGAGAAAGCTGAGCTAATTTACACCAAGGTGTCCATGGGTGATGGATTTATAACCCATCTGACTATCCAAAGTTTTATGTCTTAAGGCTTCCAAACTCTGAAGTCCCAAATCAAGGACTCTAGACTCTCACCTGATGACTGATGATTCCAATTACAATGGCATCTCCTCTCTGCACACTAGACAGGCCTTGGGCGGGGGTGGCTACAAAAGCTGCATACACTAATGCAACTATCAGGCTATTGTTTAAAAGAACCAGAATCTGAATGCAGATTATAAGGGGTTAATAGGATACATCTAGCGGAGAAGGAAATGGCAACCCACTCCAGTGTTCTTGCCTGGAGAACCCCAGGGACAGGGGAGCCTGGTGGGCTGCCGTCAATGGGGTCGCACAAAGTCGGACACGACTGAAGCAACTTAGCAGCAGCAGCGGCCAAAATCTTGGAAGGCTGAGTATGCTTCTAACCACCCACCACCCCACCCGCCCCACAGCAGACACCACTCCTCCATTCGGCCTGAGCCACAGCCCAGCCCCAGCATCTCCTTTTGAGCACCGAGGTCTTTCCTGACTTCAGCTGGCTCTTCCCCAGAGCCTTCACCACGGCCCACACGACTAGCTCCGCCTCTCCCCGTGTTAGTCAAGTCCCAGCCATGCCGACATCCAAGCTGTTAATAGTAATAGTGACGAGGAGTGTTAGACCTGTTGTTAGTCAGAAAGAAATCCACAAGCCGTTAGTTTCTGCTGAAAGGAACAGATCGGGGAGGCAGGAGTTAGTCAGGTGAAGGAGAGGTTAATTAAGAGCAGGTCAGAGCCAGGCCAGGAGCCTGGAGCCCCCCAAGATGGGCAGGGCTGGCTGTTAATGGTCAGCCCCTGGGGCAGCCAGGGCGAGGCAGGGATTAGCTGGGTAAGAGCAAGAGTTAGTGCAGAGGAGCCAGAGATTAGCCCAAAGAGACCAAGGTGCCTACTGGAGGTGAGGCATAAAATCACCCCCAGGTGTGGCCCTGGCTTAGCGGCTGGCGGGCTCTGGGGTAGACAGGCTGGGGTAGGGACGTGGGGGTGAAAAAAACAAGAAGCCAGGGGTGAATTTCTGACTGGCCCAAGGCGTGCAGGGCCCTGTGGGCGCCTGGGGTTCATTGGTTGCTTCCCACTTTATCCCGTAAACCCCCTACCCAAGATCTGCTTTCTTCTCAAACTTCAGATCTGCTGTTTTCTCAAACTTTTCAGTGTGGACTGCCCTTCCCAGTGTGGACTGCCCTTCTCAATGGCATCTGTAGGGGAAATGGACCACACCTACTTCTGGCGTGGGAAACCGGGATCTCGCAGCTCCAGGTATGGGGAAGAGCCCCTCTAGCCAACTTCCTGTCGTATGAACGGCCCCTCTCACTCATCTCTTTGGTCATTCCGCTTCACCGCCTTGCGATAAGGCAGAAATCCCCCACTCACTGATTAACGGTGTAACAAATACCTCTCTTCGCATTCTTCAAATATAGGAAATGCCCCCTTTGTCTGACTTCCTGTACCAAACGCTGCCCTCAGTGATTTCCACCGCGGTTAAGACCCTTTCAGTGACTCCCAATGCGGAGGAAGTCTTCACTTACTGACTTCCGGCGTGGGACACGCCCCTTTACTAACTCCCTTGAGGGACACGCCCCCTTTGTTGACTTCCTGTGCAGGACACGCCCCCCAGTGGCGCCCCACCTCTATCGGCCACTTGCCCAGTAAGAACCTCTGCCCCCACTTCCCTCCGAAGGACGACCCAGAGGCCCCTTCTCTCCGCTCCCTTGGCTGGAAGGAGACCTGCAGGCCTCCACCTTCACACCGCAGAGGTAGCCCTGCTCCGGCCAACTCCCAGTGGCCCCCAGACTCTGCGCAAAGGAGAGACCCTGTGCTCAGAGGCCAGCCTCCCTCTAGAACCGCAGGAGCACCTCTTCCTCCGGGCCTTCGCCCCCCTCAGACCTGACCCAGGGAACTTTGAACTCACAGCCAATCGGGGCAGCAAAGTAGGGCATCTGTCTGCAGGACCAGCCTAGGACGTCTGCTTGCCAAAAGGAGGGGGGAACTAGCCCGCCACGGGGGCCCAGAGCTCGGCAGGGCTGGGGTTAGTAAGAAGAGAAAACAGGGTTAGTAGGGACTGGGTTAGTAAGTCAGAGCACAGCACCAGCGGACAGGGGCACCTCAGCAGACACACACGGGAGTCGCTAGGAAAAAGGAAGAACACACTCGGGTCCGTTAGTTGGTTAGGGGAGGGTGGTCGGGGTGCAGTTGAGGCCCCCCGCCCCGGAGTTAGACGGGTTAGTAATTGAACAAAAGAACTGCCTATGGGGAAAAAGCTGAGGAGAGGAAGAGTGTGGGGAAAGACACAGTTAAGGTTCAAAGCAAGTGTCTGGCCCCAGGCAGAGGGGTCTGTGTGCAAACCACCTAGAGGGACCAGGGCCTGCCAGGGGACCCGATGGGTCCGGTTTTCTGGGCCTCCCGCCCCCACCTCGCATAAATGTGGATTAAGTATCTGCCATGTATCAAGAACTCTATCCTCCTGGGAATGCTCACGGCCACCTGGGAGGTGGCCTCCCATTCCACTGCCGAGGAAACGGACTCAGAGAGGCGGGGTGACTCGCTCTCCAAGTCTGCCCCCCACACCCCCGCTACAGCAGGAAGCGGCAGAGTTGGCAAGTCCTGTTTGCGCGCCCGGTCCTGGAATGTGGGTCTGCACAGAGATCCCAGGCCACGGGCAGGGCCTTCCGGAGCCTCGTCTGCCCCCACATCCCCACCCGTGGGAAGGCCCGTGAGCTGCGAGGTTAGTAGGGTCTGGCTGCGGGGGGGTTAGTAGGGCATGCTCGGGCCTGGTTAGTGGGTTAGTCGGTTGGCAGAAGGCCAGGCACCTCGCCACACGCCACAGCGTCCCGGCCGAGCCCTGGGTTAGTAGGTTAATCCCACCATGCAACACTGCCCCAGCCACATCTCCAGAGGCCGCCCACCCCTACCAGCCAGGGAGCCGGGCCTGACCAGGACAGGGGGTCTGCCGCCAGCGCCTCAGCCCCGCCCCCAGGATAAGACTGTCCACGTGGACCCTGCCCAAAAGAATTGGTGTCCCTGCTTCTGGGTGGTGGGCTTCAGGGCCCCTCCCCCAGCCACTTCAGATCCCCCCAAAATGGACCCTGCTGGTCCTGGCTGGAAAGACCCCCTGCCTGGTCCTGGTCACCACTTCCCAGAAGGCTGGATCCTGTCACACTCAGGCACACGCACACACGCACATACCAGCATCTTCTCACAAAAGGTCTGATACCCCAGAGTCACTGGCTCCAGTGGACAGGTCCCTCTGTCCCCCACCACCAGGCATCTGGCTACCCCAACCGCTGGCCAGCCCTTCCTGCAAATGCTCTAGCCGTATAGAGCTCCCCTGACTCCTGCAGCCGAGTTTAGACTTGCCGGCCCCAGGGAAAGAGCTGCCTTGCCAGCCACTGCTCCGGAGCACCTGAGTGTGCCCTAGTGTCATCTCCTATCACGGTTATCATTCTCACATGGAAACCCCAGCCTAGACTCTGCAGTCCTAAATGATGCTCCATAAGAAAAGGGTCTTGTTGCCGGTAGAGCTTGGGGGAAACACTTGGTCCTCTGTCTGTCCTTGAGTATTCACAGTTTCCATCAGCGCTTTTACAGGCTCTGGTAAGTCCTGCACTACAGAAACCCACTGAATTTTCATTTCTTTTTTTTTTTTTTTTTAAGACCAATGACATCTCTTATAACTTACTTTGGGAATCTCTTACCTAATTTCCCTTGGAAAACTCTCAGATAAGCCACATCTTTCTCATCCTTCCAAGATCCTGACTGGTTCAGCCTCCCTGGGAAGCCTTTCCAGCCTACTCTGGGGTCTCCCTCCCACCCACCCACCCGTACCCTCAGAACCTGTGCCTCAGGAGACTCTTTTCTGCCCCATCTGCTCATTCTCTGTGTGGACTGGTTTTCTCCACTTGGCATGGCTGTGAAACCCTGCCAGCTTGAATCATGGCCATATCTGCACTTATATCCCCCTCAAATGAGCAGCACAGGGAAGGACTCACAGTAGGTGCTCAGTTCTGATGAGAAGGGTAGATACTAAATTCCCCAGGAAGCATTCAGAGCTACCGTGGAGGCCATGCCATGAAGTAGATTGCTTGACCTGATTAGAGAGGGATATTAAAAATATAAGAGGGAAAGGCTTCCCTGGCAGTCCAGGGGTTAAGACTCTGCACTCTCAGCACCAGGGGCACAGGTTCGACCCTTGGTCCAGGAACTAAGATCCCACATGCCACCCCGTACAGCCAAAAACAAACAAAAAGATACACCTGGGGAAGCACTGGTCAGAAACGCCTCTGGATCAAAGATGCGAAGTTTACAGTCCAGGGTGCCCGAAAGAGAGAAGCCCTAAATCCAAACTCCCAGATGGACGGGAGTGTTTATTGAGCACCTACTAAGAGTCAAGCACTGTGCCAGCTGTGAGATCTCACTGACTTCTCCCTGTGCCCCGCTCCCCGGGTGAGCTGATGGTTCCTGCTTCAGAGTGCCAATCGGACTCACAGAGGTGAGGTGACTTGCCCAAGGTTGCACGTCAGAGCATAACCCTCAGGCTCCAAAGCCCAGGCTCTTCACAGGACCCTCCTCTCCCGGGGGCTCCTCTCCACTGCTCTGGGTTTGGCCAATTCCGTGTCTCTCCAAGGGTCCCAGGGCCTCCCTCGCACAGGACCTGCCACACCGTTTCTGCTTCCCATGTCTCTGCTTCTCCTTCCCCTCCCCATCGGGGGTGGGAATTCTAAAGGGTAGATGGCTCCAGCTTCCAGGTTTGTGGTGACCACCTGCTATGGACTGAATTGTGTCTCCCTCTAAATTCATAGCCCCGACGTGACTATATTTGGAGGTAGGGCTTTGGCATAGGCAATTAAGGCTAAATGAGGTCATAAGGATGAGGCCCTAACCCCATAGGACCGGTGCCCTTATAGGAAAGGGAAGAGATGCCTGATATCTCTCCTCTCACACACACCATCTCTCTCTGCGTATGCACAGAGAGAAGGCCATGTAAGAATACAACGAGAAGGTTCTGTCTGCCAGCCAAGGAGATATGCCTCACAACAAGCCATCCCTGCCACCTTGGTCTTGGACTTCCAGCCTCCAGAACTATAAGAAAATACATTTCTGCAGTTCGGCCATCCAGGAGTGGAGTTCTGTTATGACAGCGTCCCTTCCTGCCCCAGGAAAAGGACGTCAGGCTCTTGAGCTTCTCCGGGGAAGGCCATGGCCGCCCTCCTGCAAGCACTGAGGCCGGCCCCTCAGTGGGGGACTGGAGAAAGGGAGGGCATGTGAGTGAGCCCACAGCCCTGTGATGGGGAAGCTGTACCTGTATGTAGCCTACCCTGCCCACCTCTGCTTCCCAGGGATGGGGGTGACCAGGAGCAGGAGTCTGAGACTGGGCCAGGGTGAGGCTGATTCCAGACTGTTCCCTTTGGATGTCAGGAGCCAGCCCAGGGTCTGTCTCCTCACAAGCTCCCTGGCTGGGGTCTTCTCCTCTCTTGGAAGCCCTCTCCTTTCAGGATAACCCTTCCCAGAGCTCCACAGCATTAGAAGAAGGCCCAAGCTCCCCCGAGGCCTAGACTGCCTCCTCCTGGTGACCATCAGGGAGAGAAGCAAGGAAGAAGAACCCCAGAAACCCCCAGAAAAATGGGAATCACTCACACGCAAAGGGCGCAAGACAGACTCCAGCCCACTGACTCCCCGAGCTGCGTCCACCCTCCACCCACTGGCAGCTCGTCCTTGACGCCCATCCACAGTTGCCTGCCCCCGTCCTGCAGGTCCTGTGAGACCCAGCCTTGCCGAGGGTGTGGTCAGTGGGGCCTGGGCCCAGGCCAAGCTCTGCCCGGTCACCGGCAGGGATGGGAGGAGCAGTGAGGTCCTCATGGGGTCAGGAAGGGCCTCCAGTCCTGGACAGGGGCGGGGACAGGCAGGCAGGTCCAGGGAGATGCAGAAGGGATGGATGGTGGGCTGCCAGCCTCCCTCGCGCTCCGCCACTGTCCTCGGCCGAGCACCAACCAGGAGGGGCCTTTATCCAGGGGAGGCCCAGGAGTTAGGAAGGATGAGATCTTCGGGGAGCTGTCCAGGGTTCCAGAAAACCAGCGAAGACTGCTCCCTGTGTCACCAGCACCAGAGTCCAGGAGGAGAGCGGGCCAGGAGTCCTAGAGATGCAGCCGGGGCAGCGCAGCCTGGAGGGGGCACAGCAAGTGAGGAGGGGGGCCCGGCCTTCACCTGAGGCTAACCCACACCTGGTGGGGACACCCTCAGAGACCCCCGTCTCCCTCCCGTGCCGCCAGTGCTGAGACAGGGTAGGGCGGGGGCCTTGGATGCTAGTAATGCATAGAGAAGGCGCCCCGCCTTAACAGGGCCAGAGCGGGTATGGAAGCAACAGAGAGCGCCCAGAGCTGGCCCTGCGGGCATCAAAGGCAGATGAGAAGCAAGGGTCCAGGGGGGCAGAAAGGGCCTTCAGAGTCCTCGGGAGGCTCGACATTCCTGCTGGGGGAGGGGGCTCTGCACCACCCTTTGCCAGCACACACACACACACGCACACACGTGCACACCTCCCAGTACAGGGAGCTCATTCCCTCACAGAGATGGTGATAAAGCACATTCTTACACGAAGATCTGAGAGGGCAGGACCACATCACACGTTGACCTCCGGATCCTCAGTTTCTATCCAAGAGAAGGCGCTCGGTCCACATCTGCACTGAATGAAGGCACGTGCTGAAATCTGTGCCGTGGACCTGCCTGCCGTGGTTGTGACTCAGGCCCACCACCTCCACCAAGACCCCACACAACAAGCCTTCCAGCCCCCCAGCTCCCAGCAGGAGCGTTTAGGCCGGGCCTGGGTACCTGGGGAAGGGCCCGGGTCGGGGGAACAGTCATCTGCCAGGAAACTAAACTCAGTGGAACCCCCTCCCCCACCCCCTGCCCAGGCTTACCTGGCAGTGCCCTGATCCCAGCTCCTACCCCACGGAGACCCCCACAGGCCCAACCTGGAAGACAAAAGAGCCGACCGCAACACAGGAGAAAACCTCACCCAGGCCCCTCCCCAGCCCGGGCCAGATCTCTCTGCTAAGGAGACAGCCCTGGCCCGGGACCCAGGGAGGCTGGGCCCAGGCACACCACCCCCACCTCCCTTCCCCTACCCAGAAAACCTTTCACTTCCCAGAACACCTCCCTGTTCCCTGCCAACAGCAGCATGGGACCCCGGAGAGAGCAGGGCAAGCTCAGGTTGAGTGAGAGCGTGGAGCAGGGCGAGAAGCCGGACATCTGATCCCAGCTCCGTTATCCTGGGTCACGCTGGACCGGCGGCCCCTCCCTCCAGGTCCCAGGGTCCTCCCAGTCCAGACATTCCCCCGAAGTGCAGTAACCACCTGCAGCTTGAGGCAGAGGATGGGAAGCAGAAGGCCCAACCTCAGTTATCTTTCTGCCCAACTCCCCCCACTCTCATCTCCTATCCTCTTTTCTGATGCCCCAGAAAAAGAAAACGTGGGGAGCCAGATGGTGGGCTGGGGCTCTTTAGCTACATCCCCATGTCTGCAGTGTGGAGAAGACCAGAGAATGCCCACAAATCCTGGGCCAGGACCATCTCCCAGGCTTTTCTGGTGACAGCTAAGCTATCTTAGGGCTTCCCTGGTGGCTCAGTGGTAAAGAATCCGCCTGCTAATGCAGGAGACGAGATGCAGGTTGGATCCCTGGGTCAGGAGGATTCCCTGAAAAAGGAAATGGCAACCCACTCCAGTATTCTTGCCTGGGAAATCCCATGGACAGAGGAGGTACAGTCCATGGGATGGCAAAGCATCAGACACGACTCAGGGACTAAACAACAAACAGTGACAAGGTTATCTTCACCCACTGGCAGGCCCGGCCCGTTCACCGCATCTTCAGAGCTTGCTGTCAGCACCTGGACTTGGGGGCCCGGGCCCAGAGCAGGAGAGGTACTCAGACCCTTAAACCAAGAAGCACGTGCCCAGGGGTCACAGTGCCAAGGTCCCCACTTGACTGCCAGGCAAGAAAAGGAGCCCTAGCCAAGTTTTATAAATATGATGACAGAGGACAAGAACCAAGAAGGGAAGGGCCAGCCCAAATCACCAGGAGTCCCCAGTCTCCTCCTGACACCAGATCTACAGGTTCTCAAGATGAAGTTACTAAACTCAGCTCCTCAGAAGTCCCTGAGGGTGGAGTTTGTAAAATACTAGCCTTGATGTCAAAAGTGGGGTAGGAAAATTACTCTCTGGGGCCCCATAAAATGGGGACAAGCTTTTTCTTTGTGTCTTAGGGATAGGAAAGCAAAAGAGCTGGAGCGCTGATTTCCCCCTGGACTTGGGGATTCAGGGATGCTGTACTTTGCTCCACGGACCAGTAGAGGGCAGGCTGGTAGGCTGTGGGCTGGGAAGTTTGAATACTTATCTGCAAGGCTGCTTCCCATTGTGGTCCTGAACATCTCCAAGAACCCGGAAATTCCCTTCCTTCTCCTCTGTCTCAGAAACTTGCTTGCACTCTGTGAACAGACCCTGCACCACTCAGAGGAACATTGTTTAAACACAATAACAACCCTTTCCCCTGACCCTGTGAACCCAGACTCCCTGATATGAATAAATCAACGGAGGTTTCAATGGAAACTTCAGCCCCTGCATCAAGCTGACAGTTGTTTAGGAGGGTATAAAGGGCTCTGAGGTCAAACAAACATGAGTGAGATGATGGCTTCCAGACCCATGTCCCCAACGTGTGACTCAAGGCTAATTATTTTCAAAGGCTCAGCCAGTGTCTGGCGCACAGAGTGTGTTTCCAAAAATTATCCTCCCCAGTTAATGATTTAAACTTTGAATAAATCTTTCAGTAACACTGATGGGCCACATTTATCCTGCAGGGTTAATAAGCTTGCCGGGGCGGCGGGTGTATATACCCCACTTAGGAAGCACAGATCAAATATAAATCCCGTCTTGGCGGACGGATAAGCAAGCTTGTAGTTGTTGGTAGTCCAGACATATAGTATTAATAAAATCTCCTCAGCAATAAAAAGGAACGAGCTATTGCTACAGACTATGACAAGGACAAACTTCAAAAATAGTACAACTGGGTGAAGGAAGCCAGGCCCAGGATAGGCTGTATGATTTCCATTTACATGAAATGTCCAGAAAAGGCGAACCTATACAGACAAAGCAGACCAGAGGCTGCCGAGGATTAAGAGCGGGCTGGGGATTAGCGCTAAATGGGGTGAGGGATCTTATGGGGCCAGTGGAAGTGTTTTAAAACAGAGTTGTAGTGATGGGTGCAGAACTTGGTAAAATGACGAAAACTCACTGAACTGTGCACTCAAAGTGGGTGAGTTATACGATATGCCTCCCTGAAGTTAGACCCAGAAAAGGGGGCTGAATTGCTGACAACAAACAATGGCAAGTTTAAACCTCAAAAACATTATGGTGCGCAAAAAAAAAAAAAAAAAAAAAGCCAAGCACAAAAGCATCCCTAATGATGAACCTTTAGGGAAAACGTCAACTCTGTAGACACAGAAAGCAGGTCAGTGGTTCCTGAGGCTAGGAGGTGATTTAACAGAGGAACTTTCAGGGTGATGCAACTGTCTGATATCTTGATTGTGGTGGTGGCCACACAGATGTGTACCTTTATCAATATCGAAATGTATGCTTTAAATGATTGCATTTTATGGCATATAAATGACATGGCCTCAGTATAGTTCACTTTTCAAAACTCATCTAGAACTGATGACAGAGGGCAAGACTCAAGAAGGGTCAGGCCAAAGGCCCCACAGAGACCTGGTGGTGGGCTCCCAGGTCCCAGCATCTCAGGTCCCATTACTCTACAACAGACCCCACCCCACCCCTACTTCAAGGTCAGGAGTCCCATCAGGGAGGCCTTGATTGAGGGACTGGACCCCAGAGAACCTCTGAAATCTACAAGTTTTCTCCCACATATGTGGGTTTCATGGTGGACCTGACCACACAGCTTGAGACTGGCCTCCCCCACCCCCAGGAGCACACAGAAGGAGAGGAAGGGTCACCTTGATTACTCCTTTGATGCTGGTAGGGTCACGGCGGCCACATGAATGTGTCTGGAACCATACAGGTAGGCAGGGAGATGCCTCCAGCTGTCATCGAGAGAGAAGGAAAGATGGGGTGGGAAATGTAGCCGTGGGTGCGGTGAGAGTAGACGCCAAAGATGGTGGGAAATGTAGCCATGGGTGCGCTGGAGAGTAGATGCCAGCCTGTGTTCTGAAATCATAGCATTTGCCAAAATGCTCTCCTGGGATGCAGAAGGGAAGAGAAATGAGAAACCACAAGGCATCTTGGTGGGGCCAGTGCCAACCAGAACACCCAAAGGTGCTGGAAAGGACATGGGCTTCCGGTCCTGCTCTGGCACCTTGAGCAGCTGCATTGCTTCTCAAGCTGGTCCCCTCATCCACACAATGGGGATACTAATGGCGCCTGCCATACAGGGGCTGTTGTGAGGATTACATGAGTAATGTAATGGTAACTAGTATCTCTTAGCTTGCATTCTCTTCTTTTCTTATGCTATTATGACTACCATTGTCCACACTGCTCATTAATACCATCCACAGATACTCAATTTCCCCCCTACACTCTGCGCTGATCGTTGTAATGGAGGAAAAGCTGCCAGGGAAACGCATTTGGTTGCATTTTAGGATCCCTCTGGGTTTGAGGGCTTTTTTTTTTTTTTTCCTGACTCTGGAATAAAATAGCTGCTCAGAGAGCTGAGGCATCAGAGAGACGCTGGCCTACATTGCTGTGGATGAGTGAGTGCTGGGAGATGATGGCAGCTCCTGGGAATAAGAGGGTGTGAAAGGCGCCTTGCGGCAGACTTGCAGAGGAAGAGAGGCTTCTGCACACGCGCACAACACTGTCTCCCGACACATTCCAATACAAACCTCCCCTAAAAAGGGGAGCTTCAGTATCCACACCTCTCTCAAACAAGGGGACCCCTGAGCTGGACTGCCTTTACCTGACAAAACAATGCGTTAGATTGTTTTCCTCCCATTTTATAGATGAGGAAACTGAGGTTCAGAGTCCAGTGCCTTGCTCCAAGATCACCCAGCAAGAAAATGATGCAGCTGGATTCTAACCAGGCCTGTTGAGGCCCTAAGGGAGAGAAGGTTTCCGTTCAGATATGGGGGTGGGGGTTAAAAAAGAAAAGACCCGGAAGGGCTGTATCAAATGCAAACACTGGTCATCAGTGTTTCTGTGAGAGAACTCACGATAACTGCTAAACCATCTGGGTCACTTTACTCCAGTGGCTTCCATGGTCTTGAGGCAACTGATTATGTTCCCTTTTAGAAGAGGTAGCATACTGTAGTAGTTTCAAATACACACTTCAGAGCCAGACTAGTTCTAGATTCAAATCCTGACTCTGCAACTAACCTGCTGTCGACCCTGAGCCAATCACTTCACCTCTCTTAGCGTCTAGTTCCCATCTGTAGTGCCCAATTCTCAGCCTTTCCGTGGGGTCTCCAAGCGGCAACTCCCAGCAAGAACTTTGGTTAACAAATGGTAGCTGGAGTTGGTTACCATTAATCATCTACTCCACACCTCTGAGCACAGGTTAGCTCAGCCCCTTCCTCCCCTCCATGACTCGCCCAGTAGCTTCCAGAGGGGCCCACCTGGCACCCCAGGGGAGCAAGAGACACCTGCCTCGTCTGATCCGGTCAGCCTGGCGAGGGACAAGGGGACAGATGTCACCCTCAGCCAGCCTTTGCCTCTACTGAGCATCGCTGGCTATTGTTCCACGGAGCTCCAGCTGACAGATGAGCTGTGCCTCAGAGATGAGGGAAGGATCCCTTCCAAACAAAGGACTAGCCTTTAAGTTGTTCCCCAGCCCATTGAGCCTGCACAATGGCCCCCATGCCCCAGAAACACCACTGTTCAAACAGCCTGAGGTCCACCCAGGAGAGAAACCAACAAGCCCAATACAAATGAAAGCACATAACTAGATGTCTCTACAAGATTCAGGGGCAGTGGAAGTGACCTGAGCTGAGAGTGGATGCGCTAAAGCAGCCATGTCTCTACTGGGTGTCGGGCACTTTACACACACGGGTTCAGAGCCTCACAATCACCTTTTAAGGGCAAGAATTATGATTCCCACTTTGCAGATGAGGAGACTGGGGTTCAGAAAGGGAAATGACTTCCTCCTGAAACTGACACAGAGCGTAGGGTGGGGGGAGGATTCGCACACAGATCCCTGTAACTCGGCGCCTTCTATTTCTACCACACTAGGCTGCCTGGAGGAGGGATCAACTCAAAGAGCAGAATCCTGCCCTGGGCAGGAGCAGGGATGAGGTCCAGAGAAAGGATCCTTAAGAGGAAGATTTTAAAAACAACTGGCAGGACCAATAATAAGGAGACACCAACCCTGTTAACAGGGATTTCTGCCAAGGGCATAAAAATATGGAGAAACTCCTCTGATGAAACCTTTTAAAAGCATTATACACACAGCACAAATTCACTTAGTATTTTCAAGAACAGAAAATATACTGCAGGGAAATACGTGAAAACGGTAATCAGATCAGATCAGATCAGTGGCTCAGCCGTGTCCGACTCTTTGTGACCCCATGAATCGCAGCACGCCAGGCCTCCCTGTCCATCACCAACTCCCAGAGTTCACTGAGACTCACGTCCATCAAGTCAGTAAAGAGAGTAGTTATTCTTGGATGATGAAATTTTGGACTTTTCATCCCTTTTGTTTTCAGTGTTTTCCAAATCTTCTACAATTATCACACATTCTTTTAAACTTACTATGTTCATCTTAAAGATCACCAAAAAAATTTTATGTTTGAATTCATTTTGAATACCAGTAGAGAGAGTGGTCCTTCTAAATCTCGTGGTAAGTTATGGTTCCTTTGAGCGACTCCAAAGAATCCACCTCTCTCCTCCCTGAAGGAGTGAAGAGATGGACCAAAAATGCAGCAGGAAGGTGTAGGGTAGATTTCAGAGACTTTCTGAACGGCCAGCATCATTCATTAACAAAATAGGTGGGCAAGGGAGCCACAGGGATGTTACCCTTAAAACGGGCTTCCCAGGTGGCTCAGACAGTAAAGAATATGCCTACAATGCAGGAGACCGGGGGTTCCATCCCCGGGTGGGGAATTCAATACTTGGGTCAGGAATTTGGTCCTCGGGTTGGAAATGGGTCAGGAAGATCCCCTGAAGAAGAGAATGGCAACCCACACTCCAGTATTCTTGCCTGGAGAATTCCATGGACAGAGGAGCCTGGTGGGCTACACAGTCCATGGGTTTGCAAAGAGTTGGATACCCTCAAAATTTTTTCAACATGAAATTAACCAACCTCAGTGTGGGCCACCCAACGCTAACCTCTTCCCAAGTGTCCCCAGGGATACCTTTTTACCCAGAGTGGTTCTGGGCCGGGGGTGAGGGGAGAGGTCTGACCATCTGCCCAAAGAAGAGGAGGAAGGGGTCTGAGTAAACCTCCAGATGCCCAGCCCCGCCCTAGCTCTGCTGACTCATCCCCTGGCCACGTGGCCCGGACATCTGCCATACCTGAAGCAACGCCCCTAAAGTCTGAGAACCGCTGTCCTCAGGTTTCCCAGTCTGTCGAGTGGAATTACTCATCCCTCCCCTCCCCCACCAGCCCCGGCAATAGCGAAGCTCCCCGGCTCTCCCAGATGGGGACCGCTTTTCGGTCGCTCGAAGGAGCCGCTGGGCCCCGGGTCTCACTCGGTCTGAGGCTGAGCACCGAGAAAAACAAAGCCGTTCTCTCCCCGCCCCTCCCCGCACTAGCACCTCCTCCCTCCCCCCTCCCCACCCCCAGCAGCAGGTGGGGGCGGTTTCCCCGCGCCCGCACTGCAGTGGGGTGAGGGCGCCAGCAGCCCCGGCGCAGGACAGCCCCCGGCCTGGAGCCCCCGAGGATGGGGGTGGGGGCATACGGAGCCCCCAGCCTCCCTCACAGCCGAGAAGCAGTGTCTCCAGCCGAGGGTCCTCCAGTGGGAGAGAGCAGAGATTGGGCCCCCTCCCTCCCAAATCCCCAGCCTCTCTAGAGAATGTATGGGAGAGATGTGGGCGGGGAGCTGGGGGTTCTGGGGTCTCTGCAGACCCATTTAAGGATACAACGTGGGCTATCTGGATTCAAACATACCTGGCTGTGTGACCTTGGACCTGTCGCTAACCTTCTCTGGAGCTCAGTTTCTTCATCTTTAAAATGGGACGCTTACCACCTCCGGGGACTGTTGTGAACAGGCATGCAAAGCACTAAGCTGTTGCTGGCAGAGAGCTCTCCTCGACCTGATGTATTATTATCATTATCGATACCATTATTCTTCTCATTGAAGAGGTTTTCCGGCCCTCTGCATCCCTTTGGACACCGGACATCTGGCATTTGAGTCCCGAAGTGGAGAACTGGCAGGCGCCAGGGGTGGGGGGTGGGGGTGGGGTGGGGGTGGCTAGGTACGAAACAACGGGGGCGGGGGGCTCAAGAACCCTGCATCCCATCCCATCCCCCACCTCCAGCTCTGAGACCACGGAGGGGCCCTCGAAGGCTTGGCTGGTTCTGGCGGGCGGAAAGGTTCAGGGGGACTGACGCCTCCTGTTCTGTCCGTAGCTTGGGGGAAGGGAGGGTCTTTGTTTCCCTTCAGATCATGACTGCAAGACCCCCATGGGCGCTAGACTCGCATTGCAAACTCCCCCCATTCTTGCCCAAGCCCCACCCAGCCCGGGGTCGGCTGCATTTGACAACAGCGGACTGGTGAGGCTCTTCGTCCAACAAATGAGGGCAGCTTCAGGCAAGGTTTGCCACCCCAGGCAAGGTTTGTCCCAGCCAGGGACCCTGGGACCTACCCTCGACGCCAGCCTCGGGGAAATTAGGCTGTTCCCGGCGCGCAGACAAGGATGCTTGGGCAGGGAGGGCTGTTTGAACGGGTCGGCGGCTTACCTCGGGTCCGCGGTCTTGCGGCGCCAGTGCAGAGAGCTCTTTGTGCCCCGGCTCACAGCGCAGAACTGGGGGAGCCCCTGCAGGCGCCTCCCATCGCAAACTCCTCCCCGCCCTCGTCCGCAGCCTCCCTCCCGCCGGTCCCCCGAGCGCAGCCGGCGTAGTCTTTGTAGCTGCTGCAGCGCCCATGAAATTTTAATGCGGGAGCGGCTGGCGGGCGGAGGCGCCCCACCCCCGGCCCTCCCCTCGGCCCTCCCCCCGTCTCCCCGCACCCCTGCAATCCCACACCCTACCCTTCACCCCGTCCCGGGGGTCGGGGTCTGAGTGGCGGGTGCGGCCGGGTATGGAGGCAGCGCACCGACACCCCCGCGGCACAAAGAGGCGAGCGGGGCAGCGCGCTCGGCCTCCCGCATCCCAGCCCGCGGCGCTGCCATGGCAACGCTTGCCAGGCTGAACTGGACCAAGGATGGAGAGGCAAGCGGCGCGCGACTGCGGACCGGGGGAGTAGACGCCTGGAGCCGGGGCGGGGGGAAGCGGGTGGAGTGCCTCTCGGTTGACCTGCACGGCTTGGCTGTGTGCCTCTCTATTAACCCCGCCCGTGGTTGTGGCGGAGTCCAGGCCTGAACCCCCGTCTGAGACCTCACAGGCTTGCTCGTGCCACTACAGCACTTGGCCTAACGACTTAGAGGTGTGGCTTTTTCCCCTCGCCTGCCCTCTCCTTCCTACCTACTATTTTTTTTCTAGAGCAGTAAACGGTAAAGAATCTGCGGCAATGCGAGAGGCCCGAGTTCGATCCCTGGGTGGGGAAGAGCCCCTGGAGAAGGAAATGACAACCCATTCCAGTATTCTTGCCTGGGAAATCCCGTGGACAGAAGAGCCTGGCGGGCTACAGTCCATAGGGTCACAAAAGTGTCGACATGACTTAGCGACTAAGCAGCAGCAAGAGTGTTAGAAAATGGTCCCAGAGCAGTCGCTCTGACCGGGTCCCAGAGAAGCACCATTACATCACCTGAAAACTCGTTAGCAATGAAGATTCTCTGGCCTCTCCGCAGAGCTACTGGATCAAAAACTCAGGCGTAGAGGCCCAGAGATCTGTGTTTTAACAAGCCCTCCAGGGGATGCTGACGCTTGAGAACCACTGTGCCAGGCCATTCCGGTGGCCTCCACAGCCAGCTATCCTGTGTCAGTTCTATCCATGCCCCTTGGTGGATGACCTGAGGCAAGTCACTCCCTTTCTGAGACTCAGTTTCCTAGACTCCGAAGTAGAGGAAATATTGGAACTCACCATATAGGGTCGTGTGGGCTAATTGCAGGAATACCTGTGGGGAGAGAAGCTTAGGACTGCCTGGCACTTAGTAAGGGCTCAAAACACATTTCAATTCCCACTATACTATGATATCTCCTTTCATTTTCACACCTCTGCATATATTATTTATCATCTCCACGGCTCCAAAAAGGACGTTAAGGCTCAGAGAGGCAGCAAGAGCTGCCCAGTTTCCTGGTAAGGGATCCAGGTGGGATTTGAACCCACCAGCTCAGGTCCCAGATTAAATAGCGATTAACTAAACTACACATTCTTGCTGGGACCATCCCCCCCCCCCGGCCCCCGCCAGCCTTGATCTTCAGAAAATCCAGACTCAACTCAGCAAAACCTAGAGCACATTTCCAATGTGCACAGCCAAGGCCACTGCAGGAACTATGCAGATGCCAGGGCAGGACCCAGATTCTGCCTTCACCCCAACAGAGCCAGCAGTCCCACCGCATAAGCAAGACTCACGTGGAACCGTTAGAGAAAAGTCAAGATGGGCGTCCGGGCACAGCATGGCCCCAGAGTCCACAGCCAAACCCCTGTCATTACAGGTCTACGACTTTGCCCTGCATCACCGGACCACACACGAAAGAGGAAATGGGGTTCAGCATGACTAGCTCTAAATGAACACGTGATGCATGGGGTCACTCTTTAAAAAATAAAAAAATAGTATTCCCAAGCACCACCTTTTCCATAATCAGTTCCCAAATTCTCCTGAGGATCCACCCATCATTTCCAATATCCATTTGGGGGAAAAAAAGTTGACACTTGCCACTCTCAAATTTTCAATGCTTCTCCTGTTTTCTGGGGCTTCCCAGAGATGAATGATAAATGATCCATGATTCTATTTCCAAGCAACCTTGTTTCCAGGGATATCTTTTCCAGGAGGGCAGGGGGAGGAAGAGGGGAGCAAAAGAAATAATCAGAAGCTGCGTGGGCTTGCTGGGAAGACTGTGTCTAAGTGAGGTGGGTTCAGCGTGAGCCATAGACTGAGTGATGCCAAAGAGGACAGACCCCATGTCCAGCAGATACAGGAACCTGCAAAGTGTGGTCCTGCCTGCTGCCCTCGGTCCCTGGCTCTCTGATTTCTTTATCTCAGATGGCTCAAACTGGCTCTCCCGAGGGACTCAGCTGATCCCTTGCCTTTTCTGTGTCCACCTGCAGAGCACCTTTGCAGTGAACAAAAACTTCCTTGGAATTTGCCATTATCCTGAGAATGGGCAGGACCCACAGTGGCCTCCGTCATCTCCTTTAATGCTCCAGGTGCTGCCACCACCTCCTCTGGGGCCCACGTCTAGTCTGATGTCTGTGGAGAGCTGGCATCCTTCTTGTCTCCGATCCTCACCTTATCCTGCGGGTAGACCTAGGACGTGGCAGGGTCCACCCCCAAAATGGTCAAATGTCATTCTCACCACAACTCGCCAAGAGCCCCAGCCTCCAGGGGACATTTACAGTGTTAACCTGGGCCCCTGGGGGGCCCACAAGCGGATAAGAGCACCAGATGGCGCGCCAGAGGGGAGTGTCAGTGTCTTCTGCCTCTCTCGAAAGTGGCTTGAGCAGCTTAGAATGAAGTGCCTGTCGCCATGGCAACAGGAAGAGGTGCCATCATTCCGGAGATGCAGTTCAGCATATAGCTGCCTCCTGTAAGCTGGCCAGGTGGTTGCCTCACCTGTTTTCATGAGGCTCTGTGAGCTAGGCAGTTTGGGGCTCATCGAGCCTTTACCCTTCTATTCCGCAGTCCAAGATTTCCCAAGAATTCTGACAGGGGTAACGTGTCCAGGAAAAACTCTGATTTCTCTTTCCCTAGAGAAACTCAGGTAGCCCAGGTGGCCAGGGTTCCAGTTCCAACTCTATCTTTAGCCTGCCTGGTGCCTCTGAGTTCTCACCCTACTGTGCCTCCTTTTAAATTAAAAAAAAATTTTTTTTATTTTATTGAAGCATAGTTGATTTGCGTTGTTGTGTTAATTTCTGCTGTCCAGCAAAGTGACTCAGTCATAGATCTAAATATTCTTTTTCGTATTTTTTCTGCTATGGTTTATCAGAGGATATCGAATCTAGTCTCACGTGCTGCACAGCAGGTCTTGGTTGTTCATCCGTCCTGCATATATACACTAGTTTGCATCCGCTAATCCCAGACTCCCGATCCTGCCCTCCCACCCCTTGTCAAGCACAAATGTGTTCTCGGTGACCGTGAGTCTGTTTTTGGTTCATAACTATGTTCATTTATGTCGTATTTTAGATTCCACGTATACGTGATATCATATATGTTTGTCTTTCTCTGTTTGACTTATTTCACTCAATATGATCATCTCTAGGTCTGTGCAGGTTGCTGCAAATAGCATTATTTCTTTTTCGTGGCTGAGTAATATTCCATTTAACTATGTACCGCATCTTTATCCGTGCATCTGCTGATGGGCATTGAAGTTGCTTCCGTCTTGGCTCTTGTGAAATAGTGCTGTTGTGAACACAGGGGCACATGTATCCTTTTGAATTACAGTTTTGTCTGGGTGTGTGCCCAGGAATGGGATTGCTGGATCATATGGCAACCCTATTTTTAGTTCAGAAACCTCCATACTGTTTTCCACAGTGGCTGCACCTAAAAAAAAAAAATTGGGTGAATTTCATATAACTAAAACCGATCACTTTAAAGCAAGCAGTTCAGTGGCATTTATTTTTTATTTTTGACTGTGCTGGGTCTTCACTGCTGCATGCAGGCTCTCGGCTAGCAGGGGCTACTGTTTGTTGTGGTGGCTCCTCTCACTGGGAAGCACTGGCTCTACGGCACCAACTCAGTGGCTGTGGTGCCTGGGCTTAGTTGCTCCACGATATGTGGGATCTTCTCAGACCAGGTATCGAGCCCATGTCTCCCGCATTGGCAGACGGATTCTTTACCACTGAGCCACCGGGGAAGTCCAGTTCAGTGGCATTCAGCACTTTCCCAGTGTTGTGCAATCACCGCCTCTATCTAGTTCCAAACCATGTTCATCCCCTCCAAGTAATAACCTGCACCCGTCAAGTAGTTCTTCCCCAGCCTCCCCCCTGCCCCAGGCCCTGGCAACCCTGAAGCTATGTCCTGTCTCTTATGGATGTGCCTTTTCTGGTTATTTCAAATAAATGGAAGCATAAGATATGTGTCCTTTAGGTTCCGGCTTATTTCACCCAGCATAATACTTTTGAGGTTTACTCACGTCGTCATACATACCAGCACTGGGTTCCTTGTTATGGCTGAATCATATTCCATTGTATGGCTACACCATAATCTGTGTGCCCATCCGTCGGTTGATGGACACGTGGGTTATTTCCATCTTTTGGCAATTGTGGATGCTGCTGCTGTGAACATGTGTAGATAGGATTTGTCTGAGTCCCTCTTTCCAAGCCTTTCGGGTACACGCTTCTCTGCACCTTGTTCTTTCATATGCGACCCCCCCCCACCGTGCACCTGACCCCCTGACCCTGCACTGACCCCCCTGACCCTGCACTGGATCCCCCAGCCGTGCACCTGACCCCCCGACACTGCACCTGACCCCCCGACCGTGCACTGACCCCCGACCCTGCCCTGATCCCCCAGCCATGCACCTGACCCCCCAACCCTGCACCTGACCCCCCAACCCTGCACTGACCCCCTGCCCCTGCACCTGGTCAGGGCGTCCTGGAGACGGGGTGAGGTGGGCTTCGCCACCTTGTTACCTAAACTAGTCACACAAACCCTCCTCCCCCAGTGCCGCCTCTCCCCTGGCCACACCTGCCGTATCCTCTAAGGAAGGGCTCTGGGAAGAACCAGATTTCATCTGCCCTCCAGCCAAGCTATTAACGGAGCCTGTGTGCCTCCATCTGGGCCTCGGGGGAGCTTCTCTCTGACAGCTGTTCCCCGAGCCAGCAGCTCAGCTCCCAGCCTCACTCAGAGAGAAATTTCATTTTGACTCATCAAAGCAGCGATCGATGCTGGGATGAGGGTGCTGCTGCTGCTGCTAAGTCACTTCAGTCGTGTCCGACTCTGTGCGACCCCATAGACGGCAGCCCACCAGGCTCCTCCGTCCCTGGGATTCGCCAGGCAAGAACACTGGAGTGGGTTGCCATTTCCTTCTCCAATGCATGAAAATGAAAAGTGAAAGTGAAGTCGCTCAGTCGTGTCCGACTCTTTGCGACCCCATGGACTACAGCCTACCAGGCTCCTCCGTCCATGGGATTTTCCAGGCAAGAGGGATGAGGGTGGAGCTCCCTAAATTCAGGGGAAAGTGATCGTACTGCAGAGGAGAGTCGCATGTGGCATGGCCCCGAAAGCGTATGCCCTTCAACGTTCCTGGCGACCTCCCTCTCCCCACCCCACCCCCTGTCATCACCTTCAGAAGCAATGAACTTACCCGCCTCCACTAACTTGACACTGTTCAAGGGCTTTACCCACATCCCCCACCCCCAGCATCCTCTGAGGAAATGTCAATATCATCTCCATCTGATAAGGAGAGCCAGGCTCAGTGAGGGGGCGTGATTTACCCCAGGTCAGCCAGCTAGAAAGTGCTGAAGCGGAGATTCGGGCTCAGCACTGTTTCCAAAAGCTGCGCTCAGAATCACTGAATAAAAACCATCTGCATTCACGCTCAGCCAGTCCTTCCCCTAGAAAGGATGCTCTGGCCTGCGGTCAGCTGGACGCCACCACCTTGCTAGGGACACTTTGGGGTCCATTCACCGCCCTGCCCTGGGCATGCACAGCAGTGGTTAACATGCACAGTCCAGGAGGGACATTATTGGCTCAGCTGAGTAGAGTTCCATGTTTTCCAGTCTTTTCTCTGTTCTGCCCCCAGGGGCTGCCTTCAAGCGCAAAGGCCAGCAGTGCCGCTAGATAAAGCGTGGACAGGAGTATGAGCCTGGACTGTCCAAGACACAGACTCTGAGACAAGGGTTCACGTGCTCGTAGTTGACTTGGGAGCTGATCCCAGGATGAAGCGGACGAGTTGGAGAGCGGACTAATGGAGGAAGACGAGGAGGACGGAAGAGCCAGACCGGGTGGATCCGTGAGGGCATCGCTCTGCTAGGGCTGCCGGAACAGAGTGCCAGACAGGGGCCTTCAGCCACAGGAACTTATCTTCTCAATGTTCTGAAGGCTGGAAGGCCAAGGTCAAGGTGGCACCAGGGCTGGTGTCTCCCGAGGCCTCTCCCTGCGGCTTGCAGAAGGCTGCCTTCTCCCTGTGTCCCCAGCAGGCCGCTAGTCTGTGTGTACAGCCCTGGTCTTATCCGAACCCCAGTCCTATGGGATCAGGGCCCCACTCTCTGGCCTCACTTAATCTCCGTGACCTCTATAAGGGCCCTATCTCCAGATACAGTCGCACTGGGGTCATACTCAGTTCCACCTATGACTTTAGGGAGACACATGCCAGTCTGTAACAAGAAGAGAGTGGTTGTGGCCGCTGCCCTGCTGAGGCGCTCTGACAGGTGGGGCACTCCTGAGCTGTCCCACGTGAGGTCCAGGGAATCAGGGCGCCTGCCCCCAACTCTCACCCAGAGTGGTTGAAGGATGCTCCCCGCGCATCAACCCCTCACCTCCTCCAGGCTGCCCTGGGCTCACACCCAACAGATGCCCTTGGCCAGAGACAGCAGTCAGCAGAGAGTCACGGGGCCCACGACACAGAGCCACCAGGGTGCCCGGGCACAGTGAGGGTCCCGGGGACACACCATGGGGTGTGCTGCCTACTCCCATCAACCACCACTGCCCAATCCTGCCCAGCAGAGCACAACCTGCCCTCCACAAATCCGAGGTCTCCCCAGTTTGAGAAGCTTCCACCCTCTGGGTGCCAACCTGGCATATGCTGGTGAGTAATACAGAGTCCCCCCCCCAACCTCCCTGAAGCTCCCACCTAGTCAGGGAAAGAGCAGAAGTCACGGGGAGCAATGCCATCATGACGAAGTTCAGGGGACTTGGGAGAATTTATATTTTAATAACCCAACTCATCTTTCAGGTCAGTAAAAGGCCTACTGAGTGCCAGAAACTGTACCGGGGACCGAGAATTGAAAGTCACAGGAAGTATAACTATTCCTTTTTAGAACCTTTTCAGTTTCAAGTGGCAGAAAAATAAGTCCAGTGCTGCAGCTGTTTCAGGCATAGCTGTATCCAGGTGTCCAGGCAACATTACCAGGCGTCCATCTTTCTCCAGCAGTGAGGAGGCACTCACCAGGCACTGCCAGGCTCTCTGCCACCTGGCTCTTTGTTTCTTTTCTCTACCTTCCTCTCAGCTCAATTGGCAGCCGAGAAATGGATGCCGGAGTCAGGCCGACGTGAGTTGGAATCTGCCCTTTACTCACAATGTGACATCGCTCTGGGCCTCAGTTTCTTCTTCTGTAAAAGGGATACAACACAACCTGTCCTGCGGGGCTTTCAGAACAGTTAAGTGATTTGATTGCCGAAAAGACATGGCATGGTCAGTACATATCCCCCCGCCCACCTCTCTCCTCTATTGAAGAACCATTAGAGACTAAGACCCGGAGTTCTTAGTCCCGAGAAATTATGATAAATGGGCCTCAGAAACTCCACAGACATCAACCCTGCCTGCAGGGCATGTAAGTAGCGAGTCCCGTCCGCAGTTCATCTGCTCTTTCACACGTGCGCATCCAAGCTGTTGGTTCAACTCAGTATAGGCTGGTGTGGACCCCACGCCACACTCGTGGTCGCCTTCTTTACCATCACCACCCACAGGACCTGAAGGTGTACCCTTGCTTTCTGGACCCCCCGGTCAGTTATCCTTTGAGGAAGAGACCATCGGACAGGCAAGGTTTGGGGTTAACTGGTGTCCCCCAGCCTCTTTGTTTGCAGTGCCCGGAGCAAGGCTCGGAGACCAAGTGGCCTTACCCAAGGTCACACGAGCCTTCCCCATCCCCACCTGGCTCCGTGTTCTGCTAGGGCCAGCCCCTGCCCCCTTCCACTTTGTCCGGGCGCGTGCACGTGTGTGTGTGCATGTGTGTGTGTGCGTGTATGTGTGTGCGCGTGTGTGTGTGCTGTGTGGGCCTCCCTCTCCGTGTCCTGTCCCTGCTGCTCCTTTGTCTGCACTTTTGTGTCCAGACAACAGAGAAGGCGGGCAGCGTGTGCGCCATTCTCACCCAGCCCATCTCGTGATCCGTCTGCAAACAGACGCCCCGCACCTGCTCCCCAGCCTCCCCAGCCGCCCCAGCAGGTGCTGCAGCCCGCCAGCCTCTCCCCGTCCTGCCCGCCCTCCCAGCCCATTTCTTCTCCTGTAAGGGCAGATGCTGGCAGAGCCAGGGAGGGGCCGGAAGGAACTGAAAAGAGGGAGACGTTCCCTGCAGAGCCTCACGCCCAGACCCGGTGCGCCCGCAGTCCCATCAATGCATGCTCTGCACACTCGCCAAACCCTCCTCACCCCACCCACTGCCACCAGGCTTTCTGCCTCCATCACCCCTGCCTGGGACCTTTGGCTTCCCTCCAGTCCGCTCCCCTCACTCCAGCCAGAAGAGTCTTGAAATGCAAAACTGACCTCATTACCCCGCCAGCCCACAGCCCTTCAGGTCGCAGGATGAAGAGTAAGCGCCTTGCCTTCCTGGCAAGGCCCTGCCTTGGCTGATTCCTGCTGACGGTCCCACGTCCATCCCTCACCACACTCCTGCTCCACTTGCCACCCGGCCCACCCCACCCCGGCCCCACCCGAGTGTTTTGTCTTGGACAAGGACACTTGGAGAAGGGGTAAAACCTTCTCCAGCCTCCTGGTCAAAGTCGAGGCCGTTTGTTACACACATTCCTTGATTGACCCATGTCCCGCCCCTTCAGGGCTGCTTTTAGTTTGAGATTACATAGCTATTTGTTTGTCTGTGTGTATACACACATACACACACACACACACACACACACACACACCAGCTCGTGAGATCCTTTATGGGAGGAACCTGCTGTTTTTCCACCATCGCACCACCAGAGCTTCCCCCGGGGTCTGACTCACAGGTGGCCCTCCATGTATGTTGGTCAAAAGAAGGTCTAAACCTTCAGGTGTAAACGCTGCGGTTCTGGAACGCTTCTCAGAAACCATTTTATAGATGGGCAAACAGAGACCCAGAGAAGGAAAGTGACTCACCCAAGGCTTTGCTGCAATGCAGCCTGCTGATGGTATAACCTGTGTCTGCCTTCCAAAGGTCACCCTCTCCTTTAGAAGCCAATCAAACAGCTCAAGCGCCCACGCTGAAACGGCTGCAGAGATGCTGTCCCCTTGCCAGAACTTGTCTGCCTTTGTGAGTTAGTGGTTGTGTCCTCATCCCTTGCTCCAACACCTGCTGCCGTCGCCTTGAGCCCCTCTCGCTGGGTCCTCCCTTTCCTGCAGCCCATCATCTCCTCCCCCAACTCGGATGCTGTGTGAACCCCATCCTCACCGATCCCCAGAGCAGAAGCAAATGCAAAGCTCTTGAAGAAGACGACTAAGGAAATTTGGGGCAAATAATAACAGTCACTGAGCATTTGCTGTGTTCCAGCTCCTGGGCTAAACGCTCAAAGTGCAATGGCCGTAACAGCCCATGGTACCAGTACTGATATTATCCCCATTTTATAGACAAGGAAACTGAAGCTGAGGGACACAGCTAGGAGGTGTCTGAACCAAGATTCAGCCCCAGCAGTCTGCATCCAGATCTGGCCCTGTTACACCTTCCCGGGCTCTCCGAGTGCCCCCCGCACTGGTCTGGGACCAGCAGCCCATGCAGTCCTCTCTGCCTCCCCAGCCCCATTTCCCTGCCTCCCCCACCCCCACGCAGCCATGCCGCAGCCATTCTGCAGGAACAGCGCATTCTTTATTTATGAGATGCATCTGGACTCTCTGCAGATCGGCTGGGAATGCTGCGGCGTCTGCAGGCAGGAGGCAGAAGGTTCTGGAGGCCAGAAGTCCTCCAGGAGGTAGCCAGGGGCAGGGCTCAGGGCACCAGACTCTAGCAAGGGCGCCCAGTGGGTCTGCAGAGCACAGAATGGGGCTGGAGGCAAAGTAATCCGAGCTTTGAATCCTCTTTGCATCCCAGCCTACCCTAGGCAAGCAGCAGAGAGCCCAGGGCGGGGTGGCGCCACAGAGATGGGAAACAGGCAAGCACTGGGCATCTCCGCAGACTCCCACAAAACCCTACAGGGCAGGGGTTTTTGTGCCCACTTTATAGGGGAGGAAATCAAGGCCTGCAGAAGGTAGGAAGCTCTTTCTGAATTTTTAACCCTGTTTTATCAGCCCACAAAGAAGGAAATTAAAGCGGTTTATTGGACTTCCCTGGTGGCTCAGATGGTAAAGAATCTGCCTACAATGCGGGAGACCTGGGTTCGATCCATGGGTCAGGAAGATCCCCTGGAGAAGGGAATGGCTAGCCACTCCAGTATTCTTGCCTGGAGAATCCCATGGACAGAGGAACCTGGCGGGCTACAGTCCATGAGGTTGCAAAGAGTTGGACACGACTGAGTGACTAACGCACACACACACAAGATGGCTTATAAGCATGCCCTCAGGGCCTCCCTGGAGGTCCAGTGTTTAAGAATCTGCCTTGCAATACTTAGGACGCCGTTTCGATCCCTGATCTGGGAAGATCCCGAATGCCGGGCAGCGGTTAAGCCTGTGCATCACAAATACTGAGCCCGCACACTGCAATTCCTGAAGCCTGCGCCCCGTAGAGCCCGCGCTCCACAGCAGGAAACACCACCGCAGTGAGAAGCCGTGCCCTGCAATCAAGGGAGCCCCTGCTCGCTGCAAGTAGAGAAAGCCCTTGTGACGCAATGAAGGCCCACCACAGCCAAAAAATAAATAAATAGATCTTTTTTAACTTAAAAATTCTTTAAAAAAGATGAAGGATGCCCTCAAGCCCAGGCAGAAAACTAAATATACAATAGAGAAAACGAGGCTCACAGAAGGAATATGGAGTCAGGGATTAAGCTCGTCCTCCAAATGCCTGCCACCTGGTACTGGTGGCGAGTTGCTAGTGGTGGATTGTACTTTGGTCCCGAGCATCCTGGCAGTCAAGGCAAAGAGGGAATGCAGTTCCTTTCGAAGGTATCCGAGGTCTACAAGGAGAAAGGAAGTTAGAGACACAGGTGTGGCAGAGAAACAGAGGAGGAACGTCAGGCCCCTAATCAAATCTCAGATTCCAAAATTCCTAGAAATTGTCCCACCAATCCGTATTCCACCACCCCTTTCCCTACTCGACCTGCCCCCGGGTAGAACGGTCTCCTGACAGCCGCTAGGAGGTGTGTTTTCACATGTGACCACCAGGTGGCGGTGCGGCGCAGGTCTCGGGTGGAAGTCTGTTAGAGTCCCAAGGTGGCCCAGTGGGCTGGAGGGGCCGGGAAGCGCCTGAGCTACCTTGCTGAACTAGTGTGGAGCCTTCGGTTGAACCTCAATGAAGAAATCGGTCTCAGGCTAGGTCAGACTGCACTGCTTCCTTACAGAGGAAAGAGGAAGAGCCCTGGCCAGAGTGTCACGAGTCCCTGGTTTTGAGTCTCAGCCCTGCGTCCCATTTTCTGTGCAAAAAAGCACATTCATTTGCACGTGCGAACCTGTCTTCTTACCTGAGCAAGGGGTTGATAACGCCTTGCTGGGGGAAGAGGAAACGGAGCCAGCGATGGAGAGATCGTGGTCACTAAGGTCAAGAACAAGAGCTTCTAAGATACAGGCGAGAAGAAAGGGGCCCAAAGGGGGCCCAAGAGGAAAGCCACCAGGTCCCCTAGTTAGCGACAAGGAGAGGAAGTGGTCAACGCTTCTGTTTCTTCTCATGGGTTTAGGGGTTTAGGGGAGTTCAAAGAGCCAGGACTTGTTCAAGTGTCGATGACAAACCCATCTTAAAACATCTTAAAAGAAAAAACAAAAACACAAGGAGAAGGTGTTTTTCGGTTCATATGATAAACAGCACAGAGGGTATTTGCATAACAGGATGGTGGGACTCATTTCTGGCCGCTAGGGCTTCCCCTGCCTTGGTTTTGCTTTCATATTGCCTTCGAAGGCAAGTCCCGGTCTCACACCTGTCACTTCACAAGCCTAGCGCGTAGAAAGCGTCTCCTTCCAAATGGTCCCAAAGTTCCAGAGCAGCCTCTCATTGGCTCCCCCTGGATCACATGCCCATCCCTTGGACCAATCACGGTGACTGTTACCTGGCAAGCCGGTGTTCTCCTCACCTCTGGAATCAGGCGAGTCCTCCGCGGACTCGACCCAGAGAGGGAGACGGGCGATGCTCTAAAGTGAAACTGGGGTGAAAAGGGCAGACTGTCACCTCCAGGAGGAACCGCTCACAACCCGCAGGACTGCCTCCCCCACGTTTTTGTGTCGAGAAGATTCAGGAGCATGAGGCAGGAAAAGAGCCTCCTCGTCCTGAGATATTTCCCCTCTACCAGTCAGTTAGGCGATGGGCAAACAGCCCTAGGAAGTAGGGATCGGGGGCCACCACCCATTGTCGGGGCTTGTGCCAGACTCAGCTCCCCATCCCAGCGGGGCACGCTGGGTGGAGTGGGGGCTTCTGGGCTCAAGTCCCTCAGTTAGTGAGCTGGGGGCGATGGCCTGGGGGGCGAGGGGGCGGCAGCTGAGTGCCTGGCCCTGTGACCAGCTGGAAGCAGACCTCAGTAGGTGCTGTTTCTTAACAAAGGGCTGCGGTGATGAGCTCCGTTACTGGAGCCGTCATTGCTCTGGTCCTTGTTAGTGATGAACAGGTGCTCCACGCAGCCACTTCTGGCAGGATTCAGGAAAAAGCTCCCTTGCCAGGTCTCGCTCACCCTCCTCTCCCTCCTTTCTTCACCCTCCCTCTGGTCCTCCCTCTTATAGACACACTCGAGACGTGTGAGATCTTCCGCTTCTTGCCTCCTCTCATTCTGGGTGGTTTCTTTACTTTCTGTCTGACTGTCCCCACCATCATCCTTGTCAGGGCCTCTGTGCTCCCGGGGTGGGGGGTGGGGGAGAAAATGATTCATTAAGTGTGAGGACCCTGTAGACCAGAGGAAGGACCAGACAGGTAGGCAGGAGGCTTCGGAGCAGCCTAGTGGATGGTGCTTGCTGCGGGGCCTTAGACAAGTCCCTTTCCCTCTCTGGGCCAAAAGGATGTTGGCGTGAGACCCGCTGTAGTCCCAGACCCTGTGGTGGGTCACGTGCACCACGTGTGGGGTTCTGCATGACAGGTGTTCTGTGCATAACACTTCTGAACAAACACCATCAATAATTCAAGTGCCCATTCCTTTATAACCTAGGAGAATTGGTCTTCTGGCAAGATAGGAAAAATAATTTCACGCTCCCTTTCCTCCCCTCCCGTAATCACCCCTGACAAATTGTCTCTTTATTGCCTGTCACTCCAGCCGTCATCTCACATCTGGGGTTCCATTTTTATAGTTGCCAGCCTCACTCTGGCTCTGACTGGGACTGGCTTTTAATAGGGCTGCCATCAGATTCCAGTGAGGCTCTCCCCATTCTTTCACTCAGCAAATATAGCCTGCTTTGACCCCCTAGGGACCCACAGCTTACTTAGGATAGATGAGAAAGTTCCCCGGTTATTCATACTAAAGTGTAAGGGGCTACTTTCTTAACTCTTTCAAAGGAGGACATGAACCTAGCAATTTACTGTTTACAAATCCCATTGTGCCTAGTATCTCTTTAATGCCCCCTGAAGCTTCATACAACCAACAGTGAGCTCAATGCTCTTGAGGGCTGGGTGACCTCAGGCAAGTAGCTTGACCTCTCTGAGCCTCTAAGCCTCAAGTTCTTGATGAGTTTTATGGGGATAATGATAATGTCAAGGAGTTACTGTGAGGTTTAAATTATATCCCAGATGAAAGAAACCAAGGGAATGTATATCATCAATTTTATCATCATTGTTATTGTTATGAGGAAGGTTGTAAGGGGGTTGGGGTAAAGACAGAGGACTATCAGAGTGAAAAGACAGAGAAAGTTAAAGTATTACTAATAACAATACTGAGAACGATACCGACAACGTCCACAAAGTTTTCTTGAGAGATTATCGAGCGCCTTGTGTATGTTCTGGGCACAGGCATATATAATATTTCCTTTAACTTTTCACAAGCAAAGGGGCAGGTATTGTGTTTCCCCAGTTAACAGACAAGAAAACTGAGGTGACAAGCTGGTAAGCCCAGGATGCGTGTCCATGCTGTGACGGCCTCTGTTCCCAGGGGTGGTACCAATTCAGAACTATCAGGGTCAGTCACTCCCTGTGGAAGGTACAGCTTTAGGGGTACGACTTCCCTACATCCAGTGCTTGCTAGGGGCTCGGAGTGGAGACATTTCTAGGTGGAAAATGGTGACCAGACCCAACCCTCATCCAAGGCCTCAGCAAAACCTCAGAATCTGCAGAGACTGACTTCAGGCCCCCTCTCTAAATTGTCCTCAGCCCTATGTCTTCCTAATGCCCGTTCCCTAGGACTGACCATGAGACCATGTCCTGGACCGTATCCCTGCTCCCATAGCAACACTTAGCATCTCCGCAGTACCCTTCCTAAAGTCCTGCCAAACGCCAGGACCTGAACACGCCAACCTAATTCATACTAGGCTGTGAATGACTATATCACACTTAACTGCCCCATTTACCACTATTTTCCTCAAGTCATTCATGATGCAAGATGCTCCACCAAAAAAAATAAAAGATAATAACAGCTGTGTGTCAGGTACTTGTGAAAAACTCCGAATACTCTATTCTCCCTTCCAGAGAGTCATTTGCTATTGTTGTTCAGTCACTCAGCTGTGTCTGACTCTTTGCAACCCCATGGACTGAGAGAGTCAGAATTCACATTAAACTCTGGCAAGCTGTGAGCATTGTAGACACCAACAGTACCCAAAGCTATAGGACATAATTTTTTTCAAGGAACCAAGTAACAGTATCTGTAAAATCAGATCAGATCAGATCAGATCAGTGGCTCAGTCATGTCCGACTCTTTGCGACCCCATGAATCGCAGCACGCCAGGCCTCCCTGTCCATCACCAACTCCCAGAGTTCACTGAGACTCAAGTCCATCGAGTTAGTGATGCCATCCAGCCATCTCATCCTCTGTCGTCCCCTTCTCCTCTTGCCCCCAATCCCTCCCAGCATCAGAGTTTTTTCCAGTGAGTCAACTCTTCGCATGAGGTGGCCAAAGTACTGGAGTTTCAGCTTTAGCATCATTCCTTCCAAAGAGATCCCAGGGCTGATCTCCTTCAGAATGGACTGGTTGGATCTCCTTGCAGTCCAAGGGACTCTCAAGAGTCTTCTCCAACACCGCAGTTCAAAAGCATAAATCCTAAGTGAGGACCCAGGTTCAATCCCTGGTCTTGGAACTAAGATCCCACAAGCCACGTGGTACAGCCAAAAAAATTAAACAAATAAATTTAATTAAATAATAAAAAGAGACATGACTCTGTTATACATTGGAAATCGGGCTTCCCCAATGGTTCAGCAGGTAAAGAATCCTCCTGCAATGTAGGAGATGCATGTTCCAGCCCTAGGTTGGGAAGATGCCCTGGAGAAATAGCAGCCCACTCCAGTATTCTTGCCTGGAGAATTCCATGGACAGAGGAGTCTGGTGGGCTGCACTCCAGGTGGTCACGAAGAGTCAGACATGACTGAGCACTAGCACAGTAGAACGAGGGCAATAGTACCCCCAAAGAAGTGAAAATTGGTACTTGAGAAGCAAACAAAACCAAAAAAAAAAAAAAACCCAAACATTATTCTTTTTATGTATGAAGCACAGATAAACATATATGATGGACATGGATCTACATTATATTAATATCTGTGGCATTAAGATTCCATTAGCAAAAGGGGAGGCAGTTTGGAAAACAATGTCTGAAAAGACGCTGGAGGGGTGGCAATAAAGGAAAAAAGCTTGAGAAACACTGGACTTGATAGAGAAGTTCTTTCCAAGTCTGACAGTCTATGAACACCTGATTCTAAGTGAAAGGGTCAGCGGGAGTGCAGGGGGCCCAGGTTCCATCCCTGGTCAGGGAACTACATCCCACGTGCCTCAACTAAGACCTGGCACCGCCAAATAAATTTTAAAAAACCGAACCCACAGGTGGGAACAAACCTGGTCTCACGGACTGAAACGTTTCCTCTCAAAATTCACAAGTTGAAGTCCAAACCCCAATACCCCAGAATATAAGGATATTTGGAGAAAAGGTGTGTCAAGAGGTCATTAAGTCAGGCTGTTAGGGTGAGGCTCTCACCCAAGAAGACTGGGGTCCCTATAAGAAGAGAAAGAAGCACCAGGGGTTCACATACAGAGGAACATCCACATGAGGACACAGGGAGAAGGCGGCCGTCTGCAAGCCCAGGAGAGAGCCCTCCCCAGAAACCAACCCTGGTGGCACCTTGATCATCAAGTTCCTGCCTCCAGAACCATGAGAAAGTAGATTTCTGTTGTTTAAGCCGCCCTTGTCTGCGCTATCTGGTTTTGGCAAACGTAGCAAATGAATACACCTGGGATGTTTAAGGAAAGCATCACTACAGGGACATGAGGACAGAGAGACCACAGGGCTGCAGACCATGGCCAGCCTCCTCGGACTAAGAAATACTGGTTTGTTTTGTTCTTGGGGTGGGGTGGGAAGTGTGGGAGGGTTTTAGCAGGGAAGCAAAGGTAAAAACTTTTCTTTTTTTTTTTACCCACACTTGCAGCCTGTGGGATCATAATTCCCCAACCAGGGATTGAACCCATGCTGCCTGCACTGAGAGCACGGAGTCTTAACCACTGGACTGCCAGGGAAGTCCCCCACGTTATGTCTGTAAGGGGGCCACTCTGGCTGCTGGGTGCAGAGCAGATTTGTTGTTGTGCAGCCACTAAGTCACGTCTGACTCTTTGCGAACCCCACGGACTGCAGCCTGCCAGGCTCCTCTGTCCATGGGATTTCCCAGGCAAAAATACTGGATGGGGTAGCCATTCCCATCTCCATGGAGTCTTTCTGGCCCGGGGATAAAACCTGCATCTCCTGCATTGCAGGCAGATTCTTGACCACTGAGCGACCAGGGAAGCCTGAAGAACAGGTTGTTCAGAGGCAAAGTGGGATCAGGGAGACCGAGGGGAATAGAGAGAGAATGCCTTGGACCAACGTAGAAGCAACAGAGATGGTGACAAGGGGTTGGATTCTAGCACATTCTGAAGGTGCAGACACCATGATTTGCCAGTGCATTGGACTGTGGGGTGTGAGAGATTTTGGATTATTCCAAAGGTTTGGGCCCACACAGCTGGAAACACGTAGCTTCGGTTGTGGATGGATTCTGTTTGAGATGTACGTCAGACATCCACGTGGAGGTGTCGAGGAAGGAGCTGATATCCAGAGATGGAGTCCAGAGGAGAGGTCAGAGCAGTGATAAACTCCAGGGAAGGACTGCCTCCCAGCCCTCTCCCATCATCTGACTGAGGTCCTTTCTTATCAGCCCTACACACCCAAACCTCCCCATCACAGCCCCTATCACAGGAGATCATAGCCCACTGTGGACTTGTCTGCCTTCCCCACCCAACCGCGTGAGAGAAAAGGTTTTATGTCTCTTGTTTATCATTTGCCAGGGCCTGGGTACACAGGAGGTCCCAGGCGCACGGCTGTTTGAATGAACAGGATACTACAAAGAGGGGTTAAGAAATGACTAAAAAGTGCCAGTGTTCCCAAATACTGTCCTCCCCTTCCTGAGCCAGATAATGTTATCTTTTCCAGCAGGCTGTTCAGAACCCTTCCCCTTCCTGACTCTATCAGACTTACTGATTACAGAGGAAGATAGTCCGGAAAATAGCCAGATGGCTTATGATTGTTAAGACAATCTATATACAAAAGAACCAGGAGAGAGAGTAAGGGCGGGGCGGAGCGAGGAACGTTTGTACAGATCTGGCCGCTCAGGCTGCAAATGGAATGGGAGTTCTTTCCTTGTTCTAAAAACCTTTAAGGTGGAAGGTGTTAAATGGGACTTCAAGGTAGTATGTGTGAGAAAGACCTGGGGAGAGAAAAAAGGAAGGTGTGGAGCTTCAGGGGAGAGAACTGGCTCCCTCCATGCGTGCCTTTAAAAAACACACATGCTTGGGACAGTTTATTGGGAAGACGGCAATCATAAACATACGTGTGCCTGAGTTTGGGGAGAATGGATACATATATATATATATGACTAAGACCCTTAGAACTGTCCACCTAGAACTATCACAACATTGTTAATCAACTACATCCCGATATAAAATAAAACATTTAAAAATAAATATATGTGCACCTTCCCTGGTAACTCAGCCGGTGAAGAATCCTCCTGCAATGCCGGAGACCTAGGTTCGATCCCCGGGTTGGGAAGATCCACTGGAGAAGGGATACGCTACCCACTGCAGAATTCTGGCCTGAAGAATTCCACGGACTGTATAGTCCATGGGGTCGCAAAGAATCAGACACAACTGAGTGACTTTCACTTTCACTTTCCATAAAACAGCAGCAAGGTTCTTGAAGGAAAAAAAAAATCAGGAAGCAAAAATGAACAAAACTAAAGACAGAAGCAGATAAAGCCCAAATCATTGTAGGAGATATTAACAGCCCTTTCTGAGTGATTGATTAAAAAAAAAACTAATTTTTTAAAAATTGGCAAGGATATAGAAAAATCCTACCAAAGTTGTGGGCCAACCTGACCTAGTCCACATTTATAGAACACTACACTGAACAACAGCAAGATTTTAAAATTTTCAGGTCTATCAGAAAGAGACTATAATCTGGGCCAGGAAATAAGTTTCATTAGAATGCTGAAATCTTGAGTATGTTCTCTGATCACAATTAACAAACCAATAACAATAAAATACGTAGGAAATCCCAAATATTCAGATAGCATATCCCTAAGTAACCCATGGATCAAAGAAGAACTCATAAGGGAGACTGGAAAATATCGAACTGAGTGATAATGAAAACAACATCAAATCACAATTTCTGGGAAGCAGCTAATGCAGTGATTGCAGGGAAATTCTTAACTCTGACTATATGGGCATGCATGCGCGGGTGCGTGCTAAGTCGCTTCAGTAGTGCGTGACTCTTTTCGACCCCATGGACCGTAGCCCGCCAGGCTCCTCTGTCCACGGGATTCTCCAGGCAAGAACACTGGAGTGGGTGGCCTGTCCTCCAGAGATCCTCCCCACCCAGAAAGCCAACCTGCGGCTCCTGCACTGCAGGCAGATTCTTTACCGCTGAGCCCCCCCTGGAAGGCTCAACTACGTGGTGTGTGTGTTAGTCACTCAGTTGTGTTTGACTCTGCGACCCCGGGCGGTAGCCTGCCAGGCTCCTCCGTCCCTGGGATTCTCCAGGCAAGAATACTGGAGTGGGTGGGTAGCCATTCCCTTCTCCGGGGGATCTTCCCAACCCAGGGATGGAACCCGGGTCTCCTGCATTGCAGGCAGATTCTTTACCATCAGAGCCACCAGGGAAGCCCATATGGGGGGAGGGGCCATAATTAATGACTCAAGGGTCTACCTTTAAAAGCTAGACAAAAGACGAATAAGGTAAACCCAAAATAATAGAAGATGAAAAAGAGGAAGGATAAGAGCAAAACTCAGTGAAATGAAACACAGACGGCCGACAGAGAAAATCAGCAAAGCTACACGCTGATCCTCTGAAAGGATTCACCAAGTGGAAAACCACAGGCTAACACTAGGCCTTTTATTTTAGTATTACTTTTAGTTTTTCGTGCTGACTGTGCGTGGACTGGCCCACAGGGCGAACGGGTGCATACGGGTTACGGGGCAGGCAGAGGAGAGAGCAGGCAGCAGCGTCCGCGGTTCCTCTGTTCCAGACAAGCACACGTCCCCCGCTCGGCGCCGACCCCTCGGCTCACTGCTGGATCCTTCGGATGCTCTGTACCTGGAAGGTCTGGGCGTGAGAGCCCCACTCCCGGAAGTGCTTATAGTCGCCCGAGTGGTGGTCACACTCCAGCACGTACTGAAAACCTCGGTAGCCAGGAAACTGGGAGCAAACCCAGCTGCAAAAGGGAAGGGGGCAGGCCGTTACCTTTCAGGAGGCACCAGCATGGCCACCAAGGCAGAGACACAGGGGGAGCCCAGGCTGCGAGCACACTCCAGCCACCCCGCGTTCCTGCCCAGAACGCGCCCTGCTCTGCCCGCCACCGATCACGCGCTTCCGTCTGCCAGCAACACCCTTCGGGCCCTTCTTTGCCTGGTCGAGTTAATATTTATCGTCCAGGTCTCAGTCCGATCTTCCCTGCAACGGGGGCGGTCTGACTTCTCGTCCCAATTAGGCCACCGTCCCCCATCGTACCTTTGTAGCACTCGCGTAATTAGGTAATTAACATATTATTTGTTAAAAAAAAAAAAAAAAAGTCAGGCTCTTCTGCCAACAGTAAGCACCTGTGTGCCCTGGTACATTGTTATTTAGTGCCTACACAATGCCTGGCACAATAAATATTTGATGAGGAAAGGGAGGGGGGAGGAAGGAGGGGGAGGGGAGGAGGAGGGAAGAGGAGGAGAGAAGGAAGAGGGAGGAGGGGGAGGGAGGAGGAGGAGTGGATGGCAGGAGGAAGAAGGGAGGAGTCTTCCTCTTCATTGACCCTCACTTTGTTCAGGACTAGACAAGGGCTGGTGTCTCCTTCTCTGAGCTTCCCTTCCCCTTTCTGTACGAGGGAGGCGGACTCGAGATTCCCAAGAAGTCCATCCTCTTCCAGAGGTGTCCCCCCGGCACTCTCAACCTCCTCTCTGTCCCCAGAGCACAGCCTTGATCCACTTACGCCCCCGAGTGGACGTGGAAGGAGCCCACTTCATTGCCATCCCAGCCCATCGCCTGGAGGGAGGGGTAATCATCACTCAGCTCTCCCTTCCTGCCCAGGAAGTTCTCCTGCTCGAAGATGGTCAGCCTCGAGTCGCGGTGGTTCTGCAGGGAACAGAGTCAGAGCATCAGGGTGTCAGTCGGAAGCCCCAGCCAGCCCCTGCATCCCAGCTCTCGTCTCCAAAAATCAGCCTTCCTCTCCAGCCCTCTGGAAGGACAATAAGGCAACATGCACTGGAAACCTTACAAGAGCCAAAACCTTCCAGAAATTTACACAAAATAAACAAGGACAACAAGCCTTGGTGATAAAAGAAAAAAAGAAAAGAATAAAAAAAATCAATATGATACTCAACAGCAGGGGATCAGGGGGTAAGCCGGAGTGTTGCACTAGGGTTAAAAGAAGGGTGTGGAGATCTGTATTCAAATCCTGATTTTCCACACACCAGCTGACTGAGCTTAAAAACATGCCCCACATATACACAAGGGAATATTACTCAGCCATTAAAAAGAATGAAGTAATGCCATTTGCAGCAACCCGAATGGACCTAGAGATTGTCATACTGAGTGAAGTAAGTCAGACAGGGAAGGAGGCAATACCGTATGACATTCCTTATATGTGGAATCGAAAAAGAAACGATGCAAATGAACTTAACTTACAAAACAGAAAGAGACTCACAGACTTAGAGAACGAACTTAATGGTTGCCGGAGGGGAAAGATGGGGGGATGGGATAGTTAGGGAGTTTGGGATGAACATGTACACACTGCTATATTCAAAACGGATAACCAACAAGGTCCCACTGTACAGCACATGGAACTCGGCTCAGTGTCATGTGGCAGCCTGGATGGGAGGGGCGTTTAGGGAAGAATAGATGCTTGTATATGTGTGGCTGAATCCTTTCCCTGTCCACCTGAAACCATGGCAACATTGTTAAATTGGCTATACCCCAATACAAAATAAAAGTTTAAACAGACAAAAAACCTGTCCCACAGCATTTCTGAGCCTGTTTCCGCATCTATAAAATGAAATTAACCACATCCATTTTTGCAGAACTCGTAAACTAGGTAGAGGCAGGGATCGCTTCGGTGAGAGCCCGTGTGGGTCCCCATATGGGCACAGTGGCTGGGCTGTCTGTGGAACAAGTGATGAGCCATAAGACAATATACTTGGTAGGCACCATGGAAAATGTCATAGGCGAGATTTAATCACCCAAAGGGTGACTGGAATATATTTGCAGAGGGGGTAAGGCTCGTTTCCAAGCTTTAGGTTCATTATGATTCAATTTGTATAACCAAGTGAGATGCATATGTAGATATATAGCCTTAGATGGTATAGATACACAGATCTAGACATTGATATGGACATCAATCACTGCAGATAGAATCTGTGGGTAGCACAGAAACCAAGGAAATCTCAAGTACCGATAACAGTAGGCTTCTGTCTCAGAAGTGTGGGTATAAGTGACTTTTATTTTCTTATTCAGCCATATTGGGTTTTTCCCTGAACTTTAGGGGATACATACATGTGCTGTAGTTATTTAAAATTCATCAAAATTGTTTTCGAAGGAGAAAAATACACCTTTTTGAGCCTCAGTTTTTTTCTGTAAAATGGGGATAATAATACTCACCTCACCCCATACTCTGTAAACAGTAGCTAAAATATAAAATCAGGAACACTGACAATGAATTAGGAATAAGACATAGGACCCTTCTTTCTTACATCACCCTGCCATCTCTGGTACCCAGCCTCTCCCAGTGTCCCTGAGTCACGAAAAGAGGGACATAAGGTTCAGAGGTTAAGACTCCATGCTCCCAACACAGGGGGCACAGGTTCAGTCCCCAGTCAGGGCACTAAGATCCCAAAGGCCGCACAGCACGGCCAGGAAAAAGGAAAAGGACCCAAAACAGGAAGGAGTTCATGTCACAACCAGAGTAGCAATGGGCAGAATGTCTGTGGTGGGCTCTGTCCATATGTACATTTTTTTCCCCAGAACTTAAGTACCATGGCCCCATTTTAAGATGAAGAAACTGAGGCTCAGAGAGGGGAGGGACCGCCACAGCTTGAAGCACTGATACGAGAATCTGAACTCTGGACATCCAATTCCCAAGCCCCCACTGGAGGGGCTCAGCCCCCTGCCCCCGCCTTCAGGGACCAGGCAGTGTCGGGACTCACAGCGCAGGCCACCGGCCGGAAGGAGGTCAGCCGCTCGGCGGGGTAGGACGTGTTGCCGCTCCACGCATCCCAGGATGGGTACTCACCCCGCTCCAGCACATACTGCTGCCCTTGGAAGCCGGCATGCTCAAAACCCACCCACCTGCCAACAGAGGATAGAGGGTACAAGGGGTTAGGAGGCCTCCGACCCTGAGTTCTAGACCAGTGGTTGTCATACAGGGGTGACTTTGCCCCCCACCCACCCAAGGAGGCATTTAAAATGTCTGCAGGCATTTTTAGTTGTCTTGCTGGGAGTCTGGAGGAGAGATTTGCAACTGGCATTTGTGAGTAGAGGCTGGAGATACTGCTAAACATCCTCCCATGCACTGGGCAGCCGCCAGCACGGAATTACCTGACCCCAAACATCCGTAGTGCCAACGTGGAGAAGCCCGCTGCCCCCCTGCGCATCCTGCAGGCAGGGGACTGGCCCCTTGCAGGTGCCTGCCACCCTCGCGCCTGTCCCCCTGGGCCACGTAGATGAGACTTGACCATGCGCTGACTTCGGCTTTGGCCATCTCATTAATCTCCGTCTCTCTTTTTACTTTTTTCAAATTTATTTTATTTTTGGCTGCGCTGGGTCTTCGCTGCTGCGCACGGGCTTTTCTCTAGCTGTGCTGTGCAGGCTCCTTATTGCGGTAGTTTCTCCTGTTTTGGAGCACAGGCTCTAGGGCAGGGGCTTAAGCTGTTGTGGCCCGTGGGCTTAGCTACCTCAATGCACGTGAAATCTTCCCCAGCCAGGGACCAACTCACATGGCCTGCACTGGCAGGCAGACTCTTTACCACTGGACCACCAGGGAAGTCCCCCCTCTCTCTCTTTTTAAACAAAACATATCTCATGCTCAGAGCCTCAGTCAGGCAGCAACACTTAACTAAAAATTACTAGCATTATTTTTCACTATATTTTTAGTTACCTTCCACTTTTGGTGAGTGATCTTGACTTTTGATTTGTACCTAACAGAGACATTTCAGACCCAACACTGGATTTTGAAGGTCTGCCCCCACAGGGCTGCCTCATCCAATGTGCAGACTCTGTGAATGGCACCACTGCCCCCCCACACACCCAGCTACATTTGGGCAGTGCACAACCTGTGCAACCTTACATTGCCATCCTTCATGCTCCCCAGCATCTCAGATCCATGGAGAAACACTGGTACAGTTAGAGCCAGGGAAGATAGGACCTGGAACGTCTAAAAGTCCCAGCACCCCTCTCTAGATAACCTTCCTGTCTCCCCAACCCCGACTCCGATCCCCCTGGACTCACGCGCCACTCAGCACTTTCAAAGATCGAACAGTCTCGAAGCCAAGCTCCAGCACGCTGGGGCACTCAGCCGTGAATTCATGCCGCCGGCCCTGGAAGCCCTCCTCATCCCACACCACGATCTATGCCGGAAAGAAAAGGTAGGGACCCACATCAGAGTGCTGGGCAGCGGGGGGGAATGGGAGACGGTGAGGGGTTAGGAATGCACCCCAGGACTCAGTGTGGGGCAGGCCAGGTAATGCAGGGAGGCAAACTCAGATGCCTTCAGGGTCCACGGAGGGGAGGGTGAGAGCTGAGACCCCGGGAGCACAGGCCCTGCTCAGCGCCACCTACTGTTGCCACATGGTAATGCGACCAACCGTACAATTTTCCCAAGACAACCCCTGTAACAACCTTTCTGTGAGCTCTCCCGGTGTTCAAAGGCTGACGACAAATTCAGAGATTTTAGGGGTTTTTTTTTTTTCTTCTTTTTTAACACAGAGGAAACCAAAGGAAGCATGCCCAGAGACTGTGCAACATCACCAGCTGGCCTTTTCTGCCAGCGGTAGTGGTGTTGTCGACTCTTTGCGACCCCATGGACTGCAGCCCGCCAGGCTCCTCTGTCCATGGGATTCTCCAGGCAAGAACACTGGAGTGGGTTGCCATTCCCTTCTCCAGGGGGTCTTCCCAACCCAGGGATGGACCCAGGTCTCCTGAGTTGCAGGCAGACTCTACCGTCTGAGCTACAGGGAAGACCTGTTTTCTGCCAGAGAGATGGTTACGTTTGGGGACAGGAAGCCCCAACTTCAAGTCAAGAACCTCTGTGTGTGCCCTCTGGCAAGACCCTCTCCCTCTCGCAGCCTCAACTACATCCTCTGTGAAATGGGCCCTCATTACCGCCCTGCTCCAGGGGTGAGGTGGGAACTCAGTGAAGGTGGGGCAGGGGTCCGCAGGACTTGGGTTTGACCTGTGCCCTCGCCCTCCCGACGTCGCCCCCCACCCCCAGCGCCTCTCCCTACCTTCCAGTGTCCTGCCGACTTGGTGCACTGCAGAGACATGCCGCTCGTTTCCTAGGCGACAGAAGAAGGTGAGGAAGCTTCCACCCTGACTCTGCTCCCCTCCTTGAAGCCGAAGTCTGGTTTGAGCAGATGGGTACCCAGGTGGGATCCAGAAGTGCCCCAGATGAAGGGCAAAGTGTGGCTTTGGGCTGTCCCCCTCCTCCACTTTCCAGTACCGTCTCCTTCTCTTCCATCCTCTCTCTGTCTCAAAATGAACCCATTCTGGGTCCTGTTCCTCTAAGCCCCCTCGGTGCTGCTTTATCTACTCAGTAGGGGGAATTTTCCATGGCTGCGGGTGGGTGGGTGCTGCACCCCTGGCAAGCGCCAAGGTGCTCAGCTTGAGAGGCTCCCAAAGACAGCTCCTGACCTAGAAAGGAGGCTCTAAGAGCGTAAGGTGAGGCCGCAGGATTACAGGAATCATTTGGATTTCAAACGGCAGTCGCAGGTACTGGTCTCGAGGTCTGGAGCCTGGTTCGATGAGGATGGCATTTGGGATGACTCAGTGGTATACCCCCAGGACTGGGGACGAGGGGCTCCCCTGCCTCCCAGGAGACTCACCCAGAGCTCGAATCCCACCCCTTCTCCAAGCCGGGGACTTACCGAGATGGACCCAGAGAACATGCCAGACCCAGGAACGGCCGAGGTCAGGCTCTTATAGGCAGGGAGGAGAGAGGGCCCCTGGGGGGACAGAGCCCTGACTCAGCAAGTGAGTGACGGGAACAAAAGCCAACCCCGCTTGTGGCTCTGATGGAGAGGTGTCAGCACCATTGGCCTCGGCTGGGAGGGAGAGGCCAGGGTGCCCCCCTCGGGGATCACCCGTGAAGAAGGCAAGAGGAAGACAGTCCCCCCTAATCAGCTCCACCCTGATTCAGCAGTGGACCAAGAGTCCAAACACCTCAGCCTTCCTAGCCGTGTGACCTGGGGCAGGTCCTCCCCGCTATGTCTTCCTGTAAAACGGAGCAAGGATAAACTATAAAATGGCATGAGAGTATGGCACATGCCTGGCACAGGCATTCAACAAATACCTATGCCTCTGCCCTCTCCCAGCTCCCTCCCGCTTCCTCCTCCGGTGGGCGTAACCAGGGTGGACTTCATGGCAGACACTCGGTTCTGAAGGGTGGCACTGAAACTTCGGTGGCATTGGAACTCAGTTCTGAAGGGTGTGGGGGATTTATAGCGAGTGAGATGCTTTTGCTAGGCAAGAGTGCACAGGTGGGAGTCTGGGGCTGGTGACCCAATGGGGCTGAAGGAGCGCAGAGGGACGCAGGCAGGACAGGTGGCTGGGCCAGGGCCTCCGGGGCCCACAAAGCCCAGAGACGGGTCCAGCTCGCTCCGTGGGCAGAAGGAAGGCGCTGGTGGCCTGAACATGCTTTACAAACTGTGCTGCACCGCCGAACATCCGGGGTTTGTAGAATTCGCTTCGTGCACACGTCTCCCCCCATTCCTACCCTCTGAAATTGGCCCAAGAGGGTCATCTCACGGCATAGGGAAGACCATGACTGGAAACCAGATCCCTCCAGGTGAGCTGGAGAATGTCCACGTCAGCTCACGGAGCTGTGAGCTGTGAGATGGCAATACCAGTGCCCTCTGGGTGGGTTCTATGCAGCCCGACCAAAGGCACGGCTTTGAGATCAGGTTGCCAGGAAGGTGAAAGGCCAAGAATGCAGCCTCCGTAGCCAGACGGCCCGGGTTTACATCCCACTCTTGGTGGCTGGGTAACCTTGAGCCTGTTACTTCATCTCTCCAAGCCTCAATTTCCTCATATGTAAAATGGGTATACAGGTAAATTGGGTTCAGCCTAAGAGATGCGGTATTGTGAGGGTAAATGTGAACTACACACAAACAGCATCACTGTTCTGGAACGGCTCCTGGAACCTGACATTCATCACGTGTCTCCATCATCACTGGCATCATTGCAGCTAATTAAAAAAAAAATTACTATTGACACATCTTCACTTCCATGTTTACTGCAGCGTTATGCACAATAGCCAGGAGGTGAAAATAACCCAATTGTCCATAATATTGGATAACTGAAATAACCTAATTATCCATCCACTCTTTATCCAATGAGTGGATATATAAGATGTGATATGTAGGTACAATGGAATATTATTCAGCCTTGAGAAAGAAGAAAACCCTGCCATTCGTGACAACACAGATAGACCCCCGAAGGCGTTATGCTAAGCGAAATAAATCAGAGAAAGACAAATATCGTAGGATCTCACTTACACATGGAACCATAAAAAGACAAAATCAGAGAAGTGGAGAGTAAGATGGAGGGTACTGGGAGCCGGGAGGTGGAAGAAACAGGGAGATGATGCTCACGGGGCATAAACTTGCAGTTATAAGGTTAACGAGTTTGGGGACCTAATGGACAGCATGGTGATTATAGCTGGTAGTGTAACGTATACTCTAATGCTGCTTAGGGAACAGATCTTTTGTGTTCTCCCCACAAGAACGTGTAGAGTAACTGTGAGGTGGCAGGGAGGGGCAATCACCGCGCAATTTGTAAATGTATCAGGTCAACTTTCGGCTCACCTTTACCTCTGTTGTGTGCCGGTTATATTTCAGTAAAGCTGGGGGGAGTGATTCCTCTTAAATGTTTATTAAATACTTAATGAATACCCTTAATTACCTGAAAACACTTACTTGTATGAAAGCAAGAGGGCATGGTTTTTAAGAGCTTGGGTTCAGGAGTTCAAAACGTGTGACTTCCAATTCCATTCTTACAGATGAGGAAGTGGGCTGAGAGAGGGCAAAGGGATTTGCTTCGGTTTCCTCATCTGCGAAGAGGATCAATCCCAGCGCCCCCACCGAAATAATGAGGATTACAGGAACCACGTCAGTCAGATGCTCAGAGTGGAGCCACCCAGCATGGGGGGGAGAGGGAGGCATAGGAGGGGCCCCCCTACCTCCGACCCCACCGTTTGGCTGACCGCCCATTGCCATAGGGGACACGGAACTGCCCCAGACGTCTTGGCCTTGAAACCCAGACCTGTGGGTGGCCCCCACCACAGGCATCTTGGCCCCCGTTCCAGTGGCTGCCCCGTCCTGCGGTTGCTGCCCCCCCACAACAACCAAGGCCTTGGCCCAGGATCAAAGGCTGGGGGGGAGGCTGGGAAGTGAGGGGGTGTGAGGTGGGGGGTGGGCAGACGGCAGAGCTGCCCCTGGGTCATGCGAGGCGGAGCTGGGCTCCGTGGGGAGTCTGGGACCCTGGACTCCCACAGAAGAAACACGAACCTAAGGAGAATCCCGTTCTCCCCCACCCCATCATCACCACCAGGGGCTGGGGAGGCAGACTGCAGGCCGGCGTGGCCCGGCAGCGCCTCGCGGTCCCCCAGCGCTGGCTCGACTGTCAGCTCATCCTGTGTGGCCATGGTGAAATTCACGGTTCCCCCCGGGCCTCAGTTTCTCCAAGTGTGAAATGTGGGGATTGGATGAGGAGATTTCTGGCATCCGTTCCCTTGTTCTGACTCTTTATTGCTCTATTTGACATCTGTCTCTGTCTGTCTGTCCGTCTCTGTCGCCATCACCCTTCCCTCTCCCCATCCATATTTCTGTCTCCATCATCCCTCTTTCTCTGTCGCTCTCCACTTCTCCCAACCTGAGTCCCTGTTCTCTCTCCCAACTGGTTTCCCTGGTTCCCCCTGCACCAGCCCATTCCTGGCTCTGCCCTCTCTGTGCCTTAGTTTTGCTCATCTGACAAATGGGTATAATCAAAGTACCTGATAAGGTGGATTGTCCTGGGGACTGACCCAGGTGGCAGGGGTAACGCATCAGTGCTACCCCTTGTCCCCTGCCTTCTTGGGCAGCAACCCCACAGGGACACCTGAGCCACTTGTAACCGCAGACACAGAGGCCCCAAGGGGCAGACTTTCCTAAGGCCACGCAGCGCAGAGTGGCTGAGCCTGGATTCCAACCCAGGTCTCCAACCGACCTTCTGGAGGCTCCTGCTTTCCCTGGATTGGCAGCCAGTGGGGACCCCATCACAGGCCCATACCCGGCGGGGGTTTGTGAGAGCAGCTTCGGGGCAGGGGCCCGGCAGAGGCAAGGCCATGTGGCTGCCGGCCAGGGTTTCTGCTGTGCGTGCTGGGCTCACAATGGAAAGTGCTGGTCTCCGCAGGAACCCAGCAGGGCCAGGGCTCCGAGGCCCCCCTGACTCTCTGCCCAGGGCCTGCTGAGCCAGCTGCCACTTTGTGCCACAGAAGACAGGATCTGGTGTCTGCCAGACTATAAAATGGGGGGTCGGCCTCTGGTCACCCACTGCACCAAGCCTGCCCGCCTGCCTGTCCTCCAGCAGCAAATAGCAGGGCCCCAGGTAAGAGGGGACCCACCCTCGGCCAAGAGCCCCAGGGGAGGGGAGGGGTGTGAGAAAGGGAGACAGAAAGCAGGGATAGAAGAGAGTCAGAGAGATGGGGGTAATCAGGAGACAGGTGGGGAGAGAGAGGAGGCAGAGCGAGGAAGAGAGGGAGGGAAGAAAAGAGAAGAAAGACAAAGAACAAATAGATGCAGAGGTATAAACAGGGCAAGACACTGGGGGAGAGAGAAGCAGAAAGAGACAGGAGGGTAGGCACAGAGAGAGAAGACGGGAATAAAGAGGAAAACCGAGAGGGAGGGGTAGGGGAGGAGGAAGGGAGCGATGGATGAGAGAGGGATGAGGGGTGTGGCAGGGCAGGAAGGAACCCAGTGCCAGCCCAGGGGACTGTGGATTCAGAGCCTGACTTTGGGGGCGGGGGAAGCAAGAGCCTGGAAGCCACAGATGTGGCCCAGCTGTCTGGCCTCCCTACAGCCGGGCAGAGCACCCCGGAGCGATGACAGTCCTTCTCAAGAGGCAGCCCAGGGAGGGGTCTGCTTGATTGAGCCCAGCTAGCTCTTCCTCACAGAAAGTGTTCAGGAAGCTGCAGCCAGGGACTCTTGATCTGTGCTGGATGCGGGTCCTGGAGTCTCTGGGAACGGTCTCCAAATTTAAAGGGGGCATTTTTCCACCCCCTGGGGACAAAGACAAGGCATTCTTCAAACACTCAAGGCGCCCATGACCCCCACTGGAACTGACCAAAGGTCTCTCCACCCAATGCCTACACGACCACAGCCCTTCTTTTAGAACCCTGACAGGCGTCTCCTGAGCCTCCCGCAGCCCAGGCCTGTGTCTGCACCCGCACACCTGTTCCCAGGCAATGCCAGAGGCACGGTTTCAGAAAAAGGAGAGAGGAAGAGGCATTCGTGCACTCTCTGGACAGGTGTTAAGTGAGCCTCTCCCATGTGCCCGGTGCTGAGCCAGGCACTGAGGGCGGAAGGATGAGTCAATCAGGATAAGCAGGTGGCAAAGCCTCGGTGGCACACATGGTAAAGCGTCTGCCTGCAATGAGGGAGACCCGGGTTCGATCCCTGGGTCAGGAAGATCCTCTGGAGAAGCAAATGGCAACCCACTCCAGTACTCTTGCCTGGAAAATTCCATGGACTGAGGAGCCTAGTAGGCTACAGTCCACGGGGTCGCAAAGAGTCGGACACGACTGAGCGACTTCACTCAAAAAGCCCAGTCTCTGGGTTTGTCTGGTGGCATTGAAACTGGAGGGAGTCCCACCACTTAGCAGCTGTGTGGCCTCGGGCAGGCCCCCTCTACTCTCTGAGCCTCAGCTTTCTCCGAGGGGATAAGAGGTTATCCTGAGGGAAGGATGCTCCATTCATGAGCCTCATATCTCTCGGGCTTCCCCGAGTGGGACATTCTTGTTATGAATCTGCTGGGGCACATGGAAGGTGCCCTGAGCCAAGAAGCGTGCTAAGTGATGAAAGCGTGAGAAGTGACTCCAGGGGGCAGAGAGGAAGGACACGGCAGCCAGCGGGGTGCAGGCAGCTAGGAGGAATGAGGGGGTCCCCTCAGAGGAGATGGGAACAGACAGCCTTCCAGGCTTCTGTCTTAGAAGGAGAAAGAGAGGAGGGGAGTTTGGAGGAGCCTGAGCACACAGGCGGATGGGGGGACGAGAAGCAGGGAGGCAGCCCGGGGGTTGCCGGGCCTGTCTGAACCCGGGCCAAAGGGTTCTCTTCACAAAACTTCCGCAGGCGGCAACCATGTCTCAGCCCGCGGCCAAGGCCTCGGCCACCGCCGCCGTGAACCCAGGGCCCGACGGGAAGGGGAAGGCGGGCCCACCCCCAGGCCCCGCCCCGGGATCCGGCCCCGCCCCCGCCCCCGCCCCGGCCCCAGCCCAGCCGGCGCCCGCGGCCAAAGCGGAGCTGCCTCCCGGCAGCTACAAGGTGAGCGCGCGCCTGGGGGCGGGGCGGCGGGGGCTGCACCCCCGCGCCTGCGCGCCCCCCGCCCCGCCCCGCCCCGCCCCCGGCTCCCCCTCCCCACCTCCCCCCGCCACCCCGCGTCCCCGCCAGATGCCCAACAGGCTTGCACCTGCTTTCGAGTTTTTGTCGAAAGCAAGAAACAGAAAGAAAGAAAGCGGGCTGGCTTAGCATCAGGAAACAGCTGTCCCAGAAGGTCCTCTCAGGCAGAAGGCCGCCCTCAGCTCCTCCTGAAAAGTGTTTCCAAGCGGCCGGTCAAGCTGAAAGGGCTCCCGGAGAGCCAGGCATCCGGTCCCCTGGGACCGGGTTGGGTTGCAACCGCGGGTATTCAGAACTGGGTCATGACACGCTGTCAGGCGGTCCACCCGCCCCCCACCCCCACCCCGGCCGGCTTTTACTTATGTGGCCCCTTATTTAATGGTTTAATTTCAATTTGATTTTTCATGAATACAACACGCATCTGCAAACCCGCTATTTACACGAAAAGGCAGGACTTGGTAAACAGCCTCTATCTAACTTCAAAGTGTCCCCCGCCCCCGCCCCTCCACTCCTCCTACCCGCCCCCCACACCCTCCCGGGAGCCCACCTCCCTCCTCCCCTAGGAGAGGGAACTGCCATCCTCACCCCGCCCCCTCACCTGCTTGCTTGCTGTTTTATGTGCTTTGACGCATTATTCTTTTAAAAGTATATATTTACACTTCATTTGTTTTTGACTTATTGAAATATACTGTATGTAACCGTCCCCGGGTTTTCGTTTTTCTTTTGTACCTCCTATGAGATTTATAACAGCCACTGATGCTGTGGTGCATTGCTGTGGGTCATTTGTTGTGGCTGCTGTGTGATATTTCAGAGCGTGTCCATCACTCCTGACTATCGTGGGGTGGGTGCGAGCTTTGCTGTCAGCCATGTCACCTGCAGGAGCTTCTCTTGGGCGGATAAGTGTAGGAGTGGAAGGGCTGGGTCATGGGTGTGTTGAACCTCTCTCCCTTTTACAGCTGGGGAAATCGGGGCTCGGAGAAGGCACACGCTTGCCTCAGTTCAAGCGAATGGCAACGTTTTCCCAGCTCCAGACCACGAGCAGACAAAAACCAAAATTGGATGCTTAGTGAGAGGAGGGTATTAGCCCATGTAGACACAGAGGCCCCTGCTTCTGGCCTCCCTTGTGGTTTGATGGGTAGACTTATGAATGTTTCCTGAGTATCAACTCTGTGGCAGAGGCTGGGGCTGGGAGATACAGAAATAGATCCACCCCTTTGGAACCGGTGAGTGAAAGGGGAGATGGGCACTTAGAGACCCGGAAGAAAAGCACCAGTGACTGTGTATGTTTTACTTGTGCTGCTGATGGGATGGACACAGTGAGAGGAGGTGGGGGGGGCATTCGACCAAGCTTACTCAGGGAAAGGGTATCAGGGAGGGCTTCCTGGAGGAGGTGACATCTGATCCTAGAACAGGACAGGGGACATGAGTTCCAGGATTGGGGTGTGTGCTGGAGAGGGCATTCCAGGCAGAAGGAACAGTACAGATAAATAGCCCTGGACGGAAGATCCATCCATCCGTTCCTAAGGATGGCACAGACATTAAGTTCAGAAGTGGAGGGAAGGCAGGACAGGATCGTTTCACAGACCTTGGCTCCGAGCAAGCTCTCAGTTGATCTGGGCACGGCCTGCTCTTCGGTACGGAGATACTTAATGCATATTTGCCCTGGAGCCTCTCCGCTTTGGAGGTACTCCCCCTTACTCTGCTCCCTGGGCACGGGGGCTTCTTTCCTACAGCTGGTGGTCTTTGAGCAGGAGAACTTCCAGGGCCGGCGGGTGGAATTCTCCGGGGAGTGCTTGAACCTGGGAGACCGTGGCTTCGAACGAGTGCGCAGCATCATTGTCACCTCCGGACCGTGAGTGTTTAGGTGGGGTGGCGGGGGGGCCACTCCCACAGCCTTAGTAAAATAGAAATACTAAAACAACCATAGCTGCCCTTTACTGCCTTCCCCTGTGCTAGCAGAGACGCACACGGTCATCCCTCAGTACCCTCCGCGGGCTGGTTCCGGGACCCCCAGCAGATACCGAAATCTGCCGATGCTCAAGTACCTGGATAAGGCATAGTCCAGCCTGACTTCTGTATTCACAGATGCAGGACCACCCCCCATACTGGGGCCAACTATGTATTATTTCTAGGGCTTGTTTCAAAGCCAAGAGGGAGGAAAGGGAGGTATGGTTCTCCTTCCCATTTTACAGATGAGGAAACTGAGGCACAGAGAGGTGATCTGATAAGCATAAGGGCACACTAACAGTAAGGCATGATTCCAGGCTCCAGGGAAATGTTGGTTCTGCTGCAGAAGGAGCCCCCTGCCCATCACTGATGGCAGGAGCAGGGCAAAGTGTCAGGTGTCCTCTAGCTGTCCCCTCTCCTGGGCAGCAAGCAGCCTTTAGGATAGTAACGAGCTTCTGTTGAGTGCCCACGAGGTGCCAGGCGCCGACTGAGGGCTTTACCTAGCTGATCCTACAGTGCTTGTGGGGGAGGGGTGGTTCTTATTCCCATTTGATGGATGGGGAAACCGAGGCTCAAAGGGTGAGTGGCAGAGCCTGGGTTCGACTCAGGTTGACGCGTTTCACTCACAGTGCCTGTATCATCCTGCTCCACAGAGGCAGGAATAATTGTCCCTTGGACATAGTGGTTGTGCCAACTTCAACCCCTGTGGACTACGCTCAGGGCACAGGGCCAACCTCTGGACAAGACCCACAGGGCCCGTTTACCTCATCTCTCCAGCCAAAAAGCCCGCAAGGGGTGTGATCAGCCTGTACACCCGGCATCCCAGGGCTCTGGGTGCTACAGAGGGCAGAGATAGGCTTTGAGATCAGACAGGCCTGGGTGTGAGTCCCAACTCCCCTGTTTACCTTGTTCAGTGCCTGAGCCTCAGTTTCCTTGTCTCTGAAATGGGCAGAGTAATGGTCCCCACTCCCTTCCACTAGATTATTCTCAAGTCTGAAGGCAATAATGCAGCATTAAACTGGCATTCTGTGGGTGCCCAGACGTTAGCTGGTGGTAACGAGGATTATTGATGCTCCCTGATGCTCTGCGTGTTTAGCCAAGTTACCATGGGCCAGGGTAGGCTGGTAACCTCAGCCCCACCCTCAGATTCAAAGCCCAGCTGAGAAGAGAAGCTGCCGGATGTGGCCAGTTTGGGTTTTCAGGCTTTTTTCATTATCAGTGACTCAAACCCAGAGTATTTCTCCTCCAACAAAGATGCAGCTGGTCTTCGGTGTGTGCTCTGGGACTGCGCCTGGTGGGAGAGATAAGGACCTGTGTCCCAGGGCCCCGGACCCGTGTCAGGACCAGCAGGGCCCTGGGAGAAACAGTGGTGGAGAAAGCGATGGAGGGGATGGGGTGAGCAGGGGGAGGGGAGGAAAGGTGTGCCCTCACACAGGTGGGGAGGGGAGGCAAGCCCTCCTGAAACCCACGAGGCCTCAGCGGACACTCGCCACCTCCGCCGTGTGACTTTACACCAGTGACTTAACCCCTCTGAGCCTCAGTTTCCCACGTCTGTGAACTGAGATCCCTGCCCTACCTCACTCCTTGCTCATATGAGCCACAGGAGATGAGAAAAGGCACTAAGATAGACAACTCCTCACTCGTATACCAGATCCTCACTGGGCACTGTGACTCCTGAATAAGACAGTTTTAGGAGAGGGTGTCAGGGTGGCAAGACCACATCAGTGTCTGTCTTTCCATAAGCTCAGATCTCCGGCTTCCCTTCTCTTTAATCATGAACGATCTTGCTGGCTGTGTTTTCTCTTTAGACCCTCATCACCTCCTGACAAGGTAGATGCAATCCTTTCTTCTTCTTGATGGAGGCTTAATGAGCTCAAGTGACTTGTCCAGATCACACAGAAAATAAGTGCTAAAGTGGGATTAGAACTGGGGTCTGTCTGTTGCCAAAGTCTATCCTCTTGACTCCTGCACGGCACCATCTTCCAAGGCTCCCTCTCCATGCACCCACTCATCCATCCATAGATCAGTTCATCCATCCATCTGCATGCTTATTCTCCATCCATTTATTTATCCCTCTGTTCAGCACTCCCTCCATCTGTCCATTCTCTACCATGCATCCAGCCAGCCAGCAATACACTCCTCCATAGACCCATAGATCCAGCCATCTACCCGGCCACCTACCTGTTCATCCACCCATCTGCCTGTTCATTCAACCATCAGTTCACCCATGCACCCGTCATCCATCCACCTGCCCATCCTTTGCTCATATGCGCCAGCCTCTGTGGGGCTGAGGCACGTTCGCTTCTATTCTGGAAGGATAAATCTGCATCATTACTTCTGTCACTGTGCTATGTGGGCTGGCGCCTTCCCCAGACGAGACCTGAGGCTCCTTGGACGCGTTCTTTTCAGCCTGTGGTTGTAGCCTCCCCTGCCCCCATCTTCCCCTTCTCATTCTGGGTAGAGGAGGGTCCCAGCCCCCAACAGGGAGATGAGACTCATGTCAGCGTCCCCAGCCCTCTCGTTCCCTGAGAACTCCGGAACACAAAGAGGAAAGTTTAAGGGGCTCCTTCGTCACAGCCTTCTCATCTATGAAATGGGCATCATCTTATCTCCCCCAGAATCCCTGGTCCTTTTAACAACAAGCTCACTTCCCATCCTCAATCAGGCTGCGTTGAGAAAGCCCCCATCTGATGTCAAGCTTATAATTAATCCTTTTAGAGAACTGAACAAATACATGTGCACAATCACATTTAATTCTCCTAGGCATCTGAGAGGTAAATATTACTCTCATTTCCCCTCCACTGCTCCAGTACTGATTACTGTATTCTGTGTGCTAGGCCAGCCTTTATCAATCACGATTCAAGCACCTGTATCAATTTTTCCCTACCCCCATACCTCCAGGAATATTATTTGTTTAATATACTTATTTGATTTTTTACAATAGTATCTATTTATTTGGCTGCCCCGGGTCTAAGTTGTGGCACGTGGGATCTTTTAGCTGTGACATGCAAGCTCTTGGTTGTGGTACGTGGGATCTAGTTCCCTGGCCAAGGATCAAACCTGGGCGCCCTGTGTCGGGAGCGTGGAGTCTTAGCCACTGGACCACCAGGGAAGTCCCTACTTCATTTTAAAATGACCCTTTTTTGACACAAATAAATATATATCAAAAGAACCTTTGCATCACTTTACAAATGGAAAGATAGTATCATCTGCTGTAAGTAAAAGGTATCTGTAGAAAAGATTCCTACCGTGAACACAGTATAATAGCCTGCTCAAGGCTCTGGGCCGGTGGCCTGTTCTTCCTTTGCTACAAAGATAAATTGTTGTTGTTGTTCAGCTGCTAAATCATGTCCCACTCTTTGCGACTCCATGGACTTCAGCATGCCGGAATCTCCTGTCCTTCACTGTCTTCTGGAGTTGGCTCACATTCCTGTCCATTGAGTCAGTGATGCTATCTAACCATCTCATCCTCCTACCGCCCCCTTCTCCTCCTGCCCTCAATCTTTCCAGCATCAGGGTCTTTTCCAGTGAGTCAGCTCTTTGCATCTGGTGGCCAACGTATTGGAGTTTCAGCTTTAGCATCAGTCCTTCCAATGAGTATTCAGGGTTGACTTCCTTTAGGATGGACTGGTTGGATCTCCTTTCAGTCCAAGGGACTCTCAAGAGTCTTCGGGGTTTTAAAAAAATGTCTTCTGATGTGTTATTTCCCCCAAGTCCTCATAGGGCTAAAATTATGTTTAAATCCTACATCTGGGGAGATATTTGGCTTCTGTAATTATACACACCATCTCATTTAATCCTGCACCAACTTCAAGAAAATAGGCAAATTAGATGAGGAAACCGAGGCTCAGAAAAGTGAAGTGTCTTACCCATAGTCTCCCAGCCAGTCCGTAGCATAGCCTGGGATCAACCCCTCCCCACCTCCAGCCTTGGGGCTGCCTTGCAAGGCAAAGATGGGAAGGCGAGTGTGGGGAGGGGCCTTCTCCCCATGATGGCTTCTCCTCTCTGCCTTTGCCCCTCCTGACTCTCTCTACCCTGCCCACCTCTCTCCCCATCCAGCTGGGTCGCATTTGAGCAGTCCAACTTCCGGGGGGAGATGTTCGTCCTGGAGAAAGGCGAGTACCCACGCTGGGACACGTGGTCCAGCAGCTACCGCAGCGACCGGCTCATGTCCTTCCGGCCCATCAAGATGGTGAGTGGCCCCGGACCGGGCTCAGGGCTGGGGGGAGATTCTGGGGCAGGAGCAAGCCCGAGGTGTGATGGTCAGGAGACCTGAGGAGTCAGATGAGCAGGAGAAAGGAAGAAGGAATGTTGGGCAGTGACCTCTGAGCTCGTCCAAGGGCAATGTCTCTATGCTAGTCAATTCACAAGGCACCCGTGATACACTCATCACGTACCCTGGGGAGCCCGGGAGCTGCAATGACTGAAGCCTGTGTCCCCTGTTTTGTTTTTAAATATTGTTTCATGTCTTTCATTTTGGCTCTGCTGGGTTTCCATCGGTCCGCAGGCTTTTCTCTGGTTGCAGAGAGCGGGGACTGCTCTTCGTTACAGCGCACAAGCTGCTCTCTAGTTGCGATGGCTTCTCTTCTTGTGGAGCGCAGGCTCCAGGGGACACAGGCTTCAGTCTTTGCAGCTCCCGGGCTCTAGAGCACAGCTCAGCAGCTGTGGGGCTCAGGCTCAGCCGCTCCCGGGCACGTGGGATCTCCCAGATCAGGGATGGAGTCCGTGTCTCCTGCGTTGGCAGGCGGACTATCACTGAGCCACCCGGGAAGCCCCTGGAACCCAGTTTTTTCCTTCTTCACTGCTCTCAAGAGTGTGATTGAACCTGCCAGTTGTTGCCTTCCTTGATTCTATTTGTAGAATGTTGCTAATTCCTGACTACACTTTAGAGCCTCCTGGGGAGCTTTGAAAAAATCTCGAAGTCCACCCAAAATGTCAGACATACAGGTTGAAGCTTACGTGATGGCTGCAAAGAGGATATTGCAGAAGGGCATGGTGAACTCCCTGACAAAAGTTCTATATACTGAATTAGCCCCTTTGTAATGTTTAACTAAAGTAACATAACTTCAAGAAGGTTCAAAGCTGAAACAGGTTGGAGTTATCCCCGAGCCAGTCACAGGGTTTTTTCAGAGTTATGTTGATGGCAATTCATTAGCCAGCCACATCTTCACTCACCAAGGTCAGTTTCTGATGATGGTACCAACTTCCGCTTTTCGTGGTGGAAATTTTCATAAAGAGTTGTCGTGCGCGTCCATTTGAGATTATCAGGTGCCCACAGCCAGTTGTTTGGCCTCACCAGATCTGTCTTAATGGGTTATCCAATCTGATCACGTTCTTCTCAGACCCCGAGGCTGAATTATCAGCCTTAACAATGGACCCTTTGCGAGAATTCATAGATTCTTCTCTTGGTCAATGGTCCTTATAAGGCAGTCTAGGTCAACAGACGGCTGTTTGATAGAGCAATCAGCTAGGCCACTTGCAGTAACTTCTAGAGCTTTTCCGTCCAATACAGTAGCTACATGTAGCTCTTAAACACTTGAATCTTGGCTAGTCCAAATGGAGATGTGTAGCATATATGCCAGGCTTTGAATACATAGCAAAACAGAAAAATAAGAATGTAAAACACCTCATTAGGGACTCCCCTGGTGGCCCAGGATTGAACTCAGGGGCACCGGTTCAATCCCTGGTCTGGGAACTAAGATCCCACATGCCACATGGCACAGCCAAAAATTTTTTTTAAAAGACCTCATTAATACTGCTATGTTGTCTGCCTATTGAAATTAGCACAATTTAGAAATATTTGCTTAAATAAAATATATTATCAGAAAAAAATCCTAATGCCGGGACCCTACCCCAGACCAATTGAATCCGGATCTCCGGGGCTCATTAGCAGGCACTGATTTCTTTCCATGCCTCTGAGGTCTCTGGGTAGCCAGGGCTAAGAGCCACTGGTCTAGTTCCTCCCCCATACCCCTGCCACCATCCTGGGTGGCCCGTTTTCTCTCTTACCTCCAACTTTCTCCCAGCTGGGTCCCCTGGCTCCTTTCCAGCCCTCTCTCCTGGGATGTTAGAGGGATTTATGTCTCGACCATCTCCCACATGCAGTCACTCGTTCCACCACAGACACGTGGACGTGTTTCTGCCAGGCTCTGTCGTAGGCTCTGGGTGTGCAAGTGTGCTTATAACAGGCAAGGTCCCTGCCCCCATGGGAGGCAGCTATCGAAAACCTAATCACAGAAATCCACCTGTAATGGCAAACAGCCATGGTGCTTACTGCACAGGGGTCTTGCAGGGTGTGCTCAGAGAGGGGAAGAGGAAACTGGGGCTCTGGTGTTGGGGAAAGGGGGGTGGGAGTGGCTGGGGTTGATCCGGGGAGAGAGCCCCCAAAGGATGGGGACCGAGTCAGCTGTGGGCACAGCCTTTCGAGGGACAGTTGGGGCAGAGTTACTGGAGTGAAGATGGGCTGGGTGGAACAAGGAGCTAGAAAGGGGGGGCTGCTGTGGCTGCAGCAGAGGCAGTAGAGGGGAGCAGGGTGCAAGATGGGAGCAGGGACACGCTTCTCTGGAGGGTTCTGCCCCTGGCTGGCTGTGTGACGCCCGTCAAGAAGCTTAACTTCTCTGAGCCTCTGCACCCCTGATCAGCATAATAAAAATATTGAGTGAATTTGTGTGGAGCACTTGGTGTATTCCGGGCATCATGCTAAGTGCCCTATATGGGTTAGCTCTGTGAAGTAGAGGCTGACATCCTTATGTTTCTGGATGAGAAGGGCGCTTCGAGGCTGGATGTTGGCAATCCCATGATGGCCTTAGCAGGCTCAGCTCTCTCTCTCCACACCCAGGAGGCCCCATTCACCCCTGACCTGTCTCTCCTTCCCCAGGATGCCCAGGAGCACAAGCTCTGCCTGTTTGAAGGGGCCAACTTCAAGGGCAACACCATGGAGATCCAGGAGGATGATGTGCCCAGCCTCTGGGTCTACGGCTTCTGTGACCGCGTGGGCAGCGTGAGGGTCTCCAGCGGAACGTAAGGCCTGCTCCTGTGGGCCCTCATCCCCTGCTTCATTTCGAGCTCAGGCAGGCTGGGAGGGCCACACCCGAGCCTGACAGGATGTGACATCAGACATGCAGGAAAGGCCAGAGGCCTGGATTCTGCCAAGAGTGTCATGCCCAAGGGGGCGGGGGTGGAGTCATGTGTTGATGAATTACTTGTTGGCGTAAACAACGCTAGCAATTGTCCTAAGAAGTGGGAAGATGCAGCGAGTCGGGGCTTCTAACCCCGTGTTTGGGTTGGAGAAATAGTGAAGCGAGGAGGAGCAGAGTGGATGTGAATAGACCAGTCTGGGTGGGTCGAGGAAGCGGAAATATGCAGGGAGAGCGGAGCCTCTGTGGACATGAGCAGAGTGACATCTGAGAGGTGAGACCGTGTAACAAAAGGGCCTTGACCCTGTCACTGATGCGCTGTGGCATCTGGGTGAGCCACAAGCCCTCTCAGTGTCTCAGTGTCGCCCTCTATACAATGGGCACATCAGAGTTCTTAATCCCAGAGGATTCTTTCTGCTCTGAACTCTAGGATTTGAAGCTTTCAAAACAGAGGCCCCCCCCTTGACCCCATGTCCGTGAGAACACAGGGAAAGGCCAGATACCCAAAGGAGGTCACTGTATCCATCCCCCTACCTCCAAAGAACCGTACAAGACACCCCTGATCTCCTCGAGGCAAGTGGAAGGTGTCTACCTCTCCACCCCAGATGCTTTTCTGAGTTCCTATAACACCATCAGGGCTGTGGTCTTTTTATTGCTCTTTTATCCTTCCCTGAGACCCAGTATTCCAGTATGTAAGCCATCTGAAATTTACCAAACATTGTCAATAAGCCAGGCTCTGTGCTCGGCACACGGCAGAGGCAGAGGTGAAGAAGGCTCAGCTCCTGCCTTCAGGGGCTTATTCAGTCTAGCAGGGGGATGTCAGTACACCTGTGAGATGATGTCCAGCAATAATAGATGAGAGATGGTCCACACAGGAGTTAAGAGGGAGAAGAAAGGTTTCTGGGACTGGGTTCTGTGTGCTGGAGTGGAGGGCAGGTCCAAGGTTTACCTGAGGAGGCTAGAACTTAAGCCAGACCTTGAAAGATGAGCAGGGAGTCTGAGGGAGACCTGGAAAGACCCTCCCAGCAGAGACAATGACAGAATTAGAAATTAATCATGTATAATAAGTGGTATTACATGCTTACAATGGACTGAGTACTATGCTAACTTCTTTCAATGAATCATCATCGAGTCTTTACAATACACCCATGAGGCAGGTTTTCATCATCCCCATTTCACAGACAGCAAGCTGGGGTTCTGATAAGTCACCTGTCTAGTAAATGGCAGAGCTAGGATTTGAACTGATTGTCTCTGATACCAGAAGGTGTATTCCCAGCCACTTCATACAAATTCACTTTCCGACAAAGGAAACCACTTTCTGAACCAAGACTGCCCCTTCTTATTGCTAACCAGTCCCCAAGCCCTGTCTTCACCCCCTTGGATCCTGTTCTCTGAGCTCCAGGTCATCACTTTCAGTGGAATGTGTATTACTCTCCCTACCATGTATCTGTAATCCACTTAGCAAAGTACTCTGATTAATTTTTCCCTTTGGCCCCCCAAACCCTCATAAACCAGCTCCCATGACCATCCCCGCTTCACTTAGAGGAGGAAGCTGAGATCTGTCAGAGAGATGAGATCACTGCCCAGAGTCAGCAGGAAGGGGCCAAGCCCACCCAGAGGAGCCCCGGGTGCCCCCAGCCTGCGAGGACAGGTGAGGGCGGAGAGCAGGCTGCAGGGCTGGATGCAGGACTCGCGGGTCCAGGGGGGCGTCTAGGTGCCAGATGGTGAGACAGGCCGCCTCCACGCCGTCCTTCTTGCTTTCCCCCCAGCTGGGTTGGCTACCAGTATCCCGGCTACCGTGGGTACCAGTACCTCCTGGAGCCTGGCGACTTCCGGCACTGGAACGAGTGGGGGGCCTTCCAGCCACAGATGCAGGCCGTGCGTCGCCTGCGTGACCGGCAGTGGCATCGCGAAGGCTGTTTCCCCGTCCTGGCCGCCGAGCCGCCCAAGTGAGTCCACGCGCCACTCGTGTGGCCCGCCCTGCTGCAGGCTCATCGTCCCCACCTTCCCCATGCAAATAAAAATTCCTGAAGCCAAGCTGTCTCCTGGGTCTATGAACAGATGCAGGCCTCGGTGTTGGCACGCGACTTTGTCCGTCTTGATAAGTACTGTAATAATCAAAACAGCAAGCACAGGACTTCCCTGGTGGACCAGTAGTTGAGAATCCGCCTTGCAGTGCAGGGCACACGAGTTTGATTCTTGGTCAGGGAACTAAGATTCCACATGCCGTGGGGCAACTGCACCCTCATGCCTTGACTAGAGAGTCCACGCGCCACAGCAAAACATCCCACATGATGGAACATAGATCCCACATGCTGCAGCTAAGACCTGATACAGCCAAATAAATCAAATAATTTTTTAAGTTTAAAAAACTACAACTCAAAAAAAAAAAAAAAAAGAACCCAGCCAGTACCACTAAGTTCTTTGCATTCTCTTTGTATATATTTTGGACAACTCTTCAGTTCAGTTCAGTCACTCAGTCGTGTCCATCTCTTTGCAACCCCAAGGACTGCAGCACACCAGGCCTCCCTGTCCATCACCAACTCCTGGAGTTTATTCAAACTCATGATGAGTCGGTGATGCCATCCAACCATCTCATCCTCTGTCGTCCCCTTCTCCTCCTGCCCTCAATCTTTCCCAGCATCAGGGTCTTTTCAAATGAGTCAGCTCTTTGCATCAGGTGGCCAAAGTATTGGAGTTTCAGCCTCAGCATTTGAACGACTCTGGGAGGCCAGTATTGTATAATTATTCCTATTTAACAAGCGAGGAAATTGAAGGTCAGAGAGGGAAAGCGACTTGCCTAAGGTCGCACAGCTGTCAAGTCAAGATCTGAACCCAGTCAGGTTCCAGAGTCACAGTCTTAAAAAAAATCTGTGTTTTCAAATTCTTCTCCTTCAGGTACTACTCTTCTGATTTTTTTTTTTTTTTTTGCGTTCTATTCTTACCACCTGTCTTGTTACTTATCATTTTTGTTTAAATAGATAGCATTGTGTGCTTAAATGCATTGATTTGTAAGTAAAACTTGATAACACTACAGGATATGGAAAACTGGCATCCTATGCCATAGATAGGAAGCAGTCATTTAAATAAATATAATTTACAGAAGGCCAAGCACTGAATTATCAGCAGATACCACTGCTTGCTTAAGCTTTGGCCTGCAGCCTGCTCACTCTTTGATGAAATGGGCGATGAGCAAGTGTCGGAGGGAGGTCTGAAAGAAGTGCTTGCCCAAACTGAGCTGTTTCTCCCGGATTTAATCAAAGAAGAGTCAAAAGAGGGTTATTTCCTTGTATCTGATTTAGTCCTGGGTCCAAGTTCCACCTAGCATCATCTCTCCCGCTACAAACGGCACATGCCCTGTGCTGGAAATCCACACCAGGCAGCATGACTCCCATATCAAGCAGCTTTGACCGGTTATGAATCATTAATCTCTGCAGGAGGCCTGGGGGAGATGTTGCCACAGATATCTTCCTGGAGGAGAGGGTATTTGAAGGGGGCCTTGAAGGATGAAGTGGGAGCTTACTTGGTGGTGAACGAGGGAGACGGCATTCCAGGCAAAGCAAACAGCAGGGTCCCTGCTACCCTACATTGCACCTTTGTGCAAATGATGAAAAGATACTTCTTCCTCAAGACATTTGACTGCCCGGACTTCCACTGTGGTCCACTGGTTAAGAATCCGCCTTGCAATGCAGGGGATGTGGGTTTGATCCCTGGTTGGGGAACTACGATCCCGCACGCCACAGAACAACTAAACCCGTGCACCACCACTAGGGAGCCCGTGTGTCCTAATGAAAAGATCCCGCGTGCTGTAATTAAGACCCAATGCAGCCAAATAAAACAAACAAAAGAAGACATTTGTCTGCCATCCGCCAGAAAGTATTGGTATAAATCTGTGATGTCTATGATGTCAGTACGGTACCCTTATGCAGTGCCCAACCTGTACAGCTGTACTCGGCAGCCGTGGGGCACCATGGGCAAAGGCACAGAGGTGGAGAGAGCGTGTGGTGGGTCCATGTGACGCTTATTAAAGTGGGAGGAGGAGCTTGGTGGTTGAGTGGGTGGAGGTCGGGGGTGAGAAGGGAATGCAGAGTGCGGCAGAAGAGGAAGCCGGAAAGAAAAGTGGGCCTCATGACACCCCACTCTGTGGTTTTGCTGAGCTTCAAAGCTGAAGATCTTCCCCTCTGGGACATGCATTTTCCTTCTTCCTCCCCCCCCCTAGTTCTCCCACCCTCCAATCTGACCAGCCTCTTGCCTTTGAAGTCAGGGTGTCTTGTCTCAGACCAGAAGGTAGGAGCCCTGGGTAGGAATCAGGAGATATGGTGTTAGTCCTGCTCTATTGCTGCTGCTGCTAAGTCACTTCAGTAGTGTCCGACTCTGTGCGACCCCACAGACAGAAGCCCACCAGGCTCCCCCGTCTCTGGGATTCTCCAGGCAAGAACACTGGAGTGGGTTGCCATTGCCTTCTCCAATGCATGAAAGTGAAAAGTGAAAAGGAAGTCGCTCAGTCGTGTCCGACTTTTCACGACCCCATGGACTGCAGCCTACCAGGCTTCTCCATCCACGGGATTTTCCAGGCAAGAGTACTGGAGTGGGGTGCCATTGCCTTCTCCTGCTAGGAGCTACCAAATGTTGGGCAAATGGCTTCTGTACCCAGGAGTCATTCTTGCCATCTGTAAAATGGCAGCCTAAACAAGTCCATCCAGCCTCAAGATTCTGATGCTGGGACTCTGTTTCCAGAGTTTCGTGATTCTCAATGATTCTGCAATGCGTCTCTAAGTGTCCACGGTCCTCGAAGGCCAGTATCAAGCTACATAGATGGCCATCCTCAGTTCCTAAGGTGTGTGAGTACAGCTCTGAAACTCTGCTGCAGTGGGATTGTATGAGCCACGCAGACCCAACTTTTCATATTTCTTCAGTGCTTAGACCTCATCAAAGGCAAGATGCCACATGATCTTATGATCCAAGAAAGGCAAAGAGAAATACTACCCATTTGAATATAACAGTTACTTTCTAATCACTTAGAACTGTTATTTCATACTTATTGAGAGAACTACTTTAACCTTTTTATATTTATATATAAATATGTTATATTTAAATTTATTAATATTTAGGAAAAACTTTTTCAGCATGTCAATTTTGTGAATCCCATAAAAAGAAAACACGCCGGAAATCCATCAGTGAAGTGAGTCCTTAAATTCCTTTGCATTTATAGTCTAAACCTTCCAGATTGCTTTCCACTCAAAGCTGTTGATGTTTTTCTTTTCTCACAGGTGTTATATTAAAAAAAAATGTGCACATTAGCATCGCTGATGCATAATATATACACTTGGCAAAAACAGCTGAAAAAACTTGGAAGAAAATAACAAACTATTTTATATTTAATTTGTTTTTATCAAGACGTTTAACTTTTGCTACTGAATTTATGAGTAAACAAAATGTGGTAATAGAAAACAGAGAACCAATAAAAAGTACAAGCAAAAATAAGTAACAAGATAAAATGAAACAAGGAAAAGAAAAGAACATCTGAAAAGGCCAGGAGTGAGGGTCACATGAGAGTTATAAAGCTATTATTGTTCCTCCCTTGGGTCCTAGTTCCTACGTGTCTCTTGAAATGTGAACATCTCACCACGTGGAACAGGATTTCAGAGCTTACAGATGTCACATTTTTGCCTCGAAACAGAAACTTTCAGTTTCTACTTAATCAGGTGCTCAACAGCTTCTGTTTGGTTCACGGGCACGACGCTGGGGGACACCAGTGGAGCTGGACATGGCCACGTGGCCACGGTGCCCACAGTCTTCTCGGGGGCTTCTCAGTGCTGGTTTGGATTCTGCGTGAGTTTTGCTGTAAACGCCGGCTTCAGGATGCAACGCTTGGGCAAGCTGGGACGTCGCTACATTTCCACGCTAGATCCCAGCTCATGAATCTTTGAGTCTCACACCTTTGGGAAGACCAGGCACCTCGGCTATGCAATAGCATCTCCCATCCACAGTGACCGAGGCAGCCCACGGCATTTTGAGCACCGGGACGTCGGTACAAAGTCATGATGTATGTGTGCAGGGTGCGGGACGTGGGTGGGAGCTCCACCTGAGGCATCGTCTCTCCTGTGCCAGGGCCAGATGGTGCAACTGAGTTTTGGGGAAAGAGCATGTTGCTAGAGTGCCCTGTGCAGCTTCTAGAGAGATGAGCATCTTTTTAGGGCCACGTTGCCATGACAGCCAGTCACCTGGATCCGATACCCAAGATCAAAGGCCTCTGTGAAGCCTGGGTACCCAGATAGTTAGGGTAACCCCACATCCTTCCAGCAAGACAAGTGAACCTGCCCCTCTGTCCTAACCTCCTGCCCGCTGCTGGGTCACCTCCCACTGCCCCTTCAGCCTCCCTGCTCCCACCACCCACCACCCTCCTGAGTTTGCATCTCAGCTCTGACATGTACTAGCTGTTGTCCTTGATCAAGCCCAGTTACCTGATAGAACTTCTGTTTCCTCATCTGTAAAGTGGGAGTAATGATAATAAAACCTTAGAGGTTGTTGGAGGGAGTAAATCACTAGCTTGAATGTCCTCTTTATAAGGTGCTTAGAGCATAGCAGGCATCTCAGGAAAGGGGTTTAGAATCCACATGCTTCGTGCCACATTTATTCGTCCTGGTTTCGAGGCCCATCGACAGAGGGGCTCCTGTGTGCCCAGCTTCGTCTAGATGCTGGGGAGACAGGTTGGGGAAGACAGAAAATGCCCCTGGCCCAGTTGTTCACAGGCTAGAGGAGCAAACAGGAATAAACTCTTTCAGCTACACTTTCACAGTGACAACAGTTTCCCAGGCTGCCTTGTCCAGTGTCCATCTCATCAGGACATTTGCCAGGGGTGGGGGTTGGGGGTAGGGTTAGGCTTCCTCAAGGAGGAGACAGTCGGCTTGAGACCTGAAGGGGTTTTCTGAGTCGGGGGGCTGAGAGAAGAGGTCCAACCTAGAAACCAGGCGATCATTCTGGTCCCCTTCTTTAGCGCCACCACTGAGATCTACCAGTTTTATCTTCCAGATATTTCTAGAACCCAAACACGCCCTCCATGCCCCCAGCCACGCTGGGTTGACCAGCTTCCCCCAGAGTATCTCAACAGCCTCCAAAACAGTCTCCCTGCCTGTCCTCTTCTGCACAACAGCCAGAGGATCTTTGCGGAAAGCAAAGCCGGCCCCTTCTTCCTCTGTTTCCCGCCTCCCATATCTTTCCAGCTCTACCAGACTCCTTCTTCTAGCCCACAAAGCCCTGAAGCATCCACCCCTGCAGACCTCCCTGACCTCCTCTTACCCACCCCACATCTTGTCCACTCTGCACTTCATGACAACAGTCCTTCCTGCTGAATGTTTATACCTGTGGGTCCTTGCAACTGACACAATCTCCTATGATCCCTGAGCCATGCTTCAGGCTTCAGTGTAAACACCCCAGCCCTCCCTCCTTGGACCAGGTTGATCGCCCTCTTTCCAGTCCCCTAATGCTTGCTGGGAGCTGCAGCAGACACAGGAGACGTAGGTTCTATCCTGGGGTCGGGAAGATCCCTGGAGGAGGAAATGGCAATCCACACCAGTATTCTTGCCTGGAAAATCCCATGGACAGAGGAGCCTGGAGGGCTACAGTCCACGGGGTCGCAAAGAGTCGGACAAGTCTGAGCAACTGAGCAGGCACGCATGCACAAAATGCTTGTTGGAGGGTTCAGATTCCCCCACCTGGATGCAGGACCCTTGCTCTTGTGTTACTGGCTGACTCTCATGCCCAGCACAGGGTCACAGGGTGCTCAGGAAAAGCATGTCGCTACAGTCAGACCTCTCTTCCTTTGATCTCCATTTCTCTACCCAGAAAGGGACATTATAAAGCACCCAGCAGGGTCACCATGCAGTGAGTCACACCAAGCCTGTGGTATGTGCACGATAAACACCATATAACATTATTCAGTAACAGCTGGTTCCATGGAAGCAGGGGATTTCATTTCGCCAGTTCCAGCAGGCAGTTCCTACGTGGCAGGCACTACTTATTGGACATATGAATGAATTAATGAACGAGCTACAAATAAACACTTGGCTGGACATGGACAGATTACTTAATATCTTTATGTCATTTTTTTCTTATCTGTAAGATGGGGATGATAATGGACCTCTGACAAGGTTATTAAAGGTTTAAATGTACAGAGAGTGCTTAGAGCCATGCCTAAATAGTATCTAATTATATTACTTATAGAAAGCTAATTGTATATGTATATGAGCTTCCCTCGTGGGGCTAGTGGGTAAAGAACCCACCTGCCAATGCATTAGACATAAGAGACCTGGGTTCGATCCCTGGGTCAGGAAGATCCTCTGGAGAAGGAAGTGGCAACCCGCTCCATTATTCTTGCCTGGGAAATCCCACGGACAGAGGAGCCTGGCAGGTTACAGTCCATGGGGTCGCAAAAAGTGGGACACAACTGAGCACACATACAAACAACAGCAATGTATATGCATGCGTGTGCGTGTGTGTGTGTGTGTGTGCAGTTATGGTGGTAACTATTATAGAAATTATTTTAAATAGGTAATATATGAAAGAAAGTGAAAGTGAAGTCGCTCAGTAGTGTCCCACTCTTTGCAACCCCATGGATTGTAAGCCTGCCAGGCTTGCAGTTCAAACGGAAAAAAAAAACAAAGGCTCACAGTAAAAAGTAAGCCTGTTCCCCTTCCTCCCCTTCCTTCAGGTATTCAACCCACATGGATGTAACGCACAGATCGGTCTATTATCTGCTGTTTTACAGATGGAGAAACAGAGGCTCAGAGAAGTTAGACTGAGACGAGACCTACCAGCCCAGAGTTTTCGTCTTGTCTGTCAGGGATTCTCCACGTCACACTACTGACATTTTAAGCTGGACGGCACTTGGTTTTGGGGGAAGGAGGTCAGCCCTCCTCGCCTCCATGTAGGCTATTTAGCAGCATCCCAGGCCTCCACCCACTAGATTCCAGTAGAAACATACTCCCACCTTCAGCGTCCCCCCTCCTTCCGCAGCGGTGACAATCTAAAATGTCTTCAGACTTTTCTAAATGTCTTCCTGGGAGCGGGGCGGCCCGCAAGAGAGGGAAATCGCACCCTCTTTGAGAACCCCTGATGTATACGAACTGTAGAGCAGCCCTTCCCTCTCGTCTCTTTTGTTTTATGCAAACAGCATTTAAAACACTCTGCCCAGGGTCTGGTTTTCTTCTCTCACACCAATTCCTGGCGATCATTCCACTCCCCGGCATACAGACAGAGGGAAATTCTCTTAAACAGAACTGCCGACGGGAGGAAAAGTGGTAAGCTGCCTAGGCCTGGGGGTAAACCAGCATGCGGTCCAGGGTTGCTCTGGGCCGTCTCCCTGGGACGCCCCGCCCCACCGCGCGGTCTGGAGGCGGGACAGGGGAGATGGGGAGCCGCCGTGGGCGGGCCTGAAAGGGGGAGGGACCACGTTCCAGGCACGCCCCCTGGCGACGTCACGGCGCCGCGGCCACGCCTCCCCCGGCCGGGGCGGCTGGCGAGCTGGGAGTCGCTGGGCGCGCGGGGCTGCCGCGGCTAGCCTCTCACGGTAGGTGGCCCCGGGGCGGCGCGGTGGGGGGGCCTGGGCTGCAGCCGCCAGCGGGAGGCCGCCTGCGGGTCGGCCTCGAGCACCGGGGAGCCCTCGGCCCTCGCGGCTTTTTCCCTGGCCCGGCCCGGCTGCTCCGGGCTCCGGGGCTGGGTGCTGGGAGGAAGGCGGCGCTGGCGGGCGTCTCGCGGATCCGTACCCGCTCCCTGCGCTCCGTGCGCTCTCCGAGGGATGCGGCGGAGACCCGGTCCCCGTGACCCGGATCCCGCGGTGAAGCCGGGAGGTGCTCAGCGTCTGTGTGTGTGTGTGTGTGTGTGTGTATTGCCGGGAGGTCGGGCGGGAAGCAGCGTGTCTCCGCTGTCGGAGCCACCGACCCCTCCCCGGCGCGCGCGGGGACCACCACGCGGGCGCCGAGACGCGCGGGGCGGGGGCGCGTGGAAGTTAACTTGCAGCCTCTGTGGAGTTGAGAGGCGTGTCTCAAGTGGAGGGATTAGGGGAAGGAAATAGTTGTCTGGAGCGGGGAGTGGGGGGCTCCGAGAGCATGAAATAAGGGGTCAGCCCTGGTGAACCTGGGGGTCACCCGCTAGGAGGGGGTTGGAGTTTGACCAGAGGATCCCACTGCCCAGAAACCTCCGGCTCTCGGAGGAGTGAGCTGAATGGGAGATGCCTCGTAAAGCTAGGACTGGGAGTGGCGGCCAGGGAAAGGGGGCATGGTCACTAAGGTTGGGCGCGCCGGACCTGGCAGAGTCTGTTGTTATTCTTTTGTGGGACAGAGGTCGAGGTCTAGCTTTCCCACTTCAGAGGCCCGCCCCCTCGTGAGGAAGGGTGGGAACCATCCAATTGAGTGCAGTAGTTAGAAGGGCTGATCACTTTGCCTTCTTCCCCTTTTACAGATGGGGAAACTGAGTCTCAGAGAGGTCTTGTGCCCACGGCCTTACATCCCACAGCTAGGATGTGGCAGAGGTGAAACTCAGCCTGAGGCCCCCTGATTCCGTGTGTCTTGTAGGGATGTTGGAAGGGAGGTGCGGGTGTGGGGAGCTGGTAAACTCCTACTCATCCTTCAGAAACCTCCGTGAGCAGCATCTCCTCCTGGAAGCCTTCCCGGGCACTCCACAGGCATCGTTCAGTTCAGTTCAGTTCAGTAACTCAGTCGTGTCTGACTCTTTGCGACCCCATGAACCGCAGCATGCCAGGCCTCCCTGTCCATCACCAACTTCCGGAGTTTACCCAAACCCATGTCCATTGAGTCGGTGATGCCATCCAGCCATCTCATCCTCTGTCATCCTCTTCTCCTCCTGGCCTCAATCCCTCCCAGCATCAGCGTCTTTTGGCATCGCTGGGCCTTCCTGTTTGGTATCCCACAGAGTTAACAGGCCCTTGCTTGTTAACCTTTTTTTGCAGGTCTGTCTCCTGTTCTGGGCTGTGGACACTTTTCCCTCTACTCCATGTCACATGCTTTCATTTAGCTGGGTGGCTTGATGGTTAGGCCAGGCTTCTGGGTTTGGACAAATCTTGGTGTGACTCACTCTGGTTTAGTAGTGATGTGGTCTGGGCGAGTCATTCCCCTGCACTCAGCCTCAGTTTCCATGACTGTGAAATAAGGTTTATCATGTCACTTGTGAACCATTTTAACCCACTGACTCCCAATTGTACTATTATTTACTTAATATATGTGTTTATATCACCTTATTTTTTTAAATCTCATGTAATTTTTTAAAATCATAGCCTTATTGAGATATAACTCACATACCGTACAATTCACCCATTTAAAGTATTCAATTTAGTGGTTTTTGAGATAGTCACAGAGTTGTGCAGCCGTCGCCAGTGTCTAATTCTAGAACATTTTCACTGCCCATAAAGAAACCCTGGGCCTATCAGCGGTCACTGCCAATCCCTCCTTCCCCCAGCCCCTGGCAACCACTAATCTACTTTTCATCTCTATGGATTTGCCTATTCTGGACATTTCCTCTAAAAGGAATCATGCACGATGGCCTTTTATGATTGGTGCTTTTCACTTAGAATGTTTACAAGTTTCATCCATGTGCTAGTATGCGGTACTTTATTACTTTTTAATTTTAGTATTAAAAAATATATTTACTTGGCTGCGCCGGATCTTAGTTGAGGCATGTGGGATCTTCAGTCTTCATTTCAGCAGGATCTTTAGTTGTAACATGTGGGATCTAGTTCCCTGATCAGGGATTGAACCCAAGACTTCTGCAGTGGGAGCATGGAGTCTTAGCCACTGGACCACCAAGGAAGTCCCTATTTTAGTAGCTCATTACTTTTTTTTTTTTGGACTGAGTAATATTCCATTGCATTGAATAAATCATATTTATCTGTTTATCAGCTGATGGGCATTTGGGTTGTTGCCATTTGGGGACTATTATGAATAGTACTGCTGTGAACATTCCTGTACGAGTCTTTGTGTGGCTATGTTTTCAATTCTCTGGGGTACAGCCCTAGGAGTGGAATTGTGGGGTCATATGGTAATTGTTCGTTCCACCTTTTGAGGTCCCACCAAACCGTTTTCCAAAGCAGCTTCGCTGTTTTACAATCCTATCAGCAGCAGATGAGGGTTCTAATGCTCTTGAACAAATTTAGTTTTCAGCAGCTGAAATCTTCCAAATCACTGGCTTTGACCCCTGCTAGTTAGAAGTTAACACATGTGAAATTAATGCACATGAAATTTACACAGGTGAAACTGAAGCACAGGAAATTAAGCTCTTCCTTAGCAGAGTAACTGGGAACTCCGGGTACTCTGAGGAAGGGAAACAGATCAAGACTGGGGCAGTTAGGTGAGTCCATGTGCACCGTGACCTCCTGTAACAGCCAGAAATATTTGCTGAGGCTCCTCCTGCCAGATCCTGAGTGGGACCAGGGGAGGCCGTGAGGAAAGGAATCCCGGGGCTTGCAGTGCCCACCCCAGGACCCGGCACACGATCCGGTGGTGCCTTCAGGGGCCTCTGTGTGGGCTGAAAGGAAAGGGGGATGGCTCAGACCCCCCCACCCTAGGCCAGGAGGAGTGCCTTGACGGCTGAGGCTCCACGTGGAAGCCAGGGACACCTCTGGAGGGTTTCCTAGACTACAGTCCTGGGGCTCAGAAGTGCAGTCTGGCCCTCAGTCCTGGGGCTCAGAAGTGCAGTCTGGCCCTGCCTGTGCTCCACCCCATACCCCCGTGACGTCCTCTGGTGGCCACGAGGTTCCCTTATCTTGCATTCATGCTTAGTCTCGTCCGACTCTTTGCAACCCCATGGACTGTAGCCCGCCAGGCTCTTCTGTCCCTGGGATTTTCCAGGCAAGAATACTGGAGTGGGTTGCCATTTCCTCCTCCAGGGGATCTTCTGAATCAGGTATCGAACTTGCGAATCCGGAGTTTCCTGTACTGCAGGCAGATTCTTGACCGCCTGAGCCATTGGGGAAGTTAGATATACCCTAAGTGGGCCACTGCTTATTTCCAGAGACGCCCCCCGGGCCTGAGGCCAGCAGTCCTGAGTGACGGCCACCCGTGTCCCTCTTTTCGATCATTGTTCCCACACCTGGGATGCGCACCACGTCCCTCACGCTCTTTGTCTTTGGATAAGACAGGGCTGCCCAGGAAGAGCCCAGGTCAGAAGGCCCTGGTGTTGTGAGACCACAAGGGGGCTTGAAGGTCACCAGTTCTTCCTGAGGTTCAGCCTGTAGTCCGCTGGTTCAGGAACCTCAGCTGGCATTGGGCTGTGTATCCCGGGGTCCCAGCCACCGACCTCGTCCCACCCAGGCAGCTGCTCTTTGGGAGGGCCGTGGAGACGCGGCCTCCTGGTGGCCGTGTCCAGTCCCTCCTGCTTTTGTTCACTCGTGCATTCTTTCCCTCCCTCAGCCTTTTAAAATCCTGAATTCTGTGCATGGAGAAGGCAGCCTGGGAAAATGGAAACTGGGCTGTGGTGGCTAGGCAAGGGGTTGCCCCTTGCTGGGCCTCAGTGTATCCCACTGGGGAATGGGCGTGGACTGAATGCAGTAGCACCTTGGGATCTGTAAAGCGCTCAGGTGCGTTATCCTCATGACTTCGTGGGTCAATTTGTAGCAAGAGTAACAGCTCAAAAGCAGCTGATACTGACCCGAAAGCCCGGGTGTGGCAGTTGTGGCTTTGATCTGCCAGGCGGCGGAGTGGAAACCTGTCTGGGTAGCAGGCTCCAGGCCTCCCTATTTGCCACCTGTCCCAACTGCCTGCAAAGCTCCTCGCTCTCTGCAGACACATCTGTTCTGTCTGGTTCCAGGGCAGGTTCCCGGGTGCCTGCTGCTTCCCACGCCCCCTGCTTGGGTCTTCTCCACCCCGGGCTTCCACAGCCCCAAGGAGAATGTCTGGGCCGCCAAGTGAATTCCCACATCGACCAGGCTTTTGACGCAGGCAGCTGTGGCCAGAGAGTGGGCTGGGCCATCGCATCTTTGAGGGCCCGGGCCTGTGTTTGAATCCTTCCAGTTCCACAGGAGGGCGAGGTGTTCCCTGGCTGACTCCCCAGTGCCTCAGTTTTCTCATCCGCAGAATACAGGCGCAGCTGGAACCTACTTCCTGCAGGTGTTAACGGGAGGGCTTGGGGGTAAAGTGCCCACCCTGCTACCAGGGGAAACGCCAGGCCCCTGGGGTCAGACGGGCTCTTCAGAGACACTTGAACGTGTTGCTTTGTGAGACCAGCTTCCCCGTCTGTCCAGAGGCAGTGATTATAAATACAGTGTCAACAGGGCTCACTGAGTGCCAGGCAGTGTTCTAGGTACTTTCTGTGCTTGAATTCACTTAATTCTCCCACTCGTCCTCCGATACTTTGACGCAGAGGCACAGAGAGGCAAAGTCATTTGCACAAGGTCACCCAGCTGGGAAGTGGGGAGAGACAGGGTTTGAATCCAGAGTCTAGGCACTTTTCCTTTTATCCTTTTACGTGCTGGGTATTGATTGCTACGCGGCTTTCCTCTAGTTGCAGAGAGTGGCAGCTTCTCTTCATCCCGGTGCACAGAGTTCTCGCGGTGGAGCACAGGATTTCTGGCTCTAGAGCCACAGGCTCTGTTGCTATGTTGCTGGGGCTTCATTGCTCCGAGGCAGATGGGATCTTCCCAGATCGGGATCGAACTCCTGTCTCCTGCATTGGCAGGAGGATTCTTTCCACTGAGCCACCAGGGAAGCCCCCAGGGTCTACACTGTTAATTACCATCTTACCTGCCTCTCAATACCCTGTCTTCATGCCTAGCATACAGAAAATCTCAGTTGCGCTTATTACATTATTATAGAATTATTCTTAGATATTTCATCATAAAATTTATCATAAAATTACTGTATGTTATTAATGTTCATCCCTTTTTCTGCCCTTCTATGCACACTGCTTCCCGGATGGACAGAACACGCAGGGCTTTTGGCTTGTGAGGTCTAGATTTCTCCTCCCCACCTCGGTGTCCCTCTGCTCCCCCTAGTCTCATAAACAGCTGGAGGCTGGGCAAGAGCTCAGAGGCAGCTGAGTCCCAGCTCTGCTTCCAGAGTGCTGTGTGACATTGGACAGAGTGCTTGCCCCCACTGAGACTCCGTTTCCCCACCTGTGAAATGGGTAGGCAGGGCTGTAACAAGCTGCCAGTCAACGGCTTCACCCCACAGGGTGGCTCTTGTATACTCCCACGATGTTTTATTTTACAAGGAGAAAACATTCGAATATTTTTAGAGAATGATGCCAAAGCCTCCCTTCTTAGGGAAACTCAGGAGCTTGGGCCACACTAGAGTGTCCTGAAGCTGCCCCTTCGGTGTCCTGGGCTCTCTTGGTTTCTTCCCGCCGTGCCCCAGCATTGAGGGTCCCTGGCCGAGTGCACACCTTCCGGGCTCTGAGGACCCCAGGGGTCTGCCTGGGTGTCATTTGAATGAGCACATCTATTGCTTTAAATACGAATATATATTTTAAACCACTGGTTTCAGTGTTGTCCAGGAGTTCCTCCAGCGCTGCTTTTCTAGGTCATCAGAGACTGAAGCCTCTTACCTCTTCTGCTACTGTAAACTTTCAAGGCTTTTTTTTTTTTTTTTTTTTAATGTGGCTGCTCCAGGTCTTAGTTGAGGCTTGTGGGATCTCTAGTCGCGGCATGTGCGATCTAGCTCCCTGACCAGAGATCGAGCCTGAACTGTCTGCATGGGGAGTGTACAGTCTTAGCCACTGAGCCACCAGGAGAGTCCCCTCAAGGCTTTTAACACAGCCTTGTCCCCATCCTGCAGTCCCTCTCTGGGCCCCAGGGTCCGGCCTTACCTGGTCCAGGTCCCTGACTAGCCCACAGGGTTATTTGGGGGCCAGGCAAGGTCTCTCTAGGGCTTCCCAGGGGGCTCAGTGGTAAAGAATCCAGCTGCCAATGCCGGAGATGTGAGTTCGATTCCTGGGTCGGGAAGATCCCCTGGAGGAGGAAATGGCAAGTCATTCCAGTATTCTTACCTGGGAAGTCCCATGGATAGAGGAACCTGGCTGGCTACAAACCATGGGGTGGCAAAGAGTCGGACACGATTGATGGAGGCCCCTCTGCCGTGAGGACTGGCGACTGTGTCTGCCCCAGCACGTCCACGCCGCCTCACAGCTGCTGGAGCACCATCCCATACCCTCTCCCTGTCCTCACAGGGTGCCAGAGAGACACTTCTCTATTGACAGCTTCATTTCGCAGAAACTGACACTCCAGTCACTTCCCTGAAGTCACTCAGGCCTGAGGTGACAGCACCAGGATTCGAACCCACTCTCCCCAAGTCCAGTCGCCGCCGTGGCAGGTCAGCCATCCACCTGTCACTGCACAGAGAGCCACGGGGCGATGTCTACAGTCAGCTGCACCTGGTCCTGGGCCACACTGGGCCCTCAGTAACTTTCTAAATAAATAAGGACACGTGGCAAGTTCTCAGCCAGATGCTGGGGTGCAAGATTCAGGAAGCCACCAGGTCCCACTTTTCCCAGAGCACATGTTCCAGTTGAGGCGGCAAAAAGAAAAAGAGAAAATGACATCTCTGACCTGAGCTGCCCAACTGGGAAACTGGGGCTTCCCAGGGTGGCTCAGTGATAAAGAATCTGCCTGCTAATGCAGGAGACACAAGAGACGCCAGTTCCATCCTTGGGTCAGCAAGACCCCCTGGAGAAGGGAATGACAATCCACTCTGGTATTCTTGTCTGGAGAATCCCACGGGCAGAGGAGCCTGGTGGGCTACAGTCCATGGGGTCACAGAGAGTTGGACATGACTACGTGACTGAGCACACACCACACCTCTCAAACTTGAACACTTGCACGAATCCCCTAGAGATCTCGCCAAGGCGCAGATGCTGACTGAGCAGGTTGGGGGCAGGCCCAGCTCTCAGGGGACTCCAGTGCTGTTGTCTAAAGACCACACTTGAAGCAGTGACAACCTAGATCAGAGGTCAGGAAACTACAGCCCATGGGCCAAATCTGGTCCACAGCTTGCTTTTATGAATAAAGTTTTATTGAAACATGAAATAAAGTTTTATTGAAACCTAGACAGCATATTAAAAAGCAGAGATGTTACTTTGTCAACAAAGGTCTGTCTAGTCAAGGCTATGGTTTTTCTAGTGGTCATGTATGGATGTGAGAGTTGAACTATAAAGAAAGCTGAGTGCCAAAGAATTGCTTTTGAACTGTGGTGTTGGAGAAGACTCTTGAGAGTCCCTTGGACTGCAAGGAAATCCAACCAGTCCATCCTAAAGGAAATCAGTCCTGGGTGTTCATTGGAAGGACTGATGCTGAGGCTGAAACTCCAATACTTTGGCCACCTGATGCGAAGAGCTGACTCATTTGAAAAGACCCTGATGTTGGGAAAGATTGAGGGCGGAGGAGAAGGGGACAACAAAGGATGAGATGGCTGGATGGCATAACCAACTCGATGGACATGAGTTTGAGTGAACTCCGGGAGTCGGTGATGGACAGGGAGGCCTGGCGTGCTGCAGTTCATGGGGTCGCAAAGAGTCAGACGCGACTGAGCGATTGAACTGAACTGATTGAAACAGGGCCACCCTTCTTCCACCTACCACAGCAGGGTCCAGTAGTTCTAACAGAGACCATACAGTCCACAGACCTGAAAATGCTGCTGCTGCTGCTAAGTCGCTTCAGTTGTGTCCAACTCTGTGCGACCCATAGACGGCAGCCCACCAGGCTCCCCTGTCCCTGGGATTCTCCAGGCAAGAACACTGGCGTGGGTTGCCATTTCCTTCTCCAATGCATGAAAGAGAAAAGTGAAAGTGAAGTCGTTCAGTCGTGTGGGATTCTTAGCGACCCCATGGACTGCAGCCTACCAGGCTCCTCCATCCATGGGATTTTCCAGGCAAGAGTACTGGAGTGGGGCACCATCGCCTTCTCCAGACCTGAAAATAGTTTTTTAAAAAAATCACTAGTGCTTTTTTTAGGAAGTCTATTGAATTTGTTACAGTGTTGCTTCTGTTGTTTATGTTGTGGTTTCTTGGCAGGAACCATGGAGGGGTCTTAGCTCCCTGACCAGGAATTGAACTCACAGCGCCTGCATTGAAAGGTGAAGTCTTAACCACTGGACTACCAGGGAAGTCCTGAAAATAACAACTATTGGGCCCTTTATGGGTAGTCTGACTACCTCCATCTACTCATATTACTCAAGTAATAGTGTTTTGTGATTTGGTGAATATAAGGTTATCATAAAAAGGATTGCTGTTAACATTTGAGGGCCTCCTGGGTACTTAGCTCTTTAGGGGTAGTTCGGTATTGTATCCATTTTATGAGTAAGACAGACTGAGGCTCGGATTGGCTGGGTCACAGATGCAGAGTCTAGGGGGCCAGGAAGTGGGTGAGGCCAAGTGGTGCCAGGTGAGTACATTCTTGTTACATCAGAGCTTCTGCCTGGAAAGTCTTCATGGAGCACAGAGGTTTTGTTTTGATTTCATCCCATCCGAGGGCACTCGGATACCTTCACTTCTTTGTCTGTTCTCCCGTTGAGTCAACAAATAATCCATGCAGCTGGTGCTGGGAGTTGGGGGCCTTGCTGACCACTAATGTCGAGGGGACGTGGGGAATGCCCAGTCCTGTGCCTTCCAGTGGAGGAGGCAGTGAGCCTGAGAGGCCACTCTGGCTGCTAAGCACCTGGAGGAACCTGACATGGGCTTGGGAGGCAGTCAAGGAAGGCTTCCTGGAGGAGGGGGTACAAATTGTACCAGTAGGAGTTAGCTGAGTTGAGGAGGGCAGGAAAGGTTTTCTAGGGGAAGGGAACCACAGGCACAAAACTGGCGTTGTTGGTTTGGTACAGCTCACAACACTGAGATTTTTTTCTGTCTGTGTGTGTATGTTGGGGATGAGAGAATGTTAAAAATTGGCTGTGTCAGAAAACCTGGGTCTACCCTGGCGAAGGAAAAAGTTTTCCTCTCCAAGTTCCCCTCTACCTTCTCATGGCTTCCTGGACAGGGTCTGCTGTGGGTGCTAACTCAGTGCTTGTCTCCAGGGAGTCCTATGGATGAGCAAAGAGCAGACCCCCCGCTGGGCTCCTGGGGGTGGGCTGTGTGGGGTGGTCCTTGGGCTGGTGGCAGCCTCAGCCAAGAAGGAGAAGGATCGCTTCCTTTCCGTGTCTTCTTTGCAGTCACTTTTTAATTAGGGCGTGTTGTTAACTGAAGGTGTGAGGGGGCAGAGTTTCCTTTGAAAATGTTTTTAACGATACTGAATTCATTTAACCAGGGTATCGGGTAGACGGCACCAAAGGGGGTTTGGGGTGTAGCTGTTGTCACCAGGGTGGCCCTCGGCAGGTCAGAATTTGGAGGGGAGCCCCGGGGCAAGAGTAGGGGGAAGCTGGGAGGGGGCCAGACCCGCAGCAGCCTCCCCCCCCCCCCATCTGCTCTTTCCCTGAAGTCCCAGGAGCCGGGGCCGAGGGTGGGGGTGGGGAAGAACCCCGTTAGCTGTGGTGGTGCGGGGTGTGCGTCCCCGGTCGGTGGCCGCTGGGGAGCCAAGCTTCCTGTTCCAGGCAGCTCCCCATGGCTCTCACTCCCCACCGGCCGCTGTCTGCCGGGGTCTCTATTTCTGCCGTGCCCTGCCTCTCTTTTCCATCCCTGTCTCCCTCTTGGTTTTGGTCTCTCCCCTGACTGTGTCTCCCCTCGTCCCTCTCTCGCCCTCCATCTCTGGCCCATCTCTGTCTCTCCGCATCCCCCCCACCCCCGTCCCTGTCCGTCTGTCTGTCCTCTCCCTCCCGACCTGGGCTACTGGGCTACTTCCCCTTCCCCTCCCCCACGCACACACCCCGATGTGCTCTTCCTCGCTCTCCTCTGTCCCACTTCCTTCGGCCGCGAGTGACATCCTCCCTCAAGGCCCATCAGAACCCCCCGGGGACCAGCCACGCGTGCCCCGTGGAGGTGCAGGAGCCTTGGGGTGAGCCATGTTGGCTGGGTGAAGAGAGGGGGCACCAGGGAGGTCGGGAGGGCGGCCGAGGCTGCTGTCCAGGGTTCACAGTCGGCCCCCCAACCCCAGGAGGGGCCCCCCTCGCCCCGCCCAGCTGACCCAGGGCTTCAGGGAGGAAGAGGAAGCTTAGGTTGACGGCCCGAGGGCGGATTGCTGCTGTGGGTTTGATTTGGGCTGGGGCTCCGTCCCCTGGGGCAGCGAGGGTTTTGTTACCCTGGCTCCCAAGCAGAGGTGCAGGTCCGTGGGTGGTGCCCCCCGGGCAGGCACCACATGGTGTGTCCCCGGCTCCCCTCCAGCACACAGTAGGCCAGTAGGGCATGTGAGAGTTTGGGGGTGAAGGGCCAAATCAGAGACAGTCCAGCCTCTTCCTTCCGCCCACAGGGAAACCTAGGTCCAGAGAGCAGAGGTGATTTGCAATTTGCTCAAGAGCGTGCCCACGGACTTGGAACCCAGAGCCGCATCCGGGGGCCCCCACCCTTGGCAACCGGACGGCGCGGGTGGGTGTTCCTGGTGGCCTTGGGTCAGGGTCACGTGAAAACCATCCCTGAGGAGGTGGGAGACTCACTTTGAGGCCACCTTGGCCACCTGCTGGGGGCCCTGGACCCTCCAGGGAATGACACACAGCCCCGAGGTTTGCAGAAGGGGTCAGGGCTGTGGAGTCTGAGTCACTGACCTCCCAGCGGGCAGACGGTGGGCTTGCTTTCAGCCTGGGGCTGCAGCTGCCGCAGCCTTGGGAACCTCGGTCCTCCGCTCACGTGTCACCCGCTCTGCCCTTGGGTCGCACAGAGGATTTTGTTGTAATCACAGGCATTCTGTGGGTTCTCTGGGGAAACCAGAAGGGAAAGACGCAGCTCTGCCAAGGAGGGAAGGGGCTCTCCTTGCACGAGACTCCAGTGTCTGGGGATCCGCCCCTGCCCCGCTCCTGCTTCCCCTCCCTTCCTGAGAAGGTTGGTGGGAACACAGCACCTTTGAGCAAGCAGCAGCACCCCCCAACCACCGAGGGCTCTTCCTCCACAGCTGGCTGCACACCACGCCCAGAACCCCCACCCAGCAGGTCTGGAAGGGGCCCAAGAGTTTGCATTGCTCACACGTTCCCAGCTGCTGATTTGGCTAGACAGACCTCTGTGGGCAAAGCGATGTCTCTGCTTTTTAATACGCTGTTTAGGTTTGTCATAGCTTTTCTAACAAGGACCAATCATCTTTTTAATTTCATGGCCACAGTCACCGTCTGCAGTGATTTTGGAGCCCAGAAAAATAAAATGTGTCTAGCAATGTAGGTTCAAGATTCTGCTCCACCACGTACCTGCCGAGAGTTCTGAGGCAAGGCCTTTACCTCTCTGTGCTTCGGCTTCCTCGTCTGTCAAATGGGATAATAACAGCACTGTTTTCGTAGATAAGCTGTGAGGATTAAATGAACTAATACGTGTAAGGTGCCTAGAACAGTGCCCAGGCATGGAGTAAGCAGTATACACATGCTTGCTGTTATTACAGTTACTGCTCTTACTTTTATTACCATTGTCATTTCCATCCACCCCCACATGGTTCTGCAAATGAATTTTTTGTCCAACCCAGTATATACCTAGATGTATTTTTTTTGTTGTTTTTATAGGTACTATCTCACTCTGACTTTAGAATCTTCACAGTATACCTTGATTTTTATTAACATAAAAAAGGAAAGGATCGCTGGTTTATCTAGATAGACTGGGTTGGGCAATGTTCTTTTAAGAGGAGATTTATTGCGGGATTTAGCTCACCCAATTACAGGTCAGACGCACTTGAGTTAACTTGGGCACAAGCGGTGTGACCTTGGGCCAGCCCCTTCTCTTCTCTGGTTTTCAGTTTCCATCCCTGTGAAATGGGCATCCTCTTAGTGACTGTCTCTTGGGTTCCTGGCAGGATTAACACATGTGTTTATGTGGTGCCTGATGCATAGAAGTGCTAATTCATAGCAATCTGGATTCTGTTGTTTACCCATTTTACAGATAAGGAAACTGAGGCTCACAGACATTCAGGGACTCTTCTCACAGCAGCATGCTCCCTGAGTCTGTTTCTGGTATTGTCTGGGCAAGTCTGCAGATGCAAATACTTCCGACAGAGTCCCAGGCCCCTTCAGCGCCCCAAACCATTTTTCTTTAAAGAAAAGCTATTCACTCCCTCTGAATCTAGCCCCCAGAAGTCAGTGAACCGTGAGGAGACGGTTCTCCTCATGGGTTCCTCCCTCTGATTTTTAAAGTGTTCTTGTTCTTAGCAGCTCTTGGAGCTCTTTAAAAGTCTTCCTCTTCTGTCTGCTTCGGGAGCAAGCAAGAGGGAGGGTCTCCCAGTCCTGGACTGTGTGTGTCCACGAGGGAAGCAGGTGGGCAGGTTGATGTCCCGGGTAAAACGAGATTCCCGGGGATGTGCTGCCTGCAAATGGTTCTCTTAAAACCCCCACCCAGGGATTTCCCTGGTGTCCCATGGTTAAGAATCTGCCTGCCAATGCAGGGGACACGGGTTCGATCCCTGGTCCGGGAGGATTCCACACGCCTCGAGGCACCTAAGCCTGTGAGCCACGACTGCTGAGCCCACGTGCCAGTACTGAAGCCCGTGCACCCTGGAGCCCATCCTCTGCAACAAGAGAAGCCCCTGCCATGAGAAGCCTGGGCACCGCGATGAAGACCCAGCACAGCCAGAAATAAAAGAACAAACCTCACCCATCCCCCCACTCATACCCCAAAGATCACCTGCAAAAGACTCCTCTTACCTGGGAACTTACATCAGGAAGTGTTCGTGACCTGCTCGCTTTGTTCCTGGTCAAGCCTTTCTGCCTCACTGGCTCTCGGCCACGGCAAAACTTGCACAGCGAAGACATGCAATCAGAAAAACCATAAACTACAATTAAGGGGCAGGGGGAAGCTCGTCAAGGACTTTTCTAAGCGTAAAGTATCGGAACAGCCTTATGACCTTTGGGTAAGGACAGTCTCCGGGTTAGCTTTCCGTGAGGAAAACTCCGATCCACACACCCTTGAGGGCAGAAGTGAGAGTGCTTAGCTGGCTCCAGCTGTCGCTGTGAGTTTTCCCATGAGACTTTGGGAATCAATTTTGCTTAGTTTTATCAAAACAATTAAAAAAAAATCATGCTGGGGTCTGTGAGAAGACCACGTGAATGGTGAGTATGCCAAGGTCCCAAAGGGCCTCTGATGTGTCTGAATCAGTTGTTTGTGAGTGGTTGAATCCTGGTTTAAAATAGTTAAAGGTTGGGGGAAGAAAAGGGGGATTGATTGGCTTAGATAAACAGTTAAGTCCGAAAGTAGATTGCCTTCAAGTGTGACTGCGTTTGGGTGCTTCACCCTCGTAGGACACTGTCTCTCTCTCTCTTTTTAAAATTTTATTTATTTATTTACCTTTGGCCTTGCTGGGTCTTGGTTGCTGCGTGGTCTTTTCTCCAGGGGCAGCGAGTGGAGGCTGCTCTCTGTGGTGTGTGGGCTTCTCTCATTGCAGAGCACAGGCTCTTGGTGCGTGGACCTCAGCAGTTGCAGCACGCGGGCTCAGCAGTTGCGGCTCCTGGGCTCTAGAGCACAGGCTCAGTAGCTGTGACTCACAGGCTGAGTTGTTTCGTGACATGGGGGATCTTCCCGGAGCAGGGATCGAAGCTGTCTCTCCTGTCCTGGCAGGTGGATCCTTTACTGCTGAGCCACCGTGGAAGCCCGACACGATGTCGTTCGTTCTCTGTCTCACAGATGGGCTTTTTTTCCTGTGGTGGCTTCATTCTCAGACCTGCTCTCCCCTTTGACGTCTCCAGTCATTCGTCCTGCTCATTTAGCTCTAAGAGAACGGGTTCTCTGATTCTTCTTGCAAGCCCTAGGACTGCTTCCTGCTCACCCACCTTGAGTCTCGTGCCCGTCCATGAGTGTCTGTGCCCTTTCGTTAACCAGACCTCAGCCACTGGTCTCGGGCACGGGGTCAGCCCGTCCCGGTTACCGGGGTGGGGAATGCACGCATCCCAGCAGACAGACGCCCACAGCACCAGTGGTGGGGCAGAAAGGAAAAGGGAAGGCAGGGTTTATGTCCTGGAGGAGAAAGTGGAAGCAGCCGCTGCCGTTAATGGAGGCTTCAACCTGCTCCAATATGGCATGAAGGCCTTTATGTGTATTTATCTGCTCTCCTCTTTCACTGGCAAGGAAATGAGGCTCAGAGCGGTTAAGTGACTCTCCTAAGGTCACAAAGCTGACAGGTGGAGAATTCAAACTCAGCTCTATCTTTTTGCAAAGCCCATGTGTTCATGGCTCCCTGATACCAGGGGAAACTTAGTGATCTGCAGAGAGAGCTCAAAAAATATGAATGCCTGGGGCAATGCCAAGCTCTGTGTTAAGGCTGGGACTAGAAAAAAATTGTTCTTAAAGACTGCAGGACCCATCAAACCCTGATCCCCGTCCTCCCTGCCGTAGTCTCTGGCAACCACAATTACAGTTTCTGTCTTTATGATTTTGATGACTCTGAATACCTCATGTAAATGTTGTCCTACAGTATTTGTCTTTTTGTGACTGGCTGATTTCACTTAGCATAATGCCCTCCAGGCTCATCCGTGTTGTAACATGTATCAGGATCACCTTCCTTGTTAATGCTGAGTGACATTCCGTTGTGTAAATACCCCACATTGTGCACCTCTATCCATGAACCCTCGGGTGGCTTGCACACTTCAGCTGTTGTGAGTAATACTGCTGTGAACGTAGATGTAAAAATACCTCTTTGAGACCCTGTGTTCAGTTCTTCTGGGTCTTCTGGGACGTGGAATCAGCGTGGGCCATATGCTGATTCTTTATTTTTAATTTTTTTCCGAGCCTCCTTACAGTTTTTTCACAGTGCCTGTACCATTTTACATCCCCAGCAAGTAGTCACAGATTCGTTTTTTGACATCCTGGCCAACACTTGTTATTTTCTGTTTTTCTGGGTTTTTTTTTTGTGTGGGGGGTTGTTGGTTTGGTTTGGTTTTACACCAGCCATCCTAATCGGTGTACAGTGGCAACTCATTGTATTTTTGATACGCGTTTGCCTGATGATTTCTGATGTTGAGCATGTTTTCACGTACTTGTTGACCATTTGTCTGTCTTCTTTGGATGAGTGTGCTCTCAGATTCTTTGGCCTTTTTTTAGCCAGTCGGTGAGTTTTAGGGGTTCCCTGTAGATTCTGGATATGAACCCCTTTTCAGCTCTGTGATTTGCACATATATTTTCCCATTCTATGGCTTGCCTCATTACTCTGTGGATAGTGTCTTGTGAAGCACAAAATATTTTAATTTTCATGAAGTCCAGTTTTCTTTTGTTTTCTTTTATTACCTATGCCCTTGGTGTCAGATCCAAGAAATCATCACCCGCTTCTGTTTCGAAGGCACAGTTGGCAGGTTGGGCTGCCGGGTTGGGTTGGGGTGGGGTGGGAGAGACAGAGAGGAGTCGGAGGTTCCGGCTACCTCCGAGGCTTTTGGCCCGAGTGTCTTGAGCTGCTCACAACTGGAGTGGGGTGAGTTAGGGGGAGAGACCAAGAGATGAGCTTTGGACGCGTTAAATTTGAGGTCCCAGCTCGACGCAAGCAGAGGTGACGTGGACACAGTTGATGGCCAAGTCTGGTGTCAGGGAGAGAGATTAGGCCTGGAGACGACAGCCCAGAAGTCACCAGCCTGCGGGGAGCAGAGGAAAGCCTGGTGAGCGAAGTGGAGGAGACAGTGGCAGACAAGTAGCAAAGTATGAAACCCCTGCTGCTTCTGCCAGAGTGCCTGGGATTGGCCCAGCATAAGGAAAATTCAAGTCTCAAACTTTCTTGCGCCAAGTCCAGGAGAGAGAGTAGAAAACAGGCCGACATCACCTCCTTGGCCTCTGATCAGAAGCCACCCCAGCCGTGGCGGCTCATTTCTGGCATGTGGGTTTGTGCAGCAGGGGCAGGTATGTATGCCAGGCACTGGGGTGGGATTGGCACAATTGGGTGCCGAGGCTCAATCCACTTTGATGTCCCAGCACCTGGCACTGAGCCTGGCCCCGGGAGAGCGCCCGGCAGCCAGCGGTGGTTGAATGAATGCATGGAGTCCTGTGTGTGCCTCTGGGACTGCGGGAAAGGTGTGTGGTGGGACGGTGCCCAGCGGCGTTTGGCAAAGTGTGATTCTCTAAGACTTGTTTTTATTGGAATCAATCAGACCTATGGAAAGGTGCACACATCGTAAATAGACTGCTTAATGAATTTTCAAAAGATAATTGTGCTCGTGTGTGTGACAGTACCCAGATCAAGAAAAGCATGTGCCCAGCACCCCCCACCCCCACCCCAAGATACCTGTGTCCCCCTCCGGCATGCCTCCTTGCAAAGAGTGATTGCTGTCCCAGAATCTCCTACCAGAGATTAATTTCGCCTGTCTTTGTACTTTATATACATATAAAGTGCTTTACATGCACACAAACATATATTCTCTTCTGTATTGGCTTTTGGAGGCATGCTGTCTTGAGAGAGTCACCCATATTATGTGAAGTTTCGGCTTGTTCTCTCTCCTGGCTGTCCAGTATGAATAGATTTATTGTATTTACTTGTTTATCCATCCTCTTGTTTATGAGCATTGGAGTAGTTTCTGGTTGGGGGTGGTTACAAATAGTGCTGCAGGGAGCAGGTCAATATGTATCCTTTGGGGAAAGAAGTTAGATGCATTTCTGATGATAAATACTTAACAGTGGAATTGCTGCGTCAGAGAGAAGGTACAGAGCTTCCCTGGTGGCTCAGCAGTAGAGAATGAGCCTGGCAATGCAGGAAATGCAGGTTCGATCCCTGGGTCAGGAAGATGCCTGGAGAAGAAAACAGCAACCCATGCCAGTATTCTTGCCCCGGAAATCCCATGGACAGAGAGGAGCCCAGCGGGCTTCAGTCATGAGATCGCAAAAGACTCGGACACAACTTAGAGCACCACAGCAGCAACAGCCAGAGAAGGTGCACATTCAGCTTGTCTCTTATGCCAGAGAATTTTTCCAGAGAGATTGTGCCAGGTCCCTCTCCCACCCATGGAACATGGACTTTCTGATTGCATCACACCCTTGCTAACACTTGGTATTATCCTCTTTTTTCGTTTGAACCGTTCAGATGTATATGGCCCCACGTTGTATTTTTATTTTGCATTTATTTCCCTGCTGAGGTGGTGCACCTTTTCAAATGCTTATTGACTATTTAGAGAACGTCTTAAATGAAGTATCTCTTCAGATTTGCCCCTCCTAATGGGGGGCCTGTCCTGTTCTTGCTGATTTCCCAGAGCTCTTTGCATATTCTGAATACAGATATCTTGTTTGCCATATGTATTGCAAGTATGTTCTTCCTCGTGTGACTTTTTGATCAGTAGGAGGAGGAACCAGAAGTTTAGAGCCTCCAGGGCATTGACTTGAACACAGGTCAGGCCGTCACCTGCCTGAACCTCAGTTTCCCTCTCAACTCTACAGAGATTTAGCCTAGTGCTTCGTGTATAAATGGAGCAGGGATGGTAAAAAGCCCCTCTGTAGGAGTGAAAGAGCCCTGAACTAAAACAGGCAAAAACTAGCCCTGTGGGGACTTTTCCACCTAAGTTGTCCCTGTTTCTCAGGCCAGTTCTATAAATATCTGTTAGGCATATAGTTTGTACGAATTGCCAAGCTAGGGATTGAAAGTACGGTGGTGGACAAGATGCAGTTCCTACCCTTGGAGGAAGTTGCACTGAGGTGAGTACAGGGGGCTGTGGGAGCCCATGAGAACACTAACTGGACTGGAGGCATCAAGGAAGCCTTCCTGGAAGAGGCAAGCTTCATGGTGCAGTATGCTTGGAAGGCTTCCTGGAGGAGGCAAGCTTCATGGTGCAGTATGCTTGGAAGGCTTCCTGGAGGAGGCAAGCTTCATGGTGCAGTATGCTTGGTAAGCCTCTTCTTTTTAGGCGCATGTTTGGGTGCCTTCTGTATACAGGCAGTGGTTCCTGGCCAGGAGCGATTGTGTTCCCAGGGGATAGTTGGAGATATTTTTGGCATCACCACTTGGGGAGGGGACACTACTGATGTTTAGGAAGTTGAGACCAGGGATCCTGCTAAAAGGCATAGGACAGCCCACAACAAGCCCTCCAGATGTCGAAAGCACTGAGATCGGGGAACCTAGAAGTGGACAACACTGATGCCATGTGACATGATAATAAGGGGAGTGAGCAGAAGGACCAGGAATGTGAGCTCATGTGGGGGATGTCAGAGAAGGCTTCCTAGAGGACAGAACCTGGAGCTGTATCTAGGAGGAAGGAGTGGGAACTGGCAGAAAGTGGGAGATGCTGGGGAAGGACTCGGATGAATCACGGAGCTGGGAACTCAGGGCACGCGTGGAGATTCCACTCGTGCCCAGGACAGGCCGGGAAAGGAGGCGTGAGCGGGTGATGGGACCAGACACTGAAGGACCGAACTTGTGTGTCCGCTCCGGGGGCCACGAGCCACGCCTGGCCGTGGAGCCCTGGAAACGTGGCTAGTGCCGCTGAGGCACTGAATTTTTATATTGATATAATTGAAATGTAGATTTGAAAACAGGTACTCCATTCCATGTCTTGGGAAACTTTATAAATGTGTGTAGAACTCTTTGGGGGCATGGATGTAAATTTTTCCAGCTATAACTCTGATGACCTTTAGTTGCAGATTGGGTGTTTCTCCTGACAGTTTATCGTCCAAATTGAGATGCACTAATGATATGCCCTGATATCAGAGAATTAGTACTAAGGAAAAGAAGGAAGTCAATTGTCTCATTAATCATTTTCTATATTAATAGAAATATTATTTCTATTATAAATAGAAGATAAATAATATAGAAATAATATTATTAACTAATAATAATATTTTCAGATACACTAGGTGAAATGGAAACCTGTTATGAAGTGTAAGGTCACCTTTCTCTTTTTACTTTTCTAATGTGTGGCTGCTGGAAAATTGACTTCCACGTGTGGCTGACCTTGAACTTGTACTGGATGTCACTGTTATAAACCGTGGGGAGGAGCTGGAGCAGCTGGCTGGGGCTGAGGCTCACGGAAGAGTTTAGACAAGGGGGTGACGTGGTTCCAGTTTCTGTGGCAGCTCCACCCACCAGCCACAGGTGAGGAGGGAAGATTCCAGAGGACGGGCCAAGACCAGCCGTAGGGAGACCGAATTGCCGGGAAGACCTGAGCTCTGGCCGCAGAGAGAAGCCGTACTGTCCCAGACAGGTAGCGTCCGGTGCCAATCCCCGGGCTGGTGACCAGGCTGGGCCCTGGAGGAGGAGGAGGAATGTTTGGGGAGAGCTGGGGACATCCTGGGAATGACTGGCCCTTCAAAGGGGCTTCAGCACTGAGAGCCAGGAGGAAAGACCTCAGCTGGTTGGGGTGTGCCTGCTCCTGGTGGCCACGGCTCCGGACACCTGCAGCCCCAGCCTGGCCACTACCTGCGCTCCACACTCAGGTCGGACACCCCCTGACCCCTCACCCCGCCTGCAACTTGCTCCCTGGCCCTGCTCACCACTGCTCACCATCTGTGTGACTGTGAGCAAGTGGCTTTCCCTCCCAGGGGGATTGCCAGCTTTGCCTGGGCTCGCCCGTGTCGTATCGAGAGCATAGGATAGAAGGGAGTTGCCTACAGGTGACAGGTGTTCCTGGAGAGGACAGCATGGAGCCCGGGGTGGGGCAGGAACGTCCAGTACATTCTGCAGTTTGCAAAGCAGCTTCCTATCTCTGATCCCTGCATCGCATCCCCATTTCACAGCTTTGTAAGCTGAGGCTCAGAGAGGCGAAGCAGCTTGCCTGGGGTCACACAAGGGCGACAGAGGCAGGATTTCGAGTCTGACACCTTGTGAGGTCCAAGGCTCCCATGGCCACAGCTCAGTATGCAGTGAAGGACAGGCAGGGTGGCACCTCTCTGAGCCTCAGTCTCCTCAGCTGTCAAACGGGCAGGGTGATGAGGAGGTAGGTAGTTGAATGCAGCGGTGTGGCACCCGCCCAAGACAGGGCTCCACGTGGCGGCTGCACGTCCTCCTGGCAGCTCTGCAGTGAGGGGCATGAGCCCATTTTTCAGGAGAGGACACTGAGGCTAAGGTGTGCAGCCAGTGAGAGCAAGGCTGGGGTCCCCTCTGCCCCCAACTCCTTGGCTCTTTTCCCTCCCCCGTCGTTGCTCTTGTCCCGGAGCCCTGGAGTCACCTCCTGTGCACTAAAGGGTAGGTTGACCCCGGGATCCAGCTGGTCCTTCGTCCTGGATGACTGGACATGAATGGGGGCTTGGCAGCTCCCCCGTGGTGCTTACAGACACTCCCACCCCATCTCCAGAGCCAGTTCCCTCTCGCAGGACTTCGTCTTTTTCCAGGTGAGCAGCTTCGCTTCCTGAGAGCCAGAGTGCTTGGGCAGGAAGCTGGCCCAGAACACATCCAGGATGTGGCCAGATCCTAAAAGCCAGAGGTGGGAGGAGGCCTTAGAAGTTGTCAGCCCCACCAGGGTTCTGGCCATGTAGCCTCAGTCTCCACATCTGGAAAATGGGAAGACTCATCAGTTCCGGGAAAACAGCAATGTCTGACAATACAAAGTTGGTGCAGATGCATGGGGGGGTGGGGCTGGGGGTGGGGGGGTGGATCACAGACCGCTGGTGGGAGGGTCTTTGGAGGGCACTTTCTGCTGAAACAGGATGTGTGGCTCCCAAGCCAGCTGACTGCTTTTAGGTGACTAATTAGTGTGGAGCCATGCTTCGCAAGTTTGAATATGCATGGGGATACCTGTGTGTGTGTGTGCTCCATCGCTTCAGTCATGTCTGACTCTTTGTGACCCCGTAGCCACCAGGCTTCTCTGTCCATGGGATTTCCCAGGCAAGAATACTAGAGTGGGTTGCCGTTTCCTTTCCAGGGGATCTTCCTGACCCAGGGATCGAATCCACATCTCTTACATCTCCTGCATTAGCAGGTGGGTTCTTTACTGCCCGCGCCACCTGGGAAGCCCCAGGATGCCTGGGGGCTGGATAAGATGCAGACTTTGCTTCTGCACCTCTGGGGTGGGACTAGCAGCCTTCCAGGGGACCCTGCTGATGCCTTGGGGTGCCTCTCGGTCATGGGCAAGGGAGGCTCATTCTTTTGTGATGGGGTATGTTGTGTCTAAGGTGAAAACAGCCTACACGTCCATCAGGAAGGTTTTGGCCTAATTAATGAATGTCACCTGTCCCTGCCCAGCATGTGCTGGAGCTGTTGAAAGGAGGGAGGCCTCTCGGGGTCCTGCACGCTGCTGTGTCTGCCTCCCGGGAGGATGGCAGCCGCCTCTGAGTGCTGGGGTTTCGCCTGTGTCGTTAACTGGTGTGGCCCTGGACTAGAGCTGGGCCTGGCACACAGTGGGTGCTCAGGCAGGGTTACTGAATGACAGACTCCGTATGCTGACACGGGAGGATCTCCCTGACCTGGTGTGGGGTGACCCAAGCCAGTTTCAGGATACGTGTGATCAGGGCCTCTTGGGCCTGGCTTTACTGGCGTTTGGGGCTGGACGAGTCTTTGTGGTGGGGGCTGGGCATCGGAGCACCTCTGGCCTCTATGCTTCCGATGAGCCCTAGTTGTGACAACCCAGACTCTATGTCCAGACACTGCTGTTCGGTCCCTCCAAATCAGCCCCACTGAGATCCCCTGGTGCAGTCGGACAGTGCGTGGCTGGAAGGAGGCAAGTGGGAATGGAAGAATGAAAGGATGGGTGTCTGGGAGGATGGGGGACAGGCCCCGTGTGGTTTCCATTCAGATATGACTTTGGCTGTAACCTCACAGAAAGCAGGTGTGTATGGGGGGTTCCTCCCCACAGTGATCGACAGCGTTTACCTCTTAAAAGACGGAAGAGGACAGAATTGCAGATTTTGCTCCCAGGACACTTAATCCTTCACTAGTATTTTTTTCTTAATATTTATTTATTTGGCTGCACTGGGTCTTCACTGTGACATGCAAGATCTAATTCCCCAACCAGGGATCGAACTCGGGCTCCCCGCATTGGGAGCGTGGAGTCTTAGCCACTGGCAAGTCCTGTTCTCTGTTATTGTTAAATATAGACGTTGTAACTTTGACCTGAGTAATTAAATCAACTTAAAAAACAGAAATAGCCCAAGGACCCACTTTGGGGGTTGCCAGGAGTTAGTGAGAGTCCCCACCTGAAGCAGACAGAGAGGACCACTGCTGTTAGCTATGTGGCAGCCCCGAAGCATACGGAGCAGCCAGGATCTTCTTTGCACAAGGGCACACTCAAGCTCAGAGATGGACAGGGACTTTGCCGAGGTTACACAGCAGAATAGGACTAGGCTTGAGTGGACATCAGTCCTCATGGCTGTGATATAGGGGCCCTCCTCTGCCACCCTGTGGCCCCTTCCAGGCTTCTGGGCCTCCTGGTCATCACACACGAGGCTGTGTGGGCTGTCTTACACCCCCCAGCTTGTTGATCACTTGGTGTTCACCAGCCCAACTGGCACCCAGGAAGTGGGCATGGCTGGAGGCAGCAAGACTGTACCCAGTGGGACTTGTTGTGGTTTGGCCGAGCAGCTCTGGGAGGACCGCCACGGTTGTGGAGCCTGTGATGGAGGCCCTTGGCAGAGACGGTCCCCCTAGGTGGGCACTGGCCGCCAGCCCTGTGCTCCTCTCCTGCTCAAACACCTGCCATGGCTCCCTAGTGCCCAAGTTGAAATTTCCATCCTGCGCCTGTTGAGTTAGCATTCCATGTCCTGCAGAAGATCCTCTGTGACGCTGCTAGATTCCAAACACAAATACTGGTCATGGTAATAATAAGGCCTAGAGTACCTACTGTTTGATACAAAGTTCTTTACTCGCCTTATCGTTTTTAACTCTTTACAAAAGCCCTTTGGTACTGCTGCGTGTCTGAGCCTTATCGTACAGAGGAAGAAACTGATGCTTTTGAAAGTTAAGTGCCTTGCCCAGGTCATGTAGCTCATGGCCTGACTCCAGAGCCAGCCTCTTTTTTGGGGGAAAAAAAATATTATTTATTTTAAATCTGGCTGTGCTGGGTCTTTGTTGCTGCATGGGCTTTTCTCTAGTTGGCATTGAGCGGGGGCTGCTCTGAGCTTGTGGTGCATGGCTTCTTATTGTGGGGGCCCCTCCTGCTGCAGATCACAGGCCCCAAGGCACATGGGCTTCAGTAGTTGCGGTTCCCGGGCTCAAGAGCACAGGCTCAGAAGTTGTGGCATACACAGGTTTAGTTGTATTTGGGATTTTCCTGGATCAGGGATCGAACCTGTGTCCTCCTGAGCCACCAGGGAAGCCCCAGGGCCAGACTGTTTACCAGGGGGCCAGCCTCCCTCCTCTTACAGGAGAATGAACCAGCTCCTTGGAAGAAAAATTATGACCAAGCTAGACAGCATATTAAAAAGCAGAGAGATTACTTTGCCAACAAAGGTCCATCTAGTCAAAGCTATAGTTTTTTCAGTAGTCACGTATGGATGTGAGAGTCGGACTATAAAGAAAGCTTGAGCGCCGAAGAATCAATGCTTTTGAACTGCACTGTTGGAGAAGACTCTTGAGAGTCCCTTGGACAGCAAGGATATCCAACCAGTCAAACCTAAAGGAAATCAGTCCTGAATATTCATTGAAACTCCAATGCTTGGGCCACCGGATGCAAAGAACTGACTCATTTGAAAAGACCGTGATGCTGGGAAAGATTGAAGGCAGGAGGAGAAGGGGATGACAGAGGATGAGATGGTTGGATGGCATCACTGACTTGATGGACATGAGTGATTAAACTCTAGGAGTTGGTGATGGACAGGGAGGCCTGGCGTGCTGCAGTCCATGGGGTTGCAAAGAGTCAGACCCAACTGAGCGACTGGACTGAACTGACTCAAGTTGGCAGAGAGGAGCCTGGCTCAGGGTTTCTGAAAAGCAAGACCCAGGCCTGGCTGCCCCATGACCTTGCTGTGTGACCTTGGGCAGACTCTCTTCTCTGGGCTTTCACTGGGCTTTCTCCAAGGCCGGCTCAACATTCCAAGGCTCAAAATCTCAACATTATGCAATAAACCTAGAAATCACCCCAATTTCATTTTTCCATTCTTTTATATCACACCATTAATATATATCTGCTGTAGAATAGTTAGAAAATTCAGACGGGAGAAAAAGAGAAATAGATGAAGCTCCATTTAGCAGTTTAGGGCATACCTTTCTGGAGTATTTACTTATCAGAATAGAATCAGATAGGCTTTTTTATCACCAAACATCATGTCCCAGATCACCTGCAGGATAACGAATCCTTCTTTCTTATGGTCATATACATGTCTGTAATGGTTGTACTGTGGAATGTTTAATTAGCATCTAATTAGAGATGATAAATTAAGAGTTGGCGTTTACTGAAATCCTCCTGCTGCCAGGTCTTGCCCTAAGCACTTGCCTCAGTGGTCCTCACACCAACTCTCAGAGGCAGGCAGTTCAGCCCCATTTTACAAATGGGAAAACTGAGGCTGTTGACGTTACCCTGTCCCAGATCTCCTGGCCCATCCTGCAGAGCGGGATGTGGCCCTAGGCCCTTCCCAGCCCTCCACCCAGGCCTTTGATTCCTTGGCCACCCTGCCATATGCCTCGCCACCCGTGTTCTCAGAGGCCCTGTTTTGTCGAGGGGGCTGCGCCGTGACTGTTCAAGGAAAGGGAATGAAGGGGCTGTCAGTTGAACCTGGTGTGTGGGGAGGTGACCTGTGACGTATACAGCCAGAGCTCAATAAATGCTCCTCTCAGAGCGGACGTCACAGTGGGGTTTCTGGGGGCAAGTGAAGTTAGAGTCTCTCCAGGGGAGTGGGGCTTAATGGAGCCACTCCGCCACGCCTCGCAGCCTCTGCTGTCCAGGCTGGGGGCTTTGTGGGTACAGTGTGAACAGAACTGTGCTCTCAACTTGAGGTTTGCAGAAACCTGAGTTTGGTCTAGAGAGAACCCCTAAACCCAGGGCTGAGATTAAGCATGTGAGGGACTGGACTCGGGTACAGAATTTAAGAAAGTGCCCCAGAGCTCAGCAATAAAGATAAGTACTGTTTTAATGCAAATTTTAAAAACCCAAACTAATGGATGAACCTTGAAAACATTATGCTAAATGCAAAGCAGCTAAAAACCCTGTATTATGTTTTTCCGTTTATCTGAAATGGTCAGAAGAGGAAAAGTCACAGAGTGGCTGCCAGGGGCTGGGGGGAGGAGGGGGTTGGGGTGCCGCTCGAGCACGGGGCTTCTCCTTGGGCTGATGAAGATACTCGAAAATTGATTGTGGAAGTGTTAGCATGACTCCGTAAACGCACTTAAAACCGTTGAATTATACACTTTAAATAGGTGACTTGTATGATACGTGAATTCAGTATCAGTGAAGCTATTACACACCCCCCCAAAAAACATCTAAATTGATTAAAAAGATATCCATGATGAACAATGTCAACATTTTAAATAAAGGCAGGATTAGTACTACTGATTTGTTTTCCTTCTGCCTCAGGCTCTAATACAACTTAGCTAGCACCATTATTTATCCTATTTAAAAATGTGATGTTTCCTTTGTCATTGTGTTTTTCTGGCAGTTTTTTTTTTAATTGGCATATGGTTGCTTTACAATGTTGTGTTTCTGCTGTACAGCAAAGTGAATCAGCCATTCACATATATGTGTATATCCCACATGTATGTATCACATATTTATATATATGTGTATATGTATATAAATCCTCTTTTTTGGATTTCCTTCCCATCTAGGACACCACAGAGTACCAAGGAGAGGTCCCTGACTCTACAGTAGTCTCATTAGTTATCTATTTTATACATAGTAGCGTGGCTCAGTGCTCAAGAATCCTCCTGCCAGTGAGGAGTCACGGGAGACTTGGGTTTGATTCCTGGGTCTGAAAGATTCCCTGGAGAAGGAAATGACAACCCACTCCAAGTATTCTTGCCTGGGAAATCCCATGGACAGAGGAGCCTGGTGGGCTACAAGTCCATGGGGTCACAGAGTCATACACGACTGAGCACGCACGTGTATATGTCAATTCCAGCCTCCCAGTTCATTCCTCCCCTCTTCCTCCCTTGGTGTCCGTACATTTGTTCTCTGCACCTGCGTCTCTTTTTCTGCTTTGCAAATAAGATCATCTGTACCGTTTCTCTAGATTCCACATACGTGTGTTGATATATGATACTTGTTTCTCTCTTTCTGTCTTTCTTTGCTCTCTCTGTCGGTCCCTCGGTCCATCCACGTCTCTGCATATGGCTGGCATTTGTAAATGTTGCATTTAAACATTGTCGATCCTGAATACTGAGTTTGGGGGATGCCCCTGTAAGTTTTGCGGTCCAGGGCAGTGGTTCGCTCGTCTCCTCACCCTGCCCTACCTACCACACAGACCCCTTGCTGTCATTTGATGGAGAGGCCGATGAGACCCAGGGGAAGAAAGGCTGTGAGCTGAGGCTAGAGTGGGGTCTCCGAGTCACCTCCTGCGGCCCAGACCATCTGGCCTCTGGGCCCCCTCCTCCACTCTGTCCTCCATCACGTCTCCTCTGAGGTGGTCCCTGGGCCGCCTGGCACTTCTCGCCTGGCCTCCTGCCCTCAGCTTCTAAGCCATCTCATACTAGAAAAAGCCCACACCCCCTCAGTCCCACCAGCACTCGCCACTTCCTGCTGCCCTCAGGATAAACCCCAAGCTCCTTGCTTGGCCTTCCTGGAGCCTGCTGACCTCCTTTCCCCACCCTCTTGCCCACCACCCCCCCTCATCCCCACCCCCGCCACGGCTGCTTCCTTCTCTTGGATTTGCATGGGACCCATAATTACCAAAGGGCGGCAGCGTCACCTGCTCTTATCTTCTCATGGGTAAGCCTCCATCTCACCTGAATCCTCACCACAGCCCTTGCTGGTGAGGTGCTGGCCCCATTTTACAGATGAGGAAACTGAGGGCTGGGGAGAGGAGAGCACGCCACCAGGGGCCCGGAGCCGCGGCAGGTGCACACCTGGGGTGTTGGGAGACGTAGACGCCTTGTTCTGCTTCCCCTGGGGCCGTGTGTGCTGAGGTCACCCCACTCTGGTCCCTGACTGCCCTGCACACTTCTTTTTTTTTTAATGTTAACATTTTCTTTTAAAATTTCTTTAAAATATGTATATTTGTTTATTTAATCTGTCTGTGCCGGCTAGGTGACTGCGTCACTGATCTTCATCAGTGTCTTCTTAGCCAGACTATAACTGGTTTCCTTTCTGCTTCTCCGTACTTGCTTCCTAAGTGAGCCTAGATTGCTCCTGGACCTGTCTGGCTTTTGGCCCCCACACTGGGCCCATTCCACTGCCCGGCCAGTAAATAGCCCTCAAATGCCAAATCCAGTGCCCCATGTAGGGATTTGTAGAGCCAGGGAAGGGGCAGAGCTCGAGAACTCTATAACTTCCAAATCAGATTATTTGGGGGCAGGCCCCAAGAACCTGTCTTTTAACAATTTCAGGTAATTCTGATGCGTGGAAGTTTTGAACCACCTTAAAGGGAGGAAATAACAGTGGTGCAGTAGCAAAGCTCAGAGCCGTCAGTTCTTTTGTTTAATCCTGGGGTGTTAGCATCCCCAGTTCACAGATGAGCAAACTGAGGCCTGGTTTAGGCTCAGTTGTGTGACACGGCTGCCTACTTCCTCTGCTCCAGCCAGGGCTGCGTTGCTAGTGATCACCAGAACCAGGGCTCAGAGCCTGGTGTGCTGATCCTCCCACGCCCCTTCCCCTACTTCTGGACGCTTCCAGGCAGAGGAGTGGAGACAAGCTTGGGTGTGGGTGTGTAGGTGTGTGTGTGCCGTGCGGGCGCAGGAAGCCCCGGGCCCTGCAAGGTCACCCTGGCCTTTTCCTGTTTATACTCTTTATCGAGCCGGGCCTGTATGTTCCCAAACAGGAAGCACAGAGCCGAGCCGGGGCCGCGCGAGACGCTGGAGGCAAGGCTGCAGCCCGGGAGCTGGGAGGCCGAGCCAGTCGCTGCCCCAGGCAGCTGCCTGACCGTGGACACGCATGGTCCCTATCTATGTGTTGAGCAGGGCAGGTCTTTGGGGGTGATGGTTAAAGAGCTTGGCCTCTGGGGTCAGACAGAGCTGGCTCCACTGCAGGCTGAGCTCGGTGCTCTCTGTGTGACCTTTCCCTGAGCTCTTCGCTTCTCTGAGCCTCAGTTTCCCCCTCTGTCGACTGGGGCTAATAAGAGTGCCTCCCTCAGCTCCCCAGGTTGTTTTTAGAGGCAAAATGCACATCAAAGGGCCAGGCACACACAGGTCTCTCTCCTTAAATCTTTACTTGGTGACAGACCAGACGGCGGATGATCCCATATACGTGCATGCATCTCTTTTAAAAAATACTTTCTCGAGTTGTCCATTTTTCTCACCAGAGGCCGGCTGCCTGAGTCTTCCCCCTGGCTGTTCCAGCCCAAATATACACCAGCTTCCACGGTGACCCACTGCATCTGCGTTTTGTGGGTTTGTCCCAGTTCCCCTGGGAGTTCAGACAGAGCCGGGCCTTCGCACACGATCGTCTGAGGGGCACATCAAGGTCGCTGCCTGATGCTGTAAATAGTCTTGCCTGGAACCCAGCCACATGTATTTCTCTGGCTGCTTTCATAGCACAGAGGCCAAGTGGTCTGTTGAGCCCTGACAGGCCCTCTGGCCCACGGGGCCAAAATCATTGGCTTTCCTGGCCCTTTACAGAAGTGTGCTGACCCTGCCTCGCCAAACTACTGGCCTGTTTGTCTCCAGTCTTCCTCCCCGTGCTGTGATGACAGTGATCATAGTCAATGCTAGCGTTTTTGCACATGTGTGCTGGGTGCGGTGATGCTAAGGAATTCCTTGCGACTCTTTGTTCCAGGTGTTAACGCCCATTTCTCAGATGGCAGTACTGAGGCTCCGCAAGCAGGACCCCTGACGTCTGAGTGCAAGAGCTCGGATGTGACCCTCCACCCTGAGCTTATGCCAACAGGGTGCTGAACTGGGCCTCCAAGATTGAGGCAGGGGGGCAGGCGTGGGCCCTGCTTTGATTGATTTAGGTAATAAAAAAAAAAAATGCAAAGGTCAGTAAACATTTGTGGGATGAATGAGGAAACTCAGGTCTAGGATCATGGGCTCTGGAGAGAGATTTGGGTTTTCCTGTTAGCTCCTGTGCTAACCTGCTGTGTGGCCTTGCCCAGGTGAACTCACCTCTCTGAGGATCACTGAAGAGATGGTTAATACGGGAGAGTCAGATGGGGCCATGGGCAGGACTAGTGAGGCTAAAGCTCTGATATATGTGAAGCTCTCAGCTCAGTACCTGGCGTACAATAAGGGCTTGTATGAGCTGATATTTCTAAGGCCGCTCACCTGCCTGCCTTTTCTTCTCTCTTGAATCACCCCACGTGTTTCTTACGCTCAAGCCTCACCCCTTAAAGCCTCAGAATTATCCTTTTTGCCTCTTCCTCTTGCCCCGCTGGATTCTGGCAGGCTCTTCTTGGCTGGCTTCCCTCCAGAGCAGGTCAGAGGTCTCTGATCCCCAGGGATCCTGAAGGGGGAACCCCAGTCTCCCCGAATCTCCTTGGAGGCTTGGGGTGGTAAGGTCAGTGGGCCCCAGAGAGGGGTAGGTGGTCTCCATGGTGATGGAATGCTTGGGAGCTGGTTCCCACAGAGAGGGCGTGCAAGGCTGATGGCTGAGCTCCGGCACGGGGGTACCAGGTACCCCTTCAAGGCTCCTCTTATAAGTGCCATGACCTGCCCCCTGAGCTGGCGTCCTGTGCTCCAGCCCTCCCCCCGGCCCCAGTTTGGGAACCTCTTGATCTGCTGAGCTTTGGCGCCTTGGGGCACGTCTCCCCCTCCCACCTCGGGGATCACCATTTATCACAGTCACGGATGCAGTTATCTGGCATGCTGGTTTCCTGGCTCTGTGCCAAAACGTCATCTCCGTGAGGGCAGGGGCCCTGGGGTGCCGCCCCTGATGTGTTGCAACATCTACTTCCGAGCATAGTAGGTGCTCAGTAAACATTTGTGGAATGAGTGAGTCCAGGCCTGAAGGTGTCTTGAAGATGGTCCATCGCCGCCCCCTCCCCTTGCTTCCGGTGGTCACTCAGGGCAGCCCATGGGTCAGTGGAAAGAGAGTGATGTGAAGTCCTTGTTCATCCTCACTGCTGGCCCATCTTCTGAGCCATGTCATCATGAAGACAGAGCCAGATTTAGAAACTGGCTTTCCCTCTTAGTAAAGCACACTTTCTACATGCCATACTCTGTTCTAACATTTTCTAACTTATGTATACTTCCCAGGACTCCTATGAGGCTACTTCCACATTTACACTGGCCACATTTCAAGAGCCCGGGTGTCTCACGTGAGCCTCCTAGAAGGTATTGTCGTCCCCATTTTACAGATGAGGAAACTGAGGCTCAGAGACGTTAAGTGATTTGCCAAGGTCACACCGCCAGTAACTGGTGGAGCCAGGATTGGAGCCCCTTCAGTCTGACCCCCACTACTGTGGCTGGTATAGGATTAAAAAAAAAAAATACTGGTTGTTTTATTATTCTGTAGATCAAAACCATAGAACAGCACCATGAACGTATGTGTTCGGGGAAAAATACTATTGCCTACCACCCCTGTCTTCTTACCTGGAGTTTGTGTTTGCTGATTGGCTCGATTGATTTGGCGGATTTGCTTTTTGGTGTAGTTGTGCTTACCCTGCACCCCCATGGGCCTTTTGTCATCGTAAATTGGAGAACCCCCTCCCTGCTCCACCCTGCCACTGAGCTGTTGTGAGGCTAAAATGAGGTAGAGGCGTGGAAAGCCCTTGGTCTAGTGTTAGGTGTACAGTGGCGCTCAATAAATTCTGATGTTCTTCCTATGAGAAAAGGAGGGCTCATTGACTCCTCCCCACGCCTCTCATGTATCTTCTTTATATAATTTTATTTATCTTTGGCTGTGCTGGGTCTTTGCTGCTGCGAGGGCTTTTCTCTAGTTGCGGTGAGCGGGGGCTACTCTTCCTTGCGGGGCACAGGCTTCTCATCACAGTGGCTTCTCTGCTGTGGAGCACGGGTCTAGACGCACAGGCTTCAGTGGCCGGTGGGCTCTAGAGCACAGGCTCAGTAGTTGCGGCCAGTGGACCTAGTTGCTCCGCAGCACGTGGGATCTTCCCGAATCCGAACCTCTGTCTCCTGCACTGGCGGGCGGATTCTTCACCCCTGAGCCACCAAGGAAGCTCTCACTGTGTCTCCTGAGTCTCCATTGTGCCCGACAGCAAGTCCCCTACAGACGAACTTCCACGCTTTCAAAGATATGAACCATGTTCGCGTGTCCAGCCACTTAGGTTAGTGTCTGGCATACAGTCACGTGTGTGCATCCTTTACACGTGGTTGTGCTTTTGTTCACCTTATCGTTCAGTACTGTACAGAGTCCAGCGGTGCAGCATGTCTATTTCGAGCCTGGGATGTCTGGAAGCAGGCTTAGAAGCAGCAGTGGTATAGCCCATTGTATGAGCTGGGATCCCGAGGCTAACTTTGTTGGACTTTGGAATGCATACTGGGAATGGAACTCGTTATATATAGGGGCGGGACTGTAGACCTTTGGGTGAATGATAGGAATAGTCGAGCTCAGCAAACTGTTTCTGTAAATGCATGCGTGCGTGCCAAGTCACTTCAGTCGTGTCCAACTCTCTGCAGCCCTATGGACTGTAGCCCGCCAGGCTCCCCTGTCAGTGGGATTCTCCAGGCAAGAATACTGGAGTGGGTTGCCGTGCCCTCCTCCAAGGGGCTCTTTCCAACCCAGGCATCGAACCCACGTCTCTGAGGTCTTCTGCCTTGGCAGGCAGGTTCCTTACCACTTGTACCACCTGGGAAGCCCTTTTAAATAAGTGACCAGAGAGTAAATATTTCAGGTTTTGCAAAACCGTTTTTCTTATTGCTGCTGCTTCTCCTCTCTCCTCCCAACTCATCCTCTTCCTCCTCTTTCCCTTAAAAAAAAAAAAAGTCAAGATCACTCCTTGCTCACAGGCCTCACAAAACAGGCTGACAGGTGGATTCAACCCAAGGGTCATCACGTGCTGACCCCATCCTAAATCTGCCGTGGCCAGTATGGTAGCCCCCAGGGGGCCTCTGGGCTCTGGAAATGAGACCAGTGTCAACAAGGAGCTGAATTTTAAATTTTATTTAATTTTAACTTAAATTGTGACCCGTGGATGGCTAGTGCGTCATGTTGGAGTCGCAGCTCTTCAGTGATCAAAGGCCCTGACTGCCCGTCCCCCGACCCTGAAGGGGGCCGTGGGAGCTGCCCTCCTGGCAGGTCTCTGGAACTCTCTTGGCCTTTCAAGGGCTGCCTGAGGGCAGCTGGGCTGGAGCCATCTGGTCTCCGGAAGAGCTTCAAGGGCCCTCATCCCTAATGGAGCTTTTGTTGTTGTTGTTCCAGGAGCCAGGCCTCTCTTCACTGGCCGCCCATGCCTCGGGAACGCCAGGCCTGTGTATTCAGTAGCTGGGAGGAGGGGCAGGGGCTGGGGACCGTCCTCCTTCTGGGTTTAGATACACTAATCAGGTTGGTGTTTCAGGGATAGGAAAAAGTAGAAGCAAAGAGTAAGTGAATAGGAAGAGAGAGAGGCCCCCAAGAACAGAGTCACAGCCTACTCCTAGTGTATTAATAATTGCTGAGATTTTTGAGCATTTGCTATTACGCTGTTTGAACCTCCCAACAGCCCATTTTACAGAAAAGGAAAACTGAGGGTCAGAAGAACAACAGTCTACCTCGTCAGAGAGTCATCCAACTGCAGAGCTGCGTCCTTAGCCACCACCAACCCTCTTCCCTCCCCCCCACCTCCTGGGATGGGACTAAGAGAAGAGAAGTGAGTCTGTGAAGTGATAGCTGCTCCTGAGCCTCAGTTTTCCCATCTGTAAAATGGGAGGAGGTGAGAATTGGACTAACAGTCCGCCTTCACCCCACACCCCCATTGAGTCCATGGCCCTATTGGTTTAAATGCAGTTAAGAGCTGGGCGTCAGAGTCTCAGAGACCTGGATGGTCACCCTGGTTCCCCGAGTTAGTTGCTCTTCCTCTGGCTGTCATTTTCTCACTTCACAAAGTTGGGAGCATCATCCTTTCCTCGTTGGGGGATTTAATGGCACAAGGACTCACATGGTGCCTTGTGGCAGGCTATAGTCCACAGGATCACAAAGAGTCGGGCACAACTGAGCAACCGAACACACACACACTCTCACATAGTAGGCATTTAGTTCATGTTAGGTGGTGAGAGCAAGGCATTGTTCAACTCCAGGGGGCGCCGTATCATAGATGGGGTGCGCAGTGCCCTTTGGAGTTGGGCAGTGCACAGCCTGTTCAACTGTACCCAGCAGTCCCAGATGGTGATTAGAGGTAGGTATAGTGGCGGTGGTGGTTGCGTCTTGTGATACTTACTTTCCCTGAGGTCCAAGGCCCCTGGGCCAGGAAGAAGGGAGGGCCTGATAGGCAGAGACCCACTGCTGCTGAGATTCTCAGCCCATACCTTGCTGCCTGCGAAGTGGGCCAGTTCATTCCCTAGCTAAATTGGTGGATTTAGACCCCAGCTTGAACATCTTGGCCTGCAGTGGCCTGTCCCTGCTCTGCTGCTCATTTGCCAGGGTACTTACCTGCTGCCCCAGACCACTGTGGGGTGAAGCCCAGCACCCCTCCTCCGCCCCTCTGGGGGACCCAGCCCCTCCGCGTAGCACACAGGTCTAACGCAGCATCTCCTCTGCCTCCGTAGGGCTCAGCTGGTGGACCGTCCTGGCGAGCAGCCACGAGCAGTAGAGCCCAGGGATGAGCATGTCCAGGGAAGGTGAGTGCTCCCCCAAGGGCCCCCAGAGTCCCCGCTTCTCCTGAGAAAACCCTTGGCACCCCCACAGCCCAGCCTCCACGATCGGGCAGCTGATCAGACTCCGCCAGGTCACTCTCTGTCAGAAACCCAGTGCCTGACCAAGCTGGACCCCGGCAGCGTGGAGAGGGCAGGCCTCATCGCGTAGGGAAATGTTACTGCTGGGCGGGCAGGGACTTACCTGGCATCACTGAGCCGATTCAAGGCGCGGCCAGAACCTAAACACCTCCCCCCTCTCCGGTGTCCAGCAGCAGCATTCTTGGCGTGCTTTCTCAGCGCCTCACACAAAAGCTCCCCACATCTCATAATAGCTCCCCGAGAAAAGGTTCTTATCAGCCCACCTTTGCTAGAGGAGAAAACCGAAGCTCAGAGGGCTGAGGTCCCTCATCGGGCTATCCAGCTCCAAGTGGTAGGGGCTGGATTTGAACCCGGGGTTGCAGGACTCTGAGTCTGAGGCTCTTAGCCCCCGACTTCACTGCCCTTGATGGAGTTTGGCTGCATGGTAGGCAGTGGAGGGCAGGCCTTGGTCCCTGGGCCGGGCCCACTGGCCCCTCCTGGAGTGGATGGGGTCTGTGGTTCTGGGTGGTTTGGAAGCTACCATTTGCTCTTGGGTTCCCAGCGGCTTTCTCTCTGCCAAGTCGCCCTGCCTTTGCTTCTCAAGCTGCCCTGCTGGACTTTGCTGTCTCCTGCTCATGTCTTACCTTCCCGCTTTGAGCTGTCTTCTCCCAATGGCAGAGACAGGCCCAGAGATGAGCCCCTTGCTGGGTCCTCTCTGAGGACCGTGAACAGCGTGGCCTCAGCCCCTAATCTGACCCTGACCTGTCTCCGGCAAGTGGCCTCCGCTTTCTGAGCTGCTTGCTGAGCGGGAGGCATGCTCCACCCAGAGGTGGCAGAGGGGATCCCCCTAGGTGATGCGTGAAATAAACTTTAGCTGAGGATGTGCTCAGTAAGTGTAAAAAATACACAATTCCGGGCTTTGTTTTAAAGCGCTATAGCCAGATGACTGCTCAGCATTAAGCAAAACTCGGGAGTTGATAACAGCTTAAAAATTCTGTCTGTCCCTTCATACAGGCTTTCCCCCCTGGTATTTAGTATCCGGATCACTTCCAACTCCACACGTAAGCTCAAGAGGACACACATATGCATGCATGCACACACACACCCACACTCACAGTGGCAGGCACAGTGTGTCTGTCTTTTCTGGAAACCACTTTCCTAAATCGTCCCCTCTTCTGTTCCCTAAGCTGCAGTCTCTCCCTCCCCACCAAGTGTCAGGAAGAAAAGGCGATTGCACTAATTCTAGCTAAAGTGTGACTGACACTCCACCAGGGCCATTGACACTGAAATAATCATCTTTGGCAGATTTCTAGTCTCAGGGCTACAGTCAGAATTTCACTGAGCATTTAATGAAGCTGAGGGCACCTCGGAGGTATTTCTGAGTGACTTTGTGCCTGTCCAGTCTGCCTCTGCCCAAAAAGTAGCGTTAGATTTCCCTACCCCAACCCTGAATCCAGTGTACCCATGAACTGCCAACAATTTACGGTAGGCTTGTGCGTCTTGGAAGAGGGTCCCCAGCTATTTTCCAGTGCTCAGTGAAGCCAGCGACCCCCAGGTGAGACTCACTTTGTCAGTTGCTTCTAGAACCCTCATGGCAGCCTTTGAGGTCAGTGGACCCACCCCTCTTTGCAGCTGAGGAAACTGTGGCTTAGATGGGGGAAGTGACTCTCCCAAAGCCACATGGCCAGGAAATGCCAGGGCCTCTCAGCAGTTTCGAGCCTCGGCCTCAGATGGTGTGTTTTTTTCACCCTGATGTCTGTTTTCCACTTGCTGTGGCCTGAGGGGCCCCAGGTAGTCCAAGCCCTTGTGGGAGGGTTGGTCCAGCTGCACACCAGGGCCTCCAGTGGTTTCAGCTGAACACCCACCCAAACCCCACCCCGCCTCCCGTCATGCTAGGTTCTCTCCTGCCTGTGACTTTGCCCTGGCTGTTCCCTTCTATCTCTGCTCCACCCAGCTATTCAAAACACCACCTGTCCACTGCTCATAACGCAGCAGGAAGGCTGCCTCCTATAGGCAGCCCTCCCGCACCTACACAGGTAGAACCCATAACCCCCTACCTGATGTGGGTCCATAGTCCAAGTAGACTTGAAGAGCCGAGTCTGTGTCTCTTAGCTCCATAGCCCGACTCCCGCACACAGTAGGAACTCATGAAATGTTGGAATGAATGAATAACCAGTGATCATGGCTAATATTCTTTCAAATGCTCTGTATGTGCTGGGCACATTCTTAAGTTCTTAGAGGCTGTTTACTGTTCAGCCCTTCGAGGTGGACGCTCTTAGACCCATTTTACAGATGAGGCTCTGAGAGGTGGAGTCTGTTGCCCGAGCTCACACAGCCGCAAAGGAAGTGGCAGAGCTGGGATCTGAACCCAGGTCTGTCTGATTCCTCGAATGCCCAGAGGCCTCGAGCTTCACTTTGATTCTAGAAAGAGGTGAGAGAGGAAACAAAGGCTCTGAAACCCAGTGGGGGTGACACGGAGAAGAGCTAGGGTGGCTGGAGGAGGGCTGCCTCTCCAGCATCTGAGTCTGCACCTTCTGAGCTGAGGTTGCATAATCAAAGGACCTTGAGAGTGAACGGGGGAGGAGGGTAAATGTGACGATTGAGTGACTGGAGAAGGGGGAGGGGCTGGGCTGGGTGGACCCCTGCTTTTCAAGACCAGTGCCTAACCTACAGCATTGGCATTGGGTCTGATCAACTTTCGCAGTGACATTTACAAGGGGTAAGGAGCTAGGTTCAGGTCCCGTATCATTCCCTCCCCCTGTTCCCACATTACCCGCACAGTCTACACATCCCTGAGTCTCCCTGGAATGCGGGCAGGGTCCTCCTCACTGACCTCCTTGCCTCCATTCTCACCCATGCAGGCCCTGTCTGCAGGGGCTGCCCTGAGAGTAAGTCCAGCTCCTTCCCCATCTCCCCCCTCCCTCCCCTCTGGCCCCAGCAGCCTCCTCTCCTAGGTTCTTGAGCACCCTAAATCCTCCCCGATCCTGGAGTTCGGCTGTCCCTGTTCCCCCTGCCTGGAGCTCCCCACCCCTTCCCTCACATCTTCACATAGCCAGCTCCTCCTCCGGGTCTCAGCTTGAACGTCACCTCCTCCAAGAAGTCCTCCTTGACTTCCCTCCTCCTGCCCCTTCTTGATCCTGCTCATGGTGTCCAGCTCATTTCCTTGGAAGCTGGTATTGTAGTCTGGCCAGAGCTTGTGAATCATCTCCATCCACTGCTGGAACATAGGCTTCTTGAGGCCAGAGGCCCGGCTGTCTTGTCCACTGTCCTGCCTCCGGCCTCCAGCCTGGCACCTTTCATTGTTTCCTAATCATTGATTGAGGGAAGGCTGAATGAATGGACAGTGATTCTGGAAGAAGCCTAGGCCCCAGGATGTTTTGCAGCTTCTGAAAAGCATCTCCTGCACAGGCAGACGGCAGTCGCTCAGAGCAGACACAGACCCGGCTCCTAACCCCTGCCCAGGGTCCCCATCACGGACCGCAGCTTGGCCGCTTCCCAGCCAGGTGACTGTGAATAGCCCCTCCATACCTTGGCTTCCTCCTGTCTCTGCTGATATCACTTCCTAGCACTCGCTCTACCCCGGGCCCCACTCATTCCACCCAGGCACGTTCCATAAATATTTACTGGGCACCCACTAGGAGCCAGGCACTGCGCTAGGGGCTGAGAAGACAGCTGTGAGTAAAAACAGGCAAAACCCTCTTCCTTATCAAATGACTGTGCTCCTGAAATGTGATATTCTAGGGTTTTTATTATGTTCACATTTTGAAGAATTTCACATAACTGTCTTTCAAGAAAGTCCATTTTCAAAAGAACGATTCCTCTTTCCATTTGTTCCTGCCGGGAGAATCCCATGGATAGAGGAACCTGCCAGGCTATATATAGTCCGTGGGGTCGCAAAGAGTCCGACGTGGCGGAGCGACTGTCACTCACTTGCCATATGTCAGATGGGGAAACTGAGGCCTTGAGTGGTTACCGGGACTGGGCAGGGTCCCCCAGCTAGGAAGTGGGGAGGAGGGATTTGAACCAGGCCTTCAGGGGCCCTGGGAGTAATAATAGCGACTCCCCTGAGGGTTGTTGGATCTCCCGAGTTAAGAGGGAGGACCTGCCCGGCACAGAGCTGGGCTCATCATACTTTCCTGTTGTGGGTGTCAGCATCCTCGTGGGCTGTTGTCGGGGTCTGGATGGCAAAGCGCCGGCCTCCCTGACCGCCCCCCCCCCCGCCCCGCCCTGTATCTCTCTGTCTCCCCAGATGTGAGCGCCGCAGGGCTCCCGCCCGCCTGCCGCTGAAGCGCGCCCCCCGCCCCGGGCCCAGCATGCGCCTGTCGGTGCGGAGGGCGCTGCTGGCAGCCGGCCTGGCCCTGGCCCTGGTGCTGGCCGTCCACCTGGGGCAGCGGGTGCTGGAGTGCCAGGCGGTGCTAGGGGGCCCGCGGGGCCCCCGGCGGACCATGCGGCCCGAGCAGGAGGACCTGATGATGGTGGGCGCAGACCACGTGGAGTACCGCTACGGCAAGGCCATGCCACTCATCTTCGTCGGGGGCGTGCCCCGGAGCGGCACCACGCTGATGCGGGCCATGCTGGACGCGCACCCCGAGGTGCGCTGCGGCGAGGAGACCCGCATCATCCCACGCGTGCTGGCCATGCGCCAGGCCTGGTCCAAGTCGGGCCGGGAGAAGCTGCGGCTGGACGAGGCGGGCGTGACGGACGAGGTGCTGGACGCCGCCATGCAGGCCTTCATCCTGGAGGTGATCGCCAAGCACGGCGAGCCGGCCCGTGTGCTCTGCAACAAGGACCCCTTCACGCTCAAGTCCTCCGTCTACCTGTCGCGCCTCTTCCCCAACTCTAAGTTCCTGCTCATGGTGCGCGACGGCCGGGCCTCAGTGCACTCCATGATCACCCGCAAGGTCACCATCGCTGGCTTCGACCTCAGCAGCTACCGCGACTGCCTCACCAAGTGGAACAAGGCCATCGAGGTGATGTACGCGCAGTGCATGGAGGTGGGCAGGGACAAGTGCCTGCCCGTGTACTACGAGCAGCTCGTGCTACACCCCCGGCGCTCCCTCAAGGTCATCCTCGACTTCCTGGGCATCGCCTGGAGCGACGCTGTCCTGCACCACGAGGACCTCATCGGCAAGCCGGGCGGCGTCTCCCTGTCCAAGTGAGTGGAGCCCCCACCTTCTGCTGTGTGGCCTAGGGCTGGTCACTGTGCCTCTCTGAACCACCTCTGTTGTAACAGAGATCTGAGACGACCAGTGGTTAAGAGCAGAGCTCTGATCCACATCTCCCTCCCGGTAGCTGTGTGGCATTGAGCAAGTTGCTGGACTTCTCTGAAACCTCAGTTTTATTAGCCCCCTCCAAAAGGGGGCAGTCCCTCCTCACCACGTCCATGGGCTTTGTGTAATCAGCTGTTGTTGATAAAGGTTGAGAGGACAGGTTCTGGGACCGGGCTGTCTGGGTTCAAGTCCCAGCCCCGTCCCTTTTTAGCTGTGTGACCTTCAGCAGGGGATTCAACCTCTCTGTGCTTCCGTTTCCTCATCGGTAGCATGGGGATAGAATCCGTCCACCTTTGTTCACGTGTGAGCTTCAGATGGGGTGGTATCACTTAGGTGCTGTTAATCCCCATTACCTTCATTTTAGTGTTGATCTTGCTTTTGGTGGCATCCCCACTGGCCTTGCCTTTGCTCTTATTGAGCGCCTGCTGTGTGCCCAGCACTGAGTTAAGCCCCCAACCATCATTATTGCCCTCATCTTCACAGCAAACTTGGACATAAGAACTGCTCTTAACCGCATTTTATAGATCAAGAAGCGGAATCTCAGGAAAGTTACTGGCCTAGCAAGAGGTGGTGCCAGGGTTCAAACTCACACCTCTTGGACTCCAGGCCGTGTTCTCTCAAGCTGTCCATGACTGGGACCCTCTTCCCTCTCCTGAGACCCTGGGACAGGGCAGGGCCAGAATGTGCCATTCCCATGCCTGGATCCTGCTCAGGTGCGAGCATCCCTAAGAGCCCAGTGGAAGAGCGGTCTTTCCTGGGACAACGCCTCCTGTCTCTCTAACATCTGGGCCCTCCCAGGCCCTGTCTCCAGGAGTTCCGGAGCCCTGAGCAGAGCTCAGCAGCTCTCCTTCTGGCAGTAAAAGTGCCCATGGACTGGACACCCCCACCAGCTGGTGCTGGAGCTGGGATTTTGTAAATCATCCTGACACAACATCCGATGACCAAAGGAATACATCCTGATGGCAGGAAGTTGGGAACGTACATAAAACAGGAATGGAAAACCACCCATAATCCTCCCCCCACCCCGATTTTGACCTGTGGCCTGCTGGTCCTTGGTCAGGGAATGAAACCAGAGTCCTGCTGGACAGGTTCCTCTGTAAACTCTCTTCACCTTGTGTCTGGGACACTTCCCATGAGCCCCCAGCACTCTGCAGTGACATCACTTTGAATGGCTGTATAATATTCCACAACACAATCACCATATTCTGTTTAACATCTCCCTTTCTGGGACACTTTGGTTACTGACTCATGATAAGCACAGCTCCCATCCCTGGCCTGGGATGCGGCTATGTGATTGTCCCGTAAAGTCCTGTAGACACAAGGGGTGTGGTAGAGGCCAGGCACACGTTGGATCGGGTTGGGTTTCTTTGCCTTACGTCTCTGCAGCGAGTATTTTGCTGTAAAAGATGAAATAACTGGTTGATTGACGGTTTTGGTTTCATTGTACTAGGAAATGATAACATATCAGGTTCTGCAAATCCTCTTGAGCAGTCATCCCTCCCACCTGTCGAAACCAAAAGGGTACCGAGTTGTGGCTCGTGGGAAAGTGGCAGCTGCTGATGCACAGAAGCCTTTGGGAGCGCTGATGATGGGTCTTTACCTAGTTTAGATACAGTGGTTTGCTCCCTCCTGCCGTCTTTACCAGATTTATCATAGTATTGGACAGTGGGGGCCGTGTTCACAGTAGCCTATTCACAGTAGCCGAGATGTGGAGGCAACTTAAGTGTCCATCAGTAGATGGGTGGATGGAAAAGATGTGGCCCATATATACAGTGGAATACTGCTCGGCCATAAAAAAAGAATGAAATGATGCCATTCGCAGCAACCCAGTTAGACCTCGATATGATCGTAGGAAGTGAAGTAAGTCAGACAGAGAAAGACAAACATCAAGTGATATCACTTGTATGTGGGATCTAGACTATGACGCAGATGAAGCTGGGAAACAAGCAGAGTCACAGACATAGGAAATAAGCACGATCCCCAAAGGGGAAACGGGAGGGATAAATTAAGAGTTTGCGATTGGCAGAAACAAGCTACTCTATATAAAATAAGCAACAGGGACCTACTGTATAATGCAGGGAGCTATACTCAATATCCTGTAATAAACCATAGTAAAAGAATATGGAAAAGAATATGTATTCAATATATACGTGTAAGTGAATCACTTTGCTGTGCACCAGAAATTAATACAACATTGTAAATCAACTATACTTCAATTTAAAAAAAAAATACAGGCAAAAGAAGAATCAAGCTCCTCCTATCCCCCCAAAACGGGATGGTTACTTGATTCCTGATGTGTCTTGAACACGGTGAAAATTCTAACAGAATCTGGCTTAGATTAGCTCACCGAAGGACCTGTAGAAACTGATACATTATCATTTTCTCTTGTCATGTAACCGTCAGCAAGTGATTTTATCTTTTATGGCAAAACAGCCTTTGTGGGTGATCGTCATGGGGCGAGACTGCTTGTGGCAGAGATGTTTATATGGTGAAAATACCTAGAACCGTGTTTGAGATCTTTTGACACGCTGGCTAGAGTTGAGATTTGGATCAGTCTGTAGCCCCCACATCCATGCCCCGCCCCCATCATCCCACCCTGTTTCGCTCCCCGGTCTCCCTCCCTCCCCATCCCAGTTCCTTTTGCTCCATCTTTTTGGACTGTTTTTTGTTCCCAAGTTATCTCTTGGTTGGGATGGACGCATCTAGAAATAGGTCCTCGATCCTTCCCCACCCTCCAGCTTATGAAACCCCTGAACTATATAAGCAGTAAGACCATCATGATCAGATGAGGTGGTAACCCTGTTATCTGGGAGACTGAGAAAGCATGCATAAGATGACGGCATTTTCATCCTAACAGCAAACTGGAAACAACCTCCAGGGCCACCTTATGGGGATGGAAAAAGAAGGAGGTATTGAGTGAGTGGGGGAAAAAAAAGCCTACAGAGCAGTACTATATATAGCATGTAACTTCTGTGTTTAAATCTGCAAGCAAAACCATAGATTTTCCATGTATATACGTGCGGGAGAGAGAGAGAGTGTGCACTCTAACACTGAGACCTTAGAATGTACCCGATGCTCTTTTATTATTAACCTGTTTACTCCTCAGAAGAGCCCAGCAGGGTAGGTTAATGATTCCCATTTTATAGATGAGGACACTGAGGCTCAGAGAGGCTCAGTCACTCTGCTGAGGTCACACAGCTGGCACCCACCCCCAGGCGGTCTGGCCCCTTAGCCACTCTGCTTTTAAAAGCACAGAAAACAGACCGAAAGAAGAGGCAGACTCCAGAATGCCATGGTTGGGCCCCTGCAGGCAGCTGATGGACTGGGAGTGGTGACCACAGGGGCTCTTCACCTTACTGTTAGTGCTTTAGAATTACTTCTCAAGAACAAAATCTTAGCCCATCTTAGGTAAATAAAAAGTCATTTTTAAAAAGTCATAGAGGTCAAGGAAGAAGTCAAGGTCACGTCCAGCTTAGTCATGTAAATAAAAAGTCATGGAGGTCAGGAATCTGAGCCCCACTGAAATGGTGTTTCTGCCAGCTTCCCACTCTCTGCTCTTAAACCCATTGTACAGAGCAGGTATGCTGAGGCCAGATGACTCACCCACTTTCTCAGAGTTTAGGGGAGCCGAGTGGGTTCCAAGAACCAGGTCCCCCCCACCTTCCCTGCTGCCCCAGCGCCACCTGGGTCTGCCCACACCCCATCCAGTTCGCCCTCTCTCCCCAGGATTGAACGATCCACAGACCAGGTCATCAAGCCCGTGAACCTGGAAGCTCTCTCCAAGTGGACTGGCCACATCCCTGGGGACGTGTTGAGGGACATGGCCCAGATCGCCCCCATGCTGGCCCGGCTCGGCTATGACCCCTATGCAAACCCGCCCAACTACGGCAACCCCGACCCCATTGTCATCAACAACACACACCGGGTGAGTGTGCTGCCCACGGGGAGATGCGGCCGGGGGTGGGGGCTCCTGCTACCCGAGAAGACACTCAGTCCCTTGATTCCTAAGCAGCTGGCATGTGTCTGTCTTTGTATGACTGCTTGTATTCCCATTTTCGCTTGGGCCACCAGGAAGCTCAAAACCAGTGGGTATTCTGCCTCTCACACTCCGTAGCATCTCCTGGTGGGCCCGTCTGTGTGCTGATTTCACCCTCTTTCTCTGCTCAGCCTTGTCCTTTCCCTTCTGCTTCCCTAGCTGTCAGTTCATCTGTTTGGAAAGCCCTTCAAGTCTTTGTTGAGGCGGGGTGTGAATAAATCAAGGATGGGTCCCTTTATTGCCCCCGTAAGGTTTCATTTCTATTTATTTATTCATTCCCAGTTGTGCTGCATGGCATGCAGGTTCTTAGCTTCCCAACCAGGGAAGAGAGAGAATTTACTCACACAGCGGGTTGGCAGCTCTGCCCTTATCCTTGAAGTATAAGCCCATCTATTGATCTCCTTCCTTCTTCTTCCCCTAACATCGGCTGATTCTGTAAACTTGTGAAAATGCTCAGAGATCCAAGGTAGACACCCAGATTGCGTGGAGAGAGTGGGTGTTGGCAACCTGGATACGGCTGATTATCACTGTTATTATTTTTGGTTTGATATTTACTATTCATTTTAACATTTACTATTTAACCATAGTTATTATCCCTTACACTGTACTTAGGGGTTTTGGATACTTTCCTGTATATATGTATATTTCATAATACAGAAGTCATTAAGGGATTAAAAAGAAGCCACAGTGACTGGTGGTGACCTTGGAATCCAGCCCCCAAGTGCTTCTCAGGAGAGAGAGGTGGCTGGGATGGGACGAGAGCCTCAGAGAAAGCTGGCCTCTCCTTTCTTGCATTCTTAGCCAAAGCTGGCCTCTCCTTTCTTGCATTCTTAGCCAGGGGCTCAGCAGCAGCTTCTCTGGAGTCTCTTTAAAAGGCAGAGCCCCCAGCAGGTCCCAGACTGTGGGTCAGAAGCTCCCAGAGTCAAACCTGACCTTGGGCGTTGTATAAAAAGATGTTGATGAGCAGTGATGGTTTAGATCAGCTCTTTGGAGCTCTGCTGTTTGTGTGTGTAAAATAGAGAAAGTTCTCTAGATCGCTTCCAAAGAGGTTGACTCCCCAAAGAAGAACTCTTGTTTTCTACGAACTTAATGACATAAGTGTTATGAGAACCACAATTCACTGATTCACTTCACCTCATTCCTAACTGTGAATCAGATACACTTGTGCTTCTGAGAAGAAATATTTTGACCTTTCACATATGCAATTAGAGAGTTGAGTGGGTCAGTTTCAAATATGATTTTTTTTTAATTTCAAGTTTCCGGCTTACATATCCAATGGTGCATATTTTGATGTAAGAACAGAATTAGATTAAAAAAATTTAAAAAGCCAAAAGCTTGCTCTAGTTTTGTGACCTTGTATACTTTTAAAATATAATCAAGATGACAAAAAACAAAAAGGCTTATTCCCTGAACACGTTGAACGTGTTCGTAGCTCAGTCGTGTCTGACTCTTGGTGACCCCGTGGCCTGTAGCCCACCAGGCTCCTCTGTCTGTGGAATTCTCCAGGCAAGAATACTGGAGTGGGTTGCCATGCCCTTCTCCAGGGCATCTTCCCAACCCAGGGATGGAACCCGGGTCTCCTGCATTGCAGGCAGATTCTTTACCATCTGAGCCACGAGGCAAGCCCATTACTCCTTGGGGTTCCATAAGTCTTGACCAGTGCCAGACACCTTGTTTAGTCTTTACAGTGGTTTTGCTGTGGCTGGGAAGATAAATCCCCTCATTGAAAGCTCTGTGTGGGTGTGCGCTGAAGGCACAGAATGTTCCTGTCCTGGGTCCTGGCAGTACACTCAGTCCTGAAAGGACCGCAGTGCTAATGAGACCATCTATCCCCCAGCCGTCCATTACAGCCACTAGGCTTGTGCAGCCATTGAGCTGTGATGAGTCCATATGGGAAGGTGCTGTGCAAGTGTGAAATTCACACTGGATTTGAGGTCCTCATCAGTTCAGTCACTCAGTCGTGTTTAACTCTTTGCAACCTGGACTGCAGCATGCCAGGCCTCCCTGTCCATCACCAACTCCTGAAGTTTGCTCAAACTCATGTCCATCAAGTTGGTGATGCCATCCAACCATCTCATCCTCTGTCATCCCCTTTTCCTCCCGCCTTCAGTCTTTCCCAGCATCAGGGTCTTTTCCAGTGAGTCAGCTTTTCGCATCAGGTGGCCAGAGTATTGGAGCTTCAGCATCAGTCCTTCCAATGAATATTCAGGGTTGATTTCCTTTAGGGTTGACTGGTTGGATTTCCTTGCAGTCCAAGGGACTCTCAAGAGTCTTCTCCAACACCACAGTTCAAAAGCATCAATTCTTTGGTGCTCAGCTTTCTTTATAGTCCAACTCTCACATCCATACATGACTACTGGAAAAACCATAGCCTTGACTAGATGGACTCATACCTGCGCCGCCCCCCCCACCCCCGCCCCGCCACAAAGCATGTAGAATTTCTCACTAATCATTTTTATATTGACCGTGTAGGGGAGGAAAACTTTCCCCTTTTTCTCTCCTAGGCTCTTTGGCTGACCTGATAATGAAATTGACATAAGACAGATTAATAGAGAAAACAAATTTAATATCATACATACAGGGGCTCATAAAAATAGGAGATTCACAGGAAGGGGCCATAGCAGGCATCTTTCATCCCTTTTAGGCAAAGAAACAATATGTTTGTGAAGAGCTGACAAGACAGAGACACTTGGGCTTGGGGGAGTAAGTTAGCAAAGAAGAGACAAGGTTTGTTCACACAACCCTCTTGGCCCCAAATTCTCCTTGTCTGGTGATAGAGATGCTGGGGATAGGAGGGCATCTTTCACTGGCGAGATTTATTCCCTGCTCCCAGGGGCTCAAAGGAGGATCAGAGTGTCCTTCTGGCACTGTTGCTGCTGCTGTTTAGCCACTCAGTCGTATCCAGCTCTTTGCAACCCCATGGACCTCAGCCCGCCAGGCTTCCTTCTCCTTCACTACCTCCCAGAGCTTGCTCAAACTCATGTCCGTTGAATCAGTGATGCCATCCAACCATCTCATCCTCCTGCCTTCAGTCTTTCTGAGCATCAGGTTATTTTCCAGGGAGTCAGCTCTTCGCATCAGGCGGCCAGAGTATTGGAGCTTCAGCATTAGTCCTTCCAATGAATATTCAGGGTTGATTTCCTTTAGGGTTGACTGGTTGGATCTCCTTGCAGTCCAAGGGACTCTCAAGAGTCTTCCCCAGCATGACTGTTTCTTAAATAATTTTAATTCAAAACAATGAATATGCCAGATTAGTGCGCTGGGGGGGGGGCGGTGACCTGCCCTGAACCCCATCAATTACATGTTGAAGTATTAATTTTTGGATGTGTCTGGTTAAGTTAAAAAAAAAAAGCACCACTAGAGGGAATTCCCTGGCAGTCCAGAGGTTAGGACTTCGCACTCTCCCTGCTGAGGGTGTGACTCGATTCCTGGTCAGGGAACTGAGTTACCACAAGCCCCGCCCCCTGCCACCCCCACCCGCAAAGAAACCCCACTAGAATTAATTTCACTTTTTAAAAAAAATTTAAATACTGTGGCTACTGAGATATTTAAACTTACAGGGTTGTTCACATTCTCTTCTGTTGGACAGCACTGGTCCATCCAGTGCCTTGTGTTTCCAGAGAACAGTGGGGAAGGCCTAGGACTTTCTGGTTCCCGCCGCAGGGTCTTTGCCTGCCGTGCCCTCCGTCTGAAAGCTCCTCCTTCAGAGCTCAGCCTGGTGGGTTTCCTTGGAACACGGGGCTCAGCTCAGAGGCCGCGTGTCCCAAGAGGCCCTGTTGGATCACTCGCTCACAAGAAGCCCTGGGCAGTCCGAGTCACACTGTTACTTCCCGTGTTCTACTCCCCATGGTTTGGTCTGTTCTTGTTTCCTTGTGTTCTGTTGTTCCTTGTGGATTGTCCGGCCCTCCCTCCTCTAGAATGGAAGCTGCAGGAGAATGGGAATTTCAATTTGTCTTGTTAATGTTGTAAAATCCCTGCACACCCCCACCCCTACCCCCAACCCCAGAGCTGAGAATAATGTCTGGAGCATTGATAATAAATGTTTAGGAGGAGCTTATTAATAAGTGTTTGTTGGATGGGTGCATAGATGAGCAGATGAATAAGTGAATGGGTGCATTTGGTGGGTAGATGGTTGGATGGGTGGGTAGATGGGTGGGTGGGTGGATGGGGGTGTGGATGGGGGGTGGAGGGTAGGTGGATGGATAGGTATATGCGTGAAAGGGTAGGTGGGTGGGTGGATGAATGGATGGATGGTTGGGAGGCTGGAGGGATGGGTGGGAGGCTGGATGGATGGAAAAATGGTTAGTTGGAAGGGTGGATGGGTAGGTGGGTGGGTGTGGAAGTGACGGGCTAAATTTTATTTTTTGATCATTTCTAAAAATAGTGATTTTTTTTTTTTCTCTTTCCTAGGTCTTGAAAGGGGACTATAAAACACCAGCCAATCTGAAAGGCTATTTTCAGGTCAGAAACCCCAGGGGGAATTCTGTAGTACCACATGTTGGCTCTATGCCCTCAAACACTTCACTGCTCTAGTGTGGCCGATGGTTTTCCCATCAGAAAACTGGGGAGGGACGGGGAACCGCTCAGGGACTCTTGAGCATCTGACCCACCCCGGGCCACGTCTCAGCAGCCCTTCTACCTGAGCCCTGTCCTTCCCCTTGCCCCCTGGCTTGAACGCAGTTAAAGGGATTTGGTGGGGACTGTCAAACTTTATGCCTCCAGTCTTAAATTCAGCTTCATTTTAAGTGGCCATTCCCAAACACAGCCACAACCCAGAGCAAAAATGTCCTCAGTCTACCCAAAAACGAGAGTCCCGTGATGCAGGTATGTGTGCGGACATAGACGTGATACAGTCCTGTGTCCCCACACGCGTCCCCCACACCTGGCCTTCCCTGCATCCTGCGTGTGTCCGTGGGAGTCAGTCCCTGGATCTTCTCAGAAAAAACCGCTCCTGGGACTGACAGTAAGCCATCCAGCCATCCTCCTTTGGGTGCAAGGCTGTTCCTTTAGAAAAAAAAAAATTTTGTTTTTAAGTCGATTGATTCTTGGCCGTGCCAACACGTGTGAGATCTTAGTTCCCAGACCAGGGATCTAACCTGAGTCCCTGCAGTGAGAGTGCGGAGCGTTACCGACGGGAATGCCAGGGAAGTCCCGAAAGTGCTTCTTTTTTTCATGAGTTGTCCTGATGCTAAAATCAGTAGTTTCAGCTTGTTTGTGTGTGTGTGTGTGTGTGTGTGGTTTTAGTTTGTGTGTGTGTGTGTGTTGGCCAATAAAAGGCGAACCACCCTGTACCAATTTCCATTTTAGTTACCAAACTCACACATTCTCACTGCCTGGGGACCCGTACACGTCGACCCTCTGGCGTTGAGTCCAATGGTCCCTGCATGGGAACCAGAAAGCCATCTCATGCCACTGTGGAAAAAAAAATGTTGCCAGAATTAGTCAGTACTAATTTGTTATTTGTTTTAACTCAAAGAAGATGTAACAAGAACAACAAACAGAAGTGGACTGAGGGGATGTAACCACAGTCTGAAACTCTTCATCTTTACATATAGTTTTTGGGGGCCCACCTGGATGTTCATTTTTGTGTTCCTGGCAGTCGCACGGTGTGAGCTGCTTTGTTTCGCTTTCTTAGTGTTTTTCCCTCCTGGGGGTTTTACTGTGGCCATTTTGGGTGACTCCATGGTTTCCTCTGGAGTGCATTCTCTGCCACTTAACTGTTGTCCTCAGATGGCTTGCAATTTTTGCAATATTTTGAATCGTGTCACATACCGGTTTTGCCTCTCTTCTGTGGGATGAGGGGTGGAGGGCTCTGTGGACTCACTCCCTTAGAATACGTTTTTAGGGAGTGGAATGGGTGGATGGTTTTTAAAATCTTTATTGAATTTTGTTACAGTATTGCTTCTCTTCTATGGTTTGGATTTTTGGCCGCAAGGCATTTGATCTTAGCTTCTCAACCAGTGATGAAGTCTGCACCGTTGGAAGGCGAAGTGTTAACCACTGGGCCTCCAAGGAAATCCCCGGGAGAGTCCTTTTTAAGACTCTTCAACTACAAGGCTAAAATTGTCTTACAAAAGGGTTGGACCAGTTTACACTCTCTTGCACTGTGTGGGACTGTTTTTTTTTTCGCTCTATTAGGACCAAAAATAAAGGGATGGAATATGCTTTGTCATCGTGGGCAGTCCCGCCCTCAGGAGAGCTGCCCCGCGAGTTATATCACAGTCCTACTTCCCACCCTCTTCTCCTCCACTGTGCCCGCCCCCCGTATACACATGACCTCATGCAGGACACTGTAAAACTTGGAAACAGCCTTAGGCAACAGCTGAGTAATGGTGGTGTGTACATTGTACAGAATACTAGGGTACTATGTAGCCATCCAAAATGCCCTTGTGCAATGAAAAAAAATAGGAAAATTGGAAGCCAGCAAAACAAAGCAGCTCACACATCAGAATTGCAGCTCATGCAAGAAATGAGTACTCACTTCCTAAACTCCACACACCCTCTCCTTCCCAGGGCTTTGCTGTTGCCTCTACCCGGAATGCTTGGCTATCCACATCCGTGCACGGCTGGCCTCGTTTCATCATCTAGGTCTTTGCTCATGGGGTGATTTCCAGCACCAACGACCTGACTGTCCAGACACCAGCTAGCTGTTGCACAACTCAGTTCAATTCTGACACTGATTTCCGGACATAGCCTCTAACCCCCCAGGTGAAGGGCCTCTGCCCCACAAGAGTGCCCCCTCTTCAGATGCCCAGACTACCCACCTTTCTGTAACTTGTCCACCAGCCCTGAAGCTCTCTGAGCCTCATCCTTTAAGGATGTTTCTAGAGGTTTCATTAAGTAGTAGGCATGTGGCCTCCCCAGGTGGCACAGTGGTAAGGAATCCACCAGCCAGTGCAGGAGACACTGGAGACGTGGGTTCGATCCCTAGGTCGCGAAGATTCCCCTGGAGGAGGAAACGGCAACCCACTCCAGTATTCTTGCCTGAAAAACTGCATGGACAGAGGAGCTTGGAGGGCTACAGTCTATGAGGTTGCAAAGAGTCGGACACGATTGAGCATGCACGCATTAAGTAGGCATGGTTGATTAAATCGTTGACCGTTCGTTATTCATTGCTCTCCAGAGGTCTGGGTAGGGGCGGTGGGCACTGCAGTTCCAACCCCTTAAACATGGGTGAGCAAGCCCCCACCCTGAAGCTCGGGGGCCCTAACCACCCCTCATCTCATTTGCAGACAAAAGATGCTTTTTATCACTAGGGAGACAGCAAGGGCTCTAGGAGCTTGGTGCCTGGACCAGGGTAAAGATGCAGGTTTATTATTACGTACATGCGTGCTAAGTCACTTTAGTCGTGTCCCGCTCCTTGCCCGCCAGGCTCCTCTGCCCATGGGATTTTCCAGGCAGGAATACTGCAGTGGGTCGCGGCGCCCTCCTCCAGGGGGTCTTCCAGGGATGGAACCCGTGTCTCTCGTGCCTGCTTGCATTGGCAGGCATGTCCTTCACCGCCAGCACTGCCTGGGAAGCCCAGATCTTTCATTACACTACACTGAAACGTCATCCCTCTGCAGGGGCCTCTGTGAATCGCTTTGTTTGAAGGTGCCCCAGCACCCGTCACTGATCAGCCCACTGTGTTGCCTGGACTTAATAATTCCGTACAGACGCGTTTGCTGAGCAGGCAGGCTCTCCCCACTAGAATGGGAGGCAGAGGGGAATAGGAGGGGGTCTGTCATGTCATGTTCTTTGATGCTGGGGAAGACTAAAGGCAGGAGAAGGGGACGACAGAAAACGAGGTGGTTGGATGGCATCACCAGCTCGATGGACATGAGTTTGAGCAAGCTCTGAAAGATGGTGAAGGACTCGGGAGCCTGGCGTGCTGCGGTCCATGGGGTCACAAAGCGTTGGACATGACTGAACAAGTCATGTTCACAGTAGCTCAGTGAGGGAGTGTGCTCGCAATTCAGTGGCGCTAAGGGCTGAACCTCAGGGCAGCGAGACCCTGGCACCCCCACCTGGCCGTGACCCTTCCTCTGTGTGTTGTCTTCCTCCAGGTGAACCTGAACAGCACCTCCTCCCACCTAGGAAGCTCATGATTTCCAGGTAGGTCTGTGGACTTCCCGGGGCTTCCCACCACTTCTGAGACCAGCCACTTTTCTGAAAAGCTTGTTCCTCCTGAGCGTCCCTGGCTCTGGGAGAGGCTACCAAGGTGGACTAACCCAGCCCATCTAGGTTTCTATGGCAATGGCTTGGGGAGCTATTTATAGAATCGGCTTGGTCTCCTAGCTCTGGATCTGGGTGGCAGCGGGGATCAATGGTGAACCAACAAGAAACAAGTTCCTCTGTCATTGGACAGGGGCTACAGAGGACCAGTGTGATGGGGGGACTCTAGACCGATTTGCACAGGCTGTTGTTGGCAGCCTGGCTTCTATAAACAGCATCAGGTTGGCCCAAAGTAATTAATGTTCTAATAATAGTCACAGGCGGCTCTGGTCTAAGAATAGCCCCCATTGCACTGGCCCAAGTGGTCCTCGGCCATTACTCCTCTTACCCTCAGCATCCCTGGGAGGCAGGTCCCCGATTTTACGGAGGAGAAAAACCAAAGCCCAGAGAAGGGCTTGGACTTGCTCAAGGTCACACAGCCGCCAAAAGTCATCTTCCCCCAGAGTTTGCTTTTAACAGATGATTTTCATCCGTGTTTTGCCAGGGGGGCAGGAAAACAGATTCTGATCTCGGGAAGTCGAATATTTCAGAATGGACTCCAGGCTGGACTCCTGCTGGCCTGTTTCCCTGTCTGGAGAATGGGGGTTTGCCCCTGTTCCACTTGCAAGGGTGGTTGTGAGTTGAAGTGAGCTGGCCTGGGTGGGGGCACTAGGCCCTGGCCATGGGCCCCAGAGCTAAGGCTCCAGCCACTGAACTCACTTCCTTACACTCCTGCTTCTCTGGTCAGGCTCAAGGAAACCTGGGGGGACTCGGAGGCCAGAACCAACTTGCCTGGGTATTTATTCTGCTGCTGCTTTTAAACTGTAACAGAGCTTCTAGCCTCGAGCCTGTTTTTAGTCTCCTTGCCTTCTTTTTAAATAATCAGCATGTTTTTTTGTTTTTCTTGAAATCCCCTTTGCATCAGCCCCCAAGGCTGGAGAAACACTTAAGTCATCGTCATTACCAGGATTCCCATCTTGAGTTGTGCTAAAATCCAGGACTTCCACTTTGTCCCTAAGAAGCCTCGCGTTGAAAACAGCCTTTTCCGGGTTTCTTCCCAACTCGATTCCCCTCGCTATCTTTCTGCGGGTTCCTTAGTAGAATCCTGAACCTTTGATGCAAGCCAGATCTGTTCCCCGCTTTACTGTACTGTTCAGACAAGGTACCAGAGACAGTGTGCTTTAGCTAATTCCTGGTAGGGAGTTCCCCTTGAACACACTTCCTCCCCTGCCCTCCAGAAATTCACTGGCACTTTTCATCACTGCCATTTGCTCCTCATTAAGTCAGGAAAGTGTACCTTCGAGGTCGAGAGGCAGCAGCAGACTGAGCTGTGGGTAAGAACCCAGGAGACATTTTTAAGTGTAGATTCTCTCGGCCATCTGGGATGCTATAGGAAAATCCCACAGGCTTATGTGAGTGCACGCAGACCATCCGTCCAGCCGTCACATGTATAAATATACAAGAGCTATTTCGGAATCATGACTCTGGGGCCTAATGCCCCCTTTTTTCCCCCCTTTCAGATCTCGGCACATGGTTTTGTTTGCCAGAAGAGGAGAAACTTTGCATTCGAGTGGAAATCGGACCTCTAATCCAAGCATATTGCTTGCTATTAACCGCCAAAACAGGACTGCTCACGAGGAACGTCTTTGTATATACGTTTGCAAAAGCTGTGTCATTGGAAACTTAACCTTGAGATACTCTGTCTTAGGACAGTCCGGGGTAGAGAGCCAAGGGTGTAAAAGTAGTCCAGCTTTTGAAACTTAGGTTATTTTATATTTTTCCCCTCGAGAACTTTTTTTTTGTTTTTTTTTTAAGAAATGGATTTGCCATCCTCAATTCGCAGGACTGCTGTGGTGGCTTTGTGTCTGGGTCAGGGCCCACCGCCTGTGCCTCTCCTGTTGACCCTTACTTTTGAAGTCAAAGAATCTATTTAAGAATTTAATATATGAGGCTTTCTTTTATTCTTCCTTGGTTCTACTCAGTTTCACAGAGAAAAAAAAATTATATATATATATATTATTTGAATAAACTGAACAGGGATTCATTTGTCCATGCTGTACTTTACAGAGAGCTTCCCTGGTGGCTCAGATGGTCAGGAATCCGCCTGCCAATGCAGGAGACCCGCGTTCCATCCTGGGGTTGGGAAGATCCCATGGAGAAGGGAATGGCTACCCACTCCAGTATTCTTGCCTGGGAAATCCTGTGGATTTCCCGTGGAGCCTGGCGGGCTACCATCCACAGGGTCGCAAAGAGTCGGACATGACTGAGCAACTTTAACACTTACTTTACGAGTGAATAGATTTTTTTCCTCTCTGTGTTGAGTTTTATCAGGTGGATTGATGAAGAGCAAAAGCTGGAGAATAGGTCCATGCAGGGGCACAGCTGAACTCCCGTGTCCGGGATCCCAGGTCCACCCTCGGGCTCTGCAGTTGGCTAGAAGAACTCATGGAATTCAGCAAACCCGGTGGACTCAGAGTTAATGGTTTATCACAGTGAAAGGATGTGGATTAAAATCCGCAAGGAGGGACTTCCCTGCTGGTCCAGTGGTTAGGAATCCGCCTTGGGATGCAGGGAAGGCGGGTTGGATCCATGGGAACTTGAGGACCTAAGATCCCACATACTCAGAACAGCTACTGAGCCTGTGTACTCTAGAGCCCGGCACTGCAATGAAGGATCCTGCATGCCGCAGTGAAGGCCTGACACAGCCAAATAAATACTCGAAACTAAAGTCAGCAAAGGGGGAGAAGGCGCAGAGGTCAGAGTCCAGGAGAGCCTACACACAAGCCCTCAGATACCCTCTCCTAGTGGAGTCTTAACGAACACGCTCACTTCTCCCGTCAAGGATGTGCATGACCTTTGTGTGAAATGCTGCCTGCCAGGAAGGCTTGCCTGCACCTTGGTGCCAGCATTTTTTTTACTGGGCGTCAGTCACGAAGGCACGGGGCAACTGACCTTGGTTACTCTTGTCTCCAGCCCTTCAAGAGGCCAAATGATAATATCGTGACCCAAGACCCTCCCCCATAAATCACAGGATTGACATAGACTCTCTGGCCCGCTGTGGGCCGGGTCCTAGGGATCCAAAGACACTCCTTTTAGTAAAGGACATTCCATTTCAGGAGGTGAGCTCCCAGGAGCCGGTCCCCTCCTTTCTTTGACATCTGCAGCATTTGAACTCTCTCCAAACCTGCTGAGTTGGTCCCTGGCTTGACAATCCCCCAAATGCTTGGGGATTGACCAGGCCCAGAACAGTTTCTTATCCTTAAGGGTTAAATGTTTTACTCACACCCGCTTCCCTTCATTCCCATGACTGTAGTGTGGCTTCGGGAAGGCAGTGACTCACGGTGGTGTGGCGTATGGCTTTTTGGAGTCGGGCCAGAGTACCAGCTATGTGGCTTGTGCCCCTGTTTCTTCATCTGTAAAAGGGGGAAGTTAGAACTTCCTGGGTTTATTGGGAGGGGCTGGTGGGTGAGGTGGGTGTGATGCCTGGTGAGTGATGAGCTCACATAGGGAAGCAGCTCGTGTCTTCCTGGTCTTGAGACGGCAGTGGGATGGGCTGCTGCCGGAGTCGTGGGCGCAGGAAGCTCATGACCCTCGAGGGGCGTGATCTCAGCTACTTTTTGCTCATCTCAGGCTGGTCTGGATCTTCCGTTCTGTCAAGCTCAGGCCACGATACGTGTTCTTTTGTGACAAAAACTGAAAATCAGACTAAGCCAAGTGCCGCTGTGGAGAGTCAGCGTCCCGGAAGGCATCCAGGCTCATTCATGGTTCCGCCCACCCCTCGCCGTGTGACTAACCGGCCCCCGCTTTGGAACTTAAAACCATGCCTTGTGCAGCCTCTCAGTTCTGGGAGTCAACTAGAGCGGCCCTCGTAGTCAGATGGTGGCCGGGGCTTGTCTCCCTAGTCAGATGGTCCACTGTGGGCTCCTGCATTCGAGTGTGTGGTGCCCGGGCCCAGGTGGCGGATCATCTGCAGGCGTCACTAAAAGGTGCCCTCTCCACGTGCCGGTCCAGACTTCTTGCGGCGTGGCGGTCTCGGGATAGCCAGACTTCTCACATGAAAGCTGCCCCTGCCAGCAGATGCCACACGGTTGAAGGACATACCTGGAGCCGGCGCAGTGTCATTTCCCCTCACCTCACCTGTATCGCCTTTTGAGGGTGCTTGCTACACGGTACCGCCCCAGGCCTGCAGAACCGCTCTCAGCTATCTCAGGACAGTGCTCACAGATTCTTGAAAGATAAGTAGGGGAGAAACCATCTGTAAGAAACACTTAAAAGGAAACCACATTTGCTAGTCTCAGCTCATCTGGGTCTTCGGTTCTGCCAAGCTCAGGACATGATATATATATTTTTGTGACAGAACTCAAATTAAGACTCAGCCATGTGCCGCTGTAGAATGTCAGTGTCCCAGAAAAAGTACTTGTGCTAGACTTTAAATATATCGTCTTTGAAATGCCGCTTACAGAATGTTTCTATGGTACCAACCTATTTAAAGTTGTAACTCAGGATTCCTGCCCCCACCCCGAAATCTTTTGAAGGCAATATAGAAGCAGTGCTGCATGGTGTGAGTGGCCTAAGTGGGCGATTAGGAGTGCGGACCCCTGTGGAAATATTACAGAAATTACCTTGGAAGCTTGGGGAATCGAAGAGATGACATATGCAGAGCTTTTTTTCTTTGTGACCCTGGGCAGACAGGAGTCAGTCTATATGTTATTTGCTCAAGTAAGTGGACAGAATTGATATGGGATGGGGCAGGCATGGTGTAGCAGAGAAAGTGCTTGTCCGGCACCGCCCTTAAACCGCCCTGTGTGACCCTGGCACCTCCCCTATGGCGTGGCCTCCTCTGTCTCCTGTTCTGAGAAAAGGGAAGAAATGGACCAATGAGTGTCCCAGAGCCCTGCCAGGCTTCTGCTGAGGAGCCTTGTTGCCTGGCAACCCCTCCTGGGAAGGCTACATGTCTGAGCACCTCATTGGGAACCTAGACATGGGCCTGGATGCCCCTGGGCCCCAAATGAAGGGTTTTATCTGGGGAATTCTGGGAGACCAGGCTGGATCTGAGAATCCTCAAACTAAACCTCTGGCCACCTCCCTCCTGGCTTTTCCGGAGGCTGAGCACTTGAGTCCAAAAGTCTGGAAAAACCACTTGTCCTTGAGGCTCGAGGCTGTCCACGCAGACACGTGATTGTCTCCTAAATCAGAGCAGATCTGACAGCTAGGAGCTTCTTACGTGCGTTACTTAGCTCGCTCTCCCGCCTTTTATTTTGGCCCTGGGAACTGCCTTCCAGAGCAGTACTAGCTTTATCCCTATTTTAGAGATGGGAGGGACTTGCCTGGTTGTCCAGCGATTAAGACTTTGTGCTTCTACCCCAGGGGGTGCAGGTTCGATCCTTGGTCGAGGAACTAAGATCCCACTTGCTATCCAGCCAAACAAAAATGATATGCCAGTAGAGATGGGAAACTGAGGTGTAGAGAAGTGAAACAACCTGCCCAGGTCTAAGAAGAAACTAAGTGGAGATTATTTGCGTCCTTGAAGTTTTACTCCAGAAACTTCACTTTAAAAAAAAATTCTAAGTGCATTGTTGTCGTGGTGTCCAGTCGCTCAGTCGTGTCCGACTCTGCGACCCCATGGACTGCAGTGTGCCAGGCTTCCCTGTCCTTCACCGTCTGCTGGAGTTTGCTCAGACTCGTGTCCATTGAGTCGATGATGCCATCCAACCATCTCATCCTCTGTCGCCCCCTTCTCCTGCCCTCCATCTTTCCCAGCATCAAGGTCTTTTCCTTTGAGTTGGCTCTTCCCATCAGGTTGCCAAAATATTGCAGCTTCAGCACCAGCCCTTCCAATGAGCATTCAGGGAGAAAACATTTTTTTTCTTTTAATCATTTGAGAATAAGTTGCCTACATGACGTCCTGTCACCCCCTAAATACTCCAGTATTTCCAACTAACAAAGACATTCTCCAGTGTAACCACAGGACAGTCGTCGAAAGCAAGAAACGAACATGGACGCATGACCACCGTGGAGTCCTCAGACCCCACTGGGGTTTTGACAGCTGCCCCAATAACTTCCTTTATCGCAAAAAGATCCAGTTCAGAAGCATCTGTTGCATTAGTTGTCATGTCTCTTCAGTCTCCTTTGGTCTGGAACAGTTCTAGGGTTTTTCTTTACCTCTCACTGCCTTGGCAGTTTTGGAGACTGCAGACCAGTTCTTTGAAAAAATGAATTTATTTTTGGTGGTGCTGGGTCTTTCCTGCGAGGGCTTTTCTCAGGTTGTGGAGAGCGGGGGCTACTCTGAGGTGTGCTGGCTTCTCATTTCCATGGCTTCTCTTGCTCTCGAGCACAGGCTCTGGGGCTTGTGGACTTAAGCAGTTGCGGCTCCCAGGCTCTAGAGCACAGGCTGAGCAGTTGTGATGCCAAGTGCTTAGTTGCTCCACGATGTTTGGGATCTTCCTGGATCAGGACCAGGGATCAAACTGGCATCTCCTGCATTGGCAGGCAGATGCTTTACCCCTGGGCCACCAGGGAAGCCGCAGAGCAGTTGTTGTATACAAATCCCCTTACCGGGGTTTGTCTTATGTATCCTCATGGGTCCATTCAGGTTATGCACCTTGGCAGAAATCACAGGATTGATGCTTTGATCTTCTCAGGACATCCTATTGAAGATTTCCATTCGCCCCATTCTAGGGGACACATACACTCTGATCACTTGATCAGAGCCTGTATTCTCAATGACCCCACGACCATCCACAAAGTTTCCTTCTCCAGAAGCCACGTGGTAGGGTCCATTTGTTGAAGTAAGTCCAGTGGCATCAATCCCTCGAGATCAAAGTAACTATAGATTCATAAAGTCTGCTGTAAAGCTGTGGACATGGCTACAGAGAAGCCAAGCTTAAGTTTATTTTTGGCTTTGACCGATAAACAGAAGCAAGTACATTTTCAGACCCGGGCTCAAAATGGTTTATCTTGTCTCCGTTCCCTCACTCTGCTCCATAATGGACCTTCAGTCTCTAACTTGCTCCCTCTGGCCTTCTCCTCTACTAAAACCTCACTTTCTAGATCCTTTCCTGAGTACATGTTATGTAGTATCTATCTGTCAGGCACATGGACAATACATATCACTGGGGATACAGAGACACAGACCCCTTTCCCAAGTAATTGGCTTCCTGTAGCTTCTCGTTTAATTCAGGACCATGGGAATTTAGACCCACATCTTTTGACTCCAAGTCCACTGTTCTGTGTATACATTAACAATGCTTCTTGGGTCTTTACTGGAGAAGGGAATGGCAAACCAGTATTTTTGCCTTGAGAACACCATAAACAGTATGAAATGGCAAAAAGATAGGACACTGAAAGATGAACTCCCCAGGTGGGTAGGTGCCCAATATGTTACTGGAGATCAGTGGAGAATAACTCCAGAAAGAATGAAGAGACGGAGCCAAAGCAGAAAGAACACCCAGTTGTGGATGTGACTCATGATGGAAGTAAAGTCTGATGCTGTAAAAAGCAATATTGCATAGGAACCTGGAATGTTAGCTTCATGAATCAAGGCAAATTGCAAGTGGTCTAACAGGAGATGGCAAGAGTGAACATTGACATTTTAGGAATCAGCGAACTAAAATGGACTGGAATGGGTGAATTTAACCCAGATGACCATTATATCTACTACTCTGGGCAAGAATCCCTTAGAAGAAATGGAGTAGCCATCATAGTCAACCAAAAGAGTCTGAAATGCAGTACTTGGATGCAACCTCAAAAACGACAGAATGATCTCTGTTCGTTTCCAAGGCAAACCATTCAATATCACAGTAATCCAGGTCTATGCCCCGACCAGTATTGTTGAAAAAGCTGAAGTTGAATGGCTCTATGAAGACCTACAAGACTTTCTAGAACTAACACCCAAAAAAGATGTCCTTTTCATTATAGCAGACTGAAATGCAAAAGTATTAAGAAACACCTGGAGTAACAGGCAAATTTGGCCTTGGAGTACAGAATGAAGCAGGGCAGAGGCTAATAGAGTTTTGCCAAGAGAACACACTGGTCATAGCAAACGCCCTCTTCCAACAACACAAGAGAATATTCTGCACATGGACATCACCAGATGGTCAACACCGAAATCCAATGGATTATATTCTTTGCATCCAAAGATGGAGAAGCTCTATACAGTCAGTAAAAACAAGACCGGAAGCTGACTGTGGCTCAGATCATGAACTCCTTATTGCCAAATTCAGACTTAAATTGAAGAAAGTAGGGAAAACCACTAGATCATTCAGGTATGACCTAAATCAAATCCCTTACAATTATACAGTGGAAGTGACAAATAGATTCAAGGGATTAGATCTGATAGACAGAGTGCCTGAAGAATTATGGATGGAGGTTTGTGACATTCTACAGGAGGCAGTGATTAAAGCCATCCCCAAGAAAAAGAAATGCAAAAAGGCAAAATGGTTGTCTGAGGAGGCCCTACAAACAGCTATGAAAAGAAGAGAAGTGAAAGGCAAAGGAGAAAAGGAAAGGATACGAATGCCCTCCTCAGTGATCAATGCAAAGGAATAGAGGAAAACAATAGAATGAGAAAGATTAGATATCTCTTCAAGAAAATTAGAGATACCAAGGGAAATTTTCATGTGCAGATGAGCACAATAAAGGACAGAAATGGTGTGGACCTAACGGAAGCAGAAGATATTAAGAAGAGGTGGCAAGAATACACAGAAGAACTATACAAAAAAGGTCTTAATGACCCAGATTAACACGATGGTGTGATCACTCACCTAGAGCCAGATATTCTGGAATGTGAAGTCAAGTGGGCCTTAGGAAGCATTACTATGAACAAAGCTAGTGGAGATGATGAAATTCCAGTTGAGTTATTTCAAATGCTAAAAGATGATGCTGTTAAAGTGCTGCACTCAATATGCCAACAAATTTGGAAAACTCAGCAGTGACCACGGGACTGGAAAAGGTCGGTTTTCATTGCAATCCCAAAGAAAGACAATGCCAAAGAATGTTCAAACTACCGCACAATTGCACTCATCTCACACGCCTGCAAAGTAATGCTCAAAATTCTCCAAGCCAGGCTTCAACAATACATGACTGGTGAACTTCCAGATGTTCAAGCTGGGTTTAGAAAAGGCAGAGGAACCAGAGAGCAAATGGCCAACATCTGTTGGATCATTGAAAAAGCAAGAGAGTTCCAGAAAAACACCTGCTTCTGCTTTATTGAGTGTGCGAAAGCCTTTGACTTTGTGGGTCACAACAAACTGTGGAAAATTCTTCAAGAGATGGGAATACCAGACCACCTGACCTGCCTCCTGAGAAATCTATATGCAGGTCAAGAAGTAACAGTTAGAACTAGACATGAAACAAGAGACTGGTTCCAAATCGGGAAAGGAGTACATCAAAGCTGTATATTGCCACCCGGCTTATTTAACTTATATGCAGAGTACATCGTGAGAAATGCTGGGCTGGATAAAGCACAAGCTGGAATCTGCTGGGAGAAATATCAATAACCTCAGATATGCAGATGACACCACCCTTATGGCAGAAAGCAAATAAGAACTAAAGAGCCTCTTGATGAAAGTGAAAGAGGAGAGTGAAAAAGTTGGCTTAAAACTCAGCATTCAGAAAACTAAGATCATGGCATCCAGTCTCATCACTTCATGGCAAGTAGTTGGAGAAACAGTAGAAACAGTGACAGACTTTATTTTTTTGGGCTCCAAAATCACTGCTGATGGTGACTGAAGCCATGAAATTAAAAGACGCTTGCTCCTTGGAAGAAAAGTTATGACCAACCTAGACAGCATATTAAAAAGCAGAGACATTACTTTGCTAACAAAGGCTCATCTAGTCAAAGCTATGGTTTTTCCAGTAGTCATGTATGGATGTAAAAGTTGGACTGTAAAGAAAGCTGAGTGCTGAAGAATGGATGCTTTTGAACTGTGGTGTTGGAGAAGACTTTTGAGAGTCTCTTGAACAGCAAGGAGATCCAACCAGTCCATCTTAAAGGAAATCAGTCCTGAATATTCATTGGAAGGACTGATGCTGAAGCTGAATCTCCAATACTTTGGCCACCTGATACAAAGAACTGACTCATTTGAAAAGACCCTGATGCTGGGAAAGATTGAAGCTGGGAGGAGAAGGGGACGACAGAGGATGAGATGGTTGGATGGTATCACCGACTCAATGGACATGAGTTTGAGTAAACTCGGGGAGTTGGTGATAGACAGGGAGGCTTGGTGTGCTGCAGTCCATGGGGTCGCAAAGACTCGGACACTACTGAGCGACTGAACTGAACTGAACTGAGCTTAGGTCTTTTCATCATACAGATAGAGTGAGAGAAAATAAAAGGTAAAATTAGCATTTAACACTCCCTAAGCATCTATTATGTACCAGGTACAGTTTTAATTGCTTACCTATTTTATCGCAACCATTTTGCTTCAAGAAAGGTAATCAATGCCTTGCCTGGGTTCACAGTTAAGTCGTGGAGCTGAGATTGGAACTCTAGAGCCTGTGTGCTGACGCGGAATCCAGAGCTGGTGAGGGGTTCTCTAGGAGTGTCCCTGCTTGTCAGTTCCTTTGATCCCCAGAGCTTAACACATTGTAGGCACTCGGTACATTTTTATTAGATCAGTGAACGGATTTATTTACCAACCTGTTGGAAAGGAAGAGAATGCAGAGATTGCCTGGCAGAATACTTGGGAGTTCTAGAGTTTGCCCTATATTTAATCCATCACTTAATCAAACTCCTGTATAAGGCAACCGCTCCGGGCCCACGAGTGTGCTTATACTGAGAGACCCGAAGATCCAGGAGACAGTCTTGACCTTCATTATTCCTATTTTAATGTCATGTCCCGTCCCCACCCCACCGCAAATGTCTCATGCACAACTCTCCCAGGAGCTAGTGTTATATCCCCATTTTGCAGATTTAGAATCTCAGGCTGACAAAGGACTCTCCCTCGGCCAGGGTGGCTCGGCGACGTCCGTACCAGTCGTCAGAGGCGGGCGTCACCACGAAGTGGGCGCGACAAAAAACAACAACAACAAAACAACCCTTAGCCGTTCTCGGCCGCGAAAACCTTCACCGTATCAATAACGCAAATGCTCTAAATCCAAAGCCACCGTAGCGTCCCACTGCTGCCATGGCAACGAGCGCGTCATATCCGCTGACGTGATGTCATTTCTGGTGCGCCGCACCCGCGTTCCGGCGCCTTAGTGGCGCGTTTCTCGCACCAAGTGGGGCGCTGAGTTCGGTCCGCTGAGCCGGAGAGAGGTGAGCTGGGCCCGGGAGTGGACAGACAGGGGACGCGGGGGAGTCTGTGCCAGTAGGAGAGGGGGCTCTGCTCTGGCTCGCGGAAGCGGGCCTCGGCCTCGCCGGTCGCTCTTCCCCTTTCCAGACAGCGCGGCCGCAGCGGGGAGGGAGTGGGGCCGCTCGGGGTCTCCGGGCCGACTTGGACACCGATCCTCCACCGCGGGGCCTGGACGGCGCGGCAGGGAGACGCCGAGCCCTGGCTGCAGTTCCACCTGGTTTCCAGCCTCACCAGCCGTGGAACCTAGGGAAGTTAATTTCTCAGCCTCGCTTTACTTAAGTCTGAAGTTCGAAGGCGCTAGCAGTATCTCCCTCGTAGAGGTGTCTTGATGCTTATGTTAGATTATCGGCCTGAAGCGTCCAGCAAGGGCTTACTTAGCACCTCCTGGGGGCTCTGTAACTCGTGACAGCTCCGTGCTTTTTACCATGCCCTGTGCCCGAGGAGGCAGCGGTGATCGGCGACTGGGACACCCCGCCTCCTCTGAGAGTATTTCCCCCCTTTTTTGCGCGTGTATGACGTTGGGACCGGCAGGACCCAACCATTGCACCAGTGAGTTGAGAAGAGTAAGTAGGGAAAACTTTCCCACGGAGCTGACCAGAGTTTGAACTCGCCTTAGAAGTGTTGCGAGTTGGCCGACCCTGAAGTCTGCTTTTGGCAGCTGCTAGACGGAGGTCCCAGCGCTGTCATGCATGTAATGCATTGCGTTGTGGTGCCCCATGCTTGGCACTTGGTCTGCGTTTAATATTCATGCATTGAGTACCAGGTAGAGCGGGGATTTGAACTCGGGCTGTGTGATTTCAGCACCTGCTTTCACCATCACTTTACTCCATGCTAATCCAGTAATAGGAGGGGCCATAGACCTAATCCTGGGACTAGCGTAACAAGCGGTTACTGTGAGCTAAGTGTCTTGAAAGAGCCATCTCATTGATTCTGCCTCACAAGCCTTCTCTAAGGTTGGTACTGTAGTTAATCCACTTAAGAGACAGCTGAATCTCATCACCCAGCTCCCCTGAGTTGATGGCTGCATCGGTTTCACAGACGTGTGCTGTTTTAAGGTCCTTTTCATAATCAAAAGAGGTTCCTGTCTGGGGAGGAAAACCTGAGGGTCATATTTAAGTGTTTTCTAAGAAAAAGAAATCACTTTGCCTAGCTGTTATAAGTCCAGATGAAACTCTTCACTCAGCAATAGAAAAAAATAACATCCAGGAAGATGTTTGCCTCATTTGTGAGGCAGCCATCCGTAGAATAACATCCTTAAGCTGTTTTTGCGTGGTTTGTGTGTATGTGAGTGTGGGTGATGTTTGACAACATTGAGAAGGAAGTGTGTGCTTAACCACATGGACTGTTGGGACTGGTCTTTTTTATTCTGTTTTGGTACCTGTTTTCTAAAATACGTTTTTAGCGTCTGCTTTATTGAATTGTACCAGTGACTTCACTGGATTTTAGTTTGGGGGAAATTGTGAGGGCAGCAGGGAGTGGCAGCTAACAGGGCAGCCTGCTGCTGCCGCCCCCCGGACTTGTCACAGACTGTGCCTTTTCCCTGCCTCCCTTCAGTGACGGGCCATGTCGCTGTCCCACCTGTACCGGGACGGGGAAGGCCACATGGACGATGACGAGGACGAGCGGGAGAACTTCGAGATCACTGACTGGGATCTCCAGAATGAATTCAACCCCAACCGGCAGCGCCACTGGCAGACCAAGGAAGAGGCCACCTACGGAGTGTGGGCAGAGCGAGACTCGGATGAGGAGAGGCCCAGCTTTGGAGGCAAACGGTATGGCTGGCGCGGACCGCTTTCCCCAGGCGTTGGGGAGCTACCCCGCTAAGTACGCTTCTCTCCTGGCCTCCCCAAGCCCTTTAGCTGTGACCTCAGCCAAGGAGCCCAGTTCCTCCTTTGGACAGAGCGCTGCTCTCTCACTGACCGATCATGAGTGAGCGATCATGTATCTAAAGCCTTGTGCTGTAGCCCCAGTCCTTCCCTTCCAGGAGCCCAGACCCCGGAGGATGGAGGCAGGCTTACAAATGGAAGTTTGTAACTGACGTAGGACCGGAGGGGGGGTACTTTTCCTTGTGTTTGACCTGTTCTGGGAGGTCAGGGAAGATTGGTGGGGGGCAGGAGGGAGCAGAGCCCCTTGATGAGAGGAGCAGGGCATCCAGGAGGGTGTGAGCGGTCTTGTGGGGAGACGGGGGAGAGGGAGAGAAGGGGACTGTGGTCTGTGCAGACGGGGTGAGACATGGCGTGGGGAGTATGTGTGCAGAGGACCCTGTGAAGCCACAGTGGAAGCGGGGCTGTGTGAGGAGGCCCGGGCGGTGTCCAAGGATACGTGGTGGAGACTGGGCCGGGAGGGCAGCCACAGGCTGGGGGTTCAGGCTGAAAGCCGCCTCCCCCTTGGTGTGAAGTTGTGTGTGGGAGCTGCGGCGCGCTTGAGCAGAGTGTGTAGCAGACTGAGGTTTGTCTGCGTGTCCCCACCTGAAGCCTGGATTCTCCAGCCCGTTGAGACTGTACATTTTTCACAAAAGAGACTGGGGAGAAGGAGCAGAGATCCGTTCAGGCTCTTTTCATCTGGCAAGAAATGTTAACAGTGGACAGTATGGATCACAGGGCAGGAATGTACGATCGTAAGATAGTAACAGCAGCCAGGACCTGCGGGTTCCTCACAGGCATGGTCTCACTGACCTTCTGAGAGAGGCACCAGGTGTAAAACGGGGTAAGTTTCACAGATTAGGGAACAGCGGCGAGTCACGCAGCTGAGCTGTGAGAATCGGGGTCTGTCCGATCTGGAGTTGGGCTCTCATATGGCATCTCTTAGGGGAAAATTCCTCTGTGGATCTTACTGCCACAGGGATGTTTATTTACTAGGTCAGTCATTTTAGAAAGCATCACCTTATGTTGCAGTATTCCCGGGCTTTTTCATTGGATTCTTTTCGCTCTCCCTTTAACCACACAATACAGAGCTGTCAGCTCCAGTTTATACAAAGGGGAGCTGTGATTAAGAACTTGCTGTAAGTACTGTTCTTGAAGCGATCGGATAAAATTAGTACTTTCCATCTCACACAGTTAATTTCTTAGCTATTTTAGTTTTCATAAATACATTTAATGAACACAAGCTTTTCTAAGAATGATAAAATTGCTAATATACTTACCGTTCATATAATCTCCCTTAAATGTATTATATTTATGATTTTGATTTATGAAAGTGTCTTTTCTTATTTGATTTTTATACTTGAAATAGTGTCTGAAACAAATTTCTTGCGGGGGGTGTGGGGGTGGAGAGTATTGTTTACTTAAATGTTGTGTTTCATGTGTAGAGCAAAGCGAGTCAGTTATATGCATGTGCTTCTATTTATAAATATACACATATACATACACGGAGAGACGCTCTTTTTCAGACACCTTTCCTATATAGGCTGTTACACAATGTTGAGTCGAGTTCTCTGTGCTACACGGTAGGCCCTTGTCTGTTTCATACGCTCAAGTGTGTGTTAACCCTGATCTCTCTAACTTATCTCTTCCCCCACATTTTCCCTTTGGCAGCCATAAGTTTGATTTCGAGATCTGTGAGTCTGTCCCTGTCTTGGAAACAAGTTCATTTGTGTGATTTTAAAAGTTAGATTCCACAGATGAGTGACACCACGTGTTTGTCTTTCTCTGTCACGGTCACTTAGTGACGTGGTCGCGAGGCCCCTGTGTGCTGCTGCGGGTGGTGCTGTTTCATCACTTTTAATGCCAAGCAATACTGCCTCGTGTGTGATTGTGCCACCCCCATATCCGTTCATCTGCTGATGGACATTTAGGCCGCTTCCGCGTCCTGGCCGTGGTAGATGGTGCTGCACTGGGTACTGGCGTGCCTGTGTCTTTCTCTTTCAGTGTTTATTTGGCTGCCTTGGGTCTAGCTCCGTAGTTGTGGTGTGAGGACTGACTTGCCCTGCATCTTGTGGGATTTAAGTTTCCGCAGGTAAGGATCACACCTGCGTCCTGTGCATCACGAGGCTGACTGTTAACCACGGGACCACCCGGGAGGTCTTGGGGTGCACGTATCTTTTCAAGTCATGGTTTCCCACGATGTGTACCCAGCAGTGGTATTGCTGGATCGAACGGTGGCTCTGCTTTTAGTCTTCTAGGGCATCTCATCCCGTCTCCACAGTGGCGGCACCAGCAGTGCAGGAGGGCTCCCCTTTCCTCCCTGCCCTCTGTAGCGTTTGTTGTTTGTAGAATTTTTGATGATGGCCATTCTGATTGGTGTGAGGTGATACTTACTGAAGTTTTGATTTGCATTTCTCTTACTAGCAGTGTCAGGCTTCTTTTCAGTTGCCTCTTGGCCAGCTGTGTGTCTTTGGGAAAATGTCTATTTAGGGCTCCTGCCCCTTTTGTGATTGGGTTTTTTAAAAAAATATTGAGCTGCCTGAGCTATTCGTAGATTTTGGAGATTAATCCCTTGTTGGTCGCATCTTTCGCAAATATTTTCTCCCAGTTTGTGAGTTGTCTTTTCATTTTGTTTATGGTTTCCTTTGCTGTGCAAAAGCTTTTGAGATTAATTGGGTCCCATTTGTTTATTTTTGTTTTTATTTCCATTACTCCTAAGAGCTGATTGTTGAGTTTTAAGCTTTGAAGCTGGAGTTTTAAGCCAACTTTTTCACTCCTCTTTCACCTTCATCAAGAGGCTCTTTAGTTCCTCTTCACTTTCTGCCATAAGGGTGGTGTCAGCTGCATATCTGAGGTTATTGATACTTCTTCCGGCAATCTTGATTCCAGCTTGTGCTTCATCCAGCCTGGCATTTTGCATGATGTACTCTGCACAAAAGTTAAATAAGCAGGGTGACAATATACAGCCTTGACATAGTCCTTTCCCAGTTTGGAACCAGTCCACTGTTCCATGTCCAGTTCTAACTGTTGCTTATTGTCCTGTGTACGGATTTCTCAGGAGGCAGGTTGGGTGGTCTGGTATTCCTGTCTCTTAAGAATTTTCCAGAGTTTGTTGTGATCCACAACAAAGGATTTAGTGTAATCAATAATGTTGAAGTAGATGTTTTTTTCTGGAACTCTCTTGCTTTTTTTATAATCTAGCAGATGTCGGCAATTTGATCTCTGGTTCCTCTGCCTTTTCTAAATCCAGCTTGACTATCTGGAAGTTCACGGTTCACCTGTTGCTGAAGCCTGGCTTTGAGAATTTTGAGCATTACTTTGCTATCATGTGAAATGAGAGCAATTGTGTGGTAGTTTGAGCATTCTTTGGCATTGCCTTTCTTTGGAATTGGAATGAAAACCGACCTTTTCCAGTCCTATGGCCACTGCTAAGTTTTCCAAATTTGTTGGCATATTGAGTGCAGCACTTTAACAGCATCATCTTTTAGCATTTGAAATAACTGGAATTCCATCACCTCCACTAACTTTGCTCGTAGTGATGCTTTCTAAGGCCCACTTGGTTTTGCATTCCAGGATGTCTGGCTCTAGGTGAGTGATCACACCATCATGATTATCTGGGTCATTAAGATCTTTTTTGTATAGTTTTTCTGTGTATTTTTGTCACCTCTTCTTAATATCTTCTGCTTCCGTTAGGTCCATACCATTTCTGTCCTTTATTGTGGCCATCTTTGCACAAAAATTTCCCTTGGTATCTCTAATTTTCTTGAAGAGATCTCTAGTCTTTCCCATTCTATTGTTTTCTTCTATTTCTTTTGCATTGTTCACTTAGGAAGGCTATCTTATCTCTCCTTGCTATTTTTGGAACTCTGCATTCAGATGGGTATGTCTTTCCTCTTCTCCTTTGCCTTTTGCTTGTCTTTTCTCAGCTATTTGTAAGCCCTCCTCAGACATCGATTTTGTCTTTTTGTATTTCTTTTTCTTGGGGATGATCTTGATCACTGCCTCCTGTTTAGCGTTACGAACCTCCATCCATAGTTCTTGAGGCTATTGGAGATCTAATAGATCTAATTAGATCTATGGCAATCCATAGATCTAATTAGATCTATGGCAATCTTTGGCAATCCATAGATCTAATTAGATCTGTGGCAATCCATAGATCTAATTAGATCTGTGGCAATCCATAGATCTAATCCATGGAGATTAGATTTTCAGATCTAATCCTTTGAATCTTTGTCACTTCCACTGTATAATCATTAAGGGATTTGATTTAGGTCATACTGAATGGTTTTCCCTACTTACTTCAATTTAAGTCTGAATTTTGTAATGTGTTCCTCAGCTCCTGGTCTTGTTTTTGCTAACTGTATACAGCTTCTCCATCTTCAGCTGCAAAGAATATAATCCATCTGATTTTGGTTTTGACCATTTGGTGATGTCCATGTGTAGAGTCGTCTCTTGTGTTGTTGAAAACGGATGTTTGCTATGATCAGTGCGTTCTTTTGGCAGAATTCTGTTAGCCTTAGCCTTGCTTCATTTTGTACTCCAAGGCCAAACTTGGCTGCTACTCTGGGTGTCTCTTGTCTTCCTACTTTTACATTCCAGTCCCCTATGATGAAAAGGACATCTTTTTTTTGGTGTTAGTTCTAGAAGTCTTATAGATCATCATAGAACTGTTCTTCAACTTCAGCTTCTTCAGCATTACTGGTCGAGGCATAGACTTGGATAATGTGATATTGAATGGTTTGCTTTGGAAACGAACAGAGGTCATTGTCACTTTAGAGGTTGTACGCAAGTACTGCATTTCGGACTCCTTTGTTGACTATGATGGCTACTTCATTTCTTTTAAGGGATTCCTGCCCACAGTAGTAGATATATCTGAATTAAATACACCCATTCCAGTCCATTTTAGTTCATTGATTCCTGAAATGTCAGTGTTCACTCTTGCTATCTCCTGTTTGACGACTTCCGATTTATGTTTATTATCATCAGTTATTATGATTACTGATGTTTGAATGTGTTCCTCCATTTTACTAGTAATTTAACAGGCTTTATTTCTTAAACCTTTCCTGCCTTAACTGAATTTACCAAGTTATTGTTTTTTAATATTAATTAACTCTTGGCCACACTGGGTCTTTGTTGCGTGGGCTTTCTCTAGCTGAGACGGGGCTGCTCTCTAGTTGCCAGGCATCGGCTTCCCATCCTGGTGGCTCCGTTAGTTGTGGAGCATGGGCTAGAAGGCACATGGGCTTAGTTGCCCATGGCGTGTGGGATCTTCCCAGACCAGAGACTGAACCTCTGTCCCCTGTGTGGGCAGGCCGATTCTTAACCACTGGACCACCAGGTAAGTCCTCAAGTTATAGTTTTTTTTTTTTTTTTTTAATGTATTAAATGAGGGGTGGACAGTCACATCATACTTAGAATTTTTAGTCAACTCTATGCTGTCATTGGTAAGCCTGAAGTCACAGAGTTGAGACATCAGGTCAAAGTGTCGAATGTGATTACAGGGGAGCCGGGTCTGGGGCACTGAGGATAGGAGTCAGCGCTGCTCTTTTAAAATGGATCCCACAAGGTCTGCTCTAAGGAGCTCTCGGGCCAATGACGTTGGCCTGAGAGAGTTCTTACAGACCCCCTGGACCTTCTGTTTGCCCGCAGGGCCCGCGACTACTCTGCCCCTGTCAACTTCATCAGTGCGGGGCTCAAGAAAGGGGCGGCAGAGGAGGCGGAGCTGGAGGACTCCGATGATGAAGAGAAACCCGTGAAGCAGGATGAATTTCCTAAGGATTTCGGACCGAAGAAATTAAAAACGGTAGCATCCTTATTGAAGGGCTGTGACCTTAGTAATGTCCCCAGAAGGTCGCTGTGGCCCTGGCATCTGCTGGGGGGCGGGGGCTTTCTGCTGGAGGCCGGTCGTGTGGGCCTCTCCCTGTGGGAGCAGGTTTCCCGCGGGGTGGCTGTACCAGGCAGTCTTTGCTCTGTCTGGAGACATCACTGGTGTCCTTGTGGTTTATAGGATACTTCTCACAGTGCTCTGTGACTGCCCAGCCATGGTCCCATCAGCCAAGCTTGCTTGCTTAGGTTTTTCCTTCTTTGTTTTCAGGGTGGCAATTTTAAGCCCAGCCAGAAGGGTTTTGCAGGAGGAACCAAGTCTTTCATGGATTTCGGCAGTTGGGAAAGACACACAAAAGGAATCGGACAGAAGCTTCTTCAGAAAATGGGCTACGTACCTGGAAGGGGCCTGGGGAAGAACGCTCAAGGTGTGGTGCCCTGCCCGTGGGCGCTCGGGGTGGGCAGGCAGGGGCAGGGAGGGGCGCGCTCTGCCTTTTCTCTGCTTTGTTGCTTTTCTGCCAGCGTGTGACAGTGGTGCTCTAAGCTCCGCACTTTATCAAAACTCAAGTTACATAAAATGCCGTATTTCAGCATGAGGGAGTGGTCGGGCTTAATACAGCCTGATGGGCTGAAAACAAGCTGCTTTCTGGCCTGCCCAGTGTTTCTAAAAAGTCAGATCAGTTGCCAGTGTTTAAAAATCAGACAATTTCTCCTAGGTTGTAGATAAGCTACAGTTTAGGAGATTGGCAGGGATTGGGTTAGCTGACAACTCCTGTCCCTGTCAGCCCCCACAGCTTCCTTATTCTGGAAGCGGTCTCCACACCACAGCCCCCTCTCCTTGTTCCTGTTACTGTCCCTGGGCTCTGCTCACAAAGGGGCAGGATAGGTAACTTAGCTGCATGAAACATTCATGGACCTGAGTGAAGATTGGAAAGGTGGCCTGGAATGAGAGTGAAGGCTGTTCTATTTGGGAGCTCAACAGTACAAGCTGGAAAGGGTGTGGTGGGAAGTTCGGGGTGGGGGCAGTTCTTCACAGAAATGCTGTAGTCCTGTTTGTAAACTTTTTAAAAAGAAAAATGCATTTATTTCCAAGGTGCATAGTATGAGCAAAGCAAGCATAGGAGATAGGAACTACCAATATGAAATATTATACGAATGTAATACACGAGTGATGAGTGATTGTCGCTCAGTTGTGTCCGACTCTGTGACCCCATGGACTGTAGCCACCAGGCTCCTTTGTCTCTGGAATTCTCCAGGCAAGCATGCTGGAGTGGGTTGCCATGCCCTTCTCCAGGGGATCTTCCTGACCCAGGGATCGAACCCTGGTCTCCTGTATTGCAGGCAGATTCTTTACCAGCTGAGCCACCAGGGAAGCCTGTGTATATATACAGTACAATAAGAAAACAGATGGAGTTTAAACGGCGGTTCCCCCTCTCTTTAGTCAGAATCAACGTATCCTTCCCGTAGTAATCGGCCTCCAGGTGAACAGGGTAGGCCAGGGTCAGTTATAAATACTCCCGTCCACTAAGTAAGTGACCGCGGTGGAAGCGGACCCGCGCTCAGGGCCTGCATGCGCTCCTGTTGGCACATTGCTCTGTGGTATCGGCAGCAGGACCACGTAGGGCGTGCAGGAGCAGCTCCCCTTCCGGGCGGCGTGCTGTCCCATGGAAGGACCAGGGAGCGGGTCTCCGCGAGTGGCGCACCCACACGATGGCAGTGACCGCAAGTCTGTCTCTCTGAAATTCATCAGGCATCATTAACCCAATCGAAGCCAAGCAGAGGAAGGGCAAAGGTGCGGTGGGGGCGTACGGCTCGGAGCGCACCACCCAGTCCCTGCAGGACTTCCCCGTGGTCGACTCAGAAGAAGAGGCCGAGGAGGTGGGTCGGGAGGCGGCCCGGCTGTCCTGTGCGCCGGTCGGTCGGGGTTGGTCTGTCTGCTTGTTTGTTTGCTCAGCCAGCTTCCGGGGGTTCAGGGGTTGAGCTCACACTGTGCACCAGTATGGGCCAGAGGCTGGTGTCCCGCCATCAACAGGGAACAGAGTACACGAGTAACCAGTGTGGTCAGAAATCGGGGTGTGGGGACAGGGTCTCTCCTTTGTAGTGGGGAGTGGGTGTCAGGCAGCCTCCTTGGAGGGGTCAGCGTCAGACAGCACCGTCCTCAGCACAGAACCGTGTGGAGGTCTCAGCGGCCCTTTCGTCTTCTGATGGACCCTGCCCCTCTGACTCAGGAATTTCAGAAGGAGCTGAGCCAGTGGAGGAAAGACCCCAGCGGAAGCAAGAAGAAGCCCAAGTATTCTTACAAGACCGTGGAAGAGCTGAAAGCCAAGGGCAGGATTAGCAAGAAGCTCACCGCTCCCCAGAAGGAGCTTTCTCAGGTCAAGGTAGGTGCCCATAGATGCCAGCCCTGGATGGGGGTCTGGGAGACACGCAGTTACCCCACACAGCAGAGGCGGTCACCGAGCACTGGTTCGTAAGGTTCCTGCGGGCCTTCTGTGCAGGGGGCGGGAAGGTGTGTGCGTGTGCTTTAATCATGTGTAGCAGCCTCTGTCCATTCCCTGCACTCAGGCTGGTCATCGCCCTCCCCCGCCTTCCCCGACACGACAGGGCTGAACTGACTGACGTTCCCAGCTTTCTGGGGCTGCCAATTCTGCTGTTCTGTGGCCAGACCTTGAACATCTCTGGGTCCGTCTGGGGCAGGTTGCTTTGCGCGTAAAGCCTTGTCTGTGCTGGGGACAGTTCTTAAGGCTCGATTCCTAGAAGTGGAGTTGCCAAGTTCAAGCACTGGAAGATCTTTCAGTCTCTGACCAGAAGGGGCTCTCCGGGCATCCCCGCGTGGCCTCTTATGGTGACTTGATTTTCGGCCCTGGGCATGTGCAGACTGAGAGGCTTTCCCGTCACCGCCCCAGGGGACAGAGGTGACAGGTGTCTGCTGCAGGAGGTCAGTGTGTGTCACAGAACTGAGGGTTCAGTGGGTTCTCCAAGGTCAGGTGTCAGGTCAGCTGGGGACCTGGCAGGGAGTGCGGCGTCTGGGTCGCAGCTGGAGCCTCTGCGGCCATGGGTCTGGGCGGGCCCGAGGGCTGGAGTGGAGGTGAACGTCTTCCTGGGGGTTCCAGTTCAGCGGGTCCCGGGTCGTGGTCGTGGCTCAAGAGACGGCGATACTTCGGTTCAGTACCATCCATTCTCATTCCTCAGTCCCCAGACACCGAAATCACCTCATGTCCTTGGTTGCCTTTGTGGGTTTTGTGTGTTTCACGTTTTTATGCTGAAAAACAGAACGGAGCAACTCTTACTACACGCAGTACGCAGCACCTGTTAGACAACTGCGAAACGGAGGCAAAAGTATTAACGTTATTTCCCATAATGACCAGTTTTCACACCTGTGATGTAGATATTTTCAGGTCTTTTTGTTGAAATGTGCATTTTTTACCAAGATATTTTTGACTGTTTGTTGTTTTATTGCCTGCTTTAATCGGTACAGCCTCTACTCTTGTATGAAAATAGTTTGATCTCAACAGCATAGTCCCATTCGTATGTCATCAGTTTTCCGTCTGGTCTGTCCAGAGGCCCCAGGGGAGGGCTTGTCCGTCTGTCCCTGGTGGTTGGGACCAGGGCCTCTGCTGAGCCCTTCCCCAGCTCCGCTGAGCAGTGCTCACAGGCTCCCTCGAGCGTGGCGCCCTCCCCGGGCTTCGGTGCGCGTCCTACGTGGCGGGGGGGGGGGGGGGGGGGGGGCGGTGGCATGCGTTCACCCGCGGGCCCCGCCGTCCTCCGCAGGTCATAGACATGACGGGCCGGGAGCAGAAGGTCTACTACAGCTACAGCCAGATCAGCCACAAGCACAGCGTCCCCGACGACGGGCTCCCGCTGCAGGCGCAGCCGCCGCCCCCGCCCGGCAAGGAGGCCCGGGCGCCCGGCTTCGCGCTGCCCGAGCTGGAGCACAACCTGCAGCTGCTCATCGAGCTGACGGAGCAGGAGATCATCCGCAACGACCGGCAGCTGCAGTACGAGCGGGACGTGGTGGTGAACTTGACGCATGAGCTGGAGAAGGCGGCGGGCGCGCTGCAGCAGGAGCAGCGGGCCATCGCCAGCCTGAGCGAGGTGCTGGCGCTCGTGGAGGAGTGCGAGCGGCGCCTGCAGCCCGGCTGCAGCGACCCGCTCACCCTGGACGAGTGCGCCCGCGTCTTCCAGACGCTGCGGGACAAGTACTACGAGGAGTACCGGATGTCTGACCGCGTGGACCTGGCCGTGGCCATCGTCTACCCGCTCATGAAGGACTACTTCAAGGAGTGGGACCCCCTCAAGGTGAGCGGGCAGGGAAGACCGCTGCGCAGCCTCTCGCTGGGGGCGGCCCGGGCTCCAGACGGTCTGGAGGGCGAGGGGCCGGCCGGCCGCTCTCAGCCGCCGTCTTCCTCCTCAGGACTGCACCTACGGCACCGAGACCATCTCCCAGTGGAAGAGCCTCCTGGAGAACGACCAGCTGCTGTCGCACGGCGGGCAGGACCTCTCTGCGGACGCCTTCCACAGGTGCTTCTGGGGGCGGCCGAGGAGCGCTCCTGGCCGGGCGGCGGGGCTCGGCCTGTGTGGGCCCCAGGCACTTGCGGGCGCTGCTCTGGGAACTTAGATTCGCCCACCCACTCGCCCTCCCCTTGTGTGCGCTGAGGATCTGCCTGTCCTCGCTGGGCTCGCCCGGGAGTGAGGCAGGGCCAGTCTCCAGGAAGGGACAAGGTGGGTGGTTAACAGGGAGCGGACAGATACAGCCGGGCTGAGGATGGCAAGGGCGCCACCTGTGTGCACATGTGTGGGTGCGGGTGGAGGTACAGGTCTCGGGAGGGTGATGCTGAAGCCCAGACCCAAGCGAGGGGTCGGCTCTGCAGTAGAGCCCCAGGTGGGGAAGTGCACGACCCCTTGGGGGCTTGTGAGCCCGCAGCTGCCCTGCCAGGGATGCAGGGACACCCAGGAAACGCCCCGAGGCCGAGTGGGAGCCACGAGAGCTGTGGGCCGGCCGATGGTTTCCTGACGGGAGGGCCCTGCTGTTGGGTGTCCGCAGTCCTGCCCCAGAGGTGGGGGCGGGGGTGGTGGGGCCCTGGGTAGTGGGACCAGCTGGGTATAACCAGCCCCCCACCCACCTGCCTGCAGGCTGATCTGGGAGGTCTGGATGCCATTTGTCCGGAGCATCGTGGCGCAGTGGCAGCCGAGGAACTGTGACCCAATGGTGGACTTCCTAGACAGCTGGGCGCCCCTCATCCCCGTGTGGGTGCTGGACAACATCCTGGAGCAGCTCATCTTCCCCAAGCTGCAGAAGGAGGTGGGCCCTCGTGGGGGTGGGGGGCCGGGGCTCAGGGAGCAGTTATCTTCAGTGGCTGTCACGTGAGCTCCAGCCTCGAAGCCGTTCCTCGAAGCCCCCTTTGTAGGGAATTCATATACTTGGTTTCTTCAATGACTTAGAATTGTACCGTTTCCAAGACTTAATACAAATAGTGTAGGTATACTGGTGGGTGAATAACCTTGTCTGGGGGGAATGTAATGGAGACTGTGGCCCCCCACACTCTTGCTCAGCCAGGAGGGCATCGTCTGCCCACCCCACAGGCTGCATGAACTCAGGCCCCTTGCGCTCCCCCTGCAGGTGGAGAGCTGGAACCCGCTGACGGACACCGTGCCCATCCACTCGTGGGTCCACCCGTGGCTGCCACTCATGCAGGCACGCCTGGAGCCGCTCTACTCGCCCATCCGCAGCAAGCTGGCCAGCGCCCTGCAGAAGTGGCATCCCAGCGACTCCTCGGCCAAGCTCATCCTCCAGCCCTGGAAAGACGTCTTCACCCCCGGCTCCTGGGAGGCCTTCATGGTCAAGAACATTGTGCCCAAGCTGGGTAAGGAGCCGAGGAAACACACCTGCAGCACAGCCACGTCCAGACTTGTCCCCTGAGAGGTGCCCGGAGCCCAAGTGTACCCAGGCCTTTCTGCCTCGTCCGGGTCAGCCTCTGTCTGCCTCCTGAGCTCTGGTTTGGGCCTCTGGTGACAGGGCAGCCACAGGGGTCCTCAAACTTTTGTCCCACTGGATTCTAAACTTAGAGCTAGTTCTGGGTTAGGGAAGGAAACAGTTTTTAAGAATTATCACGTCAAGAGCTTAAACTCGACCTTTAACAGCAGCTCGAAGGCGGACACAGTGGCTGTAACTGAGAGACTGGGTTTCTCTTCCAGGGATGTGCCTCGGGGAGCTGGTCATCAACCCCCACCAGCAGCACATGGACGCCTTCTACTGGGTCATCGACTGGGAAGGGATGGTCTCTGTCTCCAGCCTGGTGGGCCTTCTCGAAAAGCACTTCTTCCCCAAGTGGCTGCAGGTGAGCCCCGCGTCAGCTTGTGGGGTGCGGGGGGACAGCAGGAGCCACTCAAGCCGGGGACAGCTGGGGTGACTGGGGTCACACAAGAAGGAACTGCACAGGCAGGACCACAGTGCGCTCCCTTTATTGAACGCTTGCCACATGGGGGCCCGAGGGTGGGGGTGGGAGGCCCAGGCGCAGAGTCTACATGCAGGGCCCTTCACTGCCGAGCTGACCCCATTCAGCCCCTGAAACCCTGCAAGCGCCACCAGCTTGCAGACAGGGACCCAGACGAGCAGGTGGACGCTGTGCTCCCGCTCGCCGCCGCGGTGGGCCCTAGCGTCTCACCTGCCTCCTCTGGGCAGGTGCTGTGCTCCTGGCTGAGCAACAGCCCCAATTACGAGGAGATCACCAAGTGGTACCTGGGCTGGAAGTCCATGTTCTCGGACCAAGTGCTGGCGCACCCGTCCGTCAAGGACAAGTTCAACGAGGCTCTAGACATCATGAACAGGGCAGTGTCCTCCAATGTCGGTGAGTGGGGGCCCCGCACTGAGTCAGAGTTCACACCTGGGGCTCCAGGACGCAGACTCGTCTCAGCCCCTCCACGTAGTTACTTAGCCCACAGCTGCCCCCCGTCTCCTGCGGCTGAGAGGAGCGCTGTCCCTGAACGAGGCTCACGTGAGCCGGGTCCACCTCGTCACTGTGCTGGCGGCTCCTCGGTGCGTCTGCCGGGCCAGAGCTGGGTGGCCCCTCTAACACTTAGGAGTTAACCCGTCGTCCCTCCTGTAAACCAGGAGCGAAGCCCCACTTCCGGGCCTCGGTAAGGACCAGGGCGCTGGGTTAGTGTTTGTGGACCGTGCTCAGTGTAGGTGGTGTCTCCGGTGTCAGGAGGCGGCAGCTGACTGTTCAGTTACCACCTACCCCTGGGTAATACTCAGCTCTCGGGAGGTCCCGCTGCCTGGTGGGTCTGGGGGCCCCGTCAGCCAGTCCCGAGTTAGAGTGCCCTCACCTCGCAAAGCAAAGCCACCAGAGCACCTGGTCTAACCGTCTTTCACAGACAAGGCCACAGAGGGGCAGCTGGGACTGGACTTTCTATTCAGTTCTTTGTGCTTAGCCTATTACAGGATGACACAGACCCTATACTGTGTCTAGTGAGGTGAACGTGTGTCTGACCTCTGCTCACCCAGGCCTCCCCGGGACACTGGTGGGCATCTCTCTTCTCACACCCCAGACCTCCTCCTAGGCCACCCTGACCACGAGCCCCTAGAACTCTCCCCTCTGGACCCCTCAGTTACCACTGGGCATTTGGGGACCCTTCAACATCTGTGTTTCAGCCCCCCAGATACATCTATTGATTGTGTTGGCCTTATGTTTCAGGGATCTGAAAGCTGCCTTTGGGGACATGTGGGGTGAAAGCTCTAGCAAGTGGGGAACAGAGGCTCATTGACTGTCAGGGTTGTTGAGTGTTTAATAACCTCTGGTCATTAGGCATGAACCATAAATTCTAACGTGGCTGCAGCCAGCTGTCCACCCCTGCCCCCCCTACCCCTGCCCAGGTGGTGCCTGGGCCTCTGTGGGTGGGCCGGGCCCGCCCCGCCCCGCCCCGCCCCTGACCCTGACCCCACCCCTGCGCCTCGCAGGTGCCTACATGCAGCCTGGTGCGCGCGAGCACATTGCCTACCTCACGCACACGGAACGGAGGAAGGACTTCCAGTACGAGGCCATGCAGGAGCGGCGTGAGGCTGAGAACATGGCCCAGCGGGGCATCGGCGTGGCCGCCAGTGCCGTGCCCATGAACTTCAAGGACCTCATCGAGACCAAGGCCGAGGAGCACAACATCGTCTTCATGCCGGTCATCGGGAAGCGGCATGAGGGCAAGCAGCTGTACACCTTCGGCCGCATCGTCATCTACATCGACCGCGGCGTGGTGTTCGTGCAGGGCGAGAAGACCTGGGTGCCCACCTCGCTGCAGAGCCTCATCGACATGGCCAAGTAGGCCGCGCGCTTGCCGGGGGCGCGCTGGGGAATAAACAGCATCTTACAGCAGAGCTGACGTCCTCGCTGCTTGGTGAGAGGGCGCCTACAGTTCCTATGCCACGGGCCCCTCACAGCGAGCTCAGGTCAGCGCAGGGAGGCTCTGTCTTCTTCCTGATGATCTCGAGGTCCTCACAGTCCTGGTAATCTGGCTCTTCCCGAAACGCCCAAGTGTCCATGGGGAGCTGTGTTAGCTTTTGTACAGGAAACCAGTGGAGAGAGGTGTCATTAAACACGTCCATGTACCTTGGGGTCTGAGGGAACACCAGCTCCTCCAGGCCTGTCAGAATCTGAGCAGAAAGATGCAAAAGTGAAACAAGCCTCACAGGCCCAGTGAGCCCCACCCTCCCGGGCTAGAGTCCTGGTCTACTCATCACTCCAACGTTACTAAGGAATAAGGTATTTTTAGTACTTAGTGCAATGAGTTGGAGTCCCCAAGGACAGTGCATAAGTTGGATCAGATACTGAGAACAGAGGAAATTAAGAAACAATGAGGAGATGCACTCAAACATAGCTTTCTGGACCACAGACCCTCACAAGCACCCACGGCTACAGGTGAAGGTGGGATTCTCCACAGTAATAGAGACAGTACAGCTTCCCAGGCTGTCCACCCCAGCCCTCCACTCAGGCAGATACCTTTGCAACGTATGGGTAATGTTTATGCAGAATCCTCGTCAACAACCTAGAAACCAAAATTGTTGAAAACATGATTAGGCAGTATGAGACCAGGTTCATTGCCCTTACGACACAGAAAGGCAAGATGACTTAATGGGGGTGTGCGTAAATGCCCCCGTCACTGCCCGTCTCATCAGGGAGAAACGACAGTGCGTGTGAAGCAGGCCAAGGATACTGTGTTAGTTGTAAGAAATGACTGTTTTCCCCCATTTAGAAAAGCCGTCTCTGCCACCCTAAGAGAAGGGAGAAATTATTTGCAGAAAGACACCCTGCTTCCCAGCGTGACCCAGACTGACATCTCACAGCCCAGCCCTCTGTCCAGGGGGGACTTGAGGACTGGGTTCACCCCGGCACCCCCCGCTCACCTCTCCTCGAGCCCCCCGAAGCTGTTGCCGATGATGACCACCTTGGAAAGGGCGTCCACCGACCAGTTCCTCCACAGTAGGTTGTTGTAGAGCGCCGTCCCGCAGTGCGGCATGTAGAAGATGGTGGGCTCCCCGCACACGCTCCGCTTCCCCTCCTGGGGTCCAACATGCACGGGGTGAGCATGCATCTTACAGCAAGTGGGGGGGGGGGCAGTCCTAGCCAGCCGCGCTCAGCGCCAGATGAGTGCAGTGGTGTGCGTGCACTCACCCACGACACAGCCGCGCCCAGGCCGCCATGCGCCTCCCGCCTGCACACGTTCCCCAACACCACGGTTAACGCAGCTGAGACGACGGGAGGCGGAGGGGGTGGCGACCTCAGGCACCAAAGGGAGAGACACTCCTGCGTCGCCCTGTGTGCTACCCGGGTGCCGGCGACAGCTACAGAGTTACCCAAGACTGAATCGGGACATCCGGAAACCCGGAAAACTCACGTCTGCTGAACACACGTGGCCCGTGAGTATGTACAGCTCTGGACACTGAGGCAGGGGCAGGGCCCTCGGGAACTGTGTCCCGTGTCATTCTCTGCAGCTCCCCATCGTGACTCGGGCCTTTTCAAACATTCCCTTGGGGTCCAGCCGCCCCCTCTGGAGAGCCTTCTTTCCGGAGGTCTCAGAGATCCCCACTACTTGAGGATTCAGCCACAACTCAGCCGGGGTCTGGGCTGCAACCTCCCGCCCCCAGAAGGGGCACCTCCCGGGAGAAGGGCCTCACGAGGTGCAGACACCGCGCCCTCTTCCCCTTCGTGCAGCGACACGCCCACCACTGAGCACAGCAGGCACACAGCCCTCAGGAGGTGCAGAGACCGTGTCTCCTCCCCTCGTGCAGCGACATGCCCACCACTGAGCACAGCGGGCACACAGCCCTCAGGAGGTGCAGAGACCGCGTCTCCTCCCCTCGTGCAGCGACATGCCCACCACTGAGCACAGCGGGCACACAGCCCTCAGGAGGTGCAGCGACATGCCCACCACTGAGCACAGCGGGCACACAGCCCTCAGGAGGACCAGGCAAACGGCACACGGTGCCGCCAGCTACAGGACAGCACAGGTCCACGTGGGAGCGACACGCCAGCCCTGTGTGACGGGCCTCGCGCGCCCCTAACCACGTACCTCATTCTCCCCGAGAACCACCACGCCCAGGGCGTTGAGGACCGCGATTTCTAGTCGACTAAACAGAGGGTCGTACACGCAGCAGTGACTCCTGGGGATCTGCAGAGGGCGACGAGTGGCTCAGTCAACGTGCGCACGAGACCGAGGAGGGGGCGGTAAGGGAGGACACAGACTCACCTGGCACCGCTCCAGAAGGAGGAGCAAAAACGCCAGCTGGCTTCTAGCTATGACGCAGCTGGCGAACTTCCCGACGCCGTAACACACACACTTGAAGCAGCAGGTCCCTGGGACCAGGGTCTCTTCCGGGACGGAGCCAGGGGCCGCATCTGCCTCCACCGGGGGGGCGTCGAGATGCAGGTGTCCCAGGGCTTCCGAGAGAGACCCCTCGGGGGCCCTCAGCTGTTCCAGGTGTTTCCGGAGACACCCGGTGATGGTTTCTGAAAGAGCGGGCCCTGCACAGTCAGAGGGCACGCTGTGACCCAGGAACTAAACCATCCATGGCCTGGGGAGCAGGGCGCGGAAGCCTTCACTCCCCAGAGAAGGGGCCGCTGGCCACACGCGGGGCGTGCAGCGGCGCCCACCCCAAGCTGACAGCGGCCGGCACCTGGGTGCCCACGGCCTCAACTAAGGGAATGCTTCAAGCCAAAGTCAGGTTCATCCATGGCCACGATGTCCATCTAATGCTTGTGTTAACTCATCCTAGTTTAGTAAGAGGTAACCAGTACATGGAATTGTGGTCTGAAATACTACCTTTGTAATAAAAGAAGAACTGAAGAGCAGAGCTCTCAAAATGATCTTGAGTAAGAACATTTAACATGTAAAAAATTTTTAAAAAGGCTGGGGCGTCTAGAGACTAAGGAAAAATAAATTGTTTCACTGGGTGGTGAGTCCTCGTCTCTCCTTTTCTGTCACTGGTATTGAATTCAGTAGAACAGACTGTATGCAGAACGAAACAAAAAGCAAACAGCCATTTATCTATTCCCGTTAATAAGATACCAATGTTGACTCATCAGCAAGGACACCTTGAAATAAGACCCAGGCCACAGAAGGTTACATAGAGAGCTGGCTCTCCGCATCCACGCTGCTCAAAGAATCAGTGAATGCCTTCTGGAAAACAACCAGAAAGCGGATAGCAAGTTGACCACTTCCACCTCTGGAAATATACACTAAGAACATCACCTTAAATTTGGTAAAAAGCTTTATGCATGAAAAATTATGTATATCGGGGCCTCCCTAGTGGTCCAGTGGTTAGGACTCTGCACGTCCACTGCAGGGCGCACAAGTCTGGTCACTGATTACTTAAAAAAAATAAAAACTATGTATAATAAACAACAAAAGTCCCTCCATAAAGACTATAACTATGGTATACTTGTGTTATCACCCATCATGTTTAGGAAGAGACTGTAACAGCCATGTACGGTCAGGGAAGAGAACAGGATAAATGTAAATTTCAACAACACAGTGACAACTGACATCCACTGCTCCGGTGCAGCAGGCAAGCACCACCGAGAGCACTTCAGGAAGTACTTCATTTATACAGTTACACTACAGAATATGTACGTTTCCATGTCCATCCACAGATACAGAAGCTGAGGACCAGGGTTAATGCAGAAGACACACAGTTGTAAGGGGGGTTGGAGTCAGCATTAGAACCCAGCATGGACACCCCGCCGTGAAGCAGACGTCACCCAATGAGGGCTGGATCCCCTGCTTTGCCCACCGTCAGGCCCTCCTCCCACCCCAGCCGCCTCCAGCCCGAGCCCCACGGCACCCACCTAGTGCTGAGCTCCAGAAGTCAGAGATAACCAGGTCCTCCCTGTAGAGAAAAAAAGTGGCGTGGTCACCTCTTGCCCTTTTCAGGGCTCCCTAACAGGGACTCCCTCCTGACCGGGATGATCAGGAGGTGGGGAGGGGGCACACGCTCCGACGCAGAGTCCACCCCGGAGCCTGGGGCAGGGTGCCCGGGGGACAAGGCCAGAGCGGAGCCACTGGGGCCCAGAGAGGGCTGGGGAGAGGGCTTCCCGGAGGAGGCCCCCGATTCACAGGGACACGTCTGGGTCTTGGCACACGGGGGCAGCTCCACAAACAGTGGCTAAACGTGGAGATTTAGCCTCTCCACACTTCTGTGTCCTCACCTCTAAAACGGGGTGAGAACTGCACCCCTCACAGAGTTACGGCAGGAATGAAATGGGGAACGCCCAGCACACTGCCTTGTACAGAGCAGGCCTCAATCCGCGGCCTTTGTTGCTACGGATAACCCCAAGGTGAAAGTACAAGAAGGGGCAAAACCAAGTGTTTCCCGCAAAACACAGTCGATTGTTAAATGAACTGCATGGATTCTCCAATCAAAAAACACAGAGTGGCTGAATGGATTGAGAGCATCCATCTATGTGCTGCCGACAAGAGGATCATTTCTGACGTAAGGGCACACAGAGTGCGAACGGGAGGGACAGGAGAAGATATCCCATGCAAATGCAAACCAGAGCAAAGTGGGAGGAGCTATACTTCCATTAGAAAAAACAGAGTTTAAAACGGATATAACAAGACTTCATGGGCTGCAGCAAAAGCTGTTCTGAGAGGAATGTTCACAGCCAGAAACCTCAAGAAACAAAGTCCCAAACAACTTTACACCTCAAGGAACTAGAAAAAGAACAAAGCAGAAGGAAAGAAGGAGCGGAGCAGATGTGAAGGAAATACAGATTAAAAAGACAATCGCGGGCTTCCCTGGTGGCTCAGTGGTAAAGAACCCGCCTGCCGATGCAGGAGACACAGGTTCCATCCCTGATCCAGGAAGATCCCATGTGCCGTGGAGCAACTCCAGGACTGAACCTGTGATCCAGGGCCCTCGAGCCGCAAGTCCTGAGCCCGCGTGCCACAACTCCTGAAGCCTGCATGCCCGAAGCCTGTGCTCCAGCACAGGAGAAGCCACTGCAGTGAGAGGCCCGCACACCACGCCCGGAGAGCAGCCCCACTCTCCGCCAGCTAGAGAAAAGCCCAAGCAGCAAGGGGACCCATCACAGCCAATATATACATAATAAAACTATTTTAAAAAAGACAAATAGAGAAGATCAGTAAAACTAAGAGCCGGTTCTTTGAAAAGATAAACAAAATTGACAAACCATTAGCTAGACTCACCAAAAAAAAAAAAAAAAAGGAAGGCTCAAATAAAAATCAGAAATGAAAGAGGATACATTACAACTGGTACCACAGAGATATACAGAATCATAAGAGACTACTATGAACAGTTAAATGCCAACAAATTGGATGATCCAGAAGAAATGGATAGATGCCTAGAAATATTTTACCAAGACTTAATTATGAAGAAACAGAAAATCTGAACAGACTGATTACTAGTAAGGAAGGTGAAAGTGAAAGTGAAGTTGCTCAGTCATGTCCGACTCTGCAACCCCGTGGACTGTAGCCTGCCAGGCCCCTCTGTCCATGGGATTCTCCAGGCAAGAATACTGGAGTGGGTTGCCATTTCCTTCTCAAAGGAAGTTGAATCACTAATTAAAAACCTCCCAACCAAAAGAAGTCCAGGACCAGTTAGATTGACTGGTGAATTCTACCAGACATTCAAAGAAGAATTGATAGGGATCCTTCGCAAACCCTTCCAAAAATACAGGAGAAGGGAACACTCCAAACTCACTTCACGAGGCCAGCGTAACCCTGATACCATAACCAGATAAGGAGGCCGTAAGGAAAGGAAATCACAGGCCAACACCCCGATGAACGCAGACACAAAAATGCTCATCAAAAACACGAGGAGACCGAACTCAGCAACACATTACAAGGAGCATACACCATGATTAACTGGGGTTTATGCCAGGAACGCAAAGCCAATGTAATAATACAGCACATTACCAAAACGAGGGATAAATCCTATGACCATCTCCACAGATGCAGAAAGAGCGTTCGACAAAATCCAGCCTCCACTAAGATGATAACTATCAACAGAGCAGGCGTAGATGAAACAGAACTTAATAAAGGCTATAGACAGACGGCGTTTTCACCAGAGAGAAAAGCGCCTTTATGACGAAGAATGAGCTGGGTGTATTTTAAACAGTCTTCTCTTCCTTCTGCCAGAGGCACCAGGTGATTTTCCCTGGCTCTTCACCATAAGATCCTGGTGGGGTTCCTAGAGGTAGGGGCCAGGGAAGTTTGGGGGTTCCCCTTGGACGGCAGCCCCAGGAGTCTCTGAGACTCACACACTAGTCCTCACTCAGCCAGAAGCAACTCATCGAAACGGTCCCTGAAGTGTTTCCACCAACTCGTGGCTCTGGTGGCTTCCGCTCCTGAAGTGGGGCAGCTCTCCCAGGCAACAGGAGAACCCTGCCAGCTGTTGAGAAGGACCTCTGACCTCTGACTCTTGCTCAGTGGCAGCTCTGTGTCTGTCCTCTGACTCCAAAAGACGGCCTTGCCCTTCCAGAGAAACGACACCTTGCAAGGCTGCGCTGACTGCCCTTTCTCTCCTTGTGGCTATGGTTCTGGTGCCTCTCATCAGAACAGTGGCAGGAGGACCTCTCCAGTGGCCCAGTGGCTAAGAACCCATCTGCCAGTGCAGGGGCCTTGGGGCTTGATCCCTGGTCTGGGAAGATCCAACACGCCGCAGGGCAGCTAGCCCGCGCACCGCAACCAGAGAGGAGCCCCACAGCAACGAGGTCCCAGTGCGGCCAAAAGTAAATACTAAAACAAAACAACAGTGGCAGGAGAGGAAATAAAAGAGCACGTGTACAACGCACCAGCAGAACTATGCCTCTGAAAAAAGCATGTTTGGAACAGAAATGAAATGAGACAGTGATGGCTAAAACATTGAGAACATTCTCAGACACTGAAAAATATCACTTTAACTCAAGGTCCTCTGGACCCTCAGGTGAAAAAGGAGAGAGAGGTCCCAGTAGAGGTGGTGGGCCACGAGGCATGCCAGGTCCAATAGCTCCTCCAGCTCCAAAAAGTGACTGAAGATCAACTGGCTTTCCGGGAATCGAGGATTCCCAGGACCAAAGGGGGCTTTAAGGAAGGGCCCTTTTAAGATCGGGTGGGTTGGGCGGGACACCCCATGCTACCATCTCACTAAAGGCCCTTCACCTCCGGACAAGCCATCAGCAAGGCTGACTCCAAGATGCCACAGTGGCTCCTCCAAAGGCCCCGTGTGCTGCGTGGTACCCGGCTTCCACACGGCCTCCTCTCCTGGTTGCGGGTGCCGTCCAAGCCTCTGCTCCCATCCAGTATCCCGCCATCAACACAGCCCCTCGCACCCTGGGCTGGGCTGCCTCCTGCGCCGCCCCTACAAGGCCTCAGAGCAGCCCCGAGCCCTCTGCCACCCACTCCTCTGGTATTCCCCTGACCCTGATGTAACCCCCGGGTTCTGGGAGAAACTCCATGGGCAGCGACTATACGTGCATTCTTTATATCGGAAATACTAGGCTCGGGACTCCCCTGGTGGCCCAGTGAAGGATGCTGCCTTGCAATGCACGGGACTTGGGTTCAATCCCTGGTCCAGGAACTAAGAGCCCACGCGCCTCGGGGGAAACTAAGCCCGCTCAAAACAACTACTGAGCTCGTGCTCAGACCGCCCAGCACGAGAGCGCCCACGCGACACAGAGCAAAACGCAGCCAAATAAATAATTGAATGTTAAAAAAAAAAAAAAGCTGCAAAGCAAGCAAGCAAACACCACTAAGTCTCAACTGGAGACAGACACTGGAAAGGAAAATCTGTTCGTTCATTCATTCAACCTGCATGGGTTCATCTGTGTACCTTCTGGAGCTGCACTTAATAGCCATTCAGAGAACTACTGTCTCTGGCCTTACAGAACTGTCTCTGAAAGACACAGATGGGAAAACAGGCAATTATACAACACAGCAGAGCTGCATGGGAGGAAGAACAGGGCTCTACAGGTGTGCAAAGGAGATCAAGACTTTTAAATTCCTTAGAATCTTAAACGACTTGCTTAGTTTACCTTCTTGTCATCTTATTCTCCAAAGTGTAGCACATCTTTTCCAAGTTTTATAGTGAGATCAGGTGGAGCTGGGCAGTCCATTCAACACATTTAAACCAGACAGAAGAAAAAGCAAGCAACAACAACCTGGCTTCCTTAATTAACTGTCCACTGAAAGCAGTACTATTTTCATCATAAAAAGTGTTAACATTTTATTATTCTAAGTTCTTTATATTTCATGCTTCAAATATCCAGCATAGACCATGGAGAGAAAGAAATATATCAGTAGAGCTGGAGACATTAAGGCAACCATACATTTTAAAAATTGAAAAAATTAGGGAAAATCTTGCGATTCCATGTTATTTTTTAAATGTCTATTAATAAACAGATTACACTCTCACAACTGTCCTCTCCTTCAGGAATCAGCACACAGCCCCGGGACTCCCAGTGCTAAGGTTCTTGCGGGGCTCTAAGCAGTGCGCCTGTGTGTTCCACCACTTCCACTCTCTCCCGGTGAGACGGGCGTCGTCACCCCTACCACGCAGGTCACTGTGAGGGTCACATAAGATACTGCGTCTATGAAGATGCTCTGCAAAGCCATAAGGTGCTTTAAACACATTAAAAAAAAAAAACCAAAAGCCATATATGACAAACCCACAGCTAACATTATTCTCAACAATGTAGAACTGAAAGCCTTTCCTCTACAATCAGGAACAAGACAAGGGTGCCCACCCATTCTAACCACTTGTATTCAACAAGGTGCTGGAAGCCTTAGCTGAACCAGTTAGGCAAGAAAAAGAAAAAGAATCCCAGTCGGAAAGCAAGAAGTAAAACCGTCACTCTCTGCACAGGACACTGCACTACAGACAAGAAGCCCTGCAAGACTCTAAAAGAGCCGTCAGAACGACCCGCAAACTCCGCAACTCGGCAGCAGACAGAACTCCACACCCTGAACTACGCTGCATCTCCACACACGAAGAACGAACTGGAGCTTCCCAGGCGGCGCTGTGACGAAGGATCTGCCTGCCAGTGCAGGACATCTAGAGACGTGGGTTTGATCCCTGGGTCAGGAAGATCCCCTGGAGCGGGGCATGGCACCCCACTCCAGTATTCTCGCCTGGGGAATCCCATGGACAGGGGAGCCTGGCGGGCTATGGTCCACGGGGTCGCAAAGAGTCGGACCCGACTGAAGTGACAGCACAGCACAGAATAATGAACTGTGAAAAACAGAAACTGAGAAAGCAACCTTGGGGAGGATGAAGATGACGGAGCAGCAGGATGGGACACTCACCTTCTCCCACAAATACATCAAAAATACACATCAAATGATTCTCGCAGAATATCTAATGAACGTTGGCAGAAGACTTCAGAGTGCGGAAAGGGCAACCACGCAGATCTCCATGCAACGGGTAGAACAAAAGATAAAAACATTCCCGCACCCTGGGAAGCCCCCCTGCACCAGCCTGGAGATCTGTCAGAGCCTCGGGAAAGAACGCGGCAGCCGGCCTGCAGCAGCCAGAGCAAACAGAGGGCTACACGGGCGGGCAGTGCCGCTGCCCTGCGCCTGAGACACAGGGCCCGGCACGGGTCCAGGCTGGGTGCCGGGACATGGGCTTTGAGATCAGACCTAGGGAGGGCTGGGGTTGGCTGTGTGGGAACAGCTGGGACGGGGCTGGAATCGGGTGCACCCACAGCTAAGGATGTGCCAGGCCATGTCATGGGGGGCTGCATAAGGGGAGAGGCAGGTCCCCCTGTCCATTGTAGCCTTTTCCCTTATGCGCATACTCACAGAAAGCCAACTGAGAAAAAACACCAATATAAGACTTATGGAATAATACAAAGCATGCATAATAGGGATTTCAGAAGGGGAAGAAAGAGAAAAGGGGATCAAAAATGTATTTCAAGAGATTATGGCTGAGAACTTCGCAAACCTATAGAAGGAAGCAGATACCCAGGTACAGGAAGGAGTCGATCCCATGTTTCCTGCACCACAGGCAGATTCTTTACTGATGAGCCACCATGGAAGCCCCAAGACATACTATAATTTTAAAAATGGCAAAAGTGAAAGATAGCTAAAGAGAAATTCTAAAGGCAGCAAGAGAAAAACTGGCGGCTCAGTGATAAAGAACCTGCCTGCCAATGTAAGAGACGTGAGTTTGATCCTTGGGTCAGGAAGACCCCCTGGAGGAGGAAATGGCAACCCACTCCAGTGTTCTTGCCCAGGAAATCCCATGGACAGAGAAGCCTGGCGGGCTACAGTCCATAGGGTTGCAAAGACTAGGACACAACTCAGCAACTAAACAACACATTTTAAGGGAACCCCCGCTCCCCCCAACAAGGCCATCAGACAGTTTCTCTACAGAAATGTTACCGGCCAGAAATCTATCTTACAGTGGTAAGATAGGTTCAAAGTCCTAGAAGGGAAAGATGTGTAACCAAAGATCGTCCATCCAGCAAGATTATCACTTAGAATAGACAGAGAATTTCTTAAATAAGCAAAAACTAAAAAAATACAGCAATAACTCAACCTATCCTAAAGGAAATGTTAATAAAGAGGAAATCACAATTGGAAAGTAAATCACATAAATAAGCCAGTAAATAGACTTTTAAAAAATCTAAAAATCTTCTGTGACTGTGATAACCACAGAGAATGGAGCATGAACATGAAGATATAAAAGAGGAAATCAAAACCATAAGATGTGGGGAAGAAGAGTAAGAACATAGATTATTTCCCCCTATAATGTGTTGGAGCCTGTATGATTGATTACCAGTCTAAGACAAGCAAATACAGGAAGGGGTTCACACACTTGAAAAACAGGGTAACCACAAATCAAAAGCATACAGCTGAGTCACAAGAACCAAAAAGAAGAGAACATAAACAAGAGAGAAGAAAATCATCAAGCCACAAAAAAGAAAAAGGGACAAAGAAGAAACATAAAATCAAAGGGAAAACAAGATTTAAAATGGCAGTAAATACATATCTATCGATAATTGCCTTAAATGTCAATGGACTAAATGCTGCAATTAAAAGACACAGAGTGGCAGACTGGATTAAAACAAACAAACAAAACAAAAAACAAGAGACTACAATACACTGGTCACAAAAGACCCACTTTAGGGCAGAGGACACGAACAGACGGAAAGTGGGGATAGAAAAAGACATTTCATGCAAACGGAAGTGACGAGAAAGCAGGGGCTGCAATACTAATATCAGACGAAATAGACTTTACAACAAAGGAAATAAAGAAAGATAAAAAAGGACACTAAGTGATGATACAAGGACCAACAGAAGAAGATCTCACACTCATCAATATGCGCGCACCCAACACATCAGATCAGATCAGGTCAGGCGCTCAGTCGTGTCCGACTCCTCGAGACCCCATGAATCGCAGCACACCAGGCCTCCCTGTCCATCACCAACTCCCGGAGTTCACTCAGACTCACGTCCATCAAGTCAGCGATGCCATCCAGCCATCTCATCCTCTGTCGTCCCCTTCCCTTCCTGCCCCCAATCCCTCCCAGCATCAGAGTCTTTTCCAATGAGTCAACTCTTTGCATGAGGTGGCCAAAGTACTGGAGTTTCAGCTTTAGCATCATTCCTTCCAAAGAAATCCCAGGGCTGATCTCCTTCAGAATGGACTGGTTGGATCTCCTTGCAGTCTAAGGGAGTCTCAAGAGTCTTCTCCAACACCACAGTTCAAAAGCATCAATTCTTCAGTGCTCAGCTTTCTTCACAGTCCAACTCTCACATCCATACATGACCACTGGAAAAACCATAGCCTTGAGTAGACGAACCTTTGTTGGCAAAGTAATGTCTCTGCTTTTCAATATGCTATCTAGGTTGGTCATAACTTTCCTTCCAAGGAGTAACCTAACACACGGGGCACCCATACACAGAACAAATACTAACAGACATAAAGGGAGAAACTGACAGAAATCCAGAACAGTAGGAGAGGTTAGCACCCCACTCACATCAATAAAGTAACAGATACGAAATGATACAAAAAGAACAGTTAAGACTTAATGGGTATTTTTAGAACATTACATCCAAAAAAATACCCAGAATACACATTCTTTTCAATTGCACATGGAACATTCTCTAGGATTCACCACCTACTAGGGTACAAAACGAGCCTCAACAAATTTAAGAGCATGGAAATTATCTCAAGCATCTTTCCTGACCAAAACAGCATGAAACCGGGAATTAATCACAGAAAAAGAAATGAGAACAAAAACACACGATTACACGAGGACTAAGCAACAAGCTGCTAAAAAACTAGTGGGTCAGCAGTGAAATCAAAGAGGAGATTGAGAAAGGCTTTTGACAAATGGAAATGAAAGCACAAAATCTATGTGATGCGCTAAAAGCAGTTCTTAGAGGAAAGTTCACAGCAATGCAAGCCTTTCTCAAAAAACAAGAAAAATCTCATATAAAGAACCTAATTTATCACTTAAGAGAATTAGAAAAAGAACAAAAAAACCTAAAACCAGAGGGAAGAAAGTAATAAATGTCAGAGAGGAAATAAACAAGAGAGATTAGAAAACATAGATAAACTCAGTAAAACCAGAAACTGGTTCTGTGAAAGGATAAACACAATTGACAAAACTCGAGCCAGGCTCACCAAGGTGGAGAGTGACACCCCAAATCAACAAACAAGAAATGGAAAAGGAGACACAACAGAAACACAGAGCAGAGCACCAGGAACAATTACGAGCCAGCACAGCTGACAGCCTGGAAGAAATGGCTAAGTCTCTAAAAACACATAGCCCATCAAAACTGAATCAAGAAGAAATCCTCTGATCACCAGAAGTGAAATACCATCTGTAATTTAAAAACTCCCTACAAAGAAAAGTCCAGGACCAGAGGGCTTCAAAGGTAAATTGTACCAAACATGAGAAGAAGAACTGATACCAACCCTTAAGTGAAGTGAGAGTGAAGTGAAAGTCGCTCAGTCGTGTCCGACTCTCTGCAACTCCAGGGACTATACAGTCGACCATGGCATTCTCCAGGCCAGAACACTGAAGTGGGCAGCCTTTCCCTTCCCCAGGGGATCTTCCCAACCCAGGGATGAAACCCAGGTCTCCCGCACTGCAGGCAGATTCTTTACCAGCTGAGCCCCCAGGGAAGCCCAATCCTTCTCAAACTCTTCCCAAAAAAATGGAGAGGAAGCAGCACTCCCAAAGACATTCTATGAAACCATCATTACCCTGATACGAAAACCAGACAGAAACATCACAAAAAAGAAGAAAATTATAGGCCAATATTTTTGATGAATATAGATGCAAAAATTCTCAACAAAATATTAACTGAATCCAATAACGCATAAAAAGATTACACACTGCATCAAGTGAGATCCACCCCAGGTTCACAGAGATGGTCCAACGTACGCAAAATCAATCAATGGGACAAACTGAAGACAAAAACGCGCTATCACCATCTGTTAGGTACAGAAAAAGCGTTTGACAAAATTCAATATCCTTTCATGATTTTTTTGAAAAACTCTTTCTAAAGTGGATATAGAGGGAAACATCTCAGGATAATGAAAGCTATTTATGGCAAGTGAAAGTGTTAATCGCTCAGTCCTGTCTGACTCTCTGTGACCCCATGGACTGTAGCCCACCAGGCTCCTCTGTCCATGGAATTCTCCAGGCAAGAATACTGGAGTGGGTTGCCATGACCTCCTCCAGGGATTGAACCCATGTCTCTAATGTCCTCTGCATCGGCAGGTGGATTCTTTACCATGAGTGCCACCTGGGGAACCCATTTATGACAAACCCAAAGGCAACATGATATTAACTGGTGAAAAGCTGAAAGCGTTCCCCTTAATATCTGGAAGAAGATAAGGATGCCCACTCTCACCTCTTCTTTTACAGTATTGGAAGTGCTAGCCACAGCAATCAAATAAGGAAAAGAAACAAAAGATATTCAAATTGGGAAGGAAGAAATAAAATTCTCATTATATGCAGAAAATACAATACTGTATATAAAAAACACTAAAGACCTCACACAAAAACTACTAGAACTGATAAATTCAGAACAGCAGAAACAAACTGACTGCATTTCTTTACACAAAAAATATCATAAAGGGAATGAAGAAAAAAAAAAACCTCTTAAAATTTCATCCTCGCCCCTCCCCCACCACCAAAATAAAATACTCTGGAGTAAACCTGACCAAGGAAGTGAAACACACACTGAGAACTATAAAACATTAATAAAGGAAATTCAAGATGACTCATGTCCCACGCTCTTGGATTGGACGAATATTATTAAAATGTCCATACTACCCAAAGTAATATGCAGATTTAATGTGATCCCTATCAAGTTACCCATGACATTTTTTTACATAACTAGAACAAATAATCCGAAAATTTAAACAGAATCATAAAAGATCCAGAATTGCCAAAGCAATCCAGAAGAAAAAGAACAAAGCTGGAGGCACAACCCTCCCAGACGTCAGATAACGCTACAAAGCTATGGTAATCAAAGCAGTGTGGCACTGGCCCAAAACCAGACATATGGATCAACAGAACAGAACAGACAGCCCAGAGGTACTGCCACACGTCTGTGGTGAATCAATACTTCACAGAGGAGGCAATGATACACAATGGGAAAAAGACCGCTTCTTCAGCAAGTGGTGCAGGGAAAGCCAGACAGCCTCACGTAAATCAGTGATGTTGGAACACACCATCTCACCATACACAAAAAGACCCAAAATGGACTAAAGACTTAAATATAATGCATGGCACCATAAAAGTCCTAGAAGATATCATAAGCAAGATATTCTCTGACGTAAGTTATACCAATGTTTTCTTAGGTCAATTTCTCAAGGCAACAGAAATAAAAAATAAATGAAGTGAAGTAAAGTGAAAGTCGCTAAGTCATGTCTGACTCTTTGAGACCCCATGGACTATACAGTCCACGGAATTCTCCAGGCCAGAATACTGGAGTGGGTAGCCTTTCCCTTCTCCAGAGGATCTTCTCAACCCAGCAACTTAAGGCAGGTCTCCCGCACTGCAGGCAGATTCTTTACCAGCTGAGCCACAAGGGAAGCCCTAAATGGGATCTAATCAAACTTAAAAACTCAAGCTTCTGCACAGCAAAGGAAACCACAAACAAATGAAAAGGCAACCTAAAGAATGGGATAAAGTATCTGTGAACAATGCAACTGACAAGGGTTTAATTTACAAAATACATAAGGAGCTCACAAAACAACAAAACATGAAACAACCAACTGAAAAACGGGCATAAGACCTAAACAGACCTTTTTTCAAAGAAGAAATACAGGTGGCCAATAGGCACGTGAGAAGACGCTCATCACAGCTAATTACCAGAGCAGTGCACATCAGAACTACAATGAGCTATCTATCCCCTCACATCCACCAGAACGGCTTTAAAAAGTCTACTGATATCAAATGCTGGAGAAAGGCACGGAGAAAGGGGGGTCCTCTGCACTGCCGCTGGGAATGTAAGTTGGTGCAGCCACGCGGAAAACACTTACGGAGGTTCCTCAGCAAACTTAAAATAGAATAACCATATGATATGGCAATCCCACTCCTGGGCATATATCCGAACAAAGCTATAATTTAAAAAGATACACGAAACCTATATTCATAGCAGTACGATTCACAACAGCCAAGGCATGGGAACAACCTAAGCGTTAACTGACAGATGAATAAAGAAGATGTGTGTGTGTGTGTGTGTGTGTGTGTGTGTGTGTGTGTGTGTGTGATGGAATACTACTCAGCCATAAAAAAGACACCATTTGCAGCAACACAGCTGGAAGCAGAGATTACCATACTAAGTGAACTAAGTCAGAAACAGAAGGACCACATGGTATCAATTATATGTGGGATCTAAAGTACAACACAAATGAACTTGCCTAGGAATCCAAATCACTCATGGACACAGACAACAGGCTGCTGCTGCTGCTGCTGCTGCTGAGTCGCTTCAGTCATGTCCCACTCTGTGCGACCCCAGAGACGGCAGCCCACCAGGCTCCCCCGTCCCTGGGATTCTCCAGGCAAGAACACTGGAGTGGGTTGCCATTTCCTTCTCCAGTGCATGAAAGGGAAAAGTGAAAGTGAAGTCGCTCAGTCGTGTCCGACCCTCAGCGACCCCATGGACTGCGGCCCACCAGGCTCCTCCGTCCGTGGGATTTTCCAGGCGAGAGTGCTGGAGTGGGTGCCGTTGCCTTCTCCGAGAGAACAGGCTGGTGGCCCCCAGAGCAGAGGGGAGAGAGGGCTGGCGTGGGAGGCGGGGTCAGCAGATGACACTTCCATATAGAGAAGGGATAAACCACACGGGCCTACTGTACAGCAGAGAGCTACAGCCAATCTCCTGTGAGAAACCACAATGAAAAGAACATATAAAAAAGAATGCATATGTTAACATACGATAAATGAATCACTTTGCTGTACAACAGAAATTAACACAGTTTAAATCAACTACACTTCAATAAAAAATACTGATCAGAAAAAAAAAGAAACAACCTCATATACAACTGCATCAAAAAGATTTTTATACCTAAAAAAGAATAAAATACCTGAGAATAAATGTAACCAAGCAAGTGAAAGATTCACATACTGAAAAAGACAAGATATTAAAGAAAGAAAACTGAAGAAGACACAAATAAGTGGAAACATATTTCCTGATCATGGATTGCAATTAATGTTGTTAAAATGCCCATATTACCTGAAGAAATTTACAGATTCAATGCAATCCTCATCAAAATTCCCATGGCATTTTTAATGAAACAGGACAAATAATTCTAAAATTTGTATGGAACCACAAAAGACCCCAAATAGCCAAAGCAATCTTGAGAAAGAACAACAAGGCTAGAGCTACCATGCCCTCTGATTTCAAATCTATCACAAAACTATAGTAATTAAAACAGTATAGTTTTGGTTTAAACACACACACACAGATCAGTGGAACAGAACAGAGCCTAGAAATAAATCCACTCCATCTACGGTCAGTTAATTTACAACAAAGGAGCCAAGAATGCAAAATGGAAAAGACAGTCTCTTCAATAAACTGCATTTGGAAAAACTGACATCCACATTAAAAAAAAAAGAAGAAGAAAGCTAGACCACTATCTTACACCATACACAAAGCTCAACTCAAAATGGATTTAGACTTAAACATAAGACTTGAGATCAGGACTTCCTTGGTGGTCTAGCTGCTAAGACTCCACACTCCCGATGCAGGGGGCATGGGTCTGACGCCTGGTTGGCGCACTAGATCTCACACGCCGCAATTAAAAGATGGAGCATGCCGCAACTGAGAACCGGTGCGGCCAGACAAACAAAACTGCGTATACTTTTAGAAAGACCGGAAACCATAAAACTCCTGGAAGAAATCACAGGCAGTAAACGTGACACAAGTATTTGTGATGCTTGTCTGTTTCTATTTATCAAAAATTTTTTGGTGATGATATTTTAAATCTAACACCAAAAGTACAAGTAACAAAAGTAAAAATAAGTGGAACTACATCAAACTAAAAAGCTTCTGCATGGCACCTGTAACCATGGACACAATGAACAGGCAACATACCGAATGGGAGACAGTATCTGCAAACCACGTATCTGCTAAGGGCTTAATATCCAAAGCATACAGAGAACACACAACAGCAAAACACCCCAAACACTTCGATTAAAATATGGGCAGGAGATCTGAACACACCTTTTTTCCGAAGAAGACATACAGATGGCCAACAGGTTCATGAAAAGCTGCTCAACATCACTAAACAGTAGAGAAGTACAAACGAAAGCCACCATGAGTTACCACCTCATACCTCTTAGGATGGCTATATCAAGAAGACAGAGAAATAACAAGTGCTGGTAAGGATGTGGACAGAGGAGAACTCTGGCGTACTGCCGGTAGAAATGTCCACTGGCGCGGCCACTACGGGGAACAGTATCAAAAAATTAACAACAGAACTACCATTTGAGGGGTCCCCGACAGTCCAGTGGCTAAGACTTCACGTTCCAACACAGGGGGTGTGGGCTCCATCCCTGGTTGGGGAGTTAAGACCCCATATGTGACTTGGCCAAAACAAAAACCAAAACCGCCAAAGCGTACCATAGAAACAATGTGGTAACAAACTCAGTGAAGACTTTAAAGATGGCCCACACCAAAAAAAAAGTCTTAAAAGAACTACCATTTGAGCCAACAATTCTACTTGTGGGTATTCCTCCGAAGAAAATGAAAACACTATTTCGAAAACCCACGTGCATTCACGGCATTCACGCCCACGCTCACTGCAGCACGATCTGCGACAGCCCAAGATGTGGAAGCAGCGTATGTGCCCATCACGGGAGAAAGGGCACAGGAACTGGGAGAACACACACACTCCAAGACACCAGATCCTCACAAAAACTCTACAAAAAGGCAAAACGATACAACACCGACAGATGAGCCCCCCAGGTCAGAAGGGGGCCAACATGCTACCAGGAAGAGCGGAGGACAGCTACTAACAGCTCCGGAAAGGCCAAAGCGGAAACGACGCTCAGGGTGGATGTCTGGTGATGAAAGTAAAATCCGATGCTGCGAAGAACAATATTGCAAAGGATCCTGGAATGTTAGGTCCGTGCATCAGGGTAAACTGGACGTGGTCAAGCAGGAGATGGCAAGAGTAAACATCGACGTCTTAGGAATCAGTGAACTAGAATGGAGGGGAACGGGCAAAGTTAATTCAGCTGACCACTGTATCTCCTCTGTGGGCAAGAACCCCATAGAAGAACTGGAGTAGCCCTCAGAGTCAATAAGAGAGTCTGAAATGCAGTACTTGGGTGCAACTTCAAGAATGACAATGATCTCAGTTCATTCCCAAGGCAAACCATTCAGTATCACAGTAATCCAAGTCTGATGCAGAAAAAGTCAATGAAGACCTAGAAGACCGCCTAGAACTAACACCAAAAAGAGATGTCCTATTCATCAGAGGGGGCTGGAATGCAAAAGTAGGGAGTCAAGAGATATCTGGAGTATCAACAGGCAATTTTGGCCTTGGAGTACAAAATGAAGCAGGGCAAAGTCTAACAGAATTCTGCCAAGAGAATGCACTGGTCACAGCTAACACCCTTTTTCAACAACACAAGAGACAACTTTGCACATGGACATCACCAAATGGTCAACATCAAAATCAGACTGATTACATTCTTTGTAGCCGAAGATGGAGAAGCTGTATATAGTCAGCAAAAACAAGACCAGGAGCTGACTATGGCTCAGACCATCAGCTCCTTATGGCAAAATTCAGGATTAAATTAAAGAAAGTGGGGAAAACCACCAGGCTAGTCAGGTACGACTTAAATCCAATCCCCTATGAGTGTAAGTGGAGATGACAAACAGATTCAAGGGACTGGATCCAGCAGACAGACTCCCTGCAGAACAACGCACAGAGGCCTGTAGTGCTGTACAGGAGGCGGCGAGAAAGACCATCCCAAAGGAAAGAAAAGCAAGAAGGCAAAGGGCTGGTCTGAGGAGGCTTTACAAGTAGCTGAGGAAAGAAGAGAAGCGAAAAGCAAGGGAGAAAGGGAAAGGTTCAGCCAACTAAACGTGGAGTTCCAGAGGACAGCACGGAGGGGCAGATGGCCTTCTTCAATGAACAGTGCAGAGAAACAGAGGAAGACAACAGAGGGGAAAGACGAGAGGTCTCCCCCAGAAAATCAGAAACATCAAAGGAGCACTTCATCCAAAGATGGGCACAATAAAGGACAGAAACGGTAAAGACCTAAGAGAAGCAGAAAAGATAGAAGAGAAGAGAAGCAGAAAAGAAAGAAAGAATACACACAACTGTACAAAAAAGATCTTAACGACCCAGATAACAACAGAGGTACAGTCTCTCACTCAGAACCAGACATTCTGGAGTGTGAAGTCAAGTGGGCCTTGGGAAGCACTGCTGTCAAGAACAGAGAAGGCAACGGCACCCCACTCCAGCACTTCTGCCTGGAAAATCCCATGGATGGAGGAGCCTGGTAGGCTGCAGTCCATGGGGTCGCAAAGAGTCGGACACGACTGAGAGACTTGACTTTCACTTTTCACTTTCATGCATTGGAGAAGGAAATGGCAATCCACTCCAGTGTTCTTGCCTGGAGAATCCCAGGGATGGCGGAGCCTGGTGGGCTGCTGTCTATGGGGTCGCACAGAGTCAGACATGACTGAAGCGACTTAGCGGCAGCAGCAGCAGCTGTCAAGAAAGCTAGAGGAGGTGATGGATTTCCAGCAAAGCTACTTAGAATCCTAAAAGATGATGCTATCAAAGTGTTGCACTCAAAGGTGAGCAAATCTGGAAAATCCAGCAGTGGGCACAGGACTGGAAAAGGTCAATCTTCATTCAAATTCCCAAGAAGGGTAGTACTAAAGAATGTTCAAACCACTGGACAATTGCACTCATCTCCCATGCTAGTAAGGTTAGGCTCAAAATCCTCCAAGCTAGGCTTCAACATTACATGAACCGAGAACTTCCAGATGTTCAAGCTGGGTTTAGAAAAGGCAGAGGAACTAGAGATCAAATTGTCAACATTCGCTGGATCACAGAGGAAGCAAAGAATTCCAGAAAAACACCTACCTCTGTTTCAATGACTACGCTAAAGCCTTTGACTGTGTGGATCATTAAAAACTGTGGAAAACTCATAGAGATAGGAATACCAGACCATCTTACCTGTCTCCTGAGAAACCTGTATGCAGGTCAAAAAGCAACAGTTAGAATCCTGTATGGAACAACTGACTGGCTCGGAACTGAGAAAGGAGTACAAGGCTGTTTATTGTCACCCTGTTTATTTAACTTATACACAGAGCACATCATGCAAAATGCTGGCCTGGGTGAGTTACAAGCAGGAATCAAGATCGCTGGGAGAAGTATCAACAACCTCTGATAAAATACGCAGATAATACCACTCATATGGCAGAAAGCAAAGAGGAACTAAAGAGCCTCTTGATGAGGGTGAAGGAGGAGAATGAAAAAGCCAGCTTAAAATTCAATATTAAAAAAACTAAGATCATAGCATCCGGTCCCATCACTTCATGGCAAATAGAAGGGGAAAAGTGGACGCGTGACAGATTTCCTCTTCTTAGGCTCTAAAATCACTGCTGATGTTGACTGTAGCCATAAAATTAGAGGACAATTGCTTCTTGGCAGGAAAGCTATGACAAACCTAGACAGAATATTAAAAAGCAGAGATCATTTTGCTAACAAGTGAAAGTCACTCAGTCATGTCCAGCTATTTGTGACCCCATGGACTATATAGTCCATGTATTCTCCAGGCCAAAATACTGGAGTGGGTAGCCGTTCCCCTCTCCAGCAGATCTTCCCAACCCAGGGATCGAACCCAGATCTCCTGCATTGCAGGTGGATTCTTTACCAACTGAGCCACAAGGGAAGCCCAATATAGTCATAAAGTCATAGCCATGGTTTTCCAGCAGTCAGCCATAGGTACATATAGTCAAAGCCATGGTTTTCCAGCAGTCATGTATCGATGTGAGAGTTGGACCATAAAGAAGGTTCAGCACCAAAGAACTGATGTTTTCAAAGTCCGGTGCTAAAGAAGACTCTTTAGAGTCCCTTGGACAGCAAGGAGATCAAACCAGTCAATCCTAAAGGAAATCAACCCTGAATATTTATTGGAAGTACTGATGCTGAAGCTCCAATAACTTGGAAAAGACCCTGATGATGAGAAAGACTGAGGATAGGAGAAGGGAGCGAGAGAGGATGAGATGGTTGGATGGCAGGATGGCATCACCAACTCAATGGACATGAGTTTGAGCAAACTCAGGGAGATGGTGAAGGACAGGGAAGCCTGGTGTGCTGCAGTTCCTAGGGTCCCAAAGAGTCAGACATGACTTAATCTGTCTTGTATCAATCTGATTATTAGAGCAGCCAGAAGAACCTAGAAGAGTAGATTGTTCCTCCTCAACACTATATAAAGTACACAGCAAAGCATGGAGGGGTGGGGGTGGGATAAACCAGAATAATGGAGAGCTTTGAAGTTACCAAAGTTTTGAAGGAAGTTCTGAAGTTCCCTGGTTCCAAACAGGGAAAGGAGAACGTCAAGGCTGTATATTGTCACCCTGCTTATTTAACTTATATGCAGAGTGCATCATGAGAAACGCTGGGCTGGATGAAGCACAGCTGGAATCAAGATTGCCGGGAGAAATATCAATAACCTCAGATATGCAGATGACACCATCCTTATGGCAGAAAGTGAAGAACTAAAGAGCCTCTTGATGAAAGTGAAAGAGGAGAGTGAAAAAGTTGTTTTAAAACTCAACATTCAGAAAACTAAGATCATAGCATCTGGTCCCATCACTTCATGGGAAATAGATGGAGAAACAGTTAACGGACTTTATTCTGGGGGGCTCCAAAATCACTGCAGATGGTGACTGCAGCCATGAAATTAAAAGACACTTGCTCCTTGGAAGAAAAGTTATGACCAACCTAGACAGCATATTAAAAAGCAGAGACATTACTTTGCCAACAAAGGTCCATCTAGTCAAGGCTATGGTTTTTCCAGTGGTCATGTATGGATGTGAGAGTTGGACTGTGAAGAAAGCTGAGCACCGAAGAACTGATGCTTTTGAACTGTGGTGTTGGAGAACACTTTTGAGAGTCCCTTGAACAGCAAGGAGATCCAACCAGTCCATCCTAAAGGAAATCAGTCCTGAATATTCATTGGAAGGACTGATGCTGAAGCTGAAACTCCAATACTTTGGCCACCCGACGTCAAGAACTGACTCTTGGAAAAGACCCTGATGCTGGGAAAGACTGAAGGTGGGAGAAGGGGACGACAGAGGATGAGATGGTTGGATGGCATCACCGACTCAATGGACATGAGTTTAAGTAAACTGGGGGAGTTGGTGATGGAGAGGGAAGCTTGGCGTGCTGCAGTCCATGGGGTCGCAAAGAGTCCGACATGACTAAGATGAACTGAACTTGAAGTTACCAAAGACAAAGGTTTGAAACCTGGCTCTATACACATCTAGAAACCGTTTTTCTTCGAGACTCGGTGCCCCATCGGGACCCTAGCGTGGCTGAGATGTTCATCTCGATAAAGAGCGCTTAAGCCAGTGTCAGCCACAAAGCAGCAGCTCCTCAATTAACCAAGGATGAGACTCGTGAAAATGACTATCAAGTGTGCACGCTGCGGCCCTGGTGTGAGCAAAACCACTGATGACCGATATCAGCATTATATTCATACCGAACACGGGCAGCGCGCTTACCACGCGCCAGATACTGTTTGGAATGCTGCAACCATTTACTAATGCACTGAACCCTCGAAACAAGCCTAAATAGGTACTATTACTATTTTCACGCCCACTGGCCACGCCAGTTGCAACCGCCGTAAGAGACGTTATTGCGTGCTTATTACAATAATGAGCTCTTTATCTCTGTTACCTCCACCCAGAACCCTTAAGTCCTGAGCGTTAAAGGGGACAAACGGCGAGACTGGGGCTCGGGGAGACTCCCACGGGCGTGAAGTCTGGACCCAGGACCGAGTCCGTCCTTACCTGGCTTCCTGGATGCGACGAAGCACGACTCCACCGTCCACCTCGGGCTCGGCTCCCGGGGTCCCAGCGGCCGCCGCAGCCTCCCTCCGCTTCGGACGCCGAGCCGCTGAGCGCCTTCTCCGCGGAGAAGCCGCCCGCCAGGTTTCTCCTGTCGCCGCCGCCGCCGCCGCCGCCATGGGCCTCCGACGTCACGGCGCGCTCGACCCTACGTCATCGGCGCGCGCCAGCCCTGCGGGAACTTCACGGGGGCGGTAGGCTCAGGTGGCGCGTGACTCTGGGACCGCTCTGCCGCGCGCGTAGGTACCGGGCGGGAGTCGCGGGGACCACTAGGTCCGAGAGCCCGATCGCCGACCCTGGGGCTGCCTGGCGACTCCGGTGGGTGGGCAGTGCCCGGCGGCGCAGGGACACCGAAGCGGGGGAGGGGGGGACCCCGGGGGAGAGCGCCTTTTGGGCGCCCCTCCGCGCTGTGACCCGGGCCCCGATTTACTCCTGCGCCTTTTTGTCCGCCAATGCCAGCTCCCTGAAGCTGAGGCCAGACACGTCCCCCTGCCACCTGCGGTTAACCATCGCTTCCCGGCCCATCGCGGTCGGTCGCACCCCTTTGCCTGCTCTGCAGATCCTGAGGCCACACACCACCGCCTCCCCCTCACCGCCCTCCACCAGGGACTTCTGCGGCCGCATCCCAACAGTTGCCCTACCCTTGGCCCATTACCGGCTCTTTCTGGACCTTTCAGATAAGCGAGTGGACCTTGGCAGAGGACGGCCCAGTCCTCTGGGAACAAGGGATGGGGGTTTCAGGATGCAGTCCTTAGCCCCAGGGGGCTTAGATACCGCCTCCATAGGCATCCGAATATGCTTCACAGATGCCATGAGTATGACCCTAGTGAGGCCCACCCCAAGATAGCAAGAGCTGAGAAAAGACAGGTTGTACAGGCCACCAAAGACTCAGTGGTGTCCTCTCTAGGGACTTCTACCAAAGGAGCTTAAAAAAGAAAAAACAAAACTCCCTTGTGTTCCCAGGAGGATGGCAGATGGTGAGCAAGCATTTGAAACCATGTCCCTGGGGACACTGAGCTTGGAGAAAATGACGGTTGGTAATACAGATTTGAAGTGACCAAAGGATCAGACCTTGTTTTGTTTTCCTGGAGAGTGTGGAGTTTACTTGAAGGCCAGTGTCAGCTTGGTGGAAGGATAAATTTAACCCTGACCTGTCTCTGGAGGGAGGAAGCCAGAGACAGTCAAGGTAGTTACTGAAGGAGAGTACAAGAGAGGATTAAAGTGATGCCCTCGTCCTTTCTGAGTTTGAAATTTCATGAGTTTTCTCTCCTCTTTTGGGAGTTTGAATGTCACTTGTTAAATTCTCTGTCTTCTGGAAACACGCCCAGCTCTGGGATTCTACATGTTTAGATTACTTTTGGGGCTGTTGAGGTGACAGTTCCTTAATCTGAGTTCCATTATTACTACAGCAGCTGCTTCATTTGTATCGCTGTGCTCAACACCCAAAGCTTTTTCACACCGGTTATTTAATTTTATCTTATGTGTGACATAACTTTTACAAGTTAACTGTGGGACTTACTCTGAGGTTTTGCTCCCCTCTCTTTTGGATCTTGAAACACACTTTTCAACTTTGTGGAAAGCTCTCTTGAAGCGTACCATTTGCTTAACTCTGCTGGGTCACATGCTCACTCATGGGATTCTGAAATAATCTACGCCTTGTGTTTATTTTAGGGCCAAGGGACTGATCTTTGAACGGGAAGCTTCAAACTTTAAAAAAGAAGCCTTCAGAATGGCTTTGAAGAAGACAAGCTAGACACTGCTTCAGGGTACCGCCTTCAGCATGCATCTTGCCTGTCCAGGGGTGTCCCTGGTGAGGAGCTCTTTGAAGGGTTCGTTCCACAGAGGGCCAGAGAGCTGATGCTCATGGAACCAGATTGGTGGATCTGACTTTCTGAAACAATCGTCTTGCTTTATTTTATTCTTTCTGAGAGGCTGGAGGTACTGATGGGACCTAAGGGCCTCCGGAGAAGGGAAGCAGCACTTTCATGCTGAATGAAAACTAGACAAGTGACTGCTGACGACTGAAGACACCTAAACGCCCCACATCCGGATTCAGCAGACTGGGGACCCGGAGGAATTGCCACTGCTGGGGAGAATAAAGCCAGACTGGAAACGAAAACCCAAATGAAGAGAATGAGGGCCCGCGGAGAGTAAATGGCAGCCTCCACCTCCACAGAGAGCAAGTTGGCCTCCTGGTGAGTAGCAGGGCCTGCGGGGGTTTAGTTCCTGCCAGGCTGCTGGACAGATGTTTTGGGTGAACTGAAAATCCCCAACTGGATTGTCTAGATTTAATTAAGGGGGGGGAACCATTTTCCTCAGAGCCACTAATCAAGGGCTATTTCTCTCTGAAGCTGATGTGTTGTGACCGCACAAGCCTCTTGCAGGGTCTAGCGCTGCTGGTAGATTGCAGAAAGGATAGCTGTGGCTGGATTCTGCAGCTGGGCTGTGACAGTACCACAGGCGATCAAGTCCTCGCTTTTGAGAGACAAGCAGAGGTGGCCGTGTGGAATTTCGCCATGAGGAGAAGTTCGGCCAGACTGGCTCTTGAAGGGTGTTACACAACACCTGCCTGAAACTCTGCTTAACCCTAAATGGGTTAAGCCTGTCTGAATTTGGTTCAGCGAATGTTAAATAGAGGAGAGGAAAGTGAGAGGTGTGGTTTCAAAAGAATGAGCAGAGTTTATGACATATTTATGTGTGCAGTTCAAAATGACACTCAGGTGTTCTTTGTGGGCCTGTCAAGAGTTGGGGCACTTTAACCCGGGGAACGTGAGGAAAAGGCGGAAAGGTGGGGAAAAGGTGGAGCCCAGCAGTGGGTTTCATTCATTCATTCATGTATTCATCTACCTACAAGCTTCCAGTTCACTGACATATAATTGACGTTCAGCACTGTAACTCACATAATCATGAAAAGATTACAGTAAGTTTAGTGAGCATCCATCATCTCACACAGATACAAAATAAAAGGAAAATTTTTTCCTTGTGATGAGAACTCAGGATTTACTCTGTTTAACAACTTTCATATATAACATACGGCAGTGTTAATTACATTTATCATACTGTACGTTACACCAGGGCTTTGCTGGTGGCTCAGCAGTAAAGAATCCTGCCAATGGAGGGCATGTAAGAGACGCGGGATCTATCCCTAGGCCGGGAAGATCCCCTGGAGGAAGAAATGGCAACCCACTCCAGTACTCTTGCCTTGAAAATCCCATGGACAGAGGAGCCTGGCGGGCTACAGTCCACGGGGCCACAAAAGGTTTGACACAACAAGCAACTGAGCACACACTCAGTGGTAGAGAATCTACCAGCCAATGCAGGAGACACAGGTTCGATCCCTGGGTCAGGAAGATCCCCTGGAGGAGGAAATGGCAACCCACTCCAGTATTCTTGCCTGGAGAATCTGACAGACAGAGGAGCCTGGCGGGCTACAGTCCACGGGGTCGTAAAGAGTCGGAGACGACGCCAGCGAGTAAACAACAGCGACACGTTACAACCCTGGCACTACGTGTAACTGGAAGGTTGTACCTTTTGACTACCTTCGTCCGATCCCCACTTCCCCCACCCCCTGCCTCTGATAACCACAAGTCCCATCTTTTTCTGTGACATTTTGTCTGAAGCATCACTGATGGATAACACTGTACCCAACACAGCGATGTGCTATTTCTGCACATTACATTACAAGAGGCTCAACACCTAGCTGCGCCCGAGGCATTTTTGATCTGCTCTTGCCCTGAAGCCGGTGGCTCATCAAGATCTAGAACTCAGGCAAGCTGGAAATGTGCTGGAAACAGAGTTACTGCTTGTCATGGGGAGGATAAGGTGGGGCCAGGGAGGGCGGCAGCGGGAGGGTGTAGACTGAGGAAAAGAGTGCAGTCACTGCTCTGGCCTGACGGGCGTACTTTCAGAGACTGAGAGGTCAAACCCAGGGCTGGCCTGGGGAGTTTGCCTTGTGTCTTAAGGAGATAATTATAGTTATACCGCAGAGGAGACCCCGGGTCTTTAGGGAAGAGCAGAGGGTTGTGGGAATTGAGAAGAGAGCTTCCTCTGCAGAGGGGAAATCAGAAGTTTGACGAGGGGTCCTGTCAAAGGAGGGGCGAGGCTTTTAGTTTTTGTCTTCTAATTTTTTTGGCTGAGCCAGGTGGCACGCGGGATCTTAACTTCCTCAGCCCGGGGTTGAACCTGCGCCCCCTGCAGTGGAAGTGCGGCGTCTTCACCAGCGGACCACCGGGGAAGTCCTTGGGACTCGGGTTTCGGCGGGCAGAGAGGGGTGCGGCGCCCCACTTTCCCATTACAGACGTGCTCTCCTGCCTGGAGACTGCACGTTTCCTGTGTCCCTTTGCTCGCCGTGGCCCCAGGGCTGGCGGACGCAGCGCACGCCACAAGCCCTCGGCAAGTGTTTGTTAAGCGATACAGTGGCAGAAAGGAGCTCTCGTGCCCAGCGGTTGTGAGGGCAGCGAAGACATCGCTAACTTACTTTATTATCAGCATCTTAGAAGACACGTTACCAAACCGCGTGGGTACGGAGTTAAGGCACAGTGTCTCAAATAAGAGGCGTCATTGTGGGCGCCCCGTGTTTCCTTAGCTGCTCGCTGTGTTTTGGGACAGAGGGTCGGACGGCTGGATGGAGGCGTGTTTTTAGCTTGAGTCGGCCGCACTTACAAAATGGTCTTATCTCTTTGTAGCTCTCGGCTTCCTTCTCCTCTGGGGCCCCCAGAAGGCTTTTCAGATACCGAGGCGTGAGTCCCTCTTGGGCTGGGCCACCGGAGGCTGTGTGTTACAAGGCCCTGTTCACAGGATGGAAGGGAACACGGCTCCTTTCTCTTCTCTTGGCAGGTGGAACTATTTTTTCCTCTATGATGGTTCCCAGGTGAAGGGAGAAGAAGATCCAACCCGAGCTGGCATCTGTTACTTTTATCCCCCACAGGTAAGCCACTCGGCTCACTCAGTGGGGACCCCATGACCTTTCAAAGGGTTTATATCTGGACAGTTTTCTTCGCATAATCCAGGCATTTGCCACTTTTACTCTCTCATTCTTTCTTTATTATTATTATGATTATGATTATTATTTTGGCTACACCGGGTCTTTCTGCTGCACACAGACTTTCTCCAGTTGCACCGGTGGCGGCTACCCTCTCGCTGTGGTGCACAGGCTACTCATTTCGGTGGCTTCTCTTGTTGCAGAGCGTGGGCTCTAGAGCATGGGCTTCAGTAGCTGTGGCACATGGGCTTAGTTGCTCCGAGGTATGTGGAATCTTCCCAGGCCAGGGATCGAACCCGCGTCCCCTGCGTTGGCAGGCAGATTCGTAACCCCTGGACCACGAGGGAAGCCCTGCCCCCGTACTTGTAGCTGTATTCTTTGTTGCTGTCCTGATGTTGAAATGCCCAAGCCAGCGGCCCAGTACTTCTGCCTTCTCTATCTCTCTTTTACTGTCACGATTTTCTGTCTGCTCTGTTGAAAAAAAAAAGAAAAAAACTTTTCTCCAAACATATGCCAGAGTAAAGAGGAGTGAGTCATCAGCCCTCGTGTGCCTGACTTCAACAAAGATCACCACCTGACCAGTCTGTTATGAGCTAGCCTAACTCCTCCCTACTCTTTTTTCCCCCTGGAGTATTTGAAGCAGATCCTAGACGTGGTGTCATCTCACCAGCATCAGGGAACATCTCTAACGGGAAAGGGTATATTTTGTTAACATCCCACTTGGCCAAAGTTGCCATTCGTGGCAATAATACCATCCTATATAGTCTGTGTTCCTATTTCGCCTTTATTATCTGAGATGTTACTCAGCCCTTCCTTCCCTCTCCCTCTCTCTCTCTCCCTTCCTTTTCTCCTAATCAGCATCCAAACAAGATCCACAAACCCCGTGTGGTTGTGTTTCAAGTCCCTCTTATCGTATGACACTGCTCACCCACTCCCCCCATCCTTTCTCCCCTGCGCCACTGAATTAGTGAAGACACCGGGTCACTGATGCAGGGGAGCATCAGCATGTGTCCCGCTCTGGACTGGGCTGATGCCTTCCTCACAATGGGGTCGTTCAGTGCTTTCTGCCCAGAGCCTTTCCTTTAAACTAAAGGATCTAGAGCCTTGACTGGGTCCCAGTTCAGCCCTTTGAGGCAGAGTGCTCCATTCTCCGTGGCATCACGTGCCATCTCCCCCAGGGGTTTAGTTAGCGTGAAGGTGGGTCAGGAGGCGTGTGTGTTTGCTCACATGATTACGCTCTGACTTGCAGAGCAGGGATTAGTCTGCACCACTCGGGTCTCTCCACGGGGATCTGAATGGGGATAAATGCGCAGGCCTGTAATCCTGGGAACTGGAATGCCATTCTGGGCCATCATCTCCTGCATTCACTGTGGGTGTTCTGTGACACTCCGGGCAAGGTTCGGCCAACTTGGCCTCAAAAGGGCCAATGCTTTAGGCTTTGTAAGCCAGGCAAGGTCTTTGTCATGTGTTCTTCCTTGTTGTTATTTTGACAACCCTCACAAAACCGTAAAAGCCATCCTGGGATCACAGATTACAGAGAGAAACAGGCAGCAGAGGCGGTCTGGCCTCCGGGCTGCAGTCTGCCAACCCCGACTCTGAGGAACGACCCGGGGGTTCAGGCCCTTCAGCCTCATGTCTGGACTGGCTCCTCTCCCCAGACCCTGCTGGACCAACAGGAGCTGCTGTGTGGACAGATCGCCGGGGTTGTGCACTGCGTTTCCCACATTTCCGGCTCTCCTCCCGCCCTTGTCCGCCTGCGGAAACTGAAGTTCGCCGTAAAGGTTGACGGTGATTACCTCTGGGTGAGTGTGCCAGGCTGAACCAGTGCCGGCGGGGTCGCCTCTACCAAGAGGCGCTTGTCTTGCTGAGAGGTGTCGTGACAGCGGGCTTTACCAGGTAGCCCTTGCCGTGGCTCCTGACCTGCAGCCTCATCCCCTGCCTCTGTTGTCTGCGACGCCCGCGTCCCTCTCTGCGGGTGCCATCGGAGCTGAGCGCTCTCGTCCCCTGCCTCTGTCGCCACGATGCCCGCGTCCCTCTCTGCGGGTGCCATCGGAGCTGAGCGCTCTCCCAGACGTCACTGTCACAGCCTGCATTGCACAAGGCGGCGTCCACCTTGCCTTTGAAAGACTTCAGTCGTTCTGTGGACATTCTTTTTGCTCTGTGATGCAAACTGAGTTTTTAATCTCTGTCTTTTCTTGTTTCTCCTGTATTCTTCCCTGTACTTTCCACACTTACTGGGGAAGGGAGCTCGAAACTTGAAGACACTGGTGCACGTAGGTTAGGTTTCCAAGGACTATTAAGGGAACAAAACAAAACAAACCCACTTACAGCTAGTAGTTCCCTTTACTCCCAAGTCCCTTTGTCTCCTGCCCACTCTTATTTTAAATTTATTCCCGAGGGAAAGGGGTGCTTACATGTGAGGAAGTATCTTCGCCTTTATAGGTATTATTTCCAATGTTTTATTGTGAAAATTTCCTAACATACCAAACAGTTGAAAGAACTGTATGGTGAATACTCACATACCTCTTAGATCCCACAGTGAACCCTTCATTGTCGTTGCTTTATCACATACTATCCATTCATCCCTTTATCCTCTGTTTTAACGCTTTCTGAAGTTGCACATATGAGTATATACCTTACCGCCTGGCCCCAAATACGTCGTCATGCTGCACGTTAACTAGAGTTCAATATGTGTGTGTGCTTCTTCTGCTCTTTTTTGAGGTAAAATTCATTTGCATGCAATGAAATACACAAATCTTGAGTGTAGTTGGTGCATTTAGATAAATGGTACACCTGTGTAACACAGATCCCTATCAAGACACAGGATATGTTAGCATCACGCCAGGTAGCTCCCTTATGTCCTTAATTCCAGCCCCTCCCCCCGCATCCCAGGTAACACTGTTCGGAGTGTTCCCACCAAAGAAGAATTCTGCCTGTTCTAGGGTGTCACGCAAGTGGAATAATACTCGCATCACTCCTCTGTACAGGGTCCTGTCCTGCTGCTTAACATTTGTGGGGTTCATCCACGTTGTTTCACGGCCCCACGGTGCAGTCCTGTTTATCACTGAGCAGTATTCCACAGTCTAAATGTACTGGTCTACTTACTCATTCTCCTTTTTCTGGACACAGGAACTTTGTCCAGTTTGGGGCACTTAAGATTAATAAGGGTCTAGAGACTGCTACTGCTAAGTCGCTTCAGTCATGTCCGACTCTATTCGACCCCATAGACGGCCTCCTACCAGGCTCCCCCGTCCCTGGGATTCTCCAGGCAAGAACACTGGAGTGGGTTGCCATTTCCTTCTCCAATGCATGAAAGTGAAAAGTCAAAGTGAAGTCGCTCGGTCGTGTCCGACTCTTAGCGACGCCATGGGCAGCCCACCAGGCTCCTCCGTCCCTGGGATTCTCCAGGCAGGAGCACTGGAGTGCGGTGCCCCTGCCTTCTCCGAAGGGTCTAGAGAAACGAGTATCACAAGTGCAATGGGGTGTCCCCTCACACAGTCAGAACACCATCATCAAGTACCGAGAGTAGGTGCTGGGGTGGCTGTGAGTATCACAACTGCAATGAGGTGTCCCCTCACACAGTCAGAACACCATCATCAAGTACCGAGAGTAGGTGCTGGGGTGGCTGTGAGTATCACAACTGCAATGGGGTGTCCCCTCACACAGTCAGAACACCATCATCAAGTACTGAGAGTAGGTGCTGGGGTGGCTGTGAGTATCACAACTGCAATGGGGTGTCCCCTCACACAGTCAGAACACCACCATCAAGTACTGAGAGTAGGTGCTGGGGTGGCTGTGAGGATCACAACTGCAGTGAGGTGTCCCCTCACACAGTCAGAACAGCATCATCAAGTACCGAGAGTAGGTGCTGCGCTGGCTGTGCAGCAAAGGAGAGCTTCCTACACTGTCGCTGGGACATAAATTGGTGCAGCCACTGTGGAAGACAGGGCTTCCCAGGTGGCGCTAGTGGTAAAGAACCGCCTGCCAGGGCGAGAGACGGAAGAGATGTGGTTTGATCCCTGGGTCGGGCACATCCCCTGGAGGAGGGTATGGCAATATTCTTGCCTTGAGAATGCCATGGACAGAGGAGTCTGGTGGGCTACAGTCTGTAGGGCTGCAAAGAGTCAGACGTGGATGAAGAGACTTGGCACGCACGCACTGTGTGAAAACAGCACAGGGCTTCCTCAGAAAACTGAAAATAGAGCCACCGGAGGATCCAGCAATCCTACTCCTGGGCATATATCCGTACAAAACTCTAATTAAGAAGATACTTGACTTCCCTGGTGGTCCAGCGGCTAAGACTCCACACTCCCAATGCAGGGGGCCTGGGTTCGATCCCTGGTCAGGGAACTAGATCCCACAGGCTGTAGCTAGAGATTCCACACGCCACAACAGAGACTGAAGATCCCACGTGCCATACTAAGGCCTGGTGCAGCCAAATAAATAAGATACTGGGGGAGCCACATGCACCAGTGTGTTCACAGCAGCCAAGACATGGAAAACGTCCATTGACAGGTGGACGGGCCAAGAGGATGCGGTGCATTGTATACAGTGGCATACTACTCAGCCATAAAAAAGAATGGACTAATGCCATTTGAAGCAACATGGATCAAACTAGAGATTATCATACTAAGTGAAGGAAGTCAGAAACGAAAGTTGGAAAGACAAATAACACACGATATCACTTATACGTGGAATCTAAAATATGATACAAACGAACAGCTACAAAACAGAAAAAGTCTCAAAGCTATAGGGGACAGACTTGGGGTTGCCAAGGGAGAGGAGGCTGGGGAGGGAAGGGCCAGGAGTCTGCGAGTAGCAAGTGCAGACATACAGGATGGATACACAAGGTCCTGCCGTACAGTAAAGGGGAACTAGATTCCATATCCTGCGATAAACCATAGTGGAAAACAATCTGAAAAAGAATATATTTGGCTTCCCAGGTAGCACTAGTGGTAAAGAACCGGCTTGCCAATGCACAAGACATTTGTTTGATCCCCAGTTGGGAAGATCCCCTGGAGGAGAGCATGGCAACTCACTCCACTATTCTTGCCTGGAGAATCCCATGAACAGAGGAGCCTGGCAGGCTACAGTCCATGGGGTCACAAAGAGTCGGACATGAATGAAGCGACTCAGCACGCACACACATATGTATAACTGAATCACTTTGCTGTATAGCAGAAATTAACAACATTGTAAATAAACGAAAAGAGTAAGGCTCTAAAAACATTGCTATACAAGTCTTTCTGTGGATGTACATTTCCCTTTCTCACGGGTAGATAGCTAGGCGTGGAATTGCTGGGTCATAGGGTAAGTGTGGGAGAAGGCAATGGCACCCCACTCCAGTACTCTTGCCTGGAAGATCCCAGCAGTGGTGCTAGACCAACGGGACAGCCACAGGAGAAGAGGCCCTCCGACCTCTAGACCAACGGGACGGCCACAGGAGAAAAGGCCCTCCGACCTCTAGACCAACGGGACGGCCACAGGAGAGAAGGCCCTCTGACCTCTGCTCATACTATTCACTAGGATTTATCCACGGTGGATTACAGACCTAAATTTAAAAGCTAACACTATGAAACGCCCCCAGAATTGGAGAATGTCTTCTCTAATGAGGTAGGCAGTGGTTTTAGACAGGATACAGAAAGCAATAACCATAAAAGATAAAACTGATAGACTTCATTAAAACCAAAAACTGCCTCATCAAAAGACATTACCAAGAAACTTAAGCACACCCAGAGACTGGGGGAAAATATCTCAAAGGAAGATACCCAAATGTCCACAAAGCACATGAAGAAGCCCTGCTATCAGTAGTCACGGGGGAAGTACAAATTAACACCTACTGAGCTACCACTTCACATCCAGCTCAGAGGAGCCTGGTTGGCTGCAGTCCATGGGGTCGTGAAGAGTCGGACACGACTGAGCGACTTCACTTTGACTTTTCACTTTCATGCATTGGAGAAGGAAATGGCAACCCACTCCAGTGTTCTTGCCTGGAGAATCCCAGGGACGGGGGAGCCCGATGGGCTGCCGTCTGTGGGGTCACACAGAGTCGGACACGACTGAAGTGACTTAGCAGCAGCTTAGCAGCAGGGTAGGTGTGTGTTGATTTTATAAGAAACCGCCAGACTTTTGCCCAAAGCAGTTGCACCGTCTTGCATTCCCACTGACAGTCTATGAGAAGGCCAGGTACTTCACACCCTCATCAGCAGGCATGTCAGTCTGTTTATTCACAATTTTAGCCACTGAGCTGGATGTGAAGTGGTAGCTCAGTAGGTGTTAATTTGTACTTCCCCCGTGACTACTGATAGCAGGGCTTCTTCATGTGCTTTGTGGACATTTGGGTATCTTCCTTTGAGATATTTTCCCCCAGTCTCTGGGTGTGCTTAAGTTTCTTGGTAATGTCTTTTGATGAGGCAGTTTTTGGTTTTAATGAAGTCTATCAGTTTTATCTTTTATGGTTATTGCTTTCTGTATCCTGTCTAAAACCACTGCCTACCTCATTAGAGAAGACATTCTCCAATTCTGGGGGGCGGCAGCGGGGGGAGCGCGTTTCATAGTGTTAGCTTTTAAATTTAGGTCTGTAATCCACCGTGGATAAATCCTAGTGAATAGTATGAGCAGAGGTCAGAGGGCCTTCTCTCCTGTGGCCGTCCCGTTGGTCTAGAGGTCGGAGGGCCTTTTCTCCTGTGGCCGTCCCGTTGGTCTAGAGGTCGGAGGGCCTCTTCTCCTGTGGCTGTCCCGTTGGTCTAGCACCACTGCTGAGAAACTTGCTTTTCCTTTTTGCTTCCTGGGGCTCCTTTGTTGGAGCTCAAATGACCATTTAAGTGCGGCTCTGCTTCTGGGCTTGCTGTTCTTGCCCACGGGCCTTTCTGAAGATTCTGTTCACGTACTTCTCCGTCTTGATGTCTGCAGCTTTAGAATAAGTCTTAAAGTCAGCTGGGGGAAGGCCTCCAAACTTACTCTTCTCCGGGACAGCGTTTGATATTTTCAGTCCTTTGTATTTCTGTTGCAGAATCGGTTTGGCAGTCTCTGAAGGAACGTTGGTGAGATTATTAGGATTTCTTTCCATCTGCAGAATAACTGGGGGAGATGAACTGGGCGCCTGACTGTTGGCGGCACCTGAGTGGCGCTTACACTCAGAGAGCATTTGTTTACATGTTTTCGTTCAGAGTTGGTTTGTTAAGTTCCTGATGGTTCCCTAGGAGAGATTCCTCCAGGTAGAATTCGTGAGTCAAAGAAGATGAAGTCCTTTTCAAGCTCCATAAACGGGGCCAGATTACTTCCTAACTGAGCAAGCGTCTATCGTCTGTGGAACGGAGCACTGCCGACGCTCCGCGCTGGAGTGACGATGCACTGGGTGCGGGTTCCAGAAGCGCCCCGTCTGGCTGGAGAAGGGATGGCCACTCCTGACAGTGTGGATCCCATGTTTGCTGTGAAACCCAAATGAAACATCCAGTGTCCAAATAACAGTGGTGACCATATAGGGGTTCAGGAGAGAGGTCACGGTTGGCTGGAGTGATGAGAGCAGGCAGCCTGGGGATGCTGGAATCTGTGTGTGTTGGGGGGGAGACTGAGGCGGGTGGGGATGCCCAGGCAGATGAACAGGAAGCAGGGATGATGATTCCAGCTTGGGTGGCATGAGTGGGTTCAAAACACACCTGTTTCCCATGGATCGCCGCATGGCTGCACACAGAGGATGGATATCCAGGGGCCTATGGAGTCTGGCTTAGTGAGCCCTGGGTACCAGGACCTCAGGCTTGGCATCCGAGAACAGGAAAGCACTGTCCTCTGCAGGTGCTGGGCTGTGCCGCGGAGCTCCCCGACGTCAGCTGCAGGCAGCTTCTGCACCGGCTCGTTGGCTTCTTTCATTTTTACAATGGGCCTGTGTCTCTGGCCTGCAAGGTATGAGCAGGGCGGTGGGGAGGCTCACGTGGAACCTCTTTAGCAAAACTGATACTGCCCGGGCACATGCGGGCATCGGGAACCCTTTACACAAACACGACGTGTCAGCGACAGGGTCATGGGCCCCCGGAGCGCCTCCCAGACGCCTTTCTTCCCCGGTGGCCTGGGGCCCGTTCATCCACCTTTTGTCCTCTCCTTGCCTGGGGGTGTGGGCAGTTCAGAAGATGCCCTCCCTGCCAGCCAGGTCCCCATGAGGGACAGTTCTGTGGGGGACTGGAGTCCCTGCTGGAGTGTGTGTCTTGGGATCGCGGGTGCTGACGCCGGCTGTTCTATTTCAGAGCTGCCCATGGGAAGAACTGCGCTCCGAGTGGGACACGCTCATCGAGCACATCCTGGGGAACACGGGCGACCTGCACAAGATCTTCAACTGCCTCTGGCACCTGGACCAAACCAAAGTAACCGGCTCAGCACCCCCACCCGCTGCGTGCGTGGGTGGGAACTGGGCTTCTGGATGTGGGTGCTTCCCCTTCGATGAGCTGTCCCTCCATCCCCCTGGCTGTTAAGAACTCAGGTTCCAGGCGGCACTTGCCAGCTGTGTGGGCTAGGACCAGACAGGTCACCTGTCTCAGCCTCGCTCTTCTTACCCGTGGAGCGGCGTGATACCCACCTCCCAGGACTGTTCTGGGGCTGAAACTGGGACAGTTACGTAAAGGACAGATGCCCAGGAAAGAGTGTTATTGCTTTGTTAATACCCAGATGTGCTGAACTCAGTAATCTGAAGGCCCCCTTCTCAGCTTATCATTAGTTATTCTCAGCATCCAGAAAGGCTGAGGGCGGCCGCTGTCTGGGACGGGGGCGCTGGGTGGGGTCTGTCCTTGAGCTGTCACCTCGGCACGTGGTGACGAGACGCCACCTGCACCACTGCGGGCTGGTGGCCTTGGCCTTGGCAGACGTCGCATCCTCACCGTCAGACAGCGGGGGGAGGTGCGAGCGGTGCCATGAGGAGCCCTGCCCGCGCCCCGAGCATCTTGGGGGTGGGACCTTCCACCACGCGTGGCCTGGGTCTCTGCGGGCGGAGACCGTGTCCCTGTCCCTGGGGTGCAGTACCGGCTCAATGCTAGAAACAGGGACGGGTTTTCCCACTCCTGTTTGGAGGGCTTCTTGGAAGTCAGCCCAGAGCTTTCCGAGTGCTGTGAAAGAGCTAACCATCCGCGGTAAGGGCTCCAGCGTGGCTCCTTAACACTCAGTGCTGCTCCCGGGTACCGCAGGTTCCGGCTGCCAGGCAGGAACCTGGAGGAGGCTGGTGGTCACTGCTGGCCCTTCATGAGCAGGTTCAGATCCTCTGCCTGTCCCTTTAGGGACTTTTTTTTTTACAAGGACGGAGGACTGAGACGTGTACGCCCACATGAAAGGCTGCGATGCTTCCATTTTCCCTCCTGGCAGAGTTAGGGGACCGGGTCAGACAGCAAGCCAGCTCGTCACAGGGGCTTGGGCTGCAGGGGAGGGTGGGTTCACCATGAACTGAATCTGAGGGGTGGGCTCTCCCCTGCGGCTGCCTCCTGGTCTCCATGTCACTGGTCAGGGTCTTCTTGGCGATGTGCACGGTCACCTGTGAAGAGCCATATGCCCAGTTCTCTCTGCCTCCCTGCTTCAGGGAGGCCCCCTGGTCCCAAGCACCTGGCGTTTTGTGGTGGCAGCCGTGTGGGGTGTCAGAGGCATGACACGGCCGGTGTGTGGCACGCCCTCCCTCCGGGCTCGGCCTCCGAGCGGTCCGTCTGCCCTCCGCAGCCCCCTGCCCGTCCCCTCCTGCCCACGGGGGCGTGCCGACCGGGGCTTGCTTCTCGCCCCGCACAGGTGGAGGCCCTGCTCCTGCTCAAGGCGGCTCTCATCCTGCAGACCTGCCAGCGCGCGCCCCACGTGCTCGCCGGCTGCATCCTCTACGCAGGACTGTGAGTAATACCCCTGCCCCTTCTCCCTCATCCCCACCCCCCGCTATAGCCCTGACCACCCGGCCACCTCCTGATCGGGGCTGGGGAGCTGAGAGCTCTGTGCGTGGCCAGTTCCAGCCGGTTTTGTTTGGCAACTCGAGGGTAGTTTAGATTCGATTGAGGGTCCGTGCCTGTCCCTGGGGAATTGGAAGCTGCTGTGTCCAGAGAAGAGTTAGGAGTGCACAAGGCGGCTTTGCAGAGATCCATGCAGCTCTCAGCTGGGCCACGCCTGCGGAGTGGTCGGTCTCTGGCACCCAGGACCGTCAGGAGAGGAGTGTGAGGCCCACGGCGCACCCGGGGCCCCAGTGCACAGGCCGTGGCTCCTGCTTGGGCTCCTGCAGCTGTGTGGCTGGGTCTGCCTCGAGGTACCCTCACGGAGGTCTCACTGCACCTCTTCCCCCAGCTGGAGGGCCTCTTAGAGAGCCTGGGAGCCCTCCACGCCTCCTCTGGGCCTCGAGGAGGCTCAACCGTTCCGGCCAGAGGCAGGGGAGTTGGTGCTCTGTGTCCAGGGCTATGATCCTGGAGGGATGTGCCCTAGAGAAGCCCTCCCGGCACCTCAGGAATATTCTTAGTACAAGTCGGTCCAAGCGTTTTGACATTTAAAACTTTGATGGGGAACAGCCAGGGGGCCCCCGTGAGTGCCTCCCCAGGTGACACTGCCACCAGCTGTGTCCCCCAGATCCGAGCTGCTGCGGGTGCTGGGACTGTCTTGATGCCAGGTCCTCACTGTGTTTCTTCTCTGGTGTCCTGGTTCCTGTTGATCTCCCAGGATCGTCAGCACCCAGCTCCCGCCCTCCGTCACGGCCAAGGTCCTGCTTCATCGCATGGCACGTCGGGACCAGGTATCAAACCCCCCTCCCCGTGCCCCCGCCACACGGCAGGGACGTGTTCCCCTGGCGCATCTGTCTTTGTGTCGGCCAAGACTGATCAGCAGCACTGGGTGGGCCGGGGGGGCAGGGGCTGCCATGTCCTTCTTAGGACCCCCCGTCCATCCGTGTGGTCGCCCTCAAGTGAGGTCCTGGCAAAGCTGGAAGAAAATGCTTCCTCCTGCGTGGTTGGCTTGGATGGTTGGTTTTCCTTTCATGCAGGTGGGACTGTGAGAATATGACTTCGCGCAGGGTGGGCTTTATGTCAAAGCAATGTTGGATTTTTTTCAGAGACTGTAAAAGATGGCTTAGGACAACAGCGGCTTTAAAAATACTTCTGTCTTATATCCGCCTAATTATTTTTATAATGAAGGAAAAGTCATAACGTGCTCATTGAGAATAAAACTGCCCACAGCTGGGCCACATAGAGATAATCACCGCTAGCGTTTGGCACGTATCCTTGGAGCTCTTTTTTCTTTTGTTTTACGAGTTGATTCTTAGTGTGTGAAACTGGTTTTAAATCTGTAGGAAGGCTAGCTTTTTGCACTTGCTAAGTCAGCAGACATTTAAAAACGCACGTGGGGCTCTACCCCAGCTCCCTCTCACGTGGTGTGGTCAGCGTGAGAACACCCCTCCTGGTGAACTGTCTGACAAGGAGAGGGTGGAGGGGGTCTTTTCCTTTCTCCCCCTTGTTCAGCTCTGCTAATCAATACTAAGGAAGTCATCTGACTGCTGGAAAAGGTTTATATTCAAAAACTCTTGTCACAACAGGATTTATGAAAGTGAAAAATCAGATTCTAAGGTAGGAGCTGCGGGCTGGTTGCCTGCCGTCGTTTTCTTGGCCTGCATTACCGCCACGGCTGCAGCTTGAGTAGCTGGACAGAGACCTACAGCCGCAGTGCCAACTAGCCTGCCCTTTCCAGACAGGTTGCTGGTGTTGGTCTCAAGTCAGGGAGTGATGAATTCTCCCGCACCACGGTGAACTTCCTGTGATTTTAGTCAGCCATTAAAAATGGCCAAAGATGCTTTCATGGCAGAAACCGTGAGTCCCTCTTTCGAGCAGAGAAACAGAACTTTATGTAATGTGTCCTCAAAGTATTTAAAAAATGCACAGACTTTACAGGAAAATGTGCCCCGTGTTCACAGGATTGGCTTATGGGCGAGAGGATTCTGTGTGATTTTTTTGAAGAGAATTTTTGTCTGGAGTTAGCTTCTGTGAAGGAAGCCACATCCTTTCAGAGGAAGGCAAGTCATTTTGGCTAGAAGAGCAGTTTTTGGTTTTCCTTTTGCTTTGCTGGGTCCTTTCGGTGGAGACGCCCAGAAAGCTCTTTGGAGGAGATTCCCCGGGTTTCTCGCCTTCGTTGTAAAGGCAGAGGCGAGCCAGCCTTGCCGCGGGTTTAGGCTGAGTCCTTCGCTGTGAGGGTCACAGGCCCCTCACTCTGTTGTCATAATGGGGTCTGCGTGGGCTCCAGCCAGGGCTGTGGGAGATGTGGCCGTATTCCAGAAGACGACTTCCCTGGAGGTCTGAAAGCGCAGGAACATTCGCTGTCCTTCCCCAAGAGGAGAAACTGAGAGATCGGAAAGAGGGGAAGCCTGGTATGGGCCTGGGTGGCGTGGCCGCCTTAGCCGGCGTGACCCCAGCCCCGGCCGGGAGCAGGCAGCCTGCGGGGATCTGTTCTGTCCGCTTTGCTGTGGGCAAGCGGCCGGGCCTGGCACCCGGGCCTTGGCCACTGTGACCCCAGCCCTGGCGGGGGGCAGGCAGCCTCGGGGTATCTGCTCCGTCCGCTTTGCTGTGGGCGAGCGGCCGGGCCCGGCACCTGGGCCTTGGCCGCGTTTCAGGAACAGATGGCAGCATGCGGTCCCGATGGATAGGTCAGGGGGAGCATGCGGTGCCCTGTACCGACTCCTGTCTGTTTATTTTCAGAGGAAACCTACGGGAGGGGATGCCCTGCAGGAACGTGGTGAGTAGTCGGGTGTCCTGTCACGTCTTGGAAACGGCCTGTAAGCGGCCTGGCCCTGTCCAAGTCATGTGGAAGGCCGAGCAGTCCCAAACGGTTATCCCGTCGGCTCGTGAGATCAGGGAAATATTAACAGCGCTGCAAGGGCAAAGTTACTCTCAAAATCCCAGTTGTAAAGCCTCTGATTTTAGGCACAGCTTTTAAATCCCCCCTTTCAGCTCCTCCTTAACCCTCAGCACCATGAGGCTGCTCAGATGAGTTCCAGAAGGTGACGATGGGAAGAGGGTGATGGCAGGGCCAGTGCCAGGAAGACCTTTGGCAGCAGAGTGGGGTTTAGTTTGAAGCCTAAGTTTGGGCAGACCCCTTTGGTCAGTTGGAAGTGCTTTTGATCCAGGTTCTGTCTTAAGTGCTGGTCAGTTTTCTTCCACCAAACGTCACTCTGGGAGCAGAGTGGCCCACGTGGGCTTTTCCTTGCTGATGGCAGAAACTGTAGCTGCAGCTTTGTGGCTTCTGTTCTGGGGAAAGGAGCCCAGAGCTGCTCGCTGGGCTGGCCTGAGGGCTGGAGGCATCATCCCAAAAACACTGCCTGCCCCCCCGTCTTCTCTGGCCCAGAGAGGGCCCTGGCCATATTGCTCTGCACTTCTAGGAGTGGTGCTCCCTCCCAATGTTCAGATCACGCCTGTTTTCCTGACTGAAGAGGAAGCCGCCAGTCTCCGTGAGTTCCCCCGGGAGCCCTCGGCCAGGTAAGGGGCTGAAAGAGGCTGCTCGGAACCCACATGTTGGGGACTCCCTCCCACGGGCTCATCCAGAAGCCCCGTGCATCCCATCCTCCCACGATTCCCTCTTCTTCACGCTCTGCCCTGGCGGGGGTTGGGGATAAGGGATGGACAATTGGACCTTCAGCAGAGATGAGGGGCATCTGGCAGAGTGAGATCAGCGTAGGTTTCAGATCTGAGATCCGTGGCTTACCTGCTGTGTGACCGTGGGAAAGTCCATTCCCTGCCCGAGCCTCAGTTTTCCCATCTGTAAAATGGATCCAGTAACGTCTGCGTCTTGGGTTCATCGTGAAAGGTGGAAACAGCACACGCGCAGCGCCCGTGTAGGACCCGACTGGCAGTTAACCCCCAGACTGGGTGCGTCCGATCCAGGGGGCTCTGCCGTTTGCAGCAGGTGACCCTGGTGTCACGCGTGGTGCCGCGTGGCGCCAGGGCCTGTTACCTGTAAGGAAGCTGCTTCGCGCCCCGGGCAGGGCCTTGCCCGCACTCAGCTGTCTGCCCTTCCTCACCAGTGCTCCGGCGCCTCCAGCCAGACTCCAGGAGCCCTCAGCCACCCCGAAAGAAAACGCCCCCGGACACGCGGGCTCCAAGGCTCAGACCTCGACGACCACACCTGAACCCCCATCTCCTGATGCCGCCTTGGCAGATGGCAGCAGGGAGCACGGACACTGGTCCGGCCCTGACCTGAAGAGCACACCGCCCGCACTGCAGCACTGCACTGCTGCGGGCAAGGGTTCAGCTTTGTTCGTGGGGAACGGGCACCTGGACTTGTCTGAAATCCACATCCCAGAGGCTCAGAAAACAGAAGCATCCCCAGGCCATCCTGCTGCAGACGGCGGGGGTCCTGGTTGCGAGGAGTCTGTCCACAACCCCGGCAGTCCCGAAGCCAAGCCACCCGGGGTCCTGTCCCTGGGCCGCCTCCCCGCCTCCGCTCCTGAGGTGGTCCCCCAGAACGGAGCCCTCGAGCAGCCCGCAGACCTTCCTGGCGACGGCAGCCAAGCCCCCGTCCCCAGGGAAGACCACGTCCCCGGCAGGACGAGTGGGCCTGGGCGGGCACCTTGCTTGGATTTGAGGCAGAGGGGCACTGAGCAGCCCCTGGAGGAACACGGTGGGGAGCAGCGCCACAGTGGGGCTCCTGAGGGCTGCTTGACCCCTGGCCCGGACTCCACAGACCCCTCAGATGAAGGCCCCTCTGCAAACAGAACCGCGTCCAGGATGAGCCCGGCCTCCCGCGAGGGGCTCGTGCGGATGAACCTCTACACGCACAGTGTCAAGGGCCTGGTGCTGTCGCTGCTGGCCGAGGAGCCGCTGCTGGGGGACCGCGTGGCCGTGGAGGAGGTGGTGAGTGTGCAGCGGGGTGGGGATGTGGGGCTCAGCCATCAGCTGCATGGCCCGGTACGAACGCCCTTATTTATATGGTGGGGTGCAGGGGGTGCCTACCTCCCTGTTTGTGGGCAGTGGGCGTTCAGTGCAAGCACAGAGCCAAGTGCAAAGGCAGCCACTAGGGCTGCCCTCTCCAGCTTCCCCGCTTCCTCGGGGTCTCTGGTTCGTAGTGAGCTGGGAGGGTGCTGGGCGCTGACCACACATGGCCTAGCCCTGCCCGGCAGCCCTCGTCTGTGTGGCCGGAGTCCGCACGCGTCACCACCTGGGTTGGGTTTCTCTGCGAGCCCCAATTCCCGTCCGTCTGAAGCTGCTTCGTAGGAGCCTGGGCCCTCTGAAACGCTGACTTTCTCCAGAAGGCGCCGCTCAAACCCAGGCGGCTCTCCCCCCACGCCTAGAGGCTCACTGACCTCCGGGCTGGGGTCCATGCTGGATCCAGTTGCCATAGTAACAGCTCTGCTTTAGTTGCCAGGGAAGCAGCGGTGGTAAGAACAGCAGGTTGAGACTGCTGCAGGGCGAACGGCGTCCTGGGGCTCGCCGTGTTTCTGTTCTTCAATCTATATTACACTAAGCCCATCTTATTAGCATGCAGGGCCCATGACCCTCTGTAAAGGAGCGGGTCCCCCTTGGAGTGCAGTGGAGGAGGGAAGGCGGGTCCCCGCACGGAGCCCTCCCGCACCTGCCTGGCCCCTCCCCTTTTCCCAGGCCCCAGGTCACCCTCTTCACCTCCGTCCCCCTGGCTCTAACCGACATCCCCCCCACCCTGCCTCATTATAACAGCTCGGGGACCAGGGATGCAGTTCCACACGTCCATCCCCACCCCTCCCCCCACACCTCGGTCTCATGGTTTGTTCGGCTTAGTGCCCAGCTCAGATGAGGCCCCCCAAGATAAAAAGAAAAACCAGCACAGGCTGCTCAGAGAGGAGGTAAATTAGGGTTCATGCTGCATTTGCTGTATGTAAATAATTTACATCTGCTACTCCCGCCAAGCCTTGAACAGCGCTGGGGCCCGGCACAGTGACGCCCATCTCGCCCTGAAGTAGCGATGGCGACCTAGCTAATGCACAGGGCGGGTCCACACCTCTTGCTTGTTTCCTGGCCTCCACCCTGACCCCTCTGTCCCCCGTGGACCTGACCATGGCCTGGCAGGTGGGAAGGTGAAGGACTGAAGGCCTGCCTTCCGTGGCCCTCTTTACGTGGACACGGCACTTGGTCTGTCACAGCCCATCCTGGTGTCAGGACAGTGACCTCCCTGGGCTTTCACGGACAGGAGGGTTTGGGGTCGGGGAGGAGAGAGAACACAGCTTTACAGAAAAGGAGAACCAGTCTTTCCTAAAAAGAGAAGGGTGTAACAGACTTTGATCAGCTTGCTGGTTTGAGAGGAGAGTCAGCTGATCAGACCGGGAGGCCGTCTTGTTTATAACTGGCAGAGAGCTTTCACAGCCTTTCAGTCTGGACCTGCACGCAAAACAGTTGACCTGATTTCCCCCTGGACTCTCTGCTGCTGTCAGAAAAGCCAGGCCCCACCCCCAGCCTGGTGCACGACAGCTCAGATGTGACCATGAGCGCAGTCCCCCCCGGGAAGGACATGTTGCCATGGCTCCATGTCGTTTCGCCATCACGTCTTTGCGTGGACCAGCTGCCACCATTTCTGCTTGCTGAGGGTGGGTCAGGGCACTGGGTGACCCGGGTGAGCAAGGAGCAGCCAGGGAGAGGGCCCCCTAGTTCAGAGGGAGCAGAGTCGGATTCCCCCACCAGGGGGCAGCAGAGAGCCACCGACAGTTTCCTGCTCAGAACCCGGAGATCGTCTCAGTGACTTTCAGCCACAGTGATGGGATCAGTTATTCATTGCTACAACAGGACGGGGAGCTGTGCACGTGGAGTAGGTGAGGCCTGAGGTTAGTGTGTTGGCAGAAAATAGAAAAAACGCTCCTCTCCCCTGAAACTCGTGCTTCTGAGCACATGGGTGTCCCTGCAGCGACTCCTGTGCATGTTTGGGGGTTCACTGACAGTGAGCCACTAGCTTTGCCGTGGACCAAAAGGCAGGGGGTCCCGGCACAGCCTCAGCTCCGTGCCCCTTAGCGTGTTGTGCAGGTCACGTATGTGGTATGTCTCGGGGTTGGCAGACTCTAATGTGAAGGGATACACAGCAGATGTGTTCTGCTTTTACCGCTCTTCCCCTCTGCTGTTACAATGCAAACCCACCATGCACACATGTGAACTGGACCTGTGCTCCAGCGCACTGTTATGGACACAAAAATTGGGACTTTATATAATTTCACATCACAATATTATTATTTTGACTTTATTTTTTCTAACCATATAAAAATATAAAAACCAATCTTAGTTCTCAGGCTATAAAAATAGTCCACAGGCCATATTTCCTACCCCTGGTCCAAGCAGGGGATGCTGCCTGTCCTCCTGGACACTGCCTGTCATTCACACCTGTGACTGAGTCACAGCCTGCAGCTGACGGTGCCTAGTTCATGCTCGCGGTCCAGTCACCAGGTGGCTGTTGACCGGGTATCTCCTGGGAGCCAGGCTGGCTGCTGGGCCCTGGGGACGCCACGTAAACCTTGTAGCCAGACCTAATGCCTGAGTTTCATTTCTGCAACATGGGCCAGAAATGCTAATTTAAGTCCAGGATGCTCCCCAAGGTAACAGCTGAGCTTTCTGACATTCACCTCAGAACATTCTCTCTGCATCGCTGTAACTTCTTATTGCGCTTAGTGTTTTGCACAGCTGTTGTGAAATAAGTCAACCCACAGACAAGTGTTGTTAGTCCAGGGACGGGTGCTCATGGAGGAGATACCGCTTCTTCAAGGACGATGATTTTCATATTCTTGACTTCAGGAAAACGCCTCCCTCCGGGGAGCACTTGAGAATGGACAGAGTGTACATATGTTATTTGACTTCCGCAGGTCAGCAATGATACTCCTATTTTGCAGATGAAAAGAACAAGGTGCAAAAACCTCTGTAACTGGCCCTGGTGGTCTGGCTAGGAAGAGGCTGAGTCACGGCACGGGCTCGTTCACCTGGGCGCTAGCCACTGTCTCCTGGTGACTTAAGTAGCGCCCCCCCCCCGCCCCCCCGGGGCGGCCCCAGGGGGCCCTGTATCAGGCTGAGTCCATCGGGTGTGACATCCCTGCTTGATGGGCTCCAAACAGAGCTCAGCCGTTGGTCATTGGAAAATGTCTTTGTGGGAAAACAGATTGAAGAGTGAAGTTCATGCTATATCGTTAGGTCGCAAAACTAGCCTCAGTCGTCATTTACAGTCTGACGCCCATCTTTAGCTTATAAACAACTCTTACGAAAGGGGGCAGTCCTGTGTTCCCATGGCACCTGCACGTGACATCCCCCCGGGAGGCGATGGAACATAGAGGTGCCTGGGCCTCAGCTCCGCACGGCCTTCCTCAGCCGGGTCCTCCCCTGGGCCAGGGAGCGGAGAGCCGCCGCCCGCGCCCTTGGTCCCCTCGGGTTCCCGGGAGGGAGGGGGCCACGCTGCACACGCGGATGACGTCATGACGTCTCGGTCCGGCTGAGACGCACGGGGTGGGGACAGCGCGGCGCGAGTGTGGTGAGGAGGGGACGGGCCGCCTGCCAGCAGCTCTGCCTGGATGCTGAGGTTCTGGGCTGTTCTTGGCTTTTTTTCTTTTTACCCCTTCTTTTACTTTTCGGCTTCCCTCTATGTTCCCATTTTTCTACAAGTTTGAAGAGGTCTCTGGTGGCTCAGACGGTAAAGAAGCTGCCTACAATGTTGTAGACCGGGGTTTGATCCCTGGGTCGGGAAGATCCCCTGGAGAAGGGAATGGCAACCCACTCCGGTATTCCTGCCTGGAGAATCCCATGGACAGAGAAGCCTGGTGGGCTACAGTCCACGGGGTCGCAAAGAGTCAGACACGACTGAGCGATGAACGCTTTGAAGAGGTTTAGGACCTCAGGGCAGAAGTCAGGACCTTTCCAAACATGGGTCCTAGCACCCGGGGCGCTAAGTCGGGCTGCCAGGCGGCTCTCCCCGGGTGGCCTGCTGAGTGGTGGCGGCTGTCCCTTCCCGCCCCGCAGTACCACGGCAGCCTGGCGTCCCTCAACGGGCTGGAGGTGCACCTGAGCGAGACGCTGCCCCGCGACCAGGCGGCCCCCGCGGCCAGAACCTACAGCTTCGCACACTACGACCGCGTCCAGAACTTGCTGACAGGTAAGGCTCGCCTCCGGGAGGTGGAGTTGGGGGGTCAGCACCCAGGCCCAGGTCCCTGGTTGGTGGGGAGGTGCCCTGTGGTCAGGATGCTCTTTCTCTCTTGGAACCCAGCTCCCACCGGGTTTAACTACTCTCGGCAAACTTTTCCCGGCTGGTCTCTTTCTTGCCCTTTCTCCAACGTTTTGAGAGAAGCACCCGCGTCCAGACTGTCTGTGATGGGGTCACCTCCCGACTTGGATACCCTTGTGCTAAGACAAGTGTTGACCACCATCAGGGGTGGCGAGAGGGCCCAGCACCCCGGCCTCCTTCCCACTGCCTCTGGGGCCTCACTTCATCCCAGCTTTTTGTGGTTCTGGGTTTGGGGGTACTGGGGGGCGGCACTCTGCCACGCATGATGACTTCCGTGTCCTCTTCCGGAAGCCAACCTGCCGCAGGTGACCACAGCGCAGGACCGCCGCTTCCTCCAGGCTGTCAGCCTGATGCATTCCGAGTTCGCCCGGTTGCCCACTCTGTACGAGGTGACCGTCAGGTGAGTGTTCCCAGGCCACTCCCAGCCCTGCCCCCCGGGTCCCTGGCAAAGCCTCACTCACAACCGGATGAAGACCAGTGCAAGGACCGGCCCGGGCATCCCCTGACCCGCCCTGCAGGTTGCTGTCATCCATCCTCGGGCTTCCCTGAGTCCTGTACGTGCCGGGTCCCTTTCTGGGCCTAGGGCTGCTACAGACACTGAGGGACAGCAGGGAGGGGACCCAAGACCCTCCCCACCTCTGTGCTTCCATCAGTCAGTGGGGGCGGAGAACGGGCTGTCATCTAACAACTGGACAAGTCCCACATGCTCCTGACCACAACATCCAGATGTACCCCCCTCAAAGGTCTCCCAAGGGCAGCATGTCCTCCCCTCACCAGCGTGCCCCCAGGATACTCATAATCAGCAGTATGGTGTATCTTACCCCAGGTTTTCTTGGTATTAGGTGTTTTTTTTTGCACATAAGAGGTGCTGCTGCTCAGTTGCGTCTGACTCTTGTGACCCTGTGGACTGTAGCCACCAGGCTCCTCTGTCCATGGGATTCTCCAGGCAGGAATACTGGAGTGGGTTGCCATTCCCTTCTCCAGGGGATCTTCCCAATACAGGGATCGAACCCCTCATCTCTTGCATTGGCAGGCAAGGATTCTTCAACACTGAGCCACTGGGGTAGCCCATATAAAAGACAGATGATCAGTATTTATTATTATTTTGCTGGTCTTCTTAAAAAAAAAAAAAAACTGGAGCACACGCACTTGCTGTTTTTTAAGTTCCTTTTTCACTTTGTTGCGTGTCTTGAACACACCTTCCGGCCAGCAGGTCTAGACCTATTAATTAGTGGCATTTACAGTCTTTAACCAACTAAACTCTACTTTTTCTCTCTACATGCTTCTCTTATGAAACCAGTAGCAGAAAAGGCAAGTTAGAGGGTCAGAAGGGGCGTGCCTGCTGTGTGCGTGTTGCGTGTGTGTACTGTACTGGGGAGTGGGTTGGTCGAATACCTTCTTTGTAACCTCATTTCATAGACGTGGAGACACAAGGATGCGGTAGGGTGAATGAGTCGCCCCAGATCAGGGGCCGAGTCGGGATTTGAGCCCAGGTGTCTCGTCTCCGTGGCACGCGGCCCTGCACACACACTTGTGGTTGGGGCGTGTGTGTGTGTGCAGTGTAGTTGAGAGGCGGGGTGTGGGGTGTGGGCTCTGGGCCTGGCCGACCAGGTTCTAACGTCTGCAGCTGCCACACAGGGGTGTGGGCGTTTCTGCTGCCCAGCGCTGTCTCCAGCCAATATTTCTGTTTATCTTTCCACAATAAATGTGCCTCCTCTGGCTTTAAGTCAAAGCTGCCCACACTGGCAACCCAGACCCACCCCCCACCTGTGGACCTGCAGCATCTCACCTTCCTCAGAGCTGAGACTTTTCATGGTGGGATACATAGCTCATTTGAGTAACAGTAATAGAAACAACAGCCTCCGTTTCCTAACCATCTCACCACGGGCTAAGCGATTTGTATCCGTTCCTTCTCACTTACTCCGTGAAGTCTCAGTGAGGGAATTTACCGCTGTCTTGTCCATTCTTCTGATGAGAAAGCTGAGACTCCCACAGACAGAAGGCTCAGGGCTGCGGTGAGCACCCAGGTTGTGTGGGACCTCCAGACCCATGCTCGGAACCCCGAGGCGCCCCTTCTGTGGCCACAGTGACTGGGCCCGGGCTCCTCCTGCTGGGCCAGAGACCTCGCGGGGTCTCTGGGGTCTGAGGTCTGCATGGAGGTGGACTGTGGTCTCCTGTCTCCCCACCCCCACCAGGAACGCCTCCACAGCTGTGTACGCCTGCTGCAACCCCGTTCAGGAAACCTACTTCCAGCAGCTGGCCATGGCGGTGCGGAGCTCTGGCTTCCCGAACCCGCAGGACGGCGCCTTCGGCCTCCCGGGCAAAGCCAAGCAGAAGCTGCTGAAGCACGGGGTGAACCTGCTCTGAACTGTGGATCGCTCCTGACCCCTGGGGGTGACTCTCAAATCAAACCCCAGCAAAGGAAGTGCTGCCTTGTTAAGTGGAAGAGCTCCTCTGTTTTACTTTCCCTGGAATAGTCCTCTTTTTTAGGACTGCAGTATTTGAGTATCTGTTACTCTTTCTGTGGATCAGGGCTGGAGGGGGTCGTTCCTCGGGTTGGCAGACCTAGAGCTTGTGGTAAAGAACTTGACGGCGTGGGTGGCATGGGGGCCAGGGTGGGGCCATGGCTCCTTCCACCCCAGGGGCCCGGGGTCAGTCACTCCCCCATTACACGGAGCCCAGGGTGCCTGACGTTTCCTGGAGCTGCTCCACCCCGGCCTGACTCGTACACAGAGACTGAGGCTAGTGTTTCTTCTAGAACCCTGCATGTCTAGAGTGCATGTCCCATGCTGTCTGCAGGGGGTGGGTCCAAGGTGACTGCACAGCCAGGAGATGGATCTGTCTGGAAGCAGACCGTGCGCCCACTTCTCAGGCTGTCTTCACCACGGTCCTCCTGGGGGGTCAGTGCACTGGAAGTGGTCGGGGATGCTGAGACTGCCTTGTCGGATCTTCTGGATCACCCACAGAGGGGAGGGGGCGATCTCGATGACACGAAAGGAGCCTGGGGCGCCGGGACGCGGAAGTGGGTGATGACTGGCCAGGCTGGCCCCTTGGCTGGAAGTGGGTGGTGCTGCTGGTTGCTTTGAGTGAGGGTCCCAAACAGGAGTTTCTAAAAGGTCTTGGAGCAGAAGCAGAGCTGGTTTTCAGGGAGGGGGATGCTGCGTGAGAGGGGACAGCATTTTGCACTGGCTGTTGCCAGGCCGGGGTAGGACTTAGAACATTGGTTCGGTGATGTTACGGTCCAACGTTCTATGATGATATGATGTGAGTCACAGGATGAAAATATTGACCAAAATCCTAACCAGGTCTTTACCAGAAGCACCTAAGACTCCATGTGAAAACTGCAGTGTAACTTCATGCCAGTGAGCCAGTATCTCCTGTTTATGACATGGGGTCTTTTTCTTGAAACAAGTTGCTAAGGGCTGAAAATAAAGAAGCCAAAAATGCTACTGAGTTTTGAGCACTGAGTTCTGATGGGGATACTTACGTATAGACGTACACGCATGCGTGTACTCTGCGTGGTCACCGTTTTGCCCTACCCGATCCAGCCAGGCTAGGGAGGAAGGGCGTGTCAGCGTGGTCTGTGTGCGAGGGTCGGGGCGGACAGCACCAGCTTCAGCGAGGCTGCACTACATACCAGGCCCACAGCCCCCTTTTCCGTCACCCCTCTGGCGTCCCTCCTGCCCCCGGCTGGCCTAAGACGGTGAGCTTCCCGAATGAAGGAGGGCTGTAGCTGAAGCTAGGGAAATGCACGTTGTCCCACTTCTCTGCCCGACTGTCGGAGGAAAACCCCTTTCGAGACCTGGGCGAGCCTCTGCAGGCACCTTCCTGTGACTGACGGACACAGAACCCATTTTCTTCCTGTCCTGTGGTATTTCTAAGCAGCCAGACTTGCCACCGATGCTCTAGAGTTGTGAGATCTGCAAGTCTTGAGGTTGGCGAAAATATGACCTGTTACGTGTTGACGCAGGGACAGAACTCGGAGCCCCCGAGCCTGTGTTCATATCCCCTGACCTCAGTAGCTCGACTGAGTGCCTGGGTTCGAGGACACTTCCACACGAGATCTGCTTCACAAGGCAGCCTCCCGCCTATTCTGGGCCCTTCCCTAGGTGTCAGGCTACTGGCAGATCATCATCTTTGCTTTGTTTCCAGAAACCTCTTACCACCTCATTTCTTCAGGCTACTATTGTGCTGAAAACACGTAAGATGCAGAATCCTGGTTCCGAGAGTCTGCGCTCAAGGCAGCCCAGTGCCTCCCTCTGAGTGGAGTCTCCACGTCACAGGAAGAGCGTGAGGTCCGCACAGCAAAGTGTGGGAGTAAGCCAACAGGGATTTGCCCGGTGGTCCAGTGGGTTAAGAATCTGCCTTGCAGTGAGGGGTACACAGGTTTGATCCCTGGTTGGGGAGCTAAGACCCCCGCAGAGGAACTGAGCCCCTGCGGCACGTGACTCCTGAGCCTGCAAGCCACAGCGCGAGTCCACGCACAACAACCAGAGATCTCACAGGCCGCAGCTAAGACCTGATGCAGCCGAGGAAGTATTTCAGAAAGTCCGGAATTTCTCTGCTACAATTTCAGGACCTGACTCTCGCCCTTGAGTGAGGGCTAGACGGAGTGCTTCGTTTTTAATGACCAGAGTGCGGCTGTGACTTCTGAGGGTAGGTCACAAAACATCGCAGCTGCCACTTCTCTCTGTCCACCTGTTGTGGGGAGATGTCCCCGGGGTGGGGTCTCCTGCACGTGGCCGTGTGAAGTGAGCCTCTTGGAGGCAGGTTGCCCAGTCCCAGTGGCCTCCACCAGACAACAGCAGGCCCTGCCTGTCGTCATCTGATTCAGCCCTACGAGAAACAGCCAGAACCATGAAGCCAAGCCACTTCAGAATCCCTAGCCCTCAGGAAGCATGGGGGATGAAAAATGTGTGTTGTTTTAAGCCGCTCTTGGGGTCATTCATCACAGCAGTAGATGGTGCGTATGTGTGCGAGCCTACATTTCATCCGCCCACCAGGCTCCTTACCGGCTTGGACCGTCTGGCCAAATGCCGGACAGTCTCAGTCCCAGATCCCAGCCCTGCCCTTCCCACCTAGAAGACCTACGCCGCACAACGAGGGAGGAAATGGAGCACTCCCCCACTTCCTGCTCGTTCCTGCTGGAGCACACCCGCACCTCGAAAGTGGCCGAGGCGCTGGGCAAAGGAGAGCCTTGAAGCAGGGCAGTGACTTTGATTTTCTCCTCACTGGAAACGTCCCTGGCTCCCGGATAGGTGAGAAGCACGGCAGGAGTGGAAACCTCACGCTGCCGGAGGCTGTGGACAGACGACGGAGGGAAACGGGCAGATTCAAGGATGACCTAGATCCCCCCTCTGCCTGCACTTGGGGCAGGTAGGATGCGCCTGCTGTGTGCGGGGCGTGGTCTCCAGAGGGGAGAAGCCCCAAATGCCCTCGAGCCTCGCGCAACGCTAGCGTCCGTTCACCAACCGCTGCCGCCGCCGCCCCCCCCCCCCCCCCCCCCACGCCCGCCCGCCACACACACACCTGCACGCCCCGCACTCCTTCACTGCGGACCTGTCCTGGGAAAAAAGCAGCAGGAGGGGAAGCCCCTGTCCCCGACCCTGGGAGGGGGCAGGGTGTTAGGGCTACACTTGTCACCCTGGCTCAGAAAACAAGCCACGTTGGATCTTTTCTCAACACGGTCACTCAATCTGGGGAGCTTAAGGTGAAGATTCTCAGGGCTTCGCAGCTAAAGGACACTTCCTCTCTGTTTATTTTAAATGTCTGAACCACCTGGAACCCAGCTGCAGCTCTCCGGGGAACAAAACCCAGAGAGTCTTTTGAATCCTGTCAAGAGCCAAGAAGAGGCATTTCACGACTGCAGAGTGTGCTTGGGTCAGCTGAGTGCCAGCCCTCCCCTCTCCTCCCTGGGCCGAGTGCTCCGAGGGAGGGCATGGGGCAGGGGAGGGTGAACCTGGCCCTCTCTCGATTCCGTCTCCTCCACGTGCTCGGAATTGGTCCCTACTCTCGACTGGCCCCAATCGGTTCCTGCGGCAGGAGGTGCACGCGGTTTTGGAGTCAATAGACTAGGGTTCAAATATGGTTCTAGGACTTCGTGCTTCGGCAAATGGTTAATGTAATTCTCTGAACCTCAGCGTCTTCTTTTAAATGGAGAGGAGAGGCGATATATGTGAAAGCGTGTCGTGTCGTGGGCCTTCAGAAAGTTGGGCTCGGTGTGTGTCCTGAGAAGGCAAATGCTCTCCCCAGCGGGGTACCTCTTTCTGCCGTGGAGAGAGAGGCCTGAATGCACGACAGAGTTCAGAAGCCTGGGGATGCTGAGCCATGAGCACAGACAGCTGGCTTCTACATCTGGCTCATCTGCCAGCGCAACCTCATCCGTGTCCACTGCCCTCGGACCCTACATTTTCCCGTGTTTAGTGTGTAGCTGTCTCAGCTCCCCCTGGCAGGGCTCCAAGTATTACGGGATAATAACACATGTGACAGACTCTCCTAGAAGGCACAGTGCCATCTGTACTCAATGACGAAATGCACTCACCTTGCATCCAGGGTGGCAGGAATGGGCATTATGGGGAAGAGTGGGTGATCTGCAGTTAGGACCACTGTGTGCACCTGGGAAGGAGGCAGAGAGTCCGTCAATCTCTGCGTGTGTTGCCTACTGCCACCCAAAGCTGCTGGAGTATTTTTGCTGCCATCTGTCAGCAGCTCTAAAATACAGGGCCTCATTCTCTCCTGTCCCCGGTGTTAACATCTGGTTAGTAAGATTCAGCGGGGACGAACATGTCATGGGGAGGCGAGGCGGCTGGCAGCAGGGCGTGATAATCCTTAAACACAGCACTCTGCACTGAGCCTTCGCTTATCGTGTTTACATTTTGAAAACACGTAGGGAGCGCTTCCCACCCACCCACAGCTCACCAAGATACTATCTTCCTGAAACTTCACTTTAATCCTAGGCCAGGGAGCATCAGGCACAAAGTGGATCTGGACTTCTGTGGAGCAACAGACAGAAACAACTTGGACGTGAGTTAGCATTTATTGGTTCGTGTGATGGAAAAGTCCAGAGGTAGGGCTGCTTCCAGGCAAAGCTCTATCAGGATTCAGGTATCTCCACAAGATGAGACCTGCTCTCCTCTGTGGGTTTCACTCTCAGATTTTCTTCACTCTGGATTCCCCACTCCCATCCCATCAACAGTTGCCTTTTTCTCAATGGTCCCAGGAAAGAACTGCGGTCCTGTGCCCAGCCCTGACCCAATCCCTGAGGACCTAAGAGTTTGGAAGGCTCTGATTGGTCAGATGTGGGTCATGTGCCCAGCCCTGACCCAATCCCTGAGGACCTGAGTTTGGAAGGCTCTGATTGGTCAGACGTGGGTCATGTGCCCAGCCTTGACCCAATCCTAAGTACCCAGGAATCTGGAAAGCTCTGATTGGTCAGGTATGAGTTATATATGCCCAGTCCTGCAGCTGGGATTGGGTCAAGTCCTGGAAACCCAAGGACTGAGAATGGGAAAGTTAACGCTCTTACAAGAGGCTCCTCAAAGTACCGTTGGAGAAGGGTGTTAGAAACAGTGGCTGTCCCCTACAGAACAAGGTTAGGAGGCCTGAGCCCAGCGTCACAGGGACACAGCTCAGCCCCGACCCTCCAGCTGGCTGGTTTCACAGGCCTCATCATCTCTGCTACTCATGGCAACGACGCTCAGCCCCAGCTACACAGGAGCTTCAGCTCAGAAAATGAGCTGAAACAAAGAACAGGAATGCCTTGGGGGGCGGGGAGGGAAGGTACCAGTGTTTCTCAACAGCCCCCCAGGTGACCATACTGTGTAAAGTCCAAAATCAATGAGTGAGGACTAACCTCCCCCTTTCCCGCCACATGCTGCAGGGCACTCGATGTCACCAAGGAGAGCTCAGAACCCAATTTAGGTGACTTTGGGGGATGATGAGCAGGTGCACAGAAGACCTGGGAGATGACCTTGTCACACTGAGCAACCGCTCTGGCTTAGCCAGCTGGGGCAGGCGGTCTCCGGGTGGAAGGTAGGGCTTCCCATCCGAAGCTGGGCAGGCAGGCCAGCTCCCCTCTCTCATCTTGGGCATCCCCCGCCGCGACGTGTGAATTACTTTAGCAATTGCCAAGTTGGGAACGCACCCTTCAAGGGAGTGAGAAACATCGCGGCCCGGAGCGCCAGGCGCTCTTCCCTCTACTTGCTTGCCATGGCGGCCCAGCCAGCCTTGCTGTGAAGACACCCAGCAGCCGGGCAGCTCCAGGTCACCAGAGCCCTGGTCCCTCTTCTAAGCGGCAAGATTCAAAATGCAGCCGTCGAGGGTCCGGGCCCTGAGGTTAGACACAGGCAACGCGGCGCCACTGGCTGCCTCTACCACTGGCCCGGTGAGTTCACCCTGTTCATCTGTTTCTCCCTAACTGCTCAGAACTGCCGCGGTGGCAGGAAGGGGACCGATGTCGCTGTGTCTCCATTGTGAAGGACAGTGACTGGCCCAAGGGGACACGGGAGCAAGTTCCCGGCATTGAGTCCCGACTCCTCAGTTTTTCTGAGGCAGGGTAGGGTCCTGGTTCTCTGCCTGGGGCTGAAGCCTGCAGTTGCTGAACATTCCATGGGTCCACTCCTTCCCCCACCCCCAGGATCAGAACTACACTTTGCTTCCTTCACTGCATGTGACCACCTTCAGGGGCCCCACCTGTCTCTGTGACATGATCCAGGAACCAAGAGCCTCCAGCTCATACAAGCCCCTCCCGGAGCTTCCGCCCAAGTCACGTCACACCACCTTCACCACATACTACCTTCACCACTTCACTCTGGTTTTCAGCAAGATCTTTTATTTACCTCCTGGTCCCCAGCCACGTTACAGGAGCACAGGCAGCTGGGGACGGGTGTGGGCTGCCGGCTTTGTAGACGGACAGCAGTCAGGATGCAGACAGATCATGCACCTCAGTGACTCTTTGACAAGAAACTGGAGGAGGAGAAGAAAGACTTCGGGTGGGGCAGAAATCTCTGCCCTTTCCTGCATCCTAATCGCTGAAAAAGATGTGTAGAAAGTGTACTCAAATGCAGACACGGTTTCTTCACGCTGGACCCGGACACGGGACAAACTGTGTTCCATGCCGCTCCATGGCTTTATCAGCCCAACTCTGCAATAATACGTTATTCCAAAAACGCTTCTCTCGTGTGGCCGGCGGCGACTCCTTTACACATCGGCTGACATGGGCCATTTCCAGACTTGGTGCCAGAACCCAGCCATGTCCTTCACAGGAGACCAACAAGCCAGGGCTGAGGCTGTGGACTCTTTGGGTCTGCAGGTCGCCCAGCGTCCTCACGAGCACACGCTGGCTTGAGGGGGCCAGGGCCACACCCTTGTGCAGTGACAGGCACAGGCCGACCCCAGTATGATCTCTGAGCCCAGCGTTTGAACGTTTATGTACAGACAGACAAATGGAAAATCACAGGCAGCAGAACTCCAAAGCAAAAAACAGACACGTCCTAGGCGGACCTACGATTCCCAGTTTTGCCAGATAAAGGCTTTTCCAGAACGTCCCTGGAGGAGGGAGGCCTTGCTTGCCCCACCTTGGCGCCCATGGGCCAGCCTGGTGGTCTGAACGCTCAGCGCCGTGGACTCCACACAGCTCAAGCGGGGAACCTCCCGGGCCCGGTTTGGCAGTAGGGCTTCTGTAGGCAGTGAGGTAAGCGAATCACACGTTCAGAGGCTGATCTGAGGGAGCCCCGGCTGGGCTCTCGAAAGAGCAGACGCCAACCCTGGCTCTGTTCAGAAAGCCACGTTTACAGAGAAGCCTCTGGTCCCGCCAGCCCAAGGCTCTTGCCGTGAGCGAACTCACGGGGCTCGGGGTGAGATGAGCGATGGTGGGTTGGCCCTGCCCCTGACCAGGGCCACCCTGCCAATGCCGGAGCCGGCCGGGGCTGGGTGGCGATGCTGGCTGCAGACTGCCCCCTGCCCCGGGGCAGCGGAAGGGCCCCCTGGTGACTGTAACAGCAGTAGAGGCCGTGTTCGCCAGCTCTCTGCTTTGCAGTTTTTTGGTTGTTTTTTTGTGTGTTTTTTTTCCTCTTAAGATGACCACAAGAAGATTTACGTTATTACATTCAGACAAGTAACCGTTTGGCGACTCTACTTCAGAGCACTAACAAGACCAAGTAGCAGCGCGTGTGACACCAGACGACAGGGACACCGGGTCTCGTCGCAGAGCAAAGGAACGCGCTTTTAGGCAGAAAGGAATCGCTGAAGCAAACGATGGGAAGGGAGAAAAAAATCTAAGGAAATACAAGCTGGAAATTCCCTATTGTTCAATAACCAAAGGAAAAAGGGACCCAATGTGATCTTAAAAAACAAAAGTCCCAAATGCGAGCTCTCGGTTGAGGCAGGTTTCTGAGCATGGGGTCCAAACGGGGCCAGGGGGTTGGGCCGCACCCCCGTCTGCCCAGGCAGACCCACTGTCTCTCCTGGTGACTCCAGCGCAACCAACGTCCTCATCGTCCTGGAGCAAAGATGAAATCCAGGGCCTGCCGCTCGGCCGCCGCGACATGTGGGTGCCACAGATCCACCATGAAAACCGCCCGCGGGCCGTCCTCCGCCGGACCTGGGGGAGGGGAGGGGAGGGGAGGGCGGCGAGAGAGCAGAGGGTCAAAGCGCCCTGAGCCAGGACCCCGACGGAGATGGGCCCGCGCGGGCAGCGACCCCTCCTGCCCCCTGGCACAGAGCGCAGGCTTGCCTTCTCTCTGAACAAACCCTAGGAGAGGGCCCCAGAGGGTTCGGAGCAGAGCACAGAGCACGTTTAGGGAAGGAAAGCTACTGCGTGCGCTCCTCCCGTGGCGGACCCACGACATCTGTCCAAGCCCACAGAATGGACGACAGCAAGGGTCAACCTTCTTGTAAACTATGACGCGGCCACCGTTCACAAACGTGCCATGGCCATGCAAAACGTTAAAGGGAAAACACGTGCGGGGAAAGGCCACATCAAGGGGCAAACATTCTGGACTTTCTGCTCAGTTTTTCTGGAAACCAGAAACAACTCTAAAGAGATAAAATTGAAGTATATATAAGCATATATATGTATGTATTTAAAGGCGGCCACAGCAGACAGGCACTCACCTTCATGGAACGCGGTGTGCAGGAAGGAATCATCGAAGAGGAGGCAGCGACCTTCTGCCCAGCACTGGGGCTCCCCTCCCACAACCAGTTCACAGCCGCTTGGAGTTTTCAGACCTGGGGGAGAGGAGACAGGAGAGGATGAAGAGGGGCAGGGCCAGGATGCTGGAAGTCAGGAGGGCAGCCTTTGGGGGGGCACTCTACTTCCGAAGCCCCAGCTTCTCCCCCCTCACCCCTCGGGAGCCCCGATTGGAGGGGGCACGGGGCACAGTTTGCTAGGACAGAGCCAGGCTGTGCACCCAGATCCCCACTGTGTTCCCTAGAAAAGCTTCCTCCTCCCATGGCTTAATCTGCTCTGGGCCAGGGACGCCTCTGATGAAAGCACAGGCCGACCAAGGCTTACACCTCACCTGGAGACTCCTGAAGCCCACCCGGGGGACCCCTAGAGGTCGAGGGAGGTGGGATCAGACCTCCACCTGTGCGAGAGGCAAGGGCTACTCCAGCTGAGAGTAAAGACGCTAAGACCCTCACGGTGCCCCCACCTTGGGGTCCATTGCAAGGCCCGAGCATGGCGTGTTCACATGCCAAGTTTCCCCAGCCTCACTCTGGGGAGCCGGAGACACCCCTAAAGAAACGTCGAGCTTTGAGAGGTAACAGACTGACACCCTCAGAGAGGGAGCCGTTGTGTTCAACACAAGCACGGGGCAGGGGGCTCGGGTATATAACCGCGGACACGGGGTCTGGTTGAAACGCTGCTGTGCGTGCACGTTCACGCCCCCATATTCAGCCCGAGGGTCTAAAGGGCGCCGGGCCCCTGGCACTCTGGTCGCCTAGGCACCCTGTAGCCACCTAACTGATTCAGAAGAGGGTGAGGGGGCCCAACCTGGGAGGCAGCAGGCCCTGCAAGAGGCGCTGGCATGGTGAGGTTCTGTCTCCAGCGTCCCAGCCTGACAATCACTACCCTGGCCAGTCGGCACCCACCACTCTGATTTAATGTCCCCCCGAGGATTTCATGTAGCCCCTGAACCACAAATGGATGGCTCCAGGAAGCATGGATGGAGGCAGAATTGAAATAGAGGCCGTGAGGAGGAGAGGGCAAGACAGAGGACCTGGGGTCAGACAACCACCTTTACGTGCTAGGTGACTTTAAGCAAATCACTCCACCTTTCTGGGCCGTAGCTCTTCATCTGTAAAGAGGGGCCATGGGCATACTTGCCTTCCAGGCTGTGTGACCACTGTCCTTGCTACCAACCACTGAAGACTTACTGCGAGCAGGGGTTTGCATTAAACACACACTTTACAGACATCACTTCACATGCTTTCCAGATGCAGCAACTGAGCCTTAGAGAAGTTCAGTGACCAGCTGGGAGTGCTATTCAGTCCTGCAGGAACTGAAATTCAAACCCCAGTCTGTCTGGCTCCCTGGAACAGGCTGGTCTAACACTAGACCATATGATGAATTGCGAGCTGACACGTCAGTAGCAGTGATGCTAAGTTTGGTTGTCAATTTCCCCGCAGACGGTCAGTTTCAGCTCTCAACAGTACATTCACTGGGTCAGCTGACATAGTCCATTCTGCCTCTGGAACCACCCTCTCCCACTACTGTGACAACTGCTGGGGGGAGGTCAGGGTCGTAAAGGGGTTCAGCCTGCCACTCACTGGCTCCGATGGAGAGCCCCGCGGGCCACATCCTTCCGTGTGTCCCCTCACTGCTTGGTTGGGTGCAAAAGACCTTTAGGAATGGGTGGCTCTCTGCAGGGACAGTCTACCCCAGGGTTTCAGAAAGGAGCTCCCCTCTCTCTGGATAGTGATTCACTACCAGTCCCCACAGTACAACAGAAAGACAGCCTGGCTTGTGCTTCCCAGCCCCAGTTCCCTCTCCTCCGCCTCCCTCCCCTGTTTCCCAGCCTCCCTGCGGCCCACCATCCCCGCCGACTGCCAGAGCCAGCCTGGCTGGCAGGAACAGTCAGCACCCCCACAGACAGAGCATCTGGGTGGCTCCTGGGGACAGACAGGCCCCCACGCTGCCTCGGCGGTCCTGCGTCCCCGGTCTCTCTGGCTCAGGGCTTGCTGCTTCGTCTCCACCACCCACGAATGGAGACGAGAGAGAGGAGAAAGGGCTCTGTCCAGCGAGGCCCTGCCTCAGGAGGCTGGCAGCTGGCCTGCAGGGCGGGCAAGGCAGACACGAGCTGACCCACTTGCATCACCCATCCAGACGGCTAAGAACACCAGCAACACTCACGAAGGGACGAGAGCCTGTCTGGGCTTCCTGACGAGAATGTGGACACGCACGTGTATTTTCCTCTGCCCTTTCCTGCGGGCCGGGCACCTGCCTCCTGGCTAACATCTGCCTAGTTAGTTCCAGAGGCGGTTCCCTGGAGGTCTGTGGTAGTGGCTGGGGACACTGCGGCCCCTACACGCTGCGGGGTGATGGCTGGGCAGCGTGGAGAGGAGTTAAGTGATGCCACGTCTAGTGGAAGCTTGGAGCAGGCTAGGCAAACTTGTGCCAACTGGAGACGCTGGGGCTGCAGTCACACAGAGAAACGACACCCCCAGTCCCCATGAGGACAGAAGGCAGAAAAGGAGGCGGGCGTGTGTGTGCAGTTCCAGGGCACAGTCCTGGAACCGCAGGGGCCTCCCCACGACGGCCAGGTTAACTAGTGGAGGGGTGGCCACCAGCACGCACCAGGCCCTCCCTGCCTCTGACCTCGTTCTCTGGACCCCCCAGTCAACACACAAGGTCACGTGAGTCTCACACGTCCTGTTTCCTTTCTGGGTGGATCATGTAGGCAGGACAGAGAAGAGAAGGAAACAGAGCTACCCAGCCCCGGCACTCGCCCTGGCCACGGCACAGCCCACACCGGTGGGCCGCCTTCCAGCACCGCCTGCTGCCCAGGTGACGCGGGTGACCCAGTTTCTCTAGTGGCAGCGGCACTTGGGGACAGGAATGACAGGTCATAAAGAGGCCCGTGCAGACACGCATTACAAACGCGCGCGTACACGGCACCGATACACAACAGGCGTTAAGACCCAGGGGGCGGATCCTGGGTGCTCTTGCCACCAGCCCTTCCTACTCACGCTGCCCGGAGTTCTGCCTCAGATGCCCTTCCCTACGCATCGCTCTGAAGCTTTCAAAAGACAAGGAGAGCCTTTAAGAAGAACAGCATTGCTCCCTGTGCCCACAGCCTCAATTCCTCAGCTGACGGGGTGGCCCTGTGGTGTGCTCCCACCTCCTGGGCCAAGCTCAGCCCACCAGCGGACTTCCCTGCCCCAGGGGACGGCTCTTCCCTCGCTCCGCCCGAGTGGTCCCGGGGTCCCACAGGGTCAGACCCTTCTCCCCAGAGCAGCCAACCTGCAGCGCCCAGGTCCCCTGTGCTCAGAGCACATCCCAGTGCGTCACACAGACCATACTGACCACGACCATCATTTAAGACGATCATCTCACATCTCTGATTAACCAGAGCCCCCTTTACCTGACTGCCCTCCACCTGCCAAGCACTTAACACACAGGACATACTCCTAACTGTCCAAACAGCCCTCCAGCTGGGTACTACCCCCACTGCTGCTGCTGCTGAAGTCACTTCAGTCGTGTCCGACTCTGTGCGACCCCCGAGACGGCAGCCCACCAGGATGCCCCGTCCCTGGGATTCTCCAAGCAAGAACACTGGAGTGGGTTGCCATTTCCTTCTCCAATGCATGATAGTGAAAAGTGAAAGTGAAGTCGCTCAGTTGTGTCCGACTCTCAGCGACCCCATGGTCTGCAGCCTTCCAGGCTCCTCCATCCATGGGATTTTCCAGGCAAGAGTACTGGAGTGGGGTACCATTGCCTTCTCTGTAGAGAGGAGAAAACAGAGGCGCAGCTTCGGAGCCTACCCAAGGCCGCTTGGCAAACGGGCTAAGCCAGCATCTGAGTCCAGGTGTGTGTGCTTCCGGAGTCTGCACGTTTGCTGCTGTCTCCTGGGGGCAGGACCGCGTTCCGTGGATTAGCTTTTCACACTGCCCCACAGACCGTTTGAGCATTAAGGTCCCCGCTGCCCTTATCGAACGTTGCTACGTGCCAGGCGCTGTGTCATGTGCCCATGGAAGATGTCACTCTGTCGAAACCTCTCAACATTCCTGTGAGTACCATCTGCTCATCCTACAGATGTGGAGGCTGAAGCCCAGAGAGATACAATTACTATGCAAAGTCCCACAGCCGGCCATGAAGCCAGGCCACTCCCTCCAGGGCCCCGATCGTGTCCTGCTTTTACTCTTGAAATACGCAAAACGATGTCAACTGCCTGAATCTAATTTTCTTTTGCTTTGAAGCAGTAAAGCCCTCTGTCCAATCCTCACAGACAGCACAGGAGGACAGAGGGGCCCAGGGGAGAGGGGCTCAGGCCCCCGGCAGACCCGAGGTCCAGTGCGGAGCCCAGTTCTGCCCCCCTGCTCCAGCCCATCCTGGGCTCCTCCACGTGCTTGTGCCCCCTCCGCGCCACAGCTGGGGCGGTCACCCCGCTAAGCCGGGCCTCGCCCGGGCTCTTCTGGTGTGGGGTACTAACCTGTGGCACTGTTGCCCTGGTAACCAACATGTTCTCTCGACTCACCAGGGAGGAGGCATTCTGGAGAACTAATATCCCTCTTCACCGAGTAGCATTTGAGCCTGCTTTAATCGAGTACTCACTCTCAAGAACACTCCCACTCCAGTGTTCTTGCCTAGGAAATCCCACGGACAGAGGAGCCTGGCGGGCTATAGTCCATGGAGTTGCAAAGAGTTGGACACGACTTAACAACTAAACAACAACACTCTCTAGCAGGCTCTGCTTGAACAAAGGCTTCACAACTCACACTACCAACACAGCTCTGTAAGAAATGGTCTTTTTTACCTCCACTTTCCAAATGGAGAAACTGAGGCCCAGAGAGGTGGACTGACTTGCCCAAAAGGAACCCAGCCAGCTCGTGGTGGAGCCAGGACCCAAACACAGGCAACCTGACTTCAGACCCTGTTCTCAAAACCACTGCTATACACACTACGCCTATTACCAACCTCCTTAGAGGCTGAACAAAATCAATGTAACACCAAGCATCACCTCCTCCTTGTGATTAGGAAGGCACTCTGGTTATCTTCCAGCCTCCTGGACGTCCTGACGAACCTCCAGAACCACCTCAAGAGCCTCTGGCTCTAGAGCTACTCTGTTCCATACAGCAGCCACCACAGATTTTAAATTTTGGATTAAAGTAAAAATCGAGCTCCTTAGTTGCACAGGCCACATATCAGGCCCTCGACAGTCACATGCAGTTGGCAGCTCCCGCCCCCGACAGGGCAGACAGGGCCTCTGATGGAGCACCTGTCACAGGATAGGTTAATGCTGACCACGCCTTTCTTTTTTGACTCAGTCTCTGCTGCCAACACTGTGTACACCTGACCCATCGATTTTTGATCAGAGTGCCAGGAAGCGCGTAGCTTTCATGGGGCCGGACTTAGGACCGGAGGCCCCGCCCCCGCCACCTACCTAAATGGCACCGGACGCGGATGTTGGTGGGGCCGTAGTGCTCCGTGATGACGGTGCCGGGGCTCAGCACGGAGAGGCACGCGTTCCCAAAAACATTGTTGCCAATACAGGTCCGAAGGCTTCCCAGCAAGCGGTACGTCCGTGGGCACTTCCTGCAGTTCCGGGGGACGCAGACCCCCTGGTTGACCAAGTAAAAGGTGACCCACTCCCCGCTGGGGGTGCTGTTCATCTTCCAGCCCTGCGGGAGGCTGCAGTTTGAGAAGGCTTTGTACAGGGTCTCGAACTCGCACAGGATGGTCTGGAAGTTGCGCTCCAGCAGCTCCACGTCGTGCTTCTGGGCCTCCCGCGAGAAGTAGGGCGCGGTGGGCAGGTCGGGCAGGAAGAAGACCTCGGGCTTCTGGATGGACGGCCGGCTACTGAGGTAGCGGCCCTGCTCGCGGATGCCCTTGTGGATGCGGCCCATGCCGGACCACGAGTAGCGCTTGGCGTACTCCTGCAGGTTGTGGTAGAGCTTCTGGTTGAGGCCCTCGCTGTGGCTGCAGCGCACGCACTCGGCCGACTGGCAGTACACGAAGCCGTTCTGCAGCCCCGCCGCGTCGGGGCCCTGCATCAGGGCGTTGACCGAGGCGTAGGCCCGGGGCTGCTCGCGGCCCACGTGGTAACAGTACCACACGAACAGGGCCAGCAGGCAGGCCACGCTGACCGCCGCCGTGGTGTCGCAGTCCCGCACCGACTGGATGCCGGCGGCGATGCAGTCCCTCAGGCCATCCAGCGACCAGCCCCAGGCCACCAGCCACTCGAGCGACATTTTGGGGGGAGCTGACGGGGGTCCGAAGCGAGGTCAGCCGAGGTCAGTCCTCGGGGGTCCCGAGGGCACCCACACCGTGCAGCCTAGCGCCGGGGGCGGGGGGCGGCCGGGGCCGGCGGGGGCATGGCGGCCGCGGGTCCTGGGCTGCTGCCGCGGGTGGCATGGACCGACCTCTGTGCCCACCGCTCCAGTCCCGGAGGGAGTCCCTGCAGGCGGCGGCGAAGGAATGGCTTGAGGTCGCCTTAGAACGTGGGGCGGGTCACCGTGCAATGATTTTTAGGCAATCCAAACCTGGGATTAAAAATAATAATAATAAACCGGCATCAATTTTTACACTCGGAAAATGCAAAAAGCCCCAGATGGTTTTATCAGATCCCTGTTGGAAGAGGACACACTTCTCCTTTTGTGCATTCTTCCCCCATTTCCCAAATCGCTGCTGGTGTCTAATCTGGGTCAAGTACTGTTGGATAATTGCAGCAGTCCCATCTGTTTTGTCATCCTCAGGAGGAGCTATGATCCCCACTTTACGGATGAGGAAACTGAGGCTCAGAGAGGTCCCATAACTCACCCCCAGCGAGGGCAGGGACACAAAGCCCATCTCACTTCAAAGCAGGATCTGCTGCCGCTCTCTTGTAAAGGAGGCATGTGATAAATGCTGCTTCTCCCTAAATCTCTGTAATGGAACTTGCCTGACCAGGGACTGAACCCTCACCCTCTGCAGTGGAAGCTGGGAATCTTAACCACTTGACCAGTAGGGAAGCCAACTCTCTTGTAGTTTTTATTAAAGAGAAATCTGGATTCAAAAGCATCTTACAAATGGCAAAGGCACTTAAAACCTCATGTTCTCCATTTTACTTTCTCTTTCAGAGCACTTCATCATTCTTGTTTATTTAATCTCTCTTCCCCTTCTGACACAGGCTGGGCTTAAATCAAGCTGGAAAAGCAAGTGGGCTCCCTGGGGTCAATCTGTGGCAGACACTGGGCATTTTCTGTCTACTCGCTTGGGAGGCTACCTACTGGCCTCACCATGGTATTATGAAGTGAAACGATGGACAGAATGAGGAGAGAGAAATAGAAACCCTTTCTGGACTCTGCCTCCAAACCAGACAGAAGCGTTTTACCACGTAGCTCACTTATGTTTCGGGCCAATGTCTAGCACACTTATTATCCTAATAATCTAAAAGATGATCAGAGCCCAGCTGTCTCATTGCCAGTTGACACATAAACACTATTGATACTATGTATAAAATAAACAGCTGATAGGAACATACTGTACAGCAGGAGAACCCTAACTAATGCAATGCGCTCTGGTCACCTAAATGGGAGGGGAATCCAAAAGAGAGGGGATCTATGTGTAAGTATGGCTGATTCATTTTCCTGTGCAGAAGAAGCTAACACAACACGTAAAGCAACTCTACTCCAATAAAACTAAAAACAAAAAAACCCAGAGATGTTTCCCAGTTGAAACTCTTTGCCCACCTTCTTTTTAATCAGATGAGAACAGCCAAGTCTATGTTCTACTACATGTGTAGTAACATTCCCTCATCTCGAGAATAATTCGGAAATTTTGTTTGGTACTACCCTCTCTCCGGAGAAGGCAATGGCACCCCACTCCAGTACTCTTGCCTGGAAAATCCCATGGATGGAGGAGCCTGGTGGGCTGCAGTCCATGGGGTCGCTAAGAGTCGGACACGACTGAGCGACTTCACTTTCACTTTTCACTTTCACTCATTGGAGAAGGAAATGGCAACCCACTCCAGTGTTCTTGCCTGGAGAATCCCAGGGACGGGGGAGCCTGGTGGGCTGCCGTCTATGGGGTCGCACAGAGTCGGACACGACTGAAGCTACTTAGCAGCAGCAGCAGCACCCTCTCTCCTCTCCCCCAGGAATAGAAGGCAACTAACAAAAACAGGAAAGCTGTTTAGTCCCCTTTCTCTGGGGACTAAATTTGGCCTAAACGTTCTTGCAACATAGCAGAAAGGTTAAGAACCCAAACTGGGCAGGTCACTCCTCTCTCTAACTCAGTTTGCGCATCTGTGTCGAGGGGAATGACGGGTTGAAAGTGCTTACGATCAGGTCATCATCTAACGACTTCTGTGACATGTGGACTCCCATCCCTATGAGCCAGCAAACCAAAGGTGGGCCGTCAGGGAAAGGTACCTCAGCAGTGAGAATTCCAGCAGCCAGAGGTAAACTCTTGTTGCTACACACCTCAAGAGACTTTTTCATTTGTCCCCAGACATGCAGAGCTATTAAAATGAAAGGGAACCCTTAGCTTCTCCTTAACTCCCTACTTTTTATCTTCCCAGCTTAGGTTGAATCACTTGACTATGATATTTAGTAAGTCAGAAACACACATGCTGAATATTCATGGACATTTTTTATGTTTCTAGGAAAAATACAAGAGTGGGGAGGTTAGAAGCTAAATTTTTGTCCTCACGCGTCCTCCATTTCCTCACAGATTCAGGAGAAAGGGAAAGGCTGGGTCCCTGAATGGAAAAAGCCCCTCCCCAACCCCGCCCGGGCCCTGGTCCTCGCTTGGCCCTCCCATCACTGGCAGCTGTTTCCTTTTAAATACCAAGGAAGGCAAATCGTGCAGAAAGGTGTTTTGCTTGCAAGCCTTCTCCCAAACAGAACCCCAGGATTCTTGAAATTCAGTGTGAAACTAACATCTGCGTGATAACAAGCACTTTTACTAAAAGGATTTCCCCCCTCACTGAGCTGAAGCCCTAATTGGAACTTTTACACCAAGTCTCTCAGGAGGAAAGGTTTTTCTTAAAGGTTCCAAGAGTGAGATGATGATCATTTAACAAACACCTGTTAAGTGTTAGTTCCCATCAGCCTTGCCTAGGGTTCAAATCAATCAAAATGAAGACCCCCGGGGACTGGGTGGATGACAGGGGCTTCTCTCTACTGGACACCTACACTGCTAACCCTCCCCACCCCACCCCCAGAAAGCCTCATTCTGTACAACGCCAGCCATGAATGCTCCCTGGGCTGAGCTCGAAGCAAAACACAGCAGAGGCTCCTGCTGCCCCAAACCCCAGTTTTGGACCCTGCTCACGAATTCACAAACAGTACCGAGAGCTCACGGAAGGACTCTTCACACCTGTCCCTTACTTTTAGCCAAACTATCCTGGCAGAACCTAAGCCCAGAAGTAGATTAACAAGCTCATGGCCGAAACGTGACACTTAAACCTTTACCTTTGCAGGAGATTGGCAGTTTATCAAGCACTGGTTTATTAACCATCTGACCCTCCTAGACCCCAGCCCTCCAGCTAGGAGGGCATGAATGTCACCAAGCTCCATCCCTGCCCTCCCCCCACCCACCCCCCAGCTCTTGCCTCAGTCATTTCCAGCTTTCTTTGCACATCTGTTCCACTGCTGTCCTCCTCAGGGAGGGGGACAGCTCATTGCTGGCTGTCCTTAGTTCAATAACTCCAGATCTTAAAAGTCACTCGGCTCTGGGGAATAGGGTCTGAATTTGTGGCCACTTTTGGGTGAACAAGTCCCATCGAACACAACTTCGGGTACAATGAATATCTAGGAGAGAGACTCAGCTCTAACCTGGTTAGTCCAGTTACATCACCAGTTCAAGAGGCAGCCCAGTGCTAAAGAGCTTCTGCTTACTCTCAGGGTATGGTCAGGCCACCCTAGAAGACCTCCAAGAAGCACGGCAAGAAGCGTGATGCATGCAACCAGGAGCCTGCCCAGGGCCAGCCCTCTGCTGCGGAGAACCCAAGACCTCTCCTCTTCACCTTCTGGGCCAGCTTTTTCAGTACCCACCCACTCAGGAGACTGGGGGGAAAGGGGAGGACACAGGATAGGTTAAGACAGATGGTGACCACCAGGAGGGCAGGGGAGGGACAGGATGAGGAATGGGACGATGAGGAGAGTATTGACAGGAAAAGTGCGTGATTAGGGAAGACGGCTTAAGGTGATACCTCATGGGACAGGTGAGGGAGGGTCACCACGGGAAACGGGGGAAGTGGGTGATGCACAGGGGTCGGGGGAGGAGAGCAAGCCCAGGAAAAGGACCAAGGAGGATGGTCACCGAGGAGGGTGATGCGGGTCGGGGGTGTGAACACGGCGGACAGGGTCGCCAGGGGCCACAGGGAGGAAGAGGTGGATGCCCGGGCCGCGAACACTGCCGAAGCGGCGGCGCTCAAGCACGTAGCGAGCGCTGGGCGGCGGGGGGCCCCTCCGCGGGGCCAGGATGCGGGGCGCTGAACATCTTCGGAAGCCGCACCGCCGGGCGTGGGGACCGTGGGCCTGCAGCCGCCCGGCCCCCGCCGCCTCCTCCCCGTCTCGCAGGGATCGGCCCAGCCGCGCCGCCCTCCAGCCCCGCAGCCCTGGGAGACCCCCGCTTACCTGTGCCCGGGCGCGCGGGGCGGAGGGGGCGGCCGCTGGGGCCGGGGCGACGCCGCCGCCCGAGGGCGCGGACGCCTGGACGCCCCCTGCCCGCGCCGCGGAGCCGCCGGAGCTGGAGCCGGAGCCGGAGCCGAGCGGGTCCCCTCGCCGGTGCCGACGCCGCGCTGCGCTCCGCGGGGACCACAACTCCCACAATGCCGCGCGCAGCCGGGCGGCTCGGGGAAGGGGCGCGGGCGGGGCGGGCGCGAGGCGGCCTGCGGGGCGGGGCCGAGACCCCCGGCGCCCGGCTGCGCCCCCCACGGGCGTGGGGTCACCAGGGGCCCCGACCGCGAAGCCCGCCTCGCGTGGCTTTGGCGGGCGCGGCCACGGCCCGGAGCGGGGAGACGCACTGCCCACCCGGCCCCAGGGCGCGCGCAGGCGGGGCGACCGGGCGTTAATTCCCCGCTGCCGGTTCTCCCTGGGTGCCCCTGTCCGTTCTCCCTCCCTGGTCCCTTTCTCTCTGCTCTCTGGTACTCTCCCTCCTACATTTGCCCCTCTGCTCTCTCCCACCTTCCCTCCCTCACTTCCTCATGCCCCTGACGTGACACCCTTCTTTCCTTGACGTATTGATTCATCATACACTTATAAGGCCTCTTAGGCCCTTGGAATGAAACCGCAAATCAGACAAGATCCTTAGTTATCACGGAAAGTGCATTTGTTCTATCATTACCGGGCAACCTCTTTGGAGAATGGCAACCCACTCCAGTATTCTTGCCTGGAGAATTCCATGGACAGAGGAGCCTGGCGGGCTACAGTCCACGGGGTCGCAAGAGTCTGGACACGACTTAGAGACTAAACCACCACCACCACCACCACCCTCTATGGGGCTGACCCCTGCTGCTGTCCAGGGAGCTCCGACAGGGCCCCTGCCTACAGGGAGTCACCATCTAGCCAGGGTAAGGGGATGCCCAAGTGATCACAGGGGAAGTGAAAGTCACTCAGTCGTGTCTGATTCTTTGTGACCCCATGGACTATACAGTCCACGGAATTCTCCAGGTCAGAATACTGGAGTGGGTAGCAGTTCCCTTCTCCAGGGGATCTTCCCAACCCAGGGATCGAACCCCCGTCTCCCACATTGCAGGTGAATTCTTTACCAGCTGAGCCACCGGGGAAGCCCCAAGTAATCACAGGTACAAACCCACAATCACCTACCAGGCTGAATGGTACCAGGACAAAGGACAGGACAGGAGGAGGATGCTTAACAGCAGGGCGGAATGCGGGGGTGGAGGCCCCAGGGACGCCTCTCTGAGCAAGGGGGTGTTTGACGGAAGACCTGTGCAAGACAAATAAGCCTACAGGGGCCACAGGTCGGGTCATTTGACAGGCACCAGGGAAACTGTGCACAGGTAGGTTGTGGGAACACCAAATGGGACTGCCAGCCCACAGGCCATCCGTTCTGTCCCAGAACGCACCTCTCACCTCACCACCGCCCCAGAATCCACCTCTCCCTGTCCCAGAATCCACCTCTCCTTGCCCCAGAATCCACCTTGGTCATTCCTAGAACCCACCTCTACTGATTTCCAGAATCTTCACCTCTTTCATGTCCCAGAATCCATCTCACCCTTGTCCAGGAACCTACCTCTACTGTGTCCCAGAATCCACTTGTCTCTCTCAAAAACCACCTCTAACCATCTCTATTAGAGCCCCAAATCCACATCTCTTGTGCCCCAGAATTTACCTTTGCCATATCTTAAAATCCACTTCATCCCTGTCACCTCCCCACTTTTCTTAAGTCCATAGGAGGAAGAACTTTTTTTTTTCACCTCTTTTATTCTACTAAAATAAACCAAGATGCATACATTGGGAAACTGTAAAATGCATCCAGATTTGCTCCAAGTGTGGGTAATCGACACGGGTATCAGATTTAGAAACATTAAACATGTTGTATCTTTTCACTGCCAGACTCGCAATGGTTGAGCCTGGGTAGGGTGGAGAAGAAGATAGGAGGGTATTTGGTGCCTCTCACATTCAGAAAGTTGCTCAAATTTAGACTTCTCCAAAGACACATATATTCAGTCACTGCATCACCCTGACAAGGGTGAAAAAGAAAACTATTTCTTCATAGTTGTAAATGTGTGTTCCATTGCTGGACCACACCATCTGTAGTACATTATGAATTAATATGGTCTATAAATCTCATAATTATCTTTGACCAGTGCAATTATATAGCTCTGTATTTGTTAAGAGTATTTATTTGTTCAGTGGCGACATTACCATACACACATTCTGCTAACCCTGCTTGCCATTCTTTCCTCTGGGAGATCCTGGAAGGTGAATTCCCCCACGGAAAAGGGTATCAGGCCTTCCAAAGGGGGCTTTTGGGTGAAAGCTCCAGAGGAATTGTCACTGCACTAATGGAGGAGTTGAGATGAAGGCCAAGTGCACGTAAATTGCCTGTCTTCAGCCTGGCTGTCACCAGCACCCCTCCTCCTCTCCCTGTCGTCTCCAGGGCAGTCATTCCCGACCCACTCTCAGGCTGCATACCCTATCATTATGCCATCTCGTGCACTTGTGGGGTCCACCCAGCTCCCTCCTCCTATAGATGGAGTCACTAGGGGTCCAGACAGAAAACATGCCTTGCTCAATCAAGGTCACAGCAAGTCAGTAGGGGGATATGTAGACCCTCAACAAATACTTGATTGGTGCATGAAACAAACGGGTATAGTCACTTTATAGAGCAATTTGGTAGCATTTGCTGCAACAAATATGTATACCCTAAGAACCAGTAATTTCACCGCTCTATATGTACCCTAGAAAAATCCTAAAGGAACAGTTATATTTTCAGGTTATATAACACTGTGTAGCTATTGAAAAGAGCTACATGTATGTATGAAAATATAAAGCTCCTGAAAAAATGATAAAGCCAAAATAAGAATTAAATAAGCAGTATAATTTCATTGACATAATACACACAAATACAACACAAAACCTCATGGTGTCTGTGGACACATACACATATTTATGTAAAGCGAGGACAGAAGCACTGGAAGAAAACCCTAGTATCTTCTCCTTTTTAAAACCTGAAATAACAGGACTTCCCTGGTGGTCCAGTGGTTAAGAATCTGCCTGCCAAAGCAGGGGACATAGGTCTGATCCTGGTCCAGGAAGATCCCACAAGCTGCAGGGCAGCTCAGGCCTGTGTGCCGCCAGTACTGAACCAACGCTCCAGAGTCCAAGGGCCACAAAAGAAGCCACCGTAACGAGAAGTCCCTGGAACCAGAGAGTAGCTCCCGGTTCCTGCAACTAGAGAAAGCCCGCATACAGCAACAAAGGCCCCTTTTTTCCCAGGCAAATGCTATGCATTTGCAAATATACACAAGTATTTTAACTTTTAAAAAAGAAAAGACACAGAGGTTCACTCTCATCACTCCTACCCAACACTGTACTGGGCCTTCTCACCAGTGCAATAAGGCAAGAAAAAGAAATAGGAGGTATTGGGGGGGAAAAATTATTCATAGTAGCAACAAAACTGTAAAGAACTCAGGAATGAATTTAACTAGATTGGGGAAGATAAAAAAGTGAAATAAAAGTATTGAAGGGCACAGAATAAATCATGAATAATGACAACGTATGCACAAATTCATGGATACCAAAGAGATGACACCATAAAACTGTCAGCTTCCCCGAATGATCTATACAATTTAAATCAGTTTTTATGACAGTCCCCCTATTTTTTTGTGCAACAAGATAAACTGATCTTAAAAAGTTTATAGAGGAAAAAAAAGCAAAGGGCCAAGAAAGCTGAAGACAAAATGAAATTACCTAATAAAAGATAAGCCAGGGATACGAGCAGGCAAGTCACACAAGAGGAAACACAAGCAGCCAATAACCAACTGGGAAGGTCGAGCATGCCCTCTGCTCATGAGGGAAAGACAAATTAAAACCACAATGAGACACTGCTCTGCTTTCATCATGCTGGTCAAAAAAAAGGCCAGCTGGTGCCAAGTACTGGTGAGGCTGTACAGCAACGGTGCTCTTGTATACTGCCGGTGGAGCGCACATTTGCACGCCCACTTGGCCCTCTGTCGGAAACTCTGAAGGTGTGCACAGCCCCCAGGGCTGGCATGCTCCTGCCACGCTCCTTCCTGGTATATATACGCTCCAGGGCACTGATTTTGAAACGGAGGTTTCCACTGGTGGTTGCGGAATTTATACAGTGAGTCATGACCGCAGTTTAAATGATAAAATAGCTAAGACAGTTGTCTTTTGTTTTTTAGCTAAGACAGTGTTTTTTTTTTGGAAAGCGTCCTAAGAGTACTGTGTATCTGTGTACATGTGAGTGTTGCACTGGGTCTCAGCATAACATGAATTTCGGATAGCTGGTGGCAGTCAGGTCAGCTTGAAAGCCTACCCACTAGAGAAGTGTTCAGGGTGGGACGTGTACAGGAATGTACACTGCAACATTTTGTGAAAAACTGGAGGTGGCAAGCATTCACGGGAGGAAAGTGCACACAGAAATTCATACAAACAAATATGATGCAGCAGTTAAAGTGCTCGAGACAGAGCTCAATGTTTCACCATGGATAAATCTCCAAAATATAAAGTTGAGCTGGAAAAGGAAATTGTAGATAGTATGCATAGGATGATAGAGATGCTAAGTGTGAACTCATGCAAAGAAGGCTGTTTAGGAAACATACATATATTTTATATGTTATATATGCATGCATAGATACACATTAGTGTTCACAGAAAATATATATATTAATATATGTATTAATAGTAAAAATCTTGCATGGGGACAATTAATGCAAATTGAGGGGGAGTTACTTCTGAGGAGGGAGTACAGAGGAGGAGAGGAGAGGAGAGGGACTGGGGGAGAGGGTAAATGGTGAGAAGGGCTTCAACAGCATTTTTAATGTTATTCCTTTATAAAAACCAAGGCCTTCCCAGGTGGTGCTAGTGGTAAAGAACCTACCTGCCAACGCAAGGGACATGAGAGGGTTCAATCCCTGGGTCGGGAAGATCCCCTGGAGGAGGGCATGGCAACCCACTCCAGTATTCTTGCCTGGAGACTGATGCTGAAGCTGAAGGCCAACTCATTGGAAAAGATCCTGATGCTGGGAAAGACTGAATGCAGGAGGAGAAGGGCGCAACAGAGGATGAGATGTTTGGATAGCATCACCAACTCAAGGGACATGAGTTTGAGCAAACAACAGGAGAGAGTGAAGGACAGGGATCGCAAAGAGTCTAATATGACTTAGCGACTGAACACCACAAAAACCAAAGCAACAAAGCAAAATGTTAAATTTTCTAAAAGTGAGGGGTGGGTCCATAAATGTCCTGTCATTCCCTATGAATGTTTAAACTGTTGTACAATTATAAATTATAAGGAGGCAATCTGATTAGGTGAAACAAACTTTGCTTTTAAATGTTTGGGTTGCAAGTTTCCAAAATTACCTGAGCTACTGGGAGATTTTCCAGAACAGCTATTTCAACTGTTTCAGCTTGGAGGTTCCTAGTAACCCAGTAAGGGCCAGAAGAGGGGCCGAAGGGAGTGGGTGACAGGCACGTGCCCAGGGTGTCTTAGTTACTTGCCTCTGAGCAGCTGGCTTTTCATTAGCTTCCATTTTTGGGCACCAAAAGATCCTAAGACTAAAATAAGTTTGTAAACCATTGCCCTGCTGCTGCTGCTGCTGCTGCTAAGTCGCTTCAGTCATGTCCGACTCCGTGGGACCCCATAGACGGCAGCCCACCAGGCTCCCCCGTCCCTGGGATTCTCCAGGCAAGAACACTGGAGTGGGTTGCCATTTCCTTCTCCAATGCATGAAAGTGAAAAGTGAAAGGGAAGTCACTCAGTCGTGTCCGACTCTTCGTGACCCCAAGGGGTGCAGCCTACCAGGCTCCTCCGTCCATGGGATTTTCCAGGCGAGAGTACTGGAGTGGGATGCCATCGCCTTCTCCGCTACCCCAAATAAAAGGTAGGAAGTACTGGGAGCAGGGTTGGGAGGAAAGATTGGGAGTTCGAGGTTAGCAGATGAAAACTCGTACACGCAGGATGGATGAAGAGAAAGGCCCTACTGTGTAACACAAGGAACTAGATTCAATAAATATCCTGTGATAAGCCATAATGGAAAAGCATAGGAAAAAAGAATATATATGTAAAACAATCATTCTGCTGTAGAGCAGAAATTCACACAACATTGTAAATCAACTGTACTTCAGTGAAAAAAACAAAGCTACAAGGCTTTGCTGTGGACACTATCAGGATAAGCCTGAGGCAGAAATCTTATAGGGAATGCATTTGCATCTCCCCAAACAGCTTGATCACACTGGATGATACACTCTGGTTGGGGAGCATATACGGAGGAGTAACTCTTATCTGCCCAGAAAGCAAAGCCACACTTCCGTTTCATCAAATGCCTAATGGGCTTCAAGAACACATCTAAATCACCTTGAGCAGATCCAATAAAGTGCTGCTAACATCTCCTTTGTGTCTGAACAGACGGTGAACTTCCTGCTTACAATGCAAAGAGGGAGAAGCAGATGTGAGCCTGCTGCTCGTGAAGCCCAGGAGAGCTTGCCGTAGACACTGGACTTCCAGTGAATTCATCAGAATTTCTTCACAAAGCCAACACCTGTTTCCGCCACTGTCTTCCACTGGGTCACCCCGTCCTTGAGCTAGCTCACTGCCTTCATCTGGACCACTCCAGTCATTCCCCCATCTCCAGAGGCTTTGAAGGGTAGGCATGAGAACCTACCAGTCTCTGTGATGGAAAGACAGACATAAGAAGCATGACCGGGTTCATAAACTCTTTAAGAGAACCAGCCACTCTACCCAACCTGGAACAGACTTCAACCTCTAAATGGACTTCAATGGGTTTTGCTCCCTTTCCCACCTTTAAGAGCCCTTCTTGGTGGTCATCAACTGTGATCAACATAGGCTTCCATTTCTGCACCCAGTGGGGGTTGATATTAAAATTATTTAACAACCAGCACACCATGGCAGCAACCATCAGAATGGATACAGACTATCAAAACAATAGGCACAGCCAGACCAATGCCTACAGACCTGCAGCAGCCTCAGACCAAGTGGTAGAGAAATCTTATCTTTGTGGAATTTCATCCAGGCTGCCTCTGAGCTCAGCAGCAGACACATCTTAAAGCTCCCAGCTAGAATGGAGAAGCAGCTTCTTGTTCGGAGCCCACTTTTCTACATTCCCAACAGTAGGAAGCCGTACTGCCCATCAGCTACTTCCAAGCTCTGAGAAGTCACCTGAGAAGACTATTCAGCACAGAATTATTGAACATACACTCTGCTGTGTCCACTGAACACTCAGCAGTGATCGAGTACTGGTGGCTTCTGGGTTAAATCCAGCACAAAGGTACGTTCAGTGTGGCCTGCATGGGGCTTTTAAAAATTGTCAATCTGAAGACAGAAGACCTAAATAGACACTTCTCCAAAGAAGACATACAGATGGCCAACGGGCCCGTGAAAAGATGCTCAGTATTGCTCGTAATTAGAGAAATCAAAACTACAATGAGGTATCATGTCACACTGGTCAGAATGACCATCATCAAAAAGTCTTGTCAAGAATAAATGCTGGAGAGGGCACAGAGAAAACGGAAGCCCTCCCACATCGCTAGTGGGAATGTAAATTGGTGCAGCCACTGTGGAGAACAGTGTGAAGGCTCCTTAAAAAATTGAACTCAGAGCTATCCCATGATCCGGCAGTTTCTCTCCTGGGCACATATCCTGACAAAACTCTAATTCGAAAAGGAACATGCACCCCAGTGTTCACAGCCGCACTATTCACAACAGCTAAGACAGAGAAGCAGCGTAAATGTCCATCAACAGATGAATGGATAAAGAAGATGTGCTACATACACACTCACACAATGGAATGTTAATCAGCCACAAAATGAATGGAATAATGTCAACTGCAGCTACATGGATGGACCCAGACATTATCATCCTAAGTCAGTAAGACAGAGGAAGACAAATAACCGTACAACGGAATCTAAAACATGATACAACGTGGAATCTAAAATATGATACAAATGAACTTATTTACCAGACTCACAGACATAGAAAGCAAACTGAAGAGTTCCCAAAGGGGAAGGATAAACTAGGAGTTTGAGAGGAACAGATACACACTACCGCCCATAAAACAGATAAACAAGACCTACTTTATAACACAGGGAGCTATACTCAATATCCTGTAATAACCCATAATGGAGAAGAATCTGAAAAAGTGTGTGTGTGTGTGTATAAATCGCTTTGTTGTACACCACAAACAGAACATTGTAAACAACTACACTTCAATTTAAAAAATTGTCAACTTTAAAAAATTAGGAGACACCACGTGCAAACCTGGACTTCCAGCTTATTTTGAAAAAAACCGGCGATTTCTGGACACATGGGGCCAGATTTCAGCAAAACAGCAAACAGGCTGGTAGGAGGCTTGCTGCAGGCACCCCCCAGTGTCGCCGCTCCCAGGACCAAGGAGGACAGTCACTTGCTCCCATCACTGTCTCTGCACTGTGTGTGTTTTTATACTAAGAACTAGTCCCTGCTTTCATGTCTCTGTCAAAAGTGGAAAAACAAAAGCCAGACCGAGAGAGCTGAATGATTTTTATTAGCCTTGGCCTCCTTCCTTGTTTATGTTACCTGACATGTTCCGTAGCCCGGAACACAGCGATGCAAAAAAAAAAAAAAAAAAAACCTTTAAAAAATGAATTTCTGCCTCTGAGAACTTGCAGGAGTGAGGATTAAACTTGACAAGCTTTGGAGCCGGCAGAGAGGAGGAAGGAACAGTGAGTGCAAAAGGCTTACAAGTGTGAACAATCTGGGCATGTTTACAAGTGGACACAGGGTGGGACGAATTGGGAAATTCAGATTGACATGTGTAAAGTAGATAGCTGGTGGGAACTTGCTATAAAGTTCAGGAAGCTCAGCTGGGTGCTCTGTGATGACCTAGATATGTGGGGGGTGGGGGTGGCAGGGAGGAGCAGGAGGGAGGGGATGTTTTATGCATATGGCTGACTTCACTTCACCGTACAGCAGAAATTAACACAACATGGTAAAGCGATGACACTCAAAGAAAGAAAGAAATGGCAGGAAGCCCACGTGGCTGGGGGAAGGGAGGGAGAGTGTGGAAGGAGAGGGGTTTGGAGAGAGAGCAGGCTCAAATCTTTTAAGCCCTGGGAAGGAGCTTGGGTTTTATTCTAAGTGGCCTGACCTGGGTTCTGCTCAACACCACGCAGGTTCTTGAATGAGTCTTGGTTACTGGTCCTTGTAGATCAGGGTAAGTCAGGGTGGTGCCAACAGCAGGGGAAGAGGAGAGGTGGGTCAAAAGATACCCAGTGCACCCTCCAGGAAAAGGAAACCACATCCCAGCGTAGATGAGGAGCTAGGCTCAGGCTCAGGGTCTGCCGACAAGGGCTATCTATGGCCAGACGTCTCCAACTTCAGGGCAGAAACGCCTCCTGGTTCCAGGAAGCCCAGGGATGCAAGCAATAAAAAAAATTTCAGGATCTGGTTTGGAAGATAAGCTACTTGGATGCGGACTCAGAACTGCCGAGAGGCACATTCGATTGGTCGGGAGTCCCTCGAGAGATGGCCCTGATCTGATCTTACTGGAATCTGCAACTCCTGTAAAATGCTGCCCGGGGCATGACTCACAGAGGTGATGTCCAAACCGCTGCCTCCATCCCGGCCCCCCAGGCTCCTCCCTCTTTCTGCAGCTGCAACCCGAGAGGCCTCTGCTCCCTCCAGGGAGGGGCCCTGGGACCTGGCGTCAGCTTCCTTGCTTGGCCAGCTGCCTCTGCACACTGCAGGTCACCCGGATGTCCTGGATTTCAGGGCAGAGCAGCTTGTTGGGAGAGTCCAGACAGCAGAAGTCTCGTCTCAGGTCAGGTTCCTAGAGGGAGCAGGTGAGCGTGTAGAGACACAGCTGGAAACCACCTGGGTCACTGTTACAGGCTCCTGCTCAGTAAATAAGCCTAAGGTGGCTCCTCAGACCTAAGTCATCTTTGCATTTCTTATTAACGAGTTTGGTTTTCATGCATCTGGGAATTTGCAACAGCCCGAACCAGATGCATGGGGGTTTAGTTGAGGGTTTTTTTTTTTGCAAGCTTCTATTTTGCTGTCTTTTGCTCTACATTTCCCCCTTGCTTCTACCTGTCTGAGGTAGTCATTTAACAGCCCTACCAGATTCTATCTAGCTGATTCCATGGTGGTGTGGGAGGGTGGCTGGGTCACGACATGTCATCAACTCAACCTACTGGTCGACACATACGCCCTCCCTAGAACTGCAGGGCTGTGTATTCCAAGTTCCTTGGAGTCTTCAGATGGCAAAGTTGTCATGGTTTTTCTTAACCTGAGATGCACTGTTGGGAATTTTTTTTTTTTTTTTTTCCTTTACAAACTCACTGCACTTGGTGGGAAAAGCAAGGAGCTTTAGACTCAGATCCAGGTTTGAACGCCCAACTCCATCCATCACTGGCTGTGTGGCCTTAGACAGGGGTTACCCGAACTCCCTGAGCCTCAGATGTCCACCTGACAGGCTAACTACCAACCTCATGGTATGGCTAAGGACTCAGTGGGGTGACATGAATCCCTTATACGGTCAGCTTTAGGGGAGATCCAAAATATCAGCGTCCTCCTGCCCCCAGCCTTCTTATTCCCACATTTCAACCCTTTTCATCCAGGCTGCTGCCCTCAGGATCTCGCTTAACCACAAGAGGAGTTGCTGTGATCACACAGTTCATTGCCCTTCACAGACTCCAGTACTCCTCAAGAGCTTCAGCCAGCATGGAGCCCTTGCCAGCCTTCTAAAGGCTGTGTCCTACAGAGTGTGATGCTTGGAGCACCGTGTTGATTTGAGAAATTGGAAATTCAGAGCGATGGATTGGAAGTACAGGGGGTAGGGGGGACATGGAAGAGACTTGGGGGATCAGAAAGGGCTGTGAAAAACCATGGGACCTGCTGAGAATAGCAGTGAACAACCCTGATGAGGCTGGGCAGCGGGTGCTGGAGAGATCTACCTGGCATACAAGAAGGACGCCTTCATACCGGCCAATGAATGAACTTGAGGGATGAAGAAGAACTTGGGGAATGGGCAAACCAGCCAGCAGCCTCAGGGCAGTTAGAAGGATTGGGTTTTTGCTCAAAGAGGACCTCCTTGGCCTGGGACATACAACAGCCCTTGAGTTGATGCCCTGCCTAGCTTCCCCGCAGTGCTTACCACCATATTGCATATTCACTGTCTATTTATTGGTTTGGCTCCTCCACTAGGATACAAGCTCCAGAAGGGCAGGGACACTTGGTCTCTCTTGTCCTCTCCTGCATCTCCAGCTCCTAGAACGGAGCTTGGCACACTGCAGAGACTTGGTACTTACATGTGAATATGTATGTGACTGAATACATGAGAGCCATCAAGGAGATGGGTGGGGATGGGAGGACCCTGGAGATAGATTTGCCATGGTTCCCAAACTTAGGATGTCTCAGGATCACTGGGGCTGGGTTCAAATGGGGATTGTTTGGCCCTGTGCCTGATCAGCTCAGTCTGGGGGGTCTGCATTCACCAGCTCTTCAGACTGTTCTGAGGACCTCAGATGTTTTGAGGGCCCCACTGAGAAAGCCTGGACTTGCCTTAGAAGCTGCTGGATTTCCTCCCATCTCTCCCCCTCCTGGAACAATCTTCCCTGAACTCATCTCAGAATCACTTTGTGCTATCCAGGCTCTCGCCTTAAACAGCTCTTCTATATACAAATCTTGATCCATCACCTTGGGGAAGCCCACCCAGAGTATCTTGAAGCAGCAGCAGCAAGAGCTTTCTCCAGATGGTTCCATTCCCAAATGATGCTCCTGGGCTCCCCAAACACTCCTTCCTATGAATTCTACTTGCCGGCACACTATGAAAATTAGTTATTTTCACCTTTAGCTGTTTGCTATTCAGTACTTCATGGCTTCTGGGATCTTATTTCTCAGTGAATTTCTGTGTCTGATCTGCCCATGGTAGAGAGCACGCTTGGAGGACAGGCTTCCGTCTTTCCCTGACTGCCAGCTGTCTGAGAGGATGCTCCGTGAATGCTCTTACCTCAGTGGCCAATTAGCAGCCACGGCCAGGCAGTGCCCAAGCGCCTGGGACGTGAAAATGATGATAAGGGCGATAACAAGAGCAGCTTCTTAGCTGTGCAGCCTCTGAGCACCTTCCTTTCCAGAGGACCTGCGACTTGGTAGAAGAGGAATTTTCCAATTGTTATGTAACTTTCACTGTTTCTTCCCTACTCTTTGGCTTTCTTTCCTGCCCTGATAACGTGATCTGTCCCTAAAGGAATTTAATCATTTAGCCTTAAGAAAAATATGCCCACAGTGTGAATCTTTCGGTGGATGCAGAGAGCTGGAACTTTGCAGGCAGAACAAACGGGGCGCTAATACCTTCACCTCTGCTGACTCACCTTCCACTGACAGCAGAAATCGGCAGGACAGATGGCTCTGGCCCTCTGCATTTGTGGAAATGTTATTTTACTTCTGTGCCCATTGCTCATGATAAAAGCAACAGCAAAAATAATGAAAGGGCCACCATGCCTGGCCGTCAGTTGTTGCTGGTGGGGGTGATGTATGTATGTATGTATACATGCATGCATGTGTGTGTGTGTGTGTGTGTTGCACCAAATAGTCTGATCTTTCATGAACATGCTTCCGACACTCCTTCAGTTTTTCCTCCCAACCCCAAACCAAAGACCCCTCCTGGCTCCTATCTCCATCGCTGGCCCCCACCGCCCCCCCCGCCCCCAGCACCCTTGTTTTGAATATTAGAAGCCAACTCTGATTTCCTTCCACTCCCAAGTGCTTGCTGCAGCCGGTGGACACGGCCCCCACCATCTCTCCCACCAGCATCCCACTTCCCCATTCTCTTGGTTACTGTGGCAATTCCCAGCTTCACCATTCCCCAGTCAGTATCCCCCCATCCATTCACCTCGTATATCACTGACAATTTCGGCTTTCTAAAGCAACTTCTGAGCTTCCCTGATAGCTCAGCTGGTAAAGAATCCACCTGCAATGCAGGAGACTCCGGTGCAATTCCTGGGTTGGGAGGATCCACTGGAGAAGAGATAGGCTACCCACTCCAGTTATTCTTGGGCTTCCCTGGTGCCTCAGCTGGTAAAGAATCTGCCTGCAATGTGGGAGACCTGGATTTGATCCCTGGGTTGGGAAGACTCCCTGGAGAAGGGAAAGGCTACCCACTCCAGTATCCTGGCCTGGAGAGTTCCATGGGACTATATAGTCCATACAGTTGCAAAGAGTCGGACACGACTGAGCAACTTTTTCACTTTCAAAAAATCCCTGGTTTCAAAGCCTCATGATGTACCCATGGAAAAGATATGCAGATTCATTGGCTTGGTTGTCAAGTCCTTCCAAGGGAGCCCCAACCAACCTGGCCACACTCATCCCCTCTCCTCTGGCATTGGTATTTTCACAGGTCGTCTCTATGTCCAGGGCTGCCCTCCTTCATTGCCAAGTCTGTAGAAACCCCGTTCACTACGCCAGGCCTCATAGCGTGACCATCAGTGGATGCGTCAGTGTAGTCAGTCCTCACTGTTGAGGGCTCCGGGCACGGCGCTAGGTGCTGGGGATTACAAAGATGAAAAAAGCATGGCCCCTGCTCTCAGCGGAGGTCACAGTCTAGTAGAGGAAAGCGACGAGGGAGCAGTCAGTAAAGCTAATTGCTTCAGTAATTCAGATTTCTGTGTAAGCAGAGAAAAGAGGTACCTGACTTTGACCTTGCTTGCAGGGCCAGGATGGTGGGAAGGGAGGGAAGCAGATATGGAGGCAGTGATCCGGGGGCAGTCAGGTGAACGTGAGAGGGTGGCCCAGGAGCCCAGGAAGGAGATGAAGCAAGCACAAGGGGCTGAGGGAAGCCCAGCCAGGTGGTCTGTCACCGGGGACAGCTGGGAACAGGCAGCACAGAAACCCTGGGCCTCAGCCAGTTCGCTGGAGAGGGGAAGCAATGGGAATTGTCTCCTGGCTCTGGATGCTCATTGGTCAAAGTTTATCCCTTGGGGCTTTGAGTCTCCATCGAGGCCTCTAAAGAAGCTTCTGGGGAGATCAGATCCCAGGTCCTGCTACATGAAGCTTCAGCCAAGCCTAGACGTGATGGGAGGTGCAGTCTCCACGAGGCTGGTGTGCCTGCGGACCTGGGTACCAGAGCTGCTGTGGCTCCTACATGCAAGTGCGGTGGACGGTGTGCCTGATTCCAGCCTCACTCGGGAGGTGGTGGGGGGCAGAGGTGGAGGGGGGCAAAAAAGTCAGCAATGGGGGCCGTGGAGACGGGTGATGGCAGCTGGGCTTTCCAGGAAGCAGAGCATCACTTCTGAGCGGTACCATCCACCTCTTGAATTCTCATTTATACTTATGCCTTCTCATGATATCTGGCTTCCAGACCATAATGCCTGGTCTCTTTTAGAAAACAAAGCTACCACATGGAAGGTAGATTTCAAGAAGGCAACTCTAGGGGGCAGAGAGATTAGCTAGGAGGCAGCTGCGATTATCTTAGTAAGGGATGATAAGCATCTCAACTAGGATGGTGGCAGTGGTGATGGAGAGGGAAAAAAGAACCTGGTAGATATTTGGGAGGCAAAATGAACAAGGTTTGATGGCTGATGGAAATGGGGATCTTATGGACTGCATCGTGCCCCCTCAATTCATATGTTGAAGTCTTAACCCCCAACATGATGGTATTTGGAGATGGGGGTCTTGGTAGGCAATTAGATTTAGAGGAAGTCACAAGGGCAGGCCCCTCATGATGGGATTAGTGCTCTTATAAGAAGAGACACCAGACAGCTAGCCCTCCTCCTCTCTCTCTGCCTGTGAGAACAGAGCAAGAAGGTGCCTATCCATAAGTCGGGAAGAGAACGCTCACCAGAATGCAACCATGCTGGCACTCTGATCTGGGACTTCTAGACTCCAGAACTAATGGGAAAATAATTTTCTGTTACTTAAACCACCCAGTGTATGGTGCTTTGTATGAAAGCCTCAGCTGACTAATACATGGAGGTTGATGGAGAAGAAGGAATTAAAGTTGATTCCAAGGTTTCTATCTCGGGTAACTGGAAGGAAAGGTGGCAATTTCAACTTGTGAAATGGAGAAGGCAGAGGTTTTTCTATGATTTGAATCATGGGAAAAACCAAGGGAACAAGGACACTGGTTTTGAACGACCCAAACAAAACCCAAAGGCCAGAATAGGAGGATGCAGTTGACATGTTTTTATATCATAAGAGAAATTTCAAAAACTCTCATTTGTCTAATTCTTTTTCGAATCTATTTTTGAAAAATTAATTAAAGGAGATGAAAAGAAAAATCTCATCTTCTGGTATGCCAACCTGACAACGGTTAAAGAAAAGCATTATCTTTCATTTCACGTTACCACCTTACAGAGTGGCTTTAAAAAATAGATATATAATCATCCCAGTTGCTGAGCTCTTTTTTAGCTCAGAGAGTAGGAGGTAGACAGGCATGCAAGAGGCTCATTTAGCAAGTGTATTCCCAGTTATGTTGCTGCATTGTCCTGTGGAGATTTAAACTCTGAAAACAGCAAATAGGCTTGCTGTCCATAACAAAGCCACGTCTGAATTCAGGAGCCCGTGGATCATGAATCTGCTTCAGCCAGTATCTCCCTGGGACTGATTTCTAAAGGGCAGAATCAAGACAGCATGCTGGGATCCACAAACGCTGTCAAGCCACTCTTATTATCATTCCTCTTCCATTGTCTTCTTTGCCAAGTTGTGCTATTGTTTCTCTTTCAAATCAGGTCTTAGAAAAACACATTAGAGGGACAGTTTTGGACATCTTGAAATTTCCAGCAGCTCTTTCAGTAAGTGCTGCTCTGTTCCCATGGCAACCAGCAATGTTTTGAAGAGGCAGTGACAGGTTCAGCACAAACCAGCTACCATGGGGAGTGCATGTCAAGTCTACCGGCTGAAGTCAAAGGCAGAATTACCACCTTCTAGGGCTTTCCTTGACACAGCCAACCTGACCTTCTAAAGAGAGAGAAACAGAATGATGATGATAAAGTCATTCCCCACCCCCACTTCCCGGCATGCCAGGTCTGTATTCGGTTTCTTTCTCCATCAGCAAGTTGTTCTGACTGTCTTCGGTACTCCCACTTTGAAGCCACTAGCAGAGCAGATGTGGGGATTGTGAAACATGTGTGATCGCAGTGCTAGCGAGAGGAGACGTGCTCTGGCAGGGGACATGACTCGCCCATTGGCTGGCATTTCCTTCCTTGTGGAATCCATTCCCAGGAAGCCTAGCCTGTCTTGCTAGGAAATTTCAAGTTGGATTAGTTGTTTTAAGTATTCATGGTTTTTATTGCATCATAAAAGAAAATACTTATGAATAAACCTTACCAAGGAAGTGAAAGACTTAAATGAGAACTACAATAAAAGAAATTAAAGATGATTCAAAGAAATGGAAAGATATCCCATACTCTTGGTTTGGAAGAATATTATTCAAATCACCATACAACCCAAAGCAATCTACAGATTTAACGTTATACGGATCAAACTACCCGTGGCATTTTTCATAGAACTAGAACAAATAATCCTAAAATTCATATAGAACAATAAAATACCCAGAACTGCCAAAGCAATCCTGAGGAAAAAGAAAATAGCAGGAGGCATAACCCTCCCAGACTTCGAACAATACCATAATGCATTACCAGTCAAAACAGTGTGCTACTGGCACAAAAAGAGACATATGGATCAACGGGACAGAATCAGCTCAGTCGCTCAGTCGTGTCTGACTCTCTGGGACCCCATAGACGGCAGCACGTCAGGCCTCCCTGTCCATCACCAACTCCTGGAGTGTACTCAAACTTATGTCCATTGAGTCGGTGATGCCATCCAACCATCTCATCCTCTGTCGTCCCCTTCTTCTCCTGCCTTCAATCTTTCCCAACATGAGGGTCTTTTCCAATGAGTCAGCTCCTCGCTTCAGGTGGCCAAAGTATTGGAGTTTCAGCTTCAGCCTCAGTCCTTCCAATGAATAATCAGGACTGATTTCCTTTAGGATGGACTGGTTGGATCTCCTTGCAGTCCAGGGGACTCTCAAGAGTCTTCTCCAGTACCACAGTTCAAAAGTGTTAATTCTTTGGTGCTCAGCTTTCTTTATAGTCCAACTCTCACATCCATACATGACTACTGGAAAAACCACAGCTTTGACTAAATGGACTTTTGTTGGCAAAATAATGTCTCTGCTTTTTAATATGTTGTCTACGTTGGTCATAACTTTTCTTCCAAGGAGCAAGCACCTTTTAATTTCATGGCTGCAGTCACCATCTGCAGTGATTTTGGAGCCACCCAAAATAAAGTTTGTCACTGTTTCCACCGTTTCCCCATGTATTTCCCATGAAGTGATGGGACCAAATGCCATAGTGTTAGTTCTCTGAATGTTGAGTTTTAAGCCAACTTTTTCACTCTCCTTTCACTTTCATCAAGAGGCTCTTTAGTTCTTTGTTTTCTGCCATAAGGGTGGTGTCATCTGCATATCTGAGGTTATTGATATTTCTCCCATCAATCTTGATTCCAACTTGTGCTTCACTCAGCCCAGCATTTCTCATGATGTACTCTCCATATAAGTTAAATAAGCAGGGTGACAATATACAGCCTTGACGTACTCCTTTCCCTATTTGGAACTAGTCTATTGTTCCATGTCCAGTTTTAACTGTTGCTTCCTGACCTGCATACAATTTCTTAAGAGGCAGGTCAGGTGGTCTGGTATTCCCATCTCTTGAAGAAATTTCCACAATTTGTGATCCACACAAAGGCTTTGGCATAGTCAATAAAGCAAAAGTAGATGTTTTTCTGGAACTCTCTTGCTTTTTCAATGATCCAGCAGATGTTGGCCATTTGATCTCTGGTTCCTCTGCCTTTTCTAAATCCAGCTTGAACATCTGGAAGTTCACAGTTCACATACTGTTGAAGCCTGGCTTGGAGAATTTTGAGCATTACTTTACTAGTGTGTGAGATGAGTGCAATTGTGTGGTTGTTTGAGCACTCTTTGGCATTGCCTTTCTTTGGGATTTGAATGAAAACTGACCTTTTCCCATCCTGTGGCCACTGCTGAGTTTTCCAAATTTGCTGGCATACTGAGTGCAGCACTTTCACATCATCATCTTTCAGGATTTGAAATAGCTCAACTGGAATTCCATCACCTCCACTAGCTCTGTTCGTAGTGATGCTTCCTAAGGCCCACTTGACTTCACATTCCAGGATGTCTGGCTCTAGGTGAGTGATCCAACCACTGTGATTATCTTGGTCATGACGATCTTTTTTGTACAGTTCTTCTGTGTATTCTTGCCACCTCTTCTAATATGTTCTGCTTCTGTTAGGTCCATACCATTTCTGTCCTTTATTGAGCCCATCTTTGCATGAAATGTTCCCTTGGTATCTCTCACTTTCTTGAAGAGATCTCTAGTCTTTCCCATTCTATTGTTTTCCTCTATTTCTTTGCACTGATCGCTGAGGAAGGCTTTCTTACCTCTCCTTGCTATTCTTTGGAACTCTGCGTTCAAATGGGTATATCTTTCCTTTTCTCCTTTGCCTTTCACTTCTCTTCCATTCACAGCTATTTGTAGGTAGCTACAAATACACAACTTTGTATTTGTGTAGGTAGTTACTTCCTTTTTAAGGTGAACGGTATTCTATTGTATAGATGCACCCAATTTTGTTTATCCATTTGTCTACTAATAGATATCTGTCTACTAACAGACACTCCATTTTTTAAACTGAATGAACTCTGGGAGATGGTGATGGGCAGGGAGGCCTGGCATGCTGCGATTCATGGGGTCGCAAAGAGTCAGACACGACTGAGTGACTGAACTGAACTGAAACTATTATAAATAATACTGCTATGAACATCTACATACAAGTACTGGTTTGAGTCCCTGGTTTCAGTTCATTTGGGTCTATATCACCTAGAACCGCAATTGCCTTGTCTTCTAATAATTCAGTGTTTACCTTCTGGAAGACCCGCCCAACTATTTCCACATAGTTATACCCGAGTTTCAACTTCTCCACAATCTCGCCAACACTTCCTATTTTCTGTTTACAATTATGTCTATCCTAGAGGGTGTGAAGTAACTCAATAAGTTTTCCATGTGCTCTTTCCCAAACACATGGAAAAGTTAAAAAAACAAAAACTAAAACACACCCCAGAACACCTGTGTTCCCTCCGCTTAGCTTCAACAATTTGGATTTGCCCGAGTAGTTTCTTGTGATGTCTTTCAACCCGTTCGTCCACCCTAGGAATTTTCTGTAAACTAGGAATTGTGTCTAAAAGCCTGACAGGTTCAGGTGAACCATCTCAACATTCTAAATAATAATAGCAGATGAGAGTACTGAGTACTTACTAGGCTTCCATTGTTCCACAGACATATTCTTACGGAATCTCAAAACGAAACAGCAGTTGTCTCTTTCTGCCTGGAATCCACCGTCTCTCTTCTGACCACAACACTTTGACTTTCTTCTCGGAAACCACCATTCCTTTGCTGGTCCTCCTGCTTAAGGGATGCAGACCCCCAACCCTTAACAGCAAAGAAGCACCTGATTAAGGCCTAACAACAAGAGCCACAGTGATTGGCCAGCCAGAGGCATGTGATCTTCTTGGGCCAATGAGACACACTTGACTAAGGTGTAACAAAAGTCTCAGTGATTGGCCAGCTAGAGGCACGTGATCTGCTTGAGTCAATGAGAGCCAGCTTTTGAACTACTCCACTTAATAGAGTAGAAGGCCTTTAATTGTAGTACTTTACTGTTCTTTTATGTAGAGAAAGTACTGCCAAATAGTTATGAAAGGGCATCATTTGTCAGATATGCCCTGAGTTCAGAAATGTGCACATGTGAAAACAAAGACTTCCCTTTGTTTTGTGGCAGATTTGGTAAGAATCCACGTGCCAATGCAAGGAACAGGGGTTCAATCCCTGATCTGGGAAGATTCCGCGTGCAGAGGGGCAACTAAACCTCTGGGGCCCAACTACTGAGCCTGCAAGCTGCAACTACTTGAAGCCTGCATGCCTAGAGTCTGTGCTCAGCAGTAAGAGAAGCCGGTGCATCGAAACACAGAGTAGACCCCATTTGCCCCAAACAGAGAAAAGCCTGTGCAAAAGGAAGGGAGACCCAGCACAGCCAAAAATAAAAATAAAAAAAAATTTTAACTGTGGAAAGTTAAAATGTCTGCCATCTCAGCCTCCCTAGAGAAGAGCTGTCTGAAGAGTGGGGCGGTGTTTTCTGGGGAGAATTGTTTATTTCGCCACGTCCTCTTTCCTCGTCTCTAGTGACTGGGAGTGGAGAAGGAAATGACAACCCACTCCAGTGTTCTTGCCCGGAGAATCCCAGGGATGGCGGAGCCTGGTGGGCTGCCGTCTATGGGGTCGCAAAGAGTCGGACACGACTGAAGCGACTTAGCGGCAGCAGTGACTGGATGACATGAACTGGGAGGATGCCAGCTGCAGTTCTGGATGCTCAGAGAACCCATCCAGTCTCCCCCAACACGTGCAGAAAATGCCCTGTACTCACTTACTCATTTTCCCTAATGACCAGGGTCTCTTGGGGCCCCAAATTTTCAGAGACTCGGACTCCATTTTGATGGTGGCAGGGTTGGGGAGGGGGCGGAGGCATTAGAAGCAGCTTCACAGTTCCCAAAGGCCGTCTGTGATGGACAAGACATTCCCATGGGGACTACGGGTGGTGGTTCAGGGCACTGGGAAGGAGGTCCCAGGAGCCACGATACCCCCAGAGATCTCCAGGCACTAGAGAAGTCAGAAATCAGAATGTTTGAAGGGTGACCACTCAGCTGTGTGATACTGGGCAAGTTACCCAGCCTCTCTGAGCCTCAGCTTCCTTATCTATACTGGTTTGCCACTTACAGGGTTGCTGAGAGGCTTGATCACAAATCCAGGCAGACTGTGGGTGCTTACCGCTTGTTAGCTGTCACTCTGCCCAAGGTCATCCAGACCTTAGGGCTCGGCCAGCCTTGAACCCAGGGAGGTCTGGCTCTCCTGGTGTGTTCTTAACACCTCCCCAGGATCCTTTCGAAGTCTACTTCTCCTCCCCCTTCTCCCCCGACTCTTGTCACTACCTTAAACTCACAGCTAAATTGTAACAGAAGAAGGTTTTGTGGCAAATGGCTCAGCAAGATTTAGAAGCAACTTCTGGGAACATCTGCGGCACATGTTGATGAATTCCAGAGGACAAAACTGGGATCAACTCAGCTCACTGCCAAGATTTACGGTGGGGGTGAGAGGGGGGGAGGCGGGGGGCCTGGGTGTGGAGTAACACCCACCCACCGGGACCTCCAGGGCCCTCCCAGACCCTCCAGTTGCGTGTCTTTCAAAATCAGGAAGCTTAGGATTGAGGTTTTTGTCCATGCTCTTTCTGCTGGACTCTCAGAGGTCAAAAGATATTTTCACGGAGGTGGACACAGGAGAAATCCAGCGATGGATGTGCGAGGCAGGTTTCCAGGCAGCCGGAGAAATGTGCAGTGCCTGACAATCGGTCCGTGGGAGAGGGAGCTGGTGCGGGGGTGATGTGGTGGATGGGGGCGGGGGCAGGATACAGGCAGATATCAAGAGAGAAACGGGGACAGGCGGAGAAACAGAGAGAGACAGAGGGAAACAGAGACACAGAGAAACAGAGAAGAGACAGAAACACACAGAGAAGGGCAGAGAGAGAAGCAGAGACGGAGAGACAAAGAGACAGAATCAGAAGGAGAGAGGGCAGAAAGAAGGAGAGGAGAGGATATTTATTAACTTCAAGAGAAAGACAAGAGAGAGCCAAGAAAAAAGAGGAGGAAAAAAAGGGAAGGGGGGAACTTGAGGCGAGAAAGAGATAAAGATTAAAGAGAAAAAGGACATAGAGGAGAGAAAAGCTGAGGGGAGGGGAGAAAGGAGGTGGGAGGGATCTGATTTGCCAGAGAGGCCATTTCCCATATCTGTCTCCTGTGTTTTCCCTCCAGCAGGAGGGCTAAATTAGCAATAATCTCAGGCTTGTGGAAGCTCCGTACTCCAGTCTAGTATCGAGGCTGTGTTAGAGGTTTAGGGACCTGCTTTTTAGCTCACCATTTTCTGCCCCAAGGTAGACCCCTCTCCCAGGCACTCAGTGCTCTATCACAGGGCATGACTTTGGGAGGACCCTGTGAGACATCTGTAGCTGGAACCGGGCATATGATTTGCAAAATGAAAACACAGACCCCTTGTTCGAAAATTAAGACTTTCAAGACATTGGCAGCTGAGCAGTAAACCAAGCAGGGGGTTCTTCCAAGTACAGGATACCTACCACCCCCATTTAGGTACTGCAAGAGAGTGGGAGAGGAAAGAGCCCAGGGCCTCAGGGAATAACAAGAGGCACTTGCTGTGGGCTTCTCTGTTGATTTCATTCATTCAGGAAACAGATATTTAAGACTGCTAGCCTGCGGCTACAGTCTTAACTATGGCAATAAACATCTTCATTTCTCAACTCTTTTCACATGCTAAGCACTTGCATTATTTCATTTTATTCTCGTTCATAAAAAGCCAACATGGCTGTTATTACTTCCAGCCCCATTTTATGAATGAGGAAACTGAGGCCACTGGTTGAAGTCCCAGGGCTATTAAGTGGTAAAGCCACACTCTTCACTGTCAAGGCCAGTCTGTCTCCTCTTCCAAACAGGACAGGAGACGTAAAGTGAGGCTCAGGAAAAAGGAGCGTCAGCTTCAGGATTTCTGTTGAACAGGGAGACTAGACCGACGGAAAGGAGAGTAGACTTTGAACAGGGGTAGGCGTTTTCACATAGCCCCGCACCCCACCCCAAGCACAGCCCGGAGCACAGGAATGAGCAGAGTTCATAAATTCAGCCTTTGATGTGCAGTGAAACTGTCAGGTGCAAGGAGTTGCAGTTTCGTAAGTCTGGTTTGTTTTTTGAAGTCGCTAACACACCATATCAGGTTCCCTTGCTGTGGGCACCATTTGATGGATATCCTCCAGAACGGGGTTCTAAGCCTGGGGGTAGGAGTGGGCTCCGGTTCTCCTGTGTTTGGGTGTAGCTTTTCTGGTGGGTATTCTCCCCAAGCAGATGTGGAGTCAAGACCTTTTGGTCCTTCCCTCCTCCTCCCCACCCAGCCCCCAGCCGTGTCCTCAACGTGTCTTTTGTCTTTGGGAAAAACTTTAGCTAAAGAATAAATTTAATCCGAGGAATGAGAAAAATGCAAAAGTAAATTAAAAGCAGTCAGACAAGACAAAACAGCAATTGTTTAGTCATTAAGCACAAAGACCCTCATTTCCTCCTCAAGGGCTATAGATAATATTCTGAGCCATATCCTGTGAGCTGTACACGAAACTGAAACCCACACCTGGCGGAAGAAGTTAACCACATGATGACCGGACTGTAGCCAGGACATAAGCTGCCCCAATTCCAAGACTTGGCCTCAAGGAAATAGGGACAAACCAATCAATCCTAGAAGTGAAGATTAACTGTACTTAAAGCAGTCAAGATGATGCAGGTCAGACCACCGTGTGACCAATTTCGAGAAGGCTGTCAGAGCTGACAGTGCGTTTCTGCATGTAACTGCCTCCCCCAGCCTATAAAAATTCGTGCCCACTGATTGTCAGTGGAGGGCAGTCTGCCTCTGGACAGGCATCCATCCTCCCCACTGGATGCCAGCATGCAAAATAAAGCCAACTTTCCTTTCCACCAACCTGGTCCCTTCAATGGCTTTTGAGCTGTGAGCAGCCGGACCCTGACTTTCAGTTACCAAAAATGACACTAAAAGGGAATGTTTGGGAGGTGATTCCAGGAAGCATCTGAAGGACAATAGGCAAGTAACCTTCAGAGGGGAAGGAAGACTATAGTGTGTTCTGAGCACTGGGCCACCTGATGCAAAGAGCCAACTCATTGTAAAAGACCCTGGTGCTGGGAAAGAGTGAGGGCAAGAGGAGAAAAAGGCAGCAGAGGATGAGATGGTTAGATAACATCACTGACTCAAGGGACATGAGTTTGAGCAAACTCCAGAAGATAGTGAAGGACAGAGAAGCCTGGCGTGCTGCAGTTCATGGGGTCACAATGAGTCAGATGCAACTTAGCCATTGAACAACAACTGAGCACTGGGAACTCTGGGGACAGCATAGAACATACCTCAGTTATTCCTCCCAAGGGAAGTGAGAACTGTGCTATTAATCCCTCAACTCCATCCCTCATTGGCTGAGAGCTGCTCCCAGGTGTATCTTACAGATGCCCTGTAAGCCACATAGAGCGTGTGATTCTTACCTGTGGGTCTTGACGTTCAGTGTATGAGTTATTACTAAATATAAAATACTATAAATTTTCATATATATATATGAAATGTGAATATGTGAATATGACTGCCTGAGTATGTTTGTTTGTGGGGAGAGGCAGGAACACAAGATCTATTTTCTCAACTACTTGACAAAAATAATGTTCCATTTAGTACTATATCTTTTAGTTTCAAGGGACAGAACCCAACTCAAGTTGGCTTCATCCCAAAGAGGTTTGGTTCAGATGATTCCAAAGGCCAGAAGAAGTGGGGCTGACTTTCAGTCCAATTGGATCCCAGAGACTCAACCACCTCACCAGGAATCGTGTCTTTTTCCCACTTCTGGGCCTTGTTTTTCTTGTTCTTCTTTTCATTGCCAGCCAAGCTTATCCCACGTGGAAGAAAGATGGCTGCCAGCAGGTCTGGGCATCCCTCTTGCAGCCTGGCAACTCCCCATGGAGATTGAGCCCACTTTGGGTCATGTGATCACCTCTGAGCTAATCCTGGAATCTGATTGGCCAGGCTGTGGTCTGCTCCAAGAGTCAGGCTGTAGGGTGGCTCCACCTAAGCACGTGGACTGAGATCCTCTCTCTCCCAGTGGCTCCCCAAAGTAAAATGGTGGAGCTCTTAGGAAGAGAAGGGAGCCTGTGTTTCCATTACAACCAGCATGTGGGGTGCTTTCTGCATAAAAGGAACTTCCCTTTTGGAAAATGTTGGGATATAGACCAAAATGTACCAGCATTTTCTTAAGAGATAAACAGTTGGTTACCCATGATTTGGGGATAAAATTGGGGTTCTTGCCTCATAATCTGATGAAATCATTTTGATTATATAAACCTCCCAGAGGAACCTCCAGTAGAAAATAGTTTAAAGTCAGGAAGGAGGGACTGTGGGGGAGAGAAACTGAGGCAGATTGAATACATCTCCATTGTAGAGAAGAGGTTCAGATGGAAGAGTCTCCTTCCAGGAGGGATCCCGCAGTACCACGGGTTAGAGTCTGACTGATAAGAAAAAAAGACTCTGAAACTGCTGGCAGAGTCTTTCAGATAAATAAGCACAGCGGTTCCCTACTGATTGTCCTTCACATTCTTCTTAGCTTGTGGCACGACATTCTGCTGCAATAAACAACCCTTGTAAAAAATCCTCCACCCCTGGTGCCTTGTATTTCTGTGGGATAAGTGGAATAAATTATGATTTCGCACACCATAGGCTATAACTCAGCTTTAGAAAGAATGAGCTGGAGCTTTGTGTAATGACCTGGCGAGATGCTCAGGATAGATATGTCCTCTCGCTATCAAGGGGGATTTTTAAAAAGCAAGGTGCAGAATTTTTTCTCTTTTTTGAGGAAAATGAAATCTCTCCTTTGTCTTTTTAGGAGCGAAGGGAATGAATGGTGTGGAAGGAAACCCATCGCACAGTGAATATTACTGTTTTAAGGATGTGGGACTAGACTTGAGAAGGTTATTAGCTCACTTGCTAGTCTGGTGGATTGTGTGAATTGTTTTAATCTGCCTGGGCTATTTTTGTACACATATATTTCACATGCAAGCAAAAATGTAAAGACAGAAATAAATATGTGGCATTTATGAATGACCTCAAAGTAACAAACTCTACCCTTTCTGCTGACCCCCGCTTCTGAAACAGTTGAGGAAGGAGGTCCAGGTTGGGGGTTGGGGAAATGAACAGGCATATCTTGCTTTTGCAGAAGAGGGTGGTAGGGTTGGTAGATAAAATATCCAGTTAAATGTGAATTTCACATAAAGGATGAATACATTTTAGTATAAGTATATCCCTGACTGCACGTTCCCACTGGCTCAGCTTGGGTCATGTGACCATCTTGGGACTAATCAAGGAAACTCTGATTGCTCAGAGGGTACTCAGGTGCTCACAGACTCAGAACTTACTTACACTACAGAGTTACATATATTAAAAAATCTGATTTTCAAATTTAACTGGTGTCCTAGAGTTTTATTTTCTAAATTCGGTGACTCGATGTGAAAGGAAGGAAGATGTCCGGTGGGGGGTGGGGGTGGTGAGCAGCGGGCCCCAGTTCTAGAGCGGGAGAGCGCGTTAAAGTTTGGGGAGGGAGAGAGATGAGGACAGGTGCCCAGGAACATGAGACTCTTGGGGACAGAACTGGAGACAGAGGATTTAAAATAAGTTTCCTTGGCAGATATGCCTCCCCTTCAGTTCCCTTGAGGGACCGTCAATAGAATTCGATTCTCACCAGGCTTCCCTGGTGGCTCAGATGGTAAAGAATCCACCTGCAATGAGAAGACCTGGGTTCAATCCCTGGGTTGGGAAGATCCGCTGGAGAAGAAAATGGCTACCCACTCCAGTATTCTTGCCTGGAGTATCCCACGGACAGAAGAGCCTGGCAGGCTAGTCCCTGGCGTCACAAAGAGTCGGACGCGACTGAGTGACTAATATTTGTGAACTTAGAGTGGTTGAGGGTGAATGAGCCCTGGGTCCAAGGTGAGCCCATTTTTTAAGCATAACACCTTTGGCCCGGGTCTGTTTCGTGGGCAAGGAGGAAGAACCAGGGACGTTTGTTTCTCTTTCTCTGTCAAGAGTCAAGGGCAGTGCACTCATCCTTCAAATTGAAAACCATTGTATCAGAAACAATGCATCTCATCGGATGACTTTGTCCACAGGGAATGACCCACAGGCAGTGACGCGTGCCTGTCCTTTAGGATTAGGCAGACCTTCAACTAAAGCCAGGCGGAGGTTGCCACCTGGTGGAGGAAAGCTACCCAGACCCTTGCAACCAGTCATACTTTGGTTGATATTCTTTCTTCACAAATACTTAAGAATGCCTGTGTCAGGCAACAATGTTGCCAACAGTAGTATTAATAGCATTGTCTTAAAATGGGAATTTCTGGGGCTTTCTGGTGGTTGAGTGGTTAAGACTTTACACTCCCAATGCAGGGGACCACGGGTTTGACCCCTGGTTGGGGAACTAAGACCCCGCCTGCCATAGGGTGTGGCCAAAAAAAAAAAAAAAAAAAAGATAAAGGACTTTTATTGTGTGTTTTTTTTTAAGTTGTACATTAAAAAATAAATAAAATGGGTATTTCTTAGTTGAATGTAAATAAAAACTTAGAAATGTGAGGAAATAAAAAATAGGTCTTTAAAACTTGTAAGCCATGAAATTCATATTAAAGCTACTTTTTCTGTCCTGTGCCATCTTTTAGGTCAGAAGGTTAGTAAATCTTGGACAGACTCATAACAAGGAGAGAGAAAGATGGGGAGAAGAGGGAAGACATCAGAGGGAGGTGAGAGACTTGGAATGGGAGGTTGGTGGGGGCACAGGAGCTGAAACATTGATAGAACTTTCCAGAAAGTGGCATTCATACCTTATCTTTGCTTTTAGGTTCTGCTTGGGTGAAATATTTTCTCTGTTTATACAGTTTCTGAACATACAGAACCATCACCTGTGTTCACGGAGCTGGTTTCCAGCATTATTATTCTTGGGACAGGTAGGTGGATGTTGGCGCCATCAGAGGCCCAGAGTTTTCTATCCACTTAGTATCTGTCCATGCTTAGTGTCTTGCCTTTGTCCTCATGCTGGAGTCTTTCATTGCACGATGGACACTCAAGTCCTGAAGCATCATGACTAGGTTCAGAAGGGAGGAAACAGGGAGCAGGGATGTTGGTGCTGTATCAGCTGAGTCTGTCCCCTCTTCCCAGGAAGGCAAAGACTTTCGTAGACAACCCTCCTTCCCCAGCAACACACACACACACACACACACACACACACACAGCCAACTTTAGCTAATGTGCGTTGACCAGAAGGAGTTAGAAGATCAACCCTAACACCAAAGGAGGCTGGGGAAATGGGTAACAGGATTGTCATAATTGAAACCAACCGTGACCTGTTGTTGGAAGATGGGCTCATGGCTGCTGTTGTTGCTGAGCAAAACTGAAGTTCTGTTAGCAGAGAGCAGAGAAACAGACATTGGATAGGGTGACTTTCAGTGTCTGCCCCAACATTCTATCACTTTTTCCTCCCACACACAGGGATGTAGAAGCCCCATACCAGGGAGCTTCACAATGATGTAGAAAGACATCTCCTTCCTATTGGGGTCCCTCACCCCAATATGCTGCTTATCATTGATTGAGTCAAGATTCAGACTCAGAGCTCTAGCTCCTAACCACTGCTGAGTCCAGCCAAACACCTCCTGGGACAAAGCCAAGAGAGGCTGACACTGCATTCAGGGGGTCCATGGGATAAAAGCCTGCTTGGGTTCTGGGTGCTCCAGGAGGGAGCAGCACTGCTCAGGCTGGCCTGCAGGCATTCCTACCCTGGACATGGACCAGGAGCCGGACCTCCTGCGTTCCTTCCCTCATGGACAAGCTGTGTGGACTTGGGCGAGTGACTTGGCCTCTCTGAGCCTCAGGCGCCACATCTGTAATGACAATAATTTTACTAAGAGTAGAGCCCAAATGAGAGACTAAAGGGCATCAAATAACTAGCAAACCCAAAAGAGAGAGGGCTTCCCTGGTGGTTCAGTAGTAAAGAATCTGCCTATCAATGCAGGAGATGCAGGTTCGATTCCTGGGTGGGGAAGATCCCCTGCAGAAGGAAGTGGCAACCCACTCCAGTGTTCTTGCCCGTCAAATCCCATGGACAGAGGAGGCTATCGGGCTACGGCCCATGGGATCACTAAAGAGTCGGACAGGACTGAGCGACTGAACAACAACAAATTTAAAATGTAGGAAAAAACGAAACGGCACGCAGTCAACAAATGCTAGTGACTAGGACTATAATGGTTATTGTTGCTGTACTATCCTGGGAGGGGTCTCACTGGTCACTGCCTTAGGGTTATCTTGCTTCTGGCCCAAGGCAGCCCGTACTGCTCAGTTTGAAGCGCATTTACTGGTGCGGGTGGGTTCCAGTCTCAGGGAGAGTTCTTGTCTCTCCACTACTGTTCTAAACCTGCAGGCAGTCGGGCCTGGGAAACAGACTCTCGGTTTCCGAAAGTATCCTAGGCACACTACCTTGTCTTCTTTATCTAGTCTGTCCTTCCTCCTCGTCTCCGTTCCAGGACTGATTGAGTGACAGGCCTATGGGTGAGTCAGCCCCACCCTGGTCCCGCCAGCGGCCCCACCCCCTAGGAAGGTTCTCCCCGGAGGACCTATCAGAAGCCCCGCCCCTTCGTTTCATCGCGGAAGATGATTGGACAGCTGCGAGGAAGGAGCACGCCCCCACCACCACAGGGATGCTACCGCACGTGCCTCCCCAGCCCTTTCTCCATTTGTTGTGAGTTGTCCCTGAGATCTAGAGCGATCTTGGAGACTCTGTTCCCCTAATCCTTGAGAATTACTTAAGCTTTGGATTCGATTCCCCACGTGGCCGCCGGAGAGAACATTAAACAGAGTCCAGTCCTGTCTCCCTGCTTGGGGTCTGTCCCCTTGCACCCTCTCCGCCCCTCTCCCACCAAGCAACCCCCTCGCTCCACCTTCCAGCCACACTGGCCTTGTCCTTCAAAGAGGACAAACTCCCATCGGCCTCCCTCTGCCCCGAGGATTCCCCAGCAGCCCGGTATGGCTCTATTCCTCTAAAATCACCTCCTTGATCGCTCACCCCCAATCCCCCTCCGCACCTGGCTCCTCCCGGCACTTGTCATTCTTGGCACGAATCGTGGCTTGCAGTCATCTATCAGGATTTCTCTACTTTCTTCTGGGTACCACCTGGAGCATCGCTTTGTCAAATGGAGACATGCTAGTGATGGTTAATTGTATGTGTCAACTTTACTGGGCTAAGGGGTGCTCAGCTAAGGCTAAGGGGTGAGTCTGTAAGGGTGTCTCCCCTAAAGATTAGCGTTTGAATTGGGAAACTGAGTTACAAAGATCACCCCCACCTAGGCAGGTGGGCATCTTCCAATCCACAGAGAACAAAAGGTGGAGGATGGAGAATTTGCTGGGCTTGAGGTAGAACATCTCTGTTCTCCTGCTCTTGGACATGGATGATACTGGTATGTCCTGGATGGTGGTGTGTCTGATGACGGCAGTGGACACACTGTTCTGCACTTTCCCAGAACCATTCCCGAGCTGGCAGTCCTGCCTTGGCATCAAAGTGTCAGTATGTGTCACCCCAGTCAAATCCCCAGAAGCAGGAAACAGTTCCCTCGGTGCCATCCTGGAGTGTTTATAACAAAACCCCCATAGCTTTGACTCTTTTTCGTTTGTTTTATTAGCATCAATATATACAAAGTGGAAAATGACTTCATTGTTTTAGCTTAGAAATTTTGTTTTGCATTTAATTTGGGCAAAAAAATGGAAATGAAAACTCCCCAGGAGAAAGCCTACCTACCTTTGGGGGCTCTAAACAACTCAATAAAACCTGACCTCAAATGACCCAGTGACCTCAAAAAGCATAGGAAAGTCAGACCCTTTGGGTCGACCCTAAAGAAAAAGTCATTTTTACCAAGGCTCACACTCAGCCTCAATCTACCCATGTGTTTGCCAAGTCCCGTCCACGTATACAACCATTTGGGTCACGCAGCCACTTTGTTTCTTGCTGGGCTGTTTGGCAGTTTCCAAAGCCATCAGCCTGAGGTTCTGCAGGCTCTCCAAGGAGCTGGCTTCAAAAGATCATTTTTTAAAGCATGTCTGTGGAACTAAGTAAGGATGGCCATCAAGTAGCGACCGGAATACTTATGTTGGCTAAATAATTCTACCCTCTACCCCTGAAAAAAGCAGAAGGATGAGTTCCAAGCTGAAGAGGATTGAGTGTGTGCCTTTTAAAGCACAAGGTGGTAGCTGGCAGATACAGCTTATACGAATTAGCATGTAATACACACCATCACATGCATTCTTTGAAGCTCGAAATCTCTGTAAACGTATTTCCCCGATGTTTTACAAAGGGTAGCTTGTAGGACGGTTCAGTCCGTTCTTGAGTTTCTCAGGATTGTAGCCTATTCAAAAATATTTAATCCCAGCAGATTTTAACATTGATCTTAGAAAAACAGACATGACAGGAGCTGAAGTGAGATGCCTGGTAAATTTTTGGCATGATTATCATGATTTGTTTCACCTTTACATATTACAAAGACACATTCAGATATTTGAGAAAGAAAAATAGACACCAACCTGTCCTTCAATCACACTATACCTTGTCAAGCTTGCATGATCCAACTTTTGGCTTAAACAAACTTTTAAAACATGGTTACAGGAGCTGTACTACTAAGACAGAACTGATACATTGGAATCCTTAAAAAAAAAAAAAAAAGAAAACAAAACTCCACCTCTCTACTCTTTCCAACAGCCAGTAAGAAAGCCTAGGCCATAGCTTGGCCAGTTTTAGGGAACGGGGTTAGAATGAAGATTTTATTTTTTGTCAGTCTGTACGAAAGGCAAACGTTTAGTGTTCACGTAACCGTAGTCTGTTCTAATATTAAATGTCATTAATAGACTTCTTCATTCTGGATGACCCAGGGTTAGGGCTAAATCAGCCACAAATAGATATCAAAGCAACGACTGGATTCTGCCTTTTTTTTTTAAAAAGGGTTTGCATTATTTGCATTGCTGCTGTTTCTCCAGACATGACATTGCTCACTAACGGTCTGGAACATTTCTCCTCTGGTTCTTTCATAGAATGGGGTGGACTCTGGGCAGATGGAAGGCAGCGTTTTATGGCCTCTTGCTGTGCATCATGAGTGCATGCTGGAAGGAGCAAGTGTGCAGGATCCTTTTCTGGCAGAAGGAAAATATAGTGGGCCTCAGACCCCCCGAGACTGAGGACCACGGTCCTGCTGGGAGGAGGGTGTATGTGTCTGTGTGTCTGCAAAGCCAACTGCTCTATTCTGTTCCAGAGGCTTTCTAAGCAAGCGTCCAAGACGTGGACTCCAGGCCATTGCCCCAAAGGCAGGGCAGCCTGAAAAGCCTTTCAATGTTTGAAAACTGGCTGATTTAAAACAATTCTAGAGAGCATGAGAAGGTGCCAGAGAGGACCCCCAAACCACCAGGCTGGTGCACCTCTCTGAGCCATCAGCCATCACTTGGGAGATGAACTAGCCTCACATGGGCTATTACTTCCGAGCATCCTTACCCCTTGCCTTCTCTTTACACCTATATTTAGAAAAAAAAATCTTCCAGATAATCACATGCTCACCAGTCCTATTGGGGTGGGGCAAAGGACCCTGATAAAATACCAGGATGCTCACAGGATTAATGAGCTGCTGAGAAGCCCTTCCCGGCCTGAAACTTCTCCTTCCCTCCTCATTGGAGTGCAAATAGTATGATGGGATGCCATGGAGGTTTTAAATCCCCTTTCCTATTTCTAAGCACCTCCATGGTCAAGCATTCACACCACCATTCAACATCTGGCTAGAGCTTCAGAGAACAGAAAAGCAGTTTCTTCCTATGGGACCCTCCCTCCAAAATACTTAAATGTAAGGGTCTTCTGAAGGTGCCACCTTGCTTGAATCTCCACTATTATAAGGGCTCTGGCGTTCCAGCATCCCGGGAGGGCATCAGAGCTCATCTCTGGATTCCTCCTATGCAACCCTATACCCTTTTAACTATACAGGCAACATTCCTCATGCCTCCAAAGCATGCAGATCAATCATCACAGCTTGAGGGTGGCCTTGCTGAACACAGTGATCGATTCTGGCCCTGGGGGCATAAATTACCTGCTCTTTCATCATTGGAAGAGTGTCACGGAAAAGAACATTTTATCCACTCCATTCCCTTACCCAGCGATCCCCCTCATCCAGTTCTTCACTGGAATTCAAATCGCTCATCTTCTCTGAAAACTTTCCTTTGTCATCTGTCACCTTTATAGAAAGAAAACATTTTCTTAGTTTGCCAGCAGCCAGGGAGGCTGGGGTGGTGAAAGAGAATGTTCATGTCACAACTTTGCTGCCCTCAGAGGGGCCAGGGGGGAAGAAGCTGGGGCGAATCCTTTGAGAAGCCCGGGAAATCGGAAGGATGGATGCAGACTGATTTTGGAGCAGAGCTGTTTAAGTCTCCGTGCCAAATTCCAACCCCAGTTAATCCAACAAGAAATACCCCTTTCCAACCTAACCTTAGATTTGTACGAAAACACCATGGGCATGGATCCTGAAGATGCATGCAATCTGATGCAGCCGTAGTTGCTTATGGGAGAGACAGCCTGTTGCGTTCTGTTTTTTTCCCCTCTTCCCTCAGCTGCTGCGTTTGCCGTTTTACAGGTCCTCCACCCGCCTTCACGACTGAGGCCGTGCCACGAATTTGGCTGCAGCTGCTATACATCCAACCACACACCTAAACTCGATTTTAAATATAATAAATACAGCGAAGAAAACAGTAAGTCTCCAGTAAAGAGTCTAAAGAAAAGCCAGCCGACACTCCGGGGTTTCCATCAAATGCCACATGGTCTCTAGATGGGTCTCTCGAGGAGGTTGTAGCTGCGTTCGTATTTGTACGTTCCCGTCCCACGTGGAGCTCTCTCTAGATGGAAACTTCGTACTCTCTGGTTTCCTGTGAGAAAGCGGAGCACAGATCTGGTGACCCCTTGTGTGGCAGAGGGACTCCTGGCATGGTTCTGGATCTCCACTCCTCCCTGTACCCAGCACTGGACAGAGGACTTTGCAGTGCTCTTGGCTCTGGCCTTGACCTGCTTTTGCCAGTGGGTTATGGTAAAGTGGGGCTTAAAGAGTGCATGTGTGTTTCTGCCTGTGTCTGCCCTTCTGCCATCAACATAAGTGGAACATGCCTTGATGGCCTCTGGCACGATCAAGATGCTGATGAGAAGATGAGAGTTCTGGACAGCAGAGTTGGGTCACTGGCCAACAAGCCAGTCCCAGATGTGTACGTGAGGGCTGCTGAACCAGGACTACTGCCCAGCTGAAACTAGCCAAAAACATTGTCCCATGGATCGATGAGCAAATTAACGCTTTTTGGTTTGAGCGACTGACTTTAGGGGCTGTTTGTTACTCAGCATTATCATAGTTCTAGGTGACTGATACACAAAAGTCTAATACACATAATGATACACATGAGTCTTAATAAGGTCTACTTTCCAAAGTACTATTTTTCGTCAGCTTGACCTTCTTTGAGGATTCAGAAACAAGCTACATATGTGTAAAATAACATATGACTTTGTCTTACCAGTGGCAAATCTAAAATGACCACAACATGTAGGCAGCAATCAGTTCCATTTCTCCAATATTCACTGAGTGTGTGTGATACACTCCAGGCTCCCAGGGCAGAGAAGGGAGATACAGGAAGTCAGAGACTTGGACCTGGAGGGGTTGCTGTCATATGCTTTAATGGAAGTCTGTATTTCCCACTGGGTCAACACAGATAAGCAATTCTGTCTGTGTTTCATGGTAGATGAGACTGTGGTGGGAAGACTCCAAGGTGGTCCTCATGATCCCCATCTGCCTGGCTTTCACATGCTTGTATGATCCCTTCCCCTTAACTGTGGACACAACCTATGACTTGCTTCTAAGCAACAGAGTACAGAAAAGGTGTTAGGATGTCACGTCTGTATTTTATATTTTATAGGACTGTGGCTTCCTCTTACAAGGGGACTCTCTCTCTCTCTGATTTTGAAAAACCAAGCTGCTATGTTGTGAGTCGTTCTACAAGAGGGACACACGGAAAAGAACTGAGGTTGACAGCCTACAAGAAACTGAGCCCCTCGGTCCAACAACCTGCAAGGAACTGGATGCCATCAGCATCCATGTGAGCTTGGATGTGATCCTTCCACAGTCAAGCCTCAGATGAGAATGTAGCCTCGACTGACACCTTAACTGCAGCCTGTGAGTCCTGGAGGAGAGGACCTGCATAAGCTGTTCCTGGACTCCTTACCTACACAATCTATGAAGTAATAAATGGGTGCCTTTTCAGGTTCCTAAATTTGCAGTAATATTGTCACACACCAATCAATAACCAGCGCAGGAGCTCAGAGTAAGTGGGAGTGCGAGAAGGTTAGCAGGGACAAGGAACAAGTCAAGTTTATGCCCCCCAAGTACTGGGAGACAATTGTACACCATCACACAGTGAATTTGAAGGGCTGTGATGCTGCAGAATCACGAGTAGTCTTCTGGGGTCTTGGGGGGGATCAGCCACTGGCCATGCCTTTCTGTCAGCGGCATCGTGAGCAAGAGAAAATTAAGCCTCTTGTTTTGATGTCCATGAGTTCAGAGCAAAGAGGGAGATCCCAGGGAGAGAAGGGAGACTGACTCACCCCCGTCTCATAGATGGGGTTGTCGAACTCGGTCTCCACGGTGATCTGGCTGTAGGGGTGGGAATACATCAGAGGCAGGCGGAGGTTGGAGTAGTAACGGCACCTGGAGAGAGGCGGTCAAGGGGACAGAAGTGACTTCTCCTGCACAAGGAGACCTCAGCTTGCTGGTCGTTGAGGGGGTTGAGAGCCCCCATCCCCACCCGGAGCCCTGCCGTACCTGGTGATGTAAATGTAGGCTCCTCCCAGCAGTAAGGAGATGATGAGGACAGGGATGAAGATAGCCAGAGCCATGTTTCCTCCTTCCAGAGATGTCTCTGCTGCCGCTTCTGCTACTGAACACACAGCCGGTGAGGGTACCCGGCGCCCAGCGCGGGGCCCCGCCCTCCCAGCCCTGCACCTACTCCAGGAGCTAATGCCGGAGTGGGTGAAAGCCTTCCTCCTTGGAGAGCTGTCTCCAGAAGGGAGAAGAGGCGGAGACTGGAGGAAACGGGGCTGGTCCTTTGCAACAGAGCCCAGACTCAACCCTGGATGGGGTGGTCATAGACACCACGGAGAATTACACGCTTTTAACTCGGCTCAGTTGGTAAAGAATCCGCCTGGAATACAGCAGACCCATGTTCGATTCCTGGGTCAGGAAGATCCCGTGGAGAAGGGATAGGCTACCCACTCCAGTATTCTTGGGCTTCCCTTATGGCTCAGCTGGTAAAGAATCTGCCTGCAATGTGGGAGACCTGGGTTTGGTCCCTGGGTTGGGAAGATCCCCTGGAGAACGGAAAGGCCATCCACTCCAGTATTCTTGCCTGGAGAGTTCCATGGACTATACAGTCCACGGGGTTGCAGAGTCCGACACGACTCAGCGACTTTCACTTTCAATTCGTTTCTTCTAGGGAGGGGTGAGGTGATTAACAGTTACAATCTGGTTAAAACCGAATCCAAGGGAAGACTTGGAGAAAACTCACAACGTGCTAACTGGAAAGGCAGGTTTGCTCGACTTCAAGAGAAGACAGGGTTGTGTCTAGAATGGCAGGTCCCCTCCAGACCTGCTTAATCAGACTCACCAGCAGAGGGCGCTGGGCAGTCAGGTCAGTGCGCGGTACCCACACGCCCCATGACACCCCAACTGTGCCAACTCGGGTTTGATTCTCAGAGGCCGCGGCTGCACACTCCCGGGTAACCCTCTCGGCCTCACCTGGAGCCCCCCACTATCTCCCAGTAATCTGCAGAAATCACAGGAACTATCAGAACTGACGGAGGACGAGATGGCTGGACGGCATCATCGACTCCACCGACAGGAGTTTGAGCAAACTCTGGGAGATAGTGAAGGAAGGGGACCCTGGCGTGCTACAGTCCATGGGGTCGCGAAGAGTTGGACACGACTGAGTGACTGAACAACAACAAAATGATAATTCAGTGTGGAGGTGAAGGGGGGATGGGGGTGTTTTCCCAGCAAAGCCCCGCATCCCTTTTGGACACTTGACCTCCGTTTTTCTCTGCCATTCTCTGTGGCCATGTCTAACAGAGCTCGGCCTGCATGCCAATCTATAATCCATTAACTGCCACTGTTTGGGCCTGAAAAATCAATTTTAATACCTATGATAAATGCGTGAGCACAGAACATCACAATGGCATCATGCCCTCTGAACATCATGCCCCCAGGCGTTTGAGACGTTCTCACGGTTCACAGGTTCTTGGAAGACAGCAAAGGAAGGGCCTGAGTTGAGCATAAATGCCCTGTTTTTCCAGCGGACTGGCTAATACAGGCTCTGTTCCTGTACACACTTGAGCCCCAGTTCCATCTGCTCGGATTAAAATGTCATCTGTTGCAAGAGAGTGCAACTCATGACATGTAATTCCTACCGCCCCAGATTCTAAGTGAACTGCGTATAGTCAGAAAGACAAGCGGCTCCAAAAATAATTTAGAAATCATCCAGTTGGTTAAACTTAAAAGATAGTTAATTTGTTTTGGCTGTGCTGGGTCTTCGCTGCTGCACAGACTTTTCTCTAGTTGCGGCGAGTGGGTTTCTCATTGCTGTGGCTTCTCCTGCTGTGGAGCACGGGCTTAGGGAGCACCATCTTCAGTAGTCCTGGTACACAGGCTTGGTTGCTCCGTAGCACGTGGGATCTTCCTGGATCAGGAATTGAACCTGTGTCTCCTGCACTGGCAGGTGGATTCTTCACCACGGAGCCACCAGGGAAGCCCTAAAACTTTTTCTTTTTTTTTAAACAAAATATTATTATTATTTTCTGACTTGAGTGGTTTTGGACCAAACTAGATAAAGGTTATACAGAACAGAACATTTTATGTATGAGAGGGGTTGAAAAGGGAAGACAAAATCCTGTATCACTTTTAACATCTGTTCCCCATTAATAAGTCTCGCTTGGTAATTTCTAACAAAAGAATAGAAAACAGGGACTTTCCCGGCAGTCCCTTGGTTAAGAATCTGCCTGCCAGTGCAGGGGCCAGGGTTCCATCTTGGGTTTGGGAAGATCTCAGGTGCCGTGGGGCAACAAAGCCCGTGTGCCACGACTGTAAGACTGAGCCTGCACGCCCTAGAGCCTGTGCCCCGCAGCAAGAGAAGCTACCAGGGTGAGAAGCCTGTGCCCGCAACCAGAGAGCAGCCTCCACTCACGGCAACTAAAAAGAGCCCACGTGCAACAACAAAGACTCAGCACAGCCAAAAATCAGAAACATACACACACAAAAACAAGGGGCGGGGGTGAGGTGGGGTGGGGTTGCCCAGGTATAGCTGTATTTGGGGGAAGCAAAAGATGGAGGGAAAACCAGGTCTCAGAGCATCCCCTAGGGAAGAGGTTTCCCTCCTGAAACCAGGAGTCTGCTCAGCATGAAAGGTGAGGCGTTCCTGGATTTAGTTCCTCAAATAGCACCACATGGTTGAAAAGTTTGACAAGAGGAGCGTGTCTTTCTCAGGCATGTGGACCCCCAGATGTTTTCCACTTGGCATCATGAACAGAACTGGCGTCTGATCTCTTTCGGGTCATGGTTAGGACCATAAATTGCAAATGCAATTTTTTTTTTCTTTACAATATCATTTGTTTTCAAATTAGCTTCAGCAATGTGAAGGCAGAATTTTTGCTTTTTTTTTTTTTTAAGCATCTGGATAAGGATTTCCAAGGGCCTTCCCTTGCTTTCTGCTCTTAGCTTGGTTAATGAGGTGTTTTTCTTCGTGGGACTCACCTTCTAAGGCGTGTTCAAAGCTGTCTTGATTAACTGAAAGAGAAAAATTGGAGCACTGGTTGGTGTCGGGTGAATTCACTCTGCTTGTATGAAACGAAGGTGCCCCCCGCCTGCCCCCCTGGCGCTCCCCTGCCCCCCGATTAAGTGCATAAGTCCATGCCCTGCTTTACTGAAGTTAGTGCTGCATTTGTCTGTTTGTTTGAAATCTTGGGCTTCTGGAATTAGTGGGAATGCCTGGCCTCATTCCCTCCCTATGTTCCTTAGAGAAGATGAGACATACGAAAGGAACAGGGCAGAAATCACTGAAGACTCACCACGTGTCAGATACCAGGCGTCAAGACCTTTATATATATTTGTGCTTAATCCCATTGGGTGCTTACTATTATCATCTCCATCTAACAGATGAGCAAACAGAGGTTCAGAGAAGGGAAGTGATTTCTCTGACACCACACAGCTTCTAAGCGATGGAGGCAAGATTTGATCCTGCTTGGCTTCCTGCGGCCTCTGCCCTTAACTACATAGTTCTGATCCCTTTAGTGTTTTTCAAACTTTGAAACTTTTCAGTTTTCAAAGGCTGATGGATGGTGAGGGGTGAGGCAGAAATCTCCAGTCCTCAGCCCAGCCAGGGGAGACACTGTTCTCCTGCTTGGAAATATGCATTTATGTGAACCTTTCTAATTTCACTGTTATTTTGTATTGATTTGGAATATAAGGTTTATATGCCATATTTTCATTCATTTATTGCCTTAGACTGGAACTCTCTGGACTTTGTTTATTCACTGTGCAACTTCTTTGGAGGTTGAGGATGCTGGAGGCTGGCATCTTCATGCTTTGGCATCTAAGTCATCATGATAACTGAGCACAAAAATATACCCACACAGGGACTTCCCTGGTGGTCCAGTGGTTAAAACTTCACCTTACAATGTAGGGGTTGCAGGTTCGATCCCTGGCTGGTGAGCTAAGATCCCGCGTGCCCTGTGGCCCAAAGGTGAAAGCATAAAACAGAAACAAGACTGTAACAAACTCAATAGAGACTTTCAAAATGGTCTACATCAAAAAAAATCTTTAAAAAATATACCCACACAGGTGGGGTTCAAGGATGGAAACCCCCAGAGTGAAGGGCCTTGATGAAAAGATTGTATGATAAGGTAATGAGAAGCGGTGACCCACCCCAAAGGCTCAGCGAGCCTCATGTCATACCTAATACCAAGGCTTCCTAATTAGAGCTTTGGTCAAAGTGACTCTGACTTCCATCATTACCAAGTGATGATAACAAAACCAGCTGAAAAAATAGTGTACTAACTCATTCACTGACTCCAGCCATCTCTGGAGCCAGGGCTTTAGGAAAATGGAAGGATTAAGGCAGATGTTTTCTACCCAAGACATGAATGGGGCCTTGACTGTGTGTCTGGGGGAGGGGGCACGTAAGCTTCCATGAAACCTTAGAAATGGAAGGAGATGTGGAGCCAAGTGTGATCAGTGGCCTTGTTGGGGGTGGGGGGAACACATGCCAAAAAGCAGCTTCTTGGACTCTTTTCTGGACCTGCCAGTGTGGCATGTTTGGGGGTGCATGTCTGAAACTCCAGGATTCTGAAGCTGCTGACCCAGCCACTGACTCTCCCTTAGAAGCCCTGACCTCAGTTCAGTCCAGTTGAGTCGCTCAGTTGTGTCCCACTCTTCGCGACCCCATGGACCACAGCATGCCAGGCCTCCCTGTCCATCACCAGCTCCAGGAGTTTACTCAAACTCATCTCCATTGAGTTGGTGATGCCATCCAACCATCTCATCCTCTATCATGCCCTTCTCCTCCCGCCTTCAGTCTTTCCCAGCATCAGGGTCTTTTCAGATGAGTCAGCTCTTTCCATCAGGTGGCCAAAGTATTAGAGCTTCAGCTTCAGCATCAGTCCTTCCAATGAATACTCAGGACTGATCTCCCTTAGAAGCCCTGACCTGGGCTTACCCAGTTATCTCACACAAAGGGAAACCAAGGTCGGAGGTGGCGGGGAGCGGGGCTTCCCCAAGGCCATACAGGTGGTCCAGGGCAGAGCCAGGCTGGAGCCTGGGGTCCCTCAGTCCCAGGGGGTGGCTTTATATTGGTGCTCAGTCATTCCTCCAACTCTAGACCATAAGCGATGAACCTCACTTATTTGGGGAAGAGGAAGTGATTTATTATTTCCTTACAGAGCTGGTGGGGTAGGTCTCAAGAGTGGCAATGGAGCAGAGAGACAAAGGCAATTATCTCCCAAGGCAGTGTCTTCCTGGTGGGCAGTCTGTCACAACTGAGGGGCCAGGACCAACTCAAACCTGGTGGGGTTTCAAAGGCAAGGAATTCACCATTAGCAGAGGTGGGTGCAAATCCTAGGCTTATCTCGTTACCAGCTGTGTGGTTTAGGGAAAGTCACTTAACCTCTCTGAGCCTCTCTGTCCCCATTTGTGAAATGGCTCACCGATCTCAGAGTAGAGTCATGCGGCCTCCATGAGGTGATTTGGGGAAAATCTTTTTTATATGGGTAAAATTCACATAAAATTAACCATTTGAATTCTGTGTCCAATTCAGGGGGCACTGATGACATTCAGTGCTGTACAACCATCACCTCTATTTAGTTCTAACACCTTTTCCTCATCTCAAACAGAAATTCAGTATCAATTAAGCAGTTACCTCTCCCTCCCCCCAGTCCCTGGGGCGTAACTAATACCAGTCCCATCTCTGTGGATTGACTTATTCTGGGTATTTCCCTCCGACTGAGTCTACACTACGTGACCTTCTGTGTCTGGTTCTTTCACTGAGAATAACTTCTTGAAGGTTCATCCACACTGTAGCACAGATTCGTATTTCATTCCTTCTTATGACTGAACAGTGTTCCCTTATATGAATATGCCACATTCTGCTTATCCATTCATCAGCAGATGGACACTTGGGGTGTTTTCATCTTTTGTGAATAACGCTGCGCTGGTCGTTTGTACCAGTGTTGGTCTGAATACCTGTTTTCACTTACTCTGTGCCCATACCAAGAAGTGGAAATTCTGGCCGGGAAAGTATTTTTAAGCCCTAATGCCGAACTTCATTAACAGGCATTTGGGGATCTGCTGAAGTTATGGGCTCCCAAGGAGAAACGTAGAACTGTATGTCTCTCTTCCCCTGGGGAGAGAATTCAGAGGATTTCTGCCTGATTCTAAAAAACGGTATTAATATTTTAAAAGGTTAAATCCACTTGCCTACAGCATTGAATGTATTTAGGATACGATTAAGAACGTCACACCTCAAAGATGCGAATAAGTGGACCCAAATCTCACTAGGTGCGTCATAACTTAATTTCAATGATTAGAAAGAGTTCACTGATTCTAAAATACATTTCCCCTCTTTTGCCCATCTCGGAGACGGGGGTGTCTTACAATCAATCACAACAGAGTTACAATCAGTGCCACCAGGTGGCGCTCACGATGCCTGTGCCTCTGCAGCCTTCAGTCCAGGACCAATAGCCTTCGGAGATGGGGGTGAGCATCTCGGGAGAACACCCCAGAGATGACAGGGGAATACCCATCACCCTCGGGAAACAGGTGGTTGTGAGAAGGGGCTGAAGGCGGCAGGAAATGTTTAAGCCATGCTGTCCAAGCAGGAGTCACAAACAGGCAGCCTCTCCTTTATGATAGAAATCAAAGCTCATTTAGGAAGTACAAACATAAATGCTAAGCACGGAGAAGGCACGGTGTCATGGTTTAATTGGTAGCCATTTCCTTTCTCAGCGGTGCAGAAAATAACGGTGGTGTCTTAGTTGTAGCGAAAGTAGCTCGGCTTTTTAAAGCAAATTTAGAGTCACTGCAAGTCAGTCCCGGCACCTCTGGATCCCTCGGTCCCCATGACCCTGGGAGGGGGCGGGGTTCTTTACCTTTGCAGACGGGCAGCGGCCCGTTCCAGTGCGATGGCTGTCCCAGGATGCAGCGAATGGTCACTTCGCCCATCAGCTCGAAGCCCTCGTAGCACATGAAGGTGAGGGACTCTCCAGGCAGGTAGAGTCGTTTGTAGAGGATCTGGTACCCATTCTCCGGCAACCCTGGGTTGTCACAGGCCAGGGACTCCTCCGCTGAAGCGCAAGCCAAAAGGAGTTCTGATGAGATGAGGCGAACCTTTGGGGCCTCCCATTCTGAGCGCGTGTGATCTGAGGCCAGGCTCTGCAGCCTCATTTCTTTGCAACCCTGCCTCGCACTGAACTGTCTCGAATTCACCTTTCCCTCTCCCACCTCTGGGCCTGGGTTACATGTGGGCACAGCAGAGTGTACTAAGCTGTGGAATCTGGGTTAAAAATCTGGGTTCTGCTGCTCGCTAGCTGTGTGACCTCCAGCATGGGCCACAACCTCTCTGAGCCTCAGCTTTCTCAATGGTAAAATAGTAGCAGTACCTATCTCACAGGGATTTGGAAGATTCAATAAGATAACGTGTACAAGTGCTTAGCATGCCCTTGAAATGTAGGTACTCAGTAAATTATGAACTCTTCCTCTTTCTTCTCAACTTGCACCTCACCTGCTCAACCAGTCTGGGTAAGTCTTGTCTTTCAACATGCAGTCCTCATGTCTCCTCCTCCAGGAAGCCCTCCCTGATGCCCCCTACCCCTAATTGAGTCACTGGTCTCTTGGGGGTTCTTCCTCCACCACAACACTGCCTATGCTGTACTGTATTTAATAACAGTCTCTTTCACTTGAGATGAGCCTGTTAAGGCATGCCTGAACCCTGTTAAAGCATACCTGAAGCTCAGGGCCTGGTATACAGTAGGAGCAGCATAAATGACCTCAAGAGATACAGTAGGAGCATCATAAATGACGCCTACTAGCTTAAGAATTATTGGAGAGTTGAACTGCTGGTTTAACCCATTCCAGGGCCAGCGTGTGATATAGTTCCTTTTCAGCACCTGGATGGAATGGACACCCAGCGAAAATTGCTCTGCATACAAGACTACAAATCCTGAAACATTAAAACACGTTTATTATTTTAAAAATTAAACTGTGGTAAAATCCACAATATAACATGGACCATCTTAACCATTTTAAGTGCACAGTTGAGGAGTGTCAAATATATTCCTACTGTTGTGCAATGTCCAGAACTCTTCATCTTCCCAAATGGAAACCGTCCCCATCTAACAGTGACGCCCCATCGCCGTTCCCAACCAGCCCTTGGCAACCACCATTCTACTTTCTGTCTCCGTGACTTTGACTATTCTAGGAACATTATGTAACTGGAATCACACTGCGTTTGTCTTTTTGTGACTAGCTTATTGCACTTAGCATGATTTCCTCAAGAGTCATCCATGCTGTAGCATATGTCAGAATCTTCTTTCTTTTTAAGGCTGAGTCATATTCCATGGAATATGATGCTTAAATGATGCTTACTCCTTGGAAGGAAAGTTGTGACCAACCTAGATAGCATATTAAAAAGCATAGACATTACTTTGCCAACAAAGGTCCGTCTAGTCAAGGCTATGGTTTTTCCAGTAGTCGTGTATGGATGTGAAAGTTGGAGTATAAAGAACGCTGAGTGCCAAAGAACTGATGTTTTTGAAATGTGGTGTTGGAGAAGACTCTTGAGAGTCCCTTGGACTGCAAGGAGATCCAACTAGTCCATCCTAAAGGGAATTAGTCTTGCATATTCATAGGAAGGACTGATGCTGAAGCTGAAACTCCAATACTTTGGCCACCTGATGTGAAGAACTGACTCATTGGAAAAGACCCTGATGCTGGGAAAGATTGAGGGCAGGAGAAGGGGATGACAGAGGATGAGATGGTTGGATGGCATCACCAACTCAATGGACATGAGTTTGAGTAAACTCTGGGAGTTGGTGATGGACAGAGGGGCCTGGCGTGCTGCAGTCCATGGGGTTGTAGAGTTGGACACGACTGAATGACTGAACTGAAGTGAATATTCCATTGTATAGAGAGACCACATCTTGCTTATTCATTCAGCCATCAATGGACACTTGGATGGCTTTCCCTTTTGGCTACTTTGAGATAATGCTGTTATACAAACACGGGTGTGCAAACCCCTCTTTGAGACACTGCCTTCAATTCTGTGGGTATATACCCAGAAGTGGGATTTCTAGACCGTATAGTAATTCTAGGTTTAACTTTTTGAGGAACCTCCATTCTGTTTTTGACAGGAGCAGTACCCCTTTGCATTCGCACAGAGAACCAAGGTTTCAGTTTCTCCATGCCAAATCCTAAAACATTTCTTTCCTCCTGGATCTTGCTTTGCTCTACAAAGACCCAGGCCTTTACACATCACAGCTGCACCTGCCATCCGTGTTTCAGAGAAACTGGCTTCTTTCAACAGCTTTCAGTGCTCACTTGATTAGCGAAACTTCTCAGAAGAGATGACATGCTGTCTCTTTTACCTGAAGGATTCCTGTAATATCTGAGTGATTTCTACAACTTAGAGGTATTATTCGCCAGCTTGTCATCAACCTGACTCTTCAGGCCCTCAGCTTAGAACATGGAGTAGGCGGTCTTTTATTATTTCATAGCTGGTGATTCTGTTCCACTGGGGGAAGAGGCAGGTTCTCCTGGTTGGGCTGTCACAGCTTTGTGCGTTGGCTTCTTGCCCTCCTCTTGGCTGGTTCCTGGCTTTACACTGAATTGGCCATATTGTGCTAGGTGGGTTGATGCTGATCCCTCTGCCCGAAATGCCCTTCCCCTTCCTATCTAGAGGAGAGTGCAGTGGAAAGGCTAAGACAGACCTCAACAATCTTCACCTGCCACATTAATGCTCTTCGTAGCAGGACCTGTGACTCACTTCCAACCAATAAACTCACAGGAAGAAACGCTGTCACTTCTGTGAGGATGTAACCGAAGACTGTGGTTTTGTCTTGCTAGCGCACTCTTGTCTTCAGAGCAACAACTGGCCATGTAGCAAGGAACTGAGGGTGACGGCGGCAAGGAACTGAGTCCTTCCATTAACCACGCAAGCTGGAAAGCGCCTCCTTCCCCCGTGCTGAGCCTTCAGATGAACCAGGGAACCCAGGGAAGCCGTTTCCCTGACTCCTGAGTGTTATCTGCAGTGCAGCAGAGTGGCCAGCAGGGGGCAGTGGCAACTCAGAAGACTCCTCGCCCACAAACTTTCCCTGGAATTTTCTTTCATAAATGAACGGATTAATGAATATAACAAAATAATTCACTGAGCACTTTCTATGTGCCTGTCACTGTCCTGGCCCTGGGGAGATAGAAAGTGACAAAGGACAAATTCTAGGACCTGGAAGCAAAGGACGATACGGCCAGCAGGAAGAGGAGAGGGAGCTGTGTCCAGCTGTTCTCGCCCGGCTTCATACGAGAATCACCCTGGGTTATTCAGTGAGCTGGCTCTGCCCGCTAAGGTATTTTAATCAGTCCCCCAGAGCATTCTTTTTAAAGTTCCACAGGTGATTCTAAAATCCAGCCAGCAAAGAAGACGTACTGAGGGCCAAGAGGCACACGAAAACATGCTTCACATCGCTAATTATTAGAGAAATGCAAATCAAAACTATAAGGGACCACCTCACACCAGTCAGAATTACTGTCATCAAAAAGGTTACCAATAATAAATGCTGGAAAGGGGGTGGAGAAAAGGAAGCCCTCCTACCCTGTTGGTGGGAATGTCAATTGGGACAGCCGCTATGGAGCAATATGGAGGTTCCTTAAAAAAAACTAAATATGGAGTTACCATGGGACCCAGCAATCCCACTCCCTGAGCATACGTCTGGAGAAAAGTCTAGTTCAAAAAGACACAGGTAGCGTTGTTTACAATAGCTAAGACATGGAAGCAATCGAAACGTCCATCAGCAGAAGAATGGATAAAGATGTGATGTATTTAGGGCTTCCCAGGCGGTGCAGTAGTAAAGAATCTGCCTGCCAATGTAGGAGACACAGGTCCAATCCCTGGGTTGGGAAGATCCCCTGGAGAAGGAAATGGCAACCCACTCCAGTATTCTCGCCTGGAAAATTCCATGGACAGAGGAGCCTGGTGGGCTGTCGTCCATGGGGCTGCAAAGAGTCAGAAGTAACTGAGTGACTGAGCATGCATGCATACGTGCATGCCGTGGAATTCTGTGCTCACTCAGGCGTGTTGGACTCTCTGTGACCCCGTGGACTGTAGCCTTTCAGGCTCCTCTGTCCATGGATTCTCCAGGCAAGAATACTGGAGTGGGTTGCCATTTCCTCCTCCAGGGGGTTTTCTCAACTCAGGGATTGAACCTGAGTCTCTCATGTCTCCTGCGTTGGCAGGCAGATTCTTTACCATAAGCACCACCTCTTTTAACTATTACAACCCCAAGACACACTGTTATGGCCGTCCCCACTTTATATCTGTGCAAATGAAGAACTGCTGGGGTATCCCACTGGGTAACCTGTCAAGCCAGTTAGTGGGAGAGACAGGATTCACATCCAAGTGGTCCAAGTCCTGTTAATCGCTGCACCAGAGAGCCCATTTTACAGATGAGGGACCTGAGGCTCGGGCAGAGGTCTCTTGTGAAAGGTACACAAGAAGGAAGTGGCTGAGTTGTGGTTTGATTCTCTGCCTCCAGAGTCAGTCTGATTCAGTTTTGACCCAATCATCAGTAACAGTGAGAAGAATTCCACATGGAATTCCATCCCTGGTAGAAACCAACCGTCTTCGAAGGCATCTGTGTTTATCTCCAGTTCCCAGAAGACGGCAGGAAAGTGACACGGCAAGTAACTTGAATTTGAAACTGGAGGCCAGGCTCTGCCGCTCGCTTCACGTCTCTGGACTTCATTTTTCCCCTGCCTGTTAAGTAAATGGACTGGACCAAGACCTCATCTGTGAGCTGAGATGTGGCTGGACAATGGCATTCCTCCTGTGAGGATGTACTCACACTTTGAAATAAGATTGTTTAAGGCAGATATTTTCCAACCTAGATGCTACTGACATTTTTGGGCTGGGTAATTCTTTGTGGGAGGGGGGTGGTCCTGAGCCTTGCAGGAAGTTGGACAGCATCCCTGGCCTCTGCCCACTAGATGCCAGCATACCCTCTCCCAACAACAATCAAAGATGCCTCTAGAAACTGTCACTGACAGCTGTCCCCTGGGCAGCAAATTCAGCCCGGTTGAGAATCACTTGTCTGAGGTCTAAACAATTCTGATGGTAACCCGTGTGATGTCGTCCTGACCTCTCCCAGGAATTCAAGTGAGTTGGACTCACGGCTTATAGACATAATCACCAAGCTACCCTCATGCCCTCCCAGCCACTCCTCTCTCCCCTTTGGTACAGGAGAAAATGTACATTTATGGAGCACATGTGAGCAAAATGCTCAAAATCAGGTTGCTTGCTTATTGCTATGAATGGTTTATAACACACTCTACAGTAGTGGAGCATTGAAACTGAGTGGTAATTAGCAACCAGTATTAACCGAACACTTATATGCTAGACACATGGTTATGAGCATCTGTATCTATGGTTGTCATGGTCAGTTTTTCTGATGAGGACACCAGCTTTGGCTTGTTTAAGTCACGCAGCTGACAAGTGGCAGGGCAAACTTGACCTGCTGGATTTGAAGTCCTGTGCACTTAGTGGTTCTGCGATAATGAAGGTTTGTTCCAGTTGGAGCTAGTGGTAAAGAACCTGCCTGCCAATGCAGGAGATGTCAGAGATGCAGATTCGATCCCTGGGTTGGGAAGATTCCATGTAGAAAGGAATGGCAACGTGCCCCAGTATTCTTACCTGGAAAATCCCATAGACAGAGCCTGGTGGGCTACAGTCCATTAGGTCGCAAAGATTTGGACATGACTATAGTCTAAGCTATAGACTTAGCACAGCACACATTGCTTTCACAGAGACAGGAATCTCTAAATGCTCGAGCCTGGCATGCTGGCTGAGGTGAGGCTGCTGGGGACAATTCATCAGTGGAAACTTTTACTATGGCCACCATCTGGCCACCAGGGTTCGGTCCAGGTCGGGAACTTTCCAGGTCTCGTATTTGTGGGTTCTGGGCTATGAAGGGCCAGGGCCTCTTGGGGGATCCCTACAAGCCTCCCTGGAGATTCCATCCAGAAAACCCTCAGACTGTGTCAGATCCTCATGACTTTTCACTGCCTCCAAAGAAGGGAGGTTGCAACGAAGCCACAAAGCGTGATAAAGAGCACGTTAGCACTGCCAACCATGACAAAGACAGTAACTGCAACAAATACTGTCATTTTTTTGAATCTGCTGGGACCGAGGGATACAACGACCAAATGGATACATTCCGGGTAAGTGTGTGACTCTGAACATAACAGCAGATCATTTCAATCAGCTGCAGCAAGTGCTGTGCGGCTATAGGAGCCGTGGGAGCAGGGAGGAGGGAAGCATGACCGTGCCGAGGCGGGCAGGGAGGCCTTCCTGGAGGAGGTGATGCTGAAGATTCATTGTTTTTCCTTTTACCAACTCGTGTCTCCTCCCACATCTTCAATAGATCCCAGGCTTCCTGACTATGCGGATTGTGTCTGTTTATATATCGCTGTGTTTTTTGCTGTATTTTCAGGACCTACCACCACTGTTCCCAAACTATGGACCGTGGTGCCCGGGGTGCCACTGTGAACTCATGAGGGTGCTGTGAGGTTTTTAAAAGTGTGGAGGAGACACAGTGACGCCTTCCAGCCCCATGTGAACTCCTACTTTGGGGAAGCTCACTATTTTAACATCAGACTGAGCTATGTCCTTTTCGATGATGCTAGGTTTTCTCTGGTTGCTCTGCAAAAAAATCAAGGTGGACCAGGAGATGCGGGTGGCAGAGCCCAGCCTGACGCTAAGAGGCTGAGATGTTTGGGAGAACCCAAAAGGCACACACATCCCCACAGTAGTAATTGTGTTATTAATTACAGATAAGGGGACGGGGGAGCCTGGTGGGCTGCCGTCTATGGGGTCGCACAGAGTCGGACACGACTGAAGTGACTTAGCATAGCATAGCATAGCATTATTTAAGAATGAAATAAAAATACGATCCTTTCTGTGAATTCATGGGCATTACTTTTTCAAGCAGCTACTAAGTTGTCAGGATATAGCTACTTATTAAGTGGTTTGGAGCTAACTGGTTAATAAGTGTAACTGCTAAGTGTTCTAGCCTGGGAAATCTATGAAACACTCCTGGCATTCTAGAGATTCTGTGAGTTGAGAAAGTTGGGGGGCCTCTGTGTCGGCATCTGCTTGCATATAAGAGGACCCATTAAATGACTGAGCTACATCCAATAACCCTGCCTGGTAGGAAGTAGTAATCCCCTTTTCACAGATGAGGGATCGAGGCCCAGAGAGGGCAAGCTACTTGCCCAAGGTCACCCAGCAGAGCCGGGGGTGGGTCTGATGGCAAACCCCAGACTCTTCCTTCTTTTATGATCTGTCTCTTCTTCAAGTGGCCTGGGGTAAAGGAACCAAGAGTGAGAACTCATGGCTCTGAGTCCCAGCCTGACCAAATTATGGCGTTGGTAAGTGACGGTCAACAGAGGCTGCAGACATCCTGAGCTTATACAATTTGCCGTCTGCTTCCTGATTTTCTTGGTGGAAGATCTTGGTCAACAGCAGAGCCCCAGAGCTCTGCCCAGGAGCTATGATTGCAGAGAGGTGAGGCGGGAAGATGATGCTTTGGGGGCCCCAGAGCTCTGCCCAGGAGCTACGATTGCAGAGAGGCGAGGCGGGAAGATGATGCTTTGGGGGCTTAGTCAGGCTTGAGCTGGAATCCTGAGCGCTTCCCTCGCCTGCTGTGTGACTTCAGGAGAGGTGCTCACCCTCTCTGGGCCTTCTCAGCCTGCTTTCGAGTGCACACACGCACACAGCTCATGCAGTTTTGTGAGGGTTAAGCGTGTGAATGTTGGGGAAGGGCTGGGCACAGCCACAGTGCCCATCAAACTGGGCTGTTTCTTTGGCTCAGCAGAGGAAACATCTTAGAGCTGCTTTAGGTTCAATAACCTCATTCTCATCACGGAATCCGGATGCAGCCTCCCCCTCATTCTGGGCACCTCGCTGCTAGACCCTGGCGGTCCTCCCGTCTCACGCGTCATCTCCCGTCAGCCCCGCCAGGCCTAGAATGATGCTGGAACCCCACGCCAGGTTCTTCCAGCATCTAAGAGGAGGACGGCGTGTCTCCTGACACCCAGCTTGACTTGTGAACTCATTAGCACGGGTGTCAGGGACGCCTTCTCACCAGAGTGCTGCGGATCCCGGGAGAGGCAGAGGCCCCGAGACAGGGGACTGCCTTCTGGGAATCCCAGCAGCTGCTGCGGCCCAGAGGCTCTTTGAAGACTGTGCCTGATGAGTGAGGGGCCTTTCCTTTCTTTTTAAAAAATATCTCCACCCTTCAGTATTTTTAAATCAGCAGCTATTTTTAGCTTTTCATCTGTAGGTCTCAGCAGCTTGCATGACTCAAGATGCTTCTGACCACCCCCCTCCCACATTGGGTGCAGTTCACCTTCGGGGCTTCCCTGGTGGCTCAGCAGTAAAGAATCTGCTTGCTAATGCTGAAGACCTGGGTTCAGTTCCTGGGTCAGGAAGATCCCCTGGAGAAGGGAATGGCAACCCACTCCAGTATTCTTGCCTGGAGAGAATCCCATGGACAGAGGAGCCTGGCGGGTTACAGTCCATGGGGTCGCAAAGAGTCAGACACAACTGAGCATCTTTCACTAACTCACAGTCACTGGGGGACATGAGATCTGTATTTGCTTCCTGGGCGGCTGTAACAAAGGTCACTAGACAGGGGGCTTAGGACAAAAGTCACTCCTTGTCTCCTAGCTCTGGAGGCGAGAAGCCTGAAGTCAAGAAGGCAGCAGGGTCCTGCTCCCTCCAAAACCTCCAAAGGTGGGTGATTCCCTGCCTCTCCCCAGCTTCTGGTGGTTGCTGGCCATGCCTGGCACCCTCGATTTCCAGGCGCGAAACTCCCATCTCTGCTTCTGTCATCACGGGATGCTCTCCCAGCGTCTCTGTCTCCATCTTGGACCAAAATCTCCACTTTACTACAACATTTGCTTTTATCGTGGTTGTCTGGACGTGAACCCACAGTAACTCCAAGGGCTGCCTGTATCTGTTTATCCAGTGGAAGAGGACAAGGACTTTCTGGCTTTCCAATTGTCCTCTGACAGCGACGGCTTTTACCCGTCTGAATGGCAGGACCGCTTGTTTATGTGGTCATGAAAAAGGTCCACGAAGCCTATTTGGAAGACTCGTGAGAAGTGATAAAACATAGCCGCTGGAGCGGAAAGCCACGTCCTTAAGCCCTTTGCATCAGATGTAGATGAAGTGAAATGAAAGTCGCTCAGTCGTGTCTGACTCTTTGCGATCCCATGGACTATAGAGTCATGGAACTCTCCAGGCCAGAATACTGGAGTGGGTAGCCTTTCCCTTCTCCAGGGGATCTTCCCAACCCAGGGATTGAACCCAGGTCTCCTGCACTGCAGGCAGATTCTTTACCAGCTGAGCCCCCAGGGAAGCCCCCAGGTGTAGATGAGTTTACAATAAACATAAATAATCAACATCTACCTTCTTGGTGTTCTAACTCTTGATTCTCCAATACTATCGGAGGCCTCAGTGTGGCTCTGGGAGCTTGGGCTGGCTGTGGATCTGCTTGAAACACACTCACGCAAGACAGTGCACAAACAGCAGTGTTGCCGATGCCTCTGAATCCCAGACATTGCGTGAGGCTTTGAGCCTTCTGCGGAGCCTCTGCTGCTGCTGCTGCTGTCACTTCAGTCGTGTCCGACTCTGTGCGACCCCACAGACGGCAGCCCACCAGGCTCCCCCATCCCTGGGATTCTCCAGGCAAGAACACTGGAGTGGGTTGCCATTTCCTTCTCCAATGCGGGGAAAGTGAAAAGTGAAAGTGAAGTCGCTCAGTCGTGTCTGACTTTTAGCAACACCATGGACTGCAGCCTACCAGGCTCCTCCATCCATGGGATTTTCCAGGCAAGAGTACTGGAGTGGGGTGCCATTGCCTTCTCTGCTGCGGAGCCTCAGGCTTTCCTTAAGCAATGGGTCCCATCCCTCTCAGCACAGCAGAATCCCTGGGGAGCTTCTGAAACTCAGGCTGCACCCCAGACCTACAGCGTCCGGATCTCCAGGGAGTTTTCAGACATTCTAGACGATTCCCACGCGCTCCTGAGGCTGAGACCTCCAGACCCCTGCTCTCCACCTCCTCTGCCTGGTGAGAATATGGTGTTACTCTTCCATTCTCAGAGTGACCTTAGGAGCCTTTTTGGGGTTTTTATGGTAGAGAAACCCCCAAAGAGTTTTTTTTTAAAGCCAAACATTTGTTTTGATGGCTCCGTAGAGGAGGCCAAAGAGTTTAAATCCACTCTATTTACTGCCCTGTGGATGCTTGATTTTAAGCACGCAGGGTCAGGCCGGTCTGGGTTTGCCTCTGGCCTCCTGCATAACTAACTAGGCTGTGTGACCTGGGGCAACGATTTCATCTCTCTGAACCTCAGTATCTTCTTCAGAAGATGGAGACAGTACTGCTGTGTTCACAAAGCTACTAGAGGAGGAAGAGAGGGAATTCTGGTAAAGGAATCAACCAGTGTGTGTGTGCACGCGCGTGTGTGTGTGTGTATGTGTTAGTCGTGTCTCTTTGGGACTCCATGGGTTGTAGTGTGTGTGTGTGTGTGTGTGTGTATGTTAGTGGCTCAGTCGTGTCCAACTCTTTGGGATGCCATGGGCTGTAGCGTGTGTGTGTGAGTGTATATGTATGTGTTAGCTGCTCAGTCATGTCAGGCTCTTTGGGACTCCATGGGCTATAGCGTGTGTGTCTGTGTGTGTGTGTGTGTGTGTGTGTGTTAGTCACTCAGTTGTGTCCGACTCTTTGGGACTCCATGGATTGTAGCCCGCCAGGCTCCTCTGTCCATGGAATTCTCCAGGTAAGAATATTGGAGTGGGCTGCCATTCCTTTCTCAGGGGATCTTCCAGAACCAGGGATCGAACCAGGGTCTCCTGCATTGCAGGCAGACTCAGCGCAGTGCCTGATAACTCACTGTAAATCTTAACCATATGATAATGTTTACCATAAATGTTGGAGTAGCAGCACCCTCAATCCTGTGAGCTGTGGTCATAGGACGGTAATCATAATAAATGCTCCCAACAGTGGGTGCTGCCTCCTCACAGCCCAGCCCTCCACCAGTAAGAAAAGGAAGCCAGCCCTCCCGGCAGGGTCCCCCGGGGGCTCAAGTCAGTGTGGAGGACTCACAAACACAGTGGGGCAGGCGAGAGGTCCAGATGGGGGTGCCGGTCTCGCGGCTATAGCAGGTCAGGAGCGAGCTCCCCTCCAGCACGAAGCCCGGGTTGCAGGTGTACTGGATGGTGGTGCCCACCAGCAGCACGGGGTCAGAAATCAAGCGGGTCGAGTGGTCCACTTCCCCGGGGTCGGTGCAGTACATGACTGTGCGAGACAGATCAGACCAGGCGGCGTTAGGGCCACACGACCATCGGTTTGCTGAGAACTACAGAACGATCTGGAACACTTCCCCACTTAGTTTTTTCCTCATTTGAAAGACAATGCATGTGGCTGGAGAATAGGCCAGGACAAAAGAGACTTGATTTTAATTTCGCTTTTAAGAATTGGCGCTCCCGAGAAATGTTTGTGCCAGGGTCCGAGGACCCGTATGCAAGGTTGCACACTGCACCTAATGGTATTTGTAATGGAGGGATTTACCGTCTGATGACCTAAAGGGAAAAAAAGCCAAGACGGCTCTTACTTTTCTCGCAGAATGGGGGGTCACTGCTCCAGCTGAGGTCCCACTGGCAGGTGAGGGTGTCGCTCCCCACGATGTCGTAGCCGGGGTCACACTGGTAGGTGATTCGGGCCCCCCTCACGAGCTCCGTGTGGGAAGTGGTTTTCCAGCCGTTCTGGATCTCGGGCAAATCAGAGCAGGAGTCGTTCCTCGACACCTCTTTAAAACAAAAATGTCATCCTTAGATGCGAAGGTGGCCTCTCTGTTGGGGGTTTGTTTTATGAATGTCAGAGGGAAGAGCAAATAGAAGATGAGGCCTCTGGAAATATGCAATACAACTTCTGAAACCTGGCAGGAGCTCTTAACCTGCAGGAACTCTTAACCTGCAGGAACTCTTCTAGAGGGGGCTTTTACGATGACTTTTTCCCACTGTGGATGTGCGACCTCCAGCCCCAGTCAAGCCTTCGGATGACAGCAGCTTCAGCTGACATCCTGACCACAACCTCATGAGAGATCCCAACTCAAGACCACTCAGTGTGAGCTCCTCAACTCTTGACTCACAGCAACTGTGAGGCAGTAAACATTTATGGCTAATTTGGGCATGGGGAGTCATCTGTCACATAGCAGTAGGTTGCTCCTGTCCTCAGCCTTGGGCTTCCCAGGAGGCTCAGTGGTAAGGAATCCGTCTGCCAACGCAGGAGAGACAGGTTCCATCCTGGGGTTGGGAAGATGCCCTGGAGAAGGAAATGGCAACCCACTCCAAAATTCTTGCCTGGGAAATCCCATGGACAGAGAAGCCTGGTGGGCTACAGTTCACAGGATCACAACAGTCGGACATGACTAAGCATGCATACATGCACATGGCCTCAACCTCATCCTAAGAAATGTCCATAGATCTATGGGCTTGATGGATTAGCCACATACATTTTTTGTACTGCAGATTGAGACAAACATGTAACTATTAAGATAGAATAACTATTGGTTGCATTCTTCAGATCCCATTGCCTGCCATCAGTGAACATTAACCACACTCCAGAAAATGCTACACACAGCTTATCATCACACAGTCTTCCTCCAGAATAACTCTGTTTTCCTCCTGCCAACCTTTGTTACTAAGGTAGCAATCCAAAGCCCACCACTACGACTCTCACTTCAGAGTGCCCACTGCACAGATTTTGAGACAAGAGCTAATTACACCATATAATTAATTTGCGGCTCTTCTGTGCTTCTGGGGGAAGCAAAGCACCTCCTCTGTCTGCGGGAAAGTCATTCTGAGAAACAAGCAATGGTTTTTCCCCGGGATTTCATCATGATTTTATTTGAGGGAAGGAGATCTCCTGGGTGTCTGCGAGAAGGAGGGGAGCGGGAAATGGCTTCTAGAATTGCCTGGTGGGGAGCAGAAGCCTCTATTTTTAGGCCTTTGAAAAATCAGCCAAGCCCTGGATTTGGGACACAGCTGCAAAAGCTCAGACTCTGGATGAAAGAGGAGAAATGGGGGCAAAGACGGAATCTGCGGTCTGCCTTGTGCCAAGAGTTTTGAGACAGAACGATTTGCTTGCCTGACTTATTTTTTTGCATCTTTTTTTTTTTTTTAAATATTTATACTTTAATTAGAGTACAATTGCTTGACAATGTCATGTTAGTTTCTGCTGTACAACAGCGTGAATCGGCTATATGCACACATATATATCCCTTCCCTCAAGAGCCTCCCTCCCGCCCCTCTAGGCTGTCACTGAGCACGAGTGGAGCTCCCTGTGCTAGACGGCAGCTTCCCACTAGCTGTCTATTTCACTCAGTGCTACTTGCTCCACCCGTCCCTCCCTCTCCTGCCTCAACGTGTCCACATGTCTGTTCTCTACATCTGCATGTCTGTTCCTGCCATGTGAATAGTTTCATCAGTACCTTCCTTCTAGATTCCATATATGTGTGTGCCTTTTCAGTGAGCCGACACGACTACACATTTCCACAGGACCTCCAGTCTCCTCCGGGGCACTCATCACGTTTGCCATTGCTCAGCGCTGCCACCGTGCAGCAGAGCCTTGGCTCAAAGTGTGGCCCCACCGTCCACTCACTGGGTGGCCTTGGCCCAGTCACACAACCTTCTCTTCTTCAGTTTCAGATTCAAGAGACCCCACTGGAGACCCTGCTTCAGGAATCTACGTGTTCACCAAACACGCCAGGTGAAGGTTCTAGCATGATCTGTTCCTATGAAACTCTGTTAACTTTGCCAAACTTGCCTAGAGTCAGATAACTTCCCTTCTAATTTTTTGTTGTTATCGTTCGTTTTTTAGAAGCTGTGTGGTGCCTGTCACGTCAGTAAATATCTCTGAGCCTCACTGTCCTCAATCATAGAGTGGAGACAAGAATCATGACCCTGACTATCCCTAGAGGCAAGGTGGGAACTAATCAATGTGCAGGATGCCAGAATAACACTGATATGAGACGTATGGAGTCAGTGATTTGTTTTGACTAAGACGTGAGTGCCTACCATGTGGCAGGTGCCAGGATTTAGGGATCTGAAGTCATGGTTCCATTTTCATGGTCAAGATCAGCACGATGGTCCAATTTTTGGCAAAATATGTATTGAGTACATGCCACCACTTCCCAGTCTTATGCTCATAGCAGACATCACTAATCAATCACAGCAACTTCTTTCTTTGAGTCAAGCTGAAACCTCCCAATCCTTTTCCACACAACACTCCAGGGAGCCACAGTCATTTGATTGGAGCTAACCCACAATATGGAGCTTATTTATTATCCTGGGATTAGAGGAATAAACACACAAGTGACCAATAACTCTTTGCAAAACACTGCTTACTCATCTCTGCTTTTTAAGTCCCTTCCCTCCCATATGCTTGGCCACAGACAATACAAAACATAAGAAGCAATGAGGAGACTGTGTCTTTGCTTCTGTCTGTGCAGAGAAGAATTATGGGAAGTCAGAACCATGTAGGTTCAGAGTTCCATGGACAGTTCTGACAGCATCCAGGGCAGATAAGCCTTGGCCACCTTGCAAAGCTGGGGTCAGGCCTTGAGATCAGTCTAGGAGCTTCAGAATTCTCTAGATGACAAGAGAAACCCCCAACCCTCCCGTTTGACCCCTCTACTGGACGGGAGTTGCATCTACATCTGGTTAAATCTAGACCCAGTGTAGCAAACACCTCTCCCGTGCCCATGACAGACATCACTAATCAATCATGGCACCCTTTTCCACTGACTTCAGACCTGGCTTCCTCTGAAATCAACATGGTCTTCAGGCCAGGTTCAGTTCAGTTCAGTCGCTCAGTCGTGTCCGACTCTTTGCGACCCCATGAATCGCAGCACGCCAGGCCTCCCTGTCAGGCCAGGTAGTGATGAACAACTGATTGACATCAAAATTAAATACAAGGTTTCCTCGGTGGTCCAGTGGTTGAGAATCCACCTTGTAATGCAGGGGACCCCAGTTTGATCCCTGGTCTGGGAAGATACCACATGTCGTGGAGCAACTGGGCCTGTGCGCCACAACTCCTGAAGTGGTACAGTTAGAGGCCATGCTCTGCAGTGAGAGAAGAGGCCCCAACAAGAAGCCTGCACCCCGCAGTTAGAGAGTAGCCTCTCTAGTAGCCACACCTAGAGAAAAGCCCATTTGCAGCAACAAAGACCCAGCACAGCCAAAAAAAAAAAAAAAAAACTGTTAAAAAAATTAAATACAGAAATTAGCTATGTATTTCTTTAATAGAAATAAGAAAAACCGGAACTGTTCTCTCTTTTTGTGTTACCTATACGAGCCAGGCTGTGCACCCCGGGGAAGCACTTGCTGGAATCCTGTGCTCATCAGGATACGGTACTGCTATTGTCTGCTAATGGGACTCTCTCTCCCATTTTTACTAACTGGCTCAAGGGCAGGGAGAGAATTCTATTTGTTCCTGTATCCTGATGCCTTGCACAGGGCCTGGCATGAAAGTTTGTGAACCAAACGCTCTGGAAACAGAGACAATGGATTTGAAGATGAAATAAAATAATACACATAATAGTGCCGGCCAATTTCAAATTGTCACACGAATCTGAGTCTTCTGGCATCAATTAACAAGAACACCTCCTCTTCAAGATAGTGCCAAACTGAACACTGGCCGGGCTTTCTGGTCAACCTTGGGCAGCCTTGGGGAGAGTCAGATTTCCATCATCAAGCTGAATGCAATTTTGGAAGACTGACCCGGGTACCAGAGGAGACAAATGAGCAAAACCTATGACCTCATCTTCCAGGAGGGAGGGAGGTGGGGAAGAAAGGTCTAAGGAGATGGATTGAAGCTGAGTCACCAGAAACTCTCCCTCCAAAGGCAGCTGACTCCGGAGGGCACCTGGCCTGGAAAGCCTCTGCCCAGGGCATTGGCCGGTAAAGAAGGCGTGGAAAGTGGCAGCCATAACACTCTGAAGAACTCAGCACTGCAATCAAGGGTGAAAAGGCCCCCGAGACACGTAACAAAGAAGACAGACACTTGTGACTGCTTTTCTGAGAGATGCATGCAGAGCAGGGAAGGGATGGGAGTGTCCACCAGCTGGAAATAAAAAGCAGGGGACCAAGAGGGCTATTTTGAGGCATTATTCTGCCATCTTCTCTGTCTGCCAGCTTCCCAAATGAAGTCATATTCCCTGCCTCAACAACAACACCAACAAGCAAACAAAACCAAACAAATGCAGGGGACTTATTTTCAGACGCATGAAGCTCCTTAAGACAGCCAGTGGTCAGGGAAGTGGCTTGCATTCTGGAGGCCAGAGAAGGTACAAAGAGAACACTTTGCATCGGCTGAATATGGGCAAATCTCCAAGCCAGTGGGAAGAACCAAAGACATGGAATCTTGTTCAGGTAAGACTACTGATGGAGATGCACTATGGCCACAGGAGGAGTTAAGTTCCTGCAAAAATCTCCAGGTAAATAACGTGTTAAGTCATGATCTACTAAGTCCTGGCGTCAACCCCGTGGAAGACGCATCACTATTTCCATTTTACAGATGACAAGAAGAGGCTCAGAGAGGTTAAGTGACTTGCCCAAGGTCACACAGCCATTGATGACAGTGCTAGGACTCGAACCCTGGTCCTTCCGATTAGAGAGCCCACCTCTTAAAAAAATGAAAAAACAATGTATATTTCCTGTGCCAATATATTCAAAAAACTCAGATAGCACCACACTCCCCAAAAGACACATCTAGAGGGAATGGTCTTGGCTTGCATCTAACACAAAGACAGACAGTAACTGGCTAAAACACTTACCAATGTAGTTCATGATGAATCCCTGGCCCTTCCCAAAGATGAGGCCGGCGGGGTCTGAGTGGAACTGGATGGTTAGGTCCGGCGTGGACGAGTACAGCTTCTGGGGGCCGCTGTTTCCCAGGTACTGTCCCAAGATGTGGGGCATGACTTCGTCACCGTCGTAGATGGTCAGGATGTCACTGTTGCTGAGGTTCAGGCTTGGGGGACAGAGAGAAGAGGAGGGGGTCTTGAGAAGCCAAGTTACAGGCATTCAATAAGACTATTATTTTTTTTCAGGCAGCACTCATTCTCTTGAGATATACTATGTGGTCAGGGCCCAAGCTAAGGAAGTGGGGGGTGAGGGAGCCACAGGCTGAACCTGTAAATGGCCCATGCTGGTCTTTCCTGCGCGCAGGAATGGATCTGTGCATGGACTGGGCTTTTGAAGACTCATTCATGAAATGCCCATTCCTGCCGAGAGGTCACCGCAGGGCCAAGTGCTGCAGAGCCAGCAGGTGTGCCTTCGATACCCCTGTCATTAACAACCCTTCCCTGGGGGAAATGAGTGCTGGCCCTGAGCCACCTGCTGGCAGCGTGACATGGGTCTTCCATCTTTCTCTGACGCAGAACAAGCTGACTGCTTGCTAACTATAACTTGCCTCCTCATATAAAGTGAAATGATCTTTCCACTTATTATGTGGCAAATGCCTCAACATCAGCCAGGTTATCTATTATGTTTTGAGGATGGGACCGCGGGTGGGGTGGAGAAAGACAAAAGATTCATGGAAGATGCTCCAACCTGCCATCACTATTCATACTGGCATGGGATGACACACTTTTAAAGACCCAAACACAGGACAGTCCACTGATGAAGGACAGTTAACAATCCAGGAAGCACTTCAGTAAGGCCCAGAAACCAGGGCTATGGCAGGCGTGCTGGACAAAACTGATCTCTGATTGTAGGGACGCCAGATAATTCAGCTTTGGCTGCATCAATCAAGGCAGCCCTGATTGTGTCCCCTCCTTTCCTTGTGTCCCCTCCCTAATATTTCCAAGCATTTACTAGGTGTTAGGGCTTCCCAGGAGGCACTAGTGTAGGTAAAGAACCTGCCTGCCAGTGCAGGAGATCTAAGAGACATGGTTTTGATCCCTGGAGGACGGCATGACGGACCACTCCAGTATTCTTGCTGGAGAATCCTATGGACAGAGGAGACTGTGGGCTACAGTCCGTGGGGGTCACACAGAGTCAGACACAACTGGAGCAACTTAGCATGCACGCAGCATGTGGCAGGCGCTGTGTGGCGCTCAGAAAACAGGAGGAGCCGCAGCGCAGTGGTCTGTTCAGACTAGAAAGCCAGGGATTGCGGCAGGAGTTATCATCGTAAGTGCAGAGAAGGGAGTCTAACGTAGATGGGGCGCAGCATGGAAGCCTCCCTGGAGGAGGTGGCACTTGCTCAGGACCCGAAAGGAAGAGAAGGGGACCACAAGGCAGGTGTGCAGCAGAGGCAGAGAGGGCAGTGCCCACGGCAGAGGGAGGAAGGGAGAAGGGTCACGGCTCCCAAAGGGGCACACCTGGCGGCCCCTGTGCCCAGCTTTGGGAACAGACGTGGGAATGGAGACTAGGCCACGAAGGATTTAGAGAGCCAAGTTTAGGTCCTCTGGGTGTCACCTTGCAGGGGATGGAAGACATGAAAGGACATTAAACAGGAGCATCCTGACGGACCAACTCACTGCCAGAGGAGAGGCGTTCCAGGAAACGGCCTTCAGTGAAGTTCTGGGAACTGATGCGGGATGATGACGCCTCCCCCCACCAAGCTTCATCCAACGCCCAAGGGCAGTGTTTGCTGCCACTCTGGGAGTGGGGAGGAGATAAGAAAACTGCCCCTGGTGGTGCTTCGAGGAGTAAGAACAAAGCGACACAAACACAAAGCCCGCCGCTGAAGGTCTGCTTCCAGCAGGCAGGGGTGCGCGGCGTCCTCCATCCCTCATGTCTAGTTGCTCCAACGAGTGGCTTTGGGAGATTCCAACTGCCCCCACACCCTCCATCAGCTTCCCCTGCACCACTCCTCAGAATATCCTCTCCTGAAAAAAAGGTCTGCGCTTGCTTTGCACACAGGGCTTTAAGACTAAGTTCCCAGACTCTGCCTATCCCCTGCCAGTTTCCAACTAAATGACAACCTCTAAACCCCTATTACATTTACATTCTGGAGTCACTACCTTCTTCTGCATACAGTAGGTGCCCAGTAGATGCTATGCTATGAAAGAGCCTGCCGGAGAGTCTATTTGGCAACAGAAATAGTAGGGTTAATGTCAGCTTTTGGACTATGGAAGAGCCTCTTAACTCTAAGTACCGTGAAACATCAATGGCTCATGAAAGCGCTGGAGCAGGCCAGTATGAAACGCAGCAGAGTGGAGACGTTTGTTCCATAAGCCGACTTCACAGCCAATTCGCTGCAACAGTGGTTTGCAGACATGCATGACTTCACTTTATTCTATCATTCATTTCAATGATCTCAGTGCAGCAGAAGCATCTTCTAGGGTGCAAACACCTTTCATTTGAAAACCCAAGAGCAACTGTCTGTTCTTTCTAAAATAGGAAGGAACAGTGCTCTGAGAAGAGCACACAGCCTTGGGAATCAGAAAGGTCTGGTTTGATTCCTGTTTCGACACTTTGATGGAGGGCGTGTGGTTTTTCTGAAGTTCCTTGCCTATGAATTGGGCTTACCATTTCCAGTCTATGTCATGGGATTTCAGAGTGATGTAAGGGATGCAGGAGATCTGGGATCAGATTCTAGGTTCACTGATAGCACCTGGGCAGAATGTTATGTCATGTTGTAATGTTATTATGGGCATCATCACCATCCCCATCATCACCACCACCATCATCATCACCAACACCACCACAACCATTATCATCACCATCAACACCATCATGACCACAACCATCATCAACACCATCATCAACATCACCACAAACATCAACACCACCACTACCATCACCACCACCACAAAAATCATCATCATTATCATCACGACCATTATAATCATCACCACCACCACCATCATCATCATCATCAACACCACCACCACCATTATCATCACTACCACCACCACCATCACCACCATCCCGATCATCATCACCAACACCAACACCATCACTACCACCATCATTATCATCACCACCATTATGACCAACATCAACACCACCACCATCATGACCATCATCACCACCACCACCACCATCACCATCAGTACCATCACCACCACCACCACCATCATTATCATAACCACCATCATCACCATCATCAACACCGCTGCCATCATCAACACCACCACCATCACAATCCCCACTTTGATGCTTACCAAGAAAACAGTAATGATAAAAATCAGCCTGGAGCTGCTGCCTTCCTGGAGGCAGAACAAAGGAAGAAAGGGGAGGTACTGGGAGTGAGCCGCCCATCACTGGCAAGAACAGAGATGTTTCCCAGGTCTGGATGTGAACCCTGATGGAGGCAGCCCCTGTGCATCTCCTTAAAAATGGTCCCACCCTGAAAGGGCAATAGAATCCAGCAGAGGGCAAGGTCCAGACCATCCAGGCTGCTGCTGTTCAGTCATTTCAGTCGTGTCCGACTCTGTGTGACCCCATAGACGGCAGCCTACCAGGCTCCCCTGTCCCTGGGATTCTCCAGGCAAGAACACTGGAGTGGGTTGCCATTTCCTTCTCCAATGCATGAAAGTGAAAAGTGAAAGGGAAGTCGCTCAGTCATGTCTGACTCTTAGCGACCCCATGGACTGCAGCCCACCAGGCTCCTCCATCCATGGGATTTTCCAGGCAAGAGTACTGGAGTGGGGTGCCATTGCCTTCTCTGCCAATATCAAATACGCTCTGTAAGAGCAAGGAAAAAAGATTAGCACTCTATACCTTCCATAGTGTAACAGGGTGGTGACATTTGGCTGTCCTGTGAGAAAGAAATAGCCCAGAGCCCCTTTCCCTTTGCAGAATTCCCAGCCCAAGAAGACCTGTAGAGGGAGGGGTGAGCTTTTACAACAAATAATCTTTAGAGCTATATGATTATTAGACTCAACTACACTTGTTGTGACCAGAAGACCCATGAAAACAAAGCTTTCAGCCAGAGAAGCAAAACAATGGAGAAGGTGCATGAAGGATAGTGGGAGAAAGAATAAAGGTACTTTCTCCTGTATCCTTCTTGTTCAGTCGCTCAGTTGTGTCTGACTCTTTGCGACCCTGTGGACTGCAGCACACCAGGCTTCCCTGTCCTTCTGGATCCATCTTTTTGAGAGGCTGGTTCCAATGATATACACAAATGCTGGTAATTGATTTTCCCTCCTGATCCAAAGATGAGCCTGTGTTTTTGCTTGCCTATTCAGCTGTGTTTGATACACTGAGTTCATCCAGGGTCCCTGCCGCTGGGCCACCCCCCAGCAATCGAGAGGAAAACGCAGAGACTTAACAGCGGGCAGATTGGCCACAGGGCAGAGCAGGGCTTTCAGCAGGGGATAGAAGAGAGATGTCAGCTAGATACAATCTGAGGAGGCGCCGAGAAATCAGGATGTCAGTTTGACTCCAGTGCCAACGGGAGATGGAGAGGTGCTGGCAGGCAGGCGGGTTTGATCTGACTGGAATTGGGTGTAGCAGGTCCCCCGCAGGGAGGATTCCACAGGAAGACAGAGCTCCCCACGGCCAGCCCCCGCCTGTGCCAGCCCCCCTTAGCTGTCAGAGGGAAAGGCTTTCCTTGGGCGCAGGGGTCTTGAGCTCTTGCCGGAAGATCGCGGCCTCTGCGTCTCCTTCGACACAACAAGCCATCTCTTTCTCCTTAGTCTCTGCCATTGGCTTTTCTCCATCTTTCAGCTGGATTGTGGGGTGATCTGAAGGCTTACTGACTCCGTCCTACCCTGGCTCCCACCCCTCTCCCAGCAGCAGTCAGGTAAATCCTTCCCAAACACAAACCTGGACGCCTTCCCTCAACAGTTCAGTAGAGGAGCAGACGAGGTCTATTCACCCAATGGAATCTTATTCAACCATGAAAAGTGTCTGGGGACAAGACCTCACTTAGCATTTAAGTGACGCTACCGGCTCAGTATTACCCATTCAAACAGCAACCCCACAAACTAAGACATATTACCATTTCCTCACAGAGAAGGAAACTGAAGGTCAGCCAGGAGAAGCCATCTGCCCAAGGTCACATATGTGGTCACATATGATCCACACCTTGGATCAAACCTATGTCTGTCAGAGCAAAAGCCCAAGATAGGAACCACTGTTTCATACAACATCCCATGAAATTCCCACACAGATGTGCCCCCAAAGTGTACCCAGACAAGGACCTATTGTATAGCATGGGGAACTATATTCAATATTTTGCAATAATCTATAAGGGAAAATAATCTGAAAAAAACACTTATAACTGAATCAACTTGCTGTATGCCCGAAACACATACAACACTGTAAATCAACAACACTTCAATAAAAACAAGAAAGAAAAAATATGCTCAGGTTCAGTCTTATCTCAGAAAATGCAAATTAAAAATTACAAATAAAACTTGCAGAATGAGGAAACCTTGTTTCACTGTTCCCTGCATCCCAATATGCCTTTGGTTCACATGCTGTCATGACTAGAGTTCATTTGAATATTTCTTCTTTCTACAGACTCCCCATGTAAAAAATATTTTGTCTCCCAAACATTTTACACTTCTTGGTCACAAATTTGTTTCATCTTGTTGCTGATGGCATATAACAGAGTATGTGATAAAGTCAGTGTTAAACTGACTACTGGGTCTGGGTGGTTTTATTTCAGTAGAATGAGATTTGTTACAATTTTGCAAATATTTTAAGAGTCTGGAAAAGATGCTTAAGAAACGGATATAGCGTTTGCCTCGATGGAGGGGGCTGTTTGCTGGGGAAGGGTGGGAAACTTTCACAGTAGACCCTTCTGTACCTTTGGGGTTTGAATCATGTGGGTATTTTATCTCTTCACAAAGGATAAAACCAGCCCGAGGGACCCTCATCATAGCTTCCACAAGGGTCTAGAAAGCCAAAGAGGTGAAGATAGAATGTAAATTTGAATCTGACATATATTAGCAAGTGTACTTCCTCTTGACCAGCAGAGGGCAGTGTGCACTTAAGCAAGACACAGGCATCTCTTTCCCCTGCAGGGCAACCCCATCTCCCCATCCTTACTCCAACAAACCAGGACCCTGCAAGTGGGGAGAAGGTGGTAGGGGAGCTTTGTAACCGCTGAGCTGTAGTTAATATTCCACAGAAGGCGCAGAAAGAAATGACGAGCAAGCCACCTTGCTTCTCTTACTCCTTTCCTAACAAACATCTGACCTTTGCTTAGCAATCTCGCCTTTAAAAGCCTCTCCTGAGTAGTATTCACAAGACGATTTGTGGTAGACAAACATCTTTGGAAATGTCTAATGGTTATGTATTTATTTAAATGTGAATTAGAAAAATATATAAATATATGGTTTGCACATCAAACTTCTCATTTCATGGACATTATCTTGCTTAGAGGAAGTCAAGTGAAAAAGGCAAGCCAATTTAAGGAGGGAAATAAAAAGCAGCTGGTAATAGAATTGGGCTGTGGAAATAGCAAAAATTAGCCCACAGAATTCCACTCCGTTTTTCAGCCTTTCAGGACTTCCATGGGGTCCACAGGGCAGGGGAGGGGCGGGCAGCCCATCTCTGCTGTCTCAAACATCTTTGGACACCAGATCCTTTGCAGCCTCAAGACCTGCCTTAGCCAGGCTGGTCCTCTAATCTGGAATGGCTCTCCTCTCCTCTCTGCCTGACGTCATTTTATAGGTCCCTCTGCGCTTCCTACACCCTCCTGCATCTACGGCCATATGAAGCTAGCCAAGGCTTTCAGAAGGCTTCCTCAGAGCCAGGAGCTGTTCTTAGCACTTCACACGCGCCCTTTCATTTTATCCTCAGATGAAGTCTCCAAGAAGCATCATTCTTACTCATTCCACAGATAAGCAAACTGAGGCACCCAGAGGTGAAGAAACACGCTGAAGCTCACAGCTGGTCATACGGGAGAGCCGTGTAGTTATAAGGTGTGATTCTAGCACTGAACCGTGGGACTCTACCTGCCTATGTCAGCTCTCATACCAGGCTGCGAGCTCCCCGAAGGGACATGCCCAAGCTCAGGGCTTCATAAAGGTGAAATAAATGATGAATGATGGTGAATTTATTTCTGCTTTTTCCAGGTGAGCAAACTGAGGCTCAGAGGGATTCAATGACTTTCTCAAGAAAACACCACCTTGCAATCAAGGCAGGACCTCCACCGGACCACAGAGATGGGTGATTAAATACACCATTGACTTTAAATAAGGGAAAGAGGAGCAGAACCCATAAATGCAGTTGTAAGTGCAATAAAACTTCTATAAAACACGTTTTTTCTGAAGGCCTTAAGAAAAAGACTTGTTTAGAATTCTTTTGTATCCGTTCTCTCTTCATATCCCCTCAGCCACATGGTGAGGAGACCTGAGAAAATGAAGTCCCATTTCACAGAGAAGTAAACTGAGCCCACGAAGGCCCAGATCCCAAGGCCTTGGCTCCTTCACGAAGCCACGCGGCCAATGACAGGCGCTCCCTGGCACCGTGGAATTGCTGAGGGACCCTCTGGCCCAGGGCTAATTTGGTTTCAATTTAATTTGATAGAATAGAAGGTGGGACAAGAAACCATGTCACCTCCGGGGAGGGCAGAGAAAACCAATCTCTCTGGCTCCCTAAAAAGACCCATTAAAACATAAAAAATGAACAGTTTTCTCATTTCCTTCTCTGTCCTTCCCTATGTCTCTGCTTTCTTTCCTTCCTTTCTCTTCCAGATGCTCACCAAGTGCATGTCTGTGTAGGGCTCAGACCCAGCCTTCACTCAGTCCCGGCTACACAAGAGAATCTCTGGGGAGATTTAAAAACTCCCGATGATGTCCAGGCTGCATCCCAGGTCAACGGGACCCTCGGCATCTCGGGGTGCAGGTCCCGGGCATCAGTGTCACTGAAGTTCCCCAGGAGGTTGTGCTGGCAGCCGGGACTGACGGCTGCTGCCCTGGAGGTTTCGATGTGGGTGAGACCCCACCTCTGTTCTGCCTCTCTTCCCTCCTTTTCCTCCACTTTTCTCCTTGTCTTGACCAATTCCCCCCTCGGATCTCCAATCAGAAGGAGAAGAAACATACTCCCCCCTCACTGGATGTGCCTTTCCTCTGGGGCCACCCCACGGGCTGACCTGCCTCATCCCTGGGCTGAGCTGATTCACAACACGGCGGGCAAGGCTTCAGCAGGATCAACAATAAGGCACATCGCCCCCAGCGCTGCAGACCAGTGGCAAGCCCAGCACTTCTCAGCTGCCTTGCTGGGAAAGCAGAGAGAAATCAGTCCGTAGCCGCCATGGCGCTTTTTGCTCCATCTTGAGAGGTAGTGTGAAGAGAATGAACTCTGGGTTCAAATCCTCAGTGTGCTGGTTTCTAGCTAGGCGACCTTGAGAAAGTGACTTAACCTCATTGATCCTCAGTGTCCTCACCTGTAAAATGGGGATAATATTGCTGAAAGCTGTCAACATCATAGTCAATGCCAGGAATTCAATTAACAGAGCATATTTTTTTTTGTCTGTGAAAAAAATATATTCGTAATGAATTATACAGCCTGCTAAGGGGAGAGGGTTGTGGTGTCAGGAGATATCATTGAGAGCCCCCCTCCCCCTGTTGCTTCTTTGCTTTGTGACTATGGACAAGGCACTTGCCCAGCCTGGGCCTCAGTTTTTCTAGATGAAAATCTCAGAACGCACCAATTGTAAAAAAAAAAAGAAAAGAAAAGCAAGAAAGTGTGGCCACAGTTTCCTTCTGCTTCACGCTTTCCTTCTTCCCAAGAGGTCGGACCCCCATCTTCCCTGCCCTCTCCATCATGAGCAGGTAAGGGATGGGGTTGAGAACTCAGGGATTCGGACACAGGCTGGTGAAGCTTGGGTTTCCCGCACCCAAGGGTGGCCAGAGGCGGCCTCGCGGCCCTTCCCGGACTTTCCTGTGTGCAGACGCCCACATCGCTCCCTCTTTCTGGACAGGAGTTTCTCCACATTTACACAGTTAGTGGGTGGGACGGAGGCCTTCTTCATTTTAGGACCTCTGAGTCAGGGTAAAAGAGCTGAACTTGAGAGAGTATAATTAAAGCATAAATTAGAGTTTAATTAAGGGTGGGTTGGGACTTGTGGTGTGTGTGTAGTGCGTGTGGTGTGTTGTCTGTGTGTCTTGTGTGTGTAGTGTGTATGGGGTATGTGTGTAGTGCGTGTGTTGTGTTGTGTGTGTAGTGTGTATGGTGTCTGTGTAGTGTGTGTGGTGTGTTATCTGTGTGTGGTGTGTGTGTAGTGTGTATGGGGTATGTGTATAGTGTGTGTGGTGTGTTGTGTGTGTGTGTTGTGTGTGTAGTGTGTATGGGGTATATGTGTAGTGTGTGTGGTGTGTTGTGTGTATAGTGTCTGTGTAGTGTGTGTGGTGTGTTATTTGTGTGTGTTGTGTGTGTAGTGTGTATAGGGTATGTGTATAGTGTGTGTGTGTTGTGTTGTGTGTGTAGTGTGTATGGTGTCTGTGTAGTGTGTGTGGTGTGTTATCTGTGTGTGGTGTGTGTGTAGTGTGTATGGGGTTTGTGTATAGTGTGTGTGTGTTGTGTGTGTAGTGTGTACGGGGTATGTGTATAGTGTGTGTGGTGTGTTGTGTGTGTAGTGTGTGTGGTGTGTTATGTGTGTGTGTTGTATGTGTAGTGTGTATGGGGTATGTGTGTAGTGTGTGTGGTGTGTAGTGTGTGTGTGTTGTGTGTGTGGTGTGTTGTGTGTGTAGTGTGTATGGGGTATGTGTGTGTTGTGTGTGTAGTATGTGTGGTATGTTGTGTGTGTAGTGTGTGTGGTGTGTTATCTGTGTGTGTTGTGTGTGTAGTGTGTATGGGGTATGTGTGTGTAGTGTGTATGGGGTATGTGTGTGTTGTGTGTGTAGTATGTGTGGTATGTTGTGTGTGTAGTGTGTGGTGTGTTATCTGTGTGTGTTGTGTGTGTAGTGTGTATGGGGTATGTGTGTAGTGTGTGTGGTGTGTAGTGTGTGTGTGTGGTGTGTTGTGTGTGTAGTGTGTATGGGGTATGTGTGTAGTGTGTGTGTGCTGTGTGTGTAGTGTGTATGGGGTATGTGTATAGTGTGTGTGTGCTGTGTGTGTAGTGTGTGTGTGCTGTGTGTGTAGTGTGTGTGGGGTATGTGATCTGTGTGGTGCGCATGTTGTGATCTGTATGTGGTGTGTGACGTGTGTGTTATGTACGTATGTGATATGTGGGGTGTAAGATGTGTGTGGGGTGTGCATGTATCTGTGTGGTTGTGCGTGCATGGTATGTGAGTGCACACAAGCGCACACACACACTCCTGTGCAGAGAAACGCAGCCCCGGGCCCCGCATCGCTGGAGGAAGGTGCTCCGGGCTGTCACAGCGGGAGCCGACAGCTGCCGGATCTGTTTGCTGTCACTCTGAGTCCCCATCATGACGCACCCTCTTGAAGCCATCCCCTCGTACAGCCTGGTGTGGCTCATCTCAGCTGCCAAAACACATCCCGTGCAACCCAGGGCAGGCTCCGGGAGGGCAGGAACGGTCCTCCAGGAAAAAACCAACCGTTGGGAACCTCGAGGGCTCCCCCGGGCTTCCCCTGGAGGTGTGATGTAGCTGCACAGGGGCCCCCCAGCCGTCACAGGGCCATGCTTGGAGCCTCTGCCCCCGCCTGGCTGCCAGACCCCACTGTGTGAACTCACGGGTTGTTTAGAGAATTAACTAAGTTGACAGAGGTGATGCACTCCAAAGAGTTTGGCGTGCAGTAACTGTGTTTTCTCCAAGCCTCTGATAAGCTAACGCAATGCCAGGCACGTGGTGGGTCCTCACCGAACACTGGCTGGAGAGTGAGTGCCAGGGTCACTGCACATCAGACAAGCGATGTGGCTCGCGGGACGTCAGATCTAACTACGTCTGAGCGCTGTGGGCTCCTGGGTGTGCACCAGCAAGGCAGGGGCCAGGCCTGAGATGGGGGGTGGAGGGGGGTGGTCCCTCCCACGGCTGCAGATGCCAAGGCTGCGAAGAGCTGACACAGCCGAGGAGTGGAAAAGGGCATGTGCTGGGGAGGACCTGTCCTAGGACTGTGTTTCCGGTTACCACTCACACCAAAAACGGGGGGAAGGGGAGTGATCAATCAGTAGGACGTCTGGGGAGTGCCTTAGGATGAAGCTTCTTCATCCCTCAGTGCCCGAAGTTGGGGGCAACATTTGTGTGTGTGTGTGTATAGTTGTATAATAGAGCTCAATTTGTACACACATCATGGAAGGAGCTCATCATCATCATCATCATCACAGCTGCCAAGTAAACTACTGAGTGTGTGCATGGTGTCAGGCCCTTGCCAAGAGTTCCATCTTCCCAGGAACTCTAAGAGGTGGGGACTCTATTATTATCATCCTCCTTTTAAAGGCAGGGAATTGAAGCTCACAGAAGTAAAGTGATTCATCCGAGGTCACACAGCCAATGAGGCGCAGAGTTAGGACCTGAACTCAAAACTTCCTTTGCTGTTGTCGTTCAGTTGCTAAGTTGTGTCCCACTCTTGTCGATCCCGCAGTCTGCAGCACAACAGGCTTCCCTGTCCTTCACTATCTCCTGGAGCTTGCTCAAACTCATGTCCATTGAGTTGGTGATGCCATTCAACCAACTCATTCTCTGTCGTCCCCTTCTCCTCCTGCCTTCTTCAGTTTTTCTCAGCATCAGGATCTTTTCCAATGAGTCGGCTCTTCGCATCAGGTGGCCAAAATATTGGAGCTTCAGCTTCAGCACCAGTCTTTCCAATGAATATTCAGGGCTGATTCCCTTTAGAACCGACGGGTTTGATCTCCTTGCAGTTCAAGGAACTCTCAAGAGTCTTCTCCAGCACCATAGTTCAAAAGCATCAATTCTTCAGTGCTCAGCCTTTTTTGTGGTCCAGTTCTCACATCCATACATGACTATTGGAAAAACCATAGCTTTGACTATACGGATCTTTGACAGCAAAGTGATGTCTCTGCTTTTTAATATGCTATCTAGGTTTGTCATAGCTTTTCTTCCGAGGAGCAAGTGTATTTTTAAATTTCATGGCTGCAGTCACCATCCTCTATGACAGGCAAAAGAAGGGCTTTTCCTCTTCCTGAAAAAGTCTCAGGATCTTTTGAGAGTGCCTTCCGCATGTCAAGAAGCATCAGGTGGAGACAGAAACATTTTCTGATTCTTTATGCCAGGCACTGAGCCCTGGGTAGAATTCATAGCTGTGGGATCATAGGCAAGTTACTTTACTTCTCTGGGCCTCAGTTTCTTCATCTGTAAAATGGGGACAATGATAGTCATCTCCTAGGGACAGTTGTGCACAGGGATATCATTTGGAGCTTCGGACTGGGACCAGGAGACCTGAGTTCTCACCCCTACTCTTTGTTGGGTTTAGCTTGAGTGCAGAAATTATTTCAAAGCTCTGGAGCTCCCTCTGTGTCCAGACCCTTTGTATAGAGGCTCCCAAACATCTGCCACCAAGAAATGGAGTCCACTTCTCCATCCCTCGAATCTGGTCTGGCCCTTCCTTTGTGATTCGCCATAGGATACCAATGATGTCGTGCCAATTCCTGGTCTAGGCTCACTCAAGAGGCAGTGAATGCCTCTGCTAATGGCTGTGGAATGCTGGCCAGTTGCTACAGGAAGGAGACCAAGCCAGCTGTTGGATGATGAGAGACCCATGGAGTAGAGGTGAGCCATCCCAGGCTACGGCTGCTTAGACTGACAGCCAGCCCACCCCAAATACGTGAGGCCAGCCATGGACCCATGGGGCCACCTACCTGGCCCATAGTTGTCCACAGACACAGCAGAGAGTCAGCTCAGACCAGGAGAACCCCCCTTGCTGACCTGCAGACTCATGAGACAGGACACAAATTTTCTGCCAAAGCCTTTGACTGTGGGGATCACAATAAATTGTGGAAAATTCTTCAAGAGATGAGAATACCAGACCACCTGATCTGCCTCTTGAGAAATTTGTATGCAGGTCAGGAAGCAACAGTTAGAACTGGACATGGAACAACAGACTGGTTCCAAATAGGAAAAGGAGTTCGTCAAGGCTGTATATTGTCATCCTGTTTATTTAACTTATATGCAGAGTACATCATGAGAAACGCTGGACTGGAAGAAACACAAGTTGGAATCAAGATTGCCGGGAGAAATATCAATAACCTCAGACATGCAGATGACACCACCCTTATGGCAGAAAGTGAAGAGGAACTCAAAAACCTCTTGATGAAAGTGAAAGTGGAGAGTGAAAAAGTTGGCTTAAAGCTCAACATTCAGAAAATGAAGATCATGGCATCTGGTCCCACCACTTCATGGCAAATAGATGGGGAAACAGTGGAAACAGTGTCAGACTTTATTTTTCTGGGCTCCAAAATCACTGCAGATGGTGATTGCAGCCATGAAATTAAAAGATGCTTATTCCTTGGAAGGAAAGTTATGACCAACCTAGATAGCATATTCAAAAGCAGAGACATTACTTTGCCAACAAAGGTTCGTCTAGTCAAGGCTATGGTTTTTCCTGTGGTCATGTATGGATGTGAGAGTTGGACTGTGAAGAAGGCTGAGCGCTGAAGAATTGATGCTTTTGCACTGTGGTGTTGGAGAAGACTCCTGAGAGTCCCTTGGACTGCAAGGAGATCCAACCAGTCCATTCTGAAGGAGATCAGCCCTGGGATTTCTTTGGAAGGAATGACGCTAAAGCTGAAACTCCAGTACTTTGGCCCTCATGCAAAGAGTTGATTCATTGGAAAAGACCCTGATGCTGGGAGGGATTGGGGGCAGGAGGAGAAGGGGACGACAGAGGATGAGATGGCTGGATTACATCACTGACTTGATGGACGTGAGTCTCAGTGATCTCCGGGAGTTGGTGATGGACAGGGAGGCCTGGCGTGCTGTGATTCATGGGGCCGCAAAGAGTAGGACACGACTGAGCGACTGATCTGATCTGATCTGATCACTGAATTTGGGGTAATTTGTTATACGGCAATAGCTGACTGAGAGGGCAATCTTGGGACAGGCTTTCCCCATCTCTGGGCCACAGTTTCCTCATGTGAAACAGGATAAAATTTGGGCTCTATGAACTGTGCTGCTCCAGATTCCCTAGAGTTTTTGGCTCTGGAAAAAAATCCTTTCTCTCTCCACTAATGGACTGGAGGGCTTTCTTTCTATTGCGGCCATTTCTCTTCATGATTTATGCTTGCTGTCTGGATATGGGTTCCCTTGTGGCTCAGATGATAAAGAATCTTCCTGCAATGCAGGAGACCTGAGTTCAATCTCTGGGTTGGGAAGATCCCCTGGAGAAGGGCATGGCAACCCACACCAGTATTCTTGCCTGGAGAATCCCATGGACAGAGGAGCCTGGTGGGCTACAGACCATGGGGTTGCAGAGTTGGACACAAATGATTGACTAACACATTGAGTGTCTGTGCTTCTGGGGGGCTGCCCTCAACTCTTTAAAAATATATATTAGTGGCATGCAGGATCTTTGCTTCATCATGCAGGATATGCCATTGCAGCACACAGACTCTGTAGTTGTGGCTGTGGGCTCTCTAGTCATGGTGTGTAGTGTCTCTAGTCATGGCTGTGGGCTCTCTAGTCGTGGCTGTGGGCTCTCTAGTCGTGGCTGTGGGCTCTCTAGTTGTGCTGCGCAGGCTCCAGAGTGCTTGGGCTCATCAGTGGTGGCACATGGATCTTAGTTCCCCAACCAAAGACTGAACCCCTGTCCCTCATACTGCAGTGTGGAATCTTAACCACTGGACCAGCAGGGAAGTGCCTGCCCTCAGCTCTCGGCTCTCCCTTCTTGCCTGGCTCTTGGGCTGAGTTCTCACCTCCCAAAGAAGCTATATCTGTTTGATGGACAGGAGTGCGCCTGGACAGGCACTTAATTTTTAGGGCTTGGAATTAACTTAGCGCAGAACGGGTTGGCAGCAGCTGAAGAGACATATTCCATAGCTATCAATCATATGGTTACTGGGGTTTGCTATTAGGTTCTTTTATTTCTTGGCTGATGGATTGTGCTGGGGTCCATAAACAGGGAGAGATTTGGGGCTGTGCTCCACAGTGGACCCAAGAAAAGCAAACTGGAGCTTGGCTGAAATTTCGTTTTTCCAGAAACATATATATGTATATATAGAGAGGAAGTAGGTGTATATATATATATGAAGTAGATGTCCAGGAAAAGGGAGGGGGGTATCTCTTCAAGCCTCAATATTTCCTTCTGTAAAATGGGTCAAGGGATTTCTCCTTCGCTGAACACTTCATTATCATTTACTGTGTGGGTATAATACTGGATTTTGGCCCCAGAGACCTGGGTTCAAATCCCACTTGGTTTCTTTCTAGCTGGGTGACCGTGGGCAAGTGACTTCATCTCTCTGAGCCTCTTGAGTTTTCCCATCTGTAAAATGGGGGCAATCACAATGTGACCACACAGGTTTCTCAAGTGAGAGTTATATGACTTGAAAAGCACTTAGTGGCTGGCAAACAGGAAATGCTCAATGAATTTAGATATTTTGATGCCAATGATAACTGCCATCATCATTCATGAAATAATTCCTGCCAAGTGTTTGCCATAAAGTCTGGCATATAGTAGGGATGATAATCTGCCAATTTGATGCCAGAAACCTTACTGAGAACTTTACATGTTGTTTAATAAACATACACATTCAAGATATCTCTCTCTCTCTCTTTTATTCAACAGATATTTATTGAGCACTTACTGTGTGCCAGGCCCTGGGGATATAAACAAAATATCCCATTGCAAGGCAGCCACCTTCTGTCACCTGCCTGAAAATGCAGTCTGTAAGCAGCCGAGTCAGACTTCAGAGGAACTCTCTCTGACCCTAAAAGAGCTGATACCCACTCTAATGGCAGAAAGTGAAGAAGAACTAAGAACCTCTTGATGAGGGTGAAAGAGGAGAGTGAAAAAGCTGGCTTCAAACTCAAACTTAAAAAAATGAAGATCATGGCATCTGGTCCCATCACTTCATGGCAAACAGATGGGGAAAAGTGGAAGCAGTGACAGATCTTATTTTCTTGGGCTCCAAAATCACTTTGGATGGTGACTGCAGCCACAAAATTAAAAGACGCTTGCTCCTTGGAAGAAAAGCTGTGACAAACCTAGACAGAGTATTAAAAAGCAGAGACATCACTTTGCCAACAAAGATCCATATAGTATAAGCTATGGTTTTTCCAATAGTCATATATGGATGTAAGAGTTGGACCATAAAGAAGGCTGAGCACCAAATAATTGATGCTTTTGCACTGTGGTTTTGGAGAAGACTTTTGAGAGTCCCTTGGACTGCAAGGAGATCCAACCAGTCAATCCTAAAGGAAATCAACCCTCAATATTCACTGGAAGGACTGATGCTGAAGCTCCAATACTTTGGCCACCTGATGCAAAGAGTCAACTCACTGGAAAATACTCTGATGCTGGGAAAGACTGAGACAGAGGATGAAATGGTTGGATGGCATCACCGACTCAATGGATATGAGTTTGAGCAACTCCAGGAGATAATGAAGGACAGGGAAGCCTGGTGTGCTGCAGTCCATGGCATCTTGAAGAGTCAGACATGACTTAGCTACTGAACAACAACTCTTTGACTCTAGAAGCTTCGTGTCTGGCATGCAGCATCTCCGAGGTTGTGGCCCCAGGGCTCAGTTCTTGCAGCCACACTCAGGCTGTCTTTCAGGGCCTAACTCTGACTTGCTGCGCAGTGCTGGGCAAGCCACCTTCCCTCTCTGGGCCTCCTGCCAGGTATTCCATTCTTGAGCCTCTTCTCCAACCACTCCTTAGTTTCTTTATTCCCCTTTTTATGCTTTACATTTTGAGAGAGCAAGAATGAGAAAGAAGAGAGATTTAAGAAATTCAGAAGGCTTCAGGGACTTCCGTCGTGGTCCAGTCACTGGGGCTGTATGCTCCCAACGCAGGGGGCCTGGGTCCAATCCCCGCTCAGGGAACTAGGTCTTTTAGCTGTGGTAAGACCCCATGTGTTGCAAAGACGATCAAAGATCCTGTGTACTGCAACTAAGACCCTGGCTGCTGCTGCTGCTGCTGCTGCTGCTGCTAAGTCGCTTCAGTCGTGTCTGACTCTGTGCGACCCCATAGACGGCAGCCCACCAGGCTCCGCTGTCCCTGGGATTCTCCAAGCAAGAATACTGGAGTGGGTTGCCATTTCCTTCTCCAATGCATGAAGTGAAAAGTGAAAGTGAAGTCGCTCAGTCATGTCCGACTTTTATCGACCCCATGGACTGCAGCCTACCAAGCTCCTCCATCCATGGGATTTTCCAGGCAAGAGTACTGGAGTGGGTTGCCATTGCCTTCTCCGGAGACCCTGGCACAGCCAAATAAATAAATAAATATATTTTTAAAAAATTCTGAAAGATTTAAAAGATTCACATCCAGATGCACTTTAGGGTAAGCAGCGGATTCCTGACGGAACTGGCAAGTACAAGGTGGGTCAAGGACTAGGTATTTTGGGTGTGAAGGAGGTACAGTCTGCGGGCTCCTGACTCATCCTACCCACCTTCTTACCTATGATACTGACAACACAATTAGAGGGTTCTAATTACTGCTGCCCCTTGGAAGAAAAGCTATGACCAACCTAGATAGCACATTAAAAAGCAGAGACATTACTTTACCAACAAAGGTCCTAATAGTCAAAGCTACGGTTTTTCCAATAGTCGTGTATGGATACGAGAGTTGGACCATAAAGGAGGCTGAGCACTGAAGAATTGATGCTTTTGAACTGTGGTGTTGGAGAAGACTGTTGAGTCCCTTGGACTGCAAGGAGATCCAACCAGTCCATCCTAAAGGAAATCAGTCCTGGGTGTTCATTGAAAGGACTGCTACTGAAGCTGAAGCTCCAGCAGTTTGGCTACCTGATGGGAAGAGCCAACTCATTGGAAAAGACCCTGATGCTGGGGAAGATTGAAGGTAGGAGGAGAAGCGGATGACAGAAGATGAGAAGCTTGGATGGTATCACTGACTCGAGTGATACCATCACTCGAGTTTGAGCAAGCTCTGGGAGTTGGTGATGGACAGGGAAGCCTGGTGTGCTGCAGTCTATGTGGTCACAGAGTCGGACAGGACTGAGCCACTGAACTGAACTGAACAAGGTGGCTGCTTCAGTTCAGGGCATCCTCTGCGATGCCTGTAACACTGCTTGAGTCCTTGGTTCACAGGGGCCCCTCGGGCAATGCCCTTTTGCCATTACAGTTTCACCAAAGGACACTCCTCAGAATCCTGCTTGGAGGCCACCCTTTCTGTGACATTTCCATAACCCCAGTGCCTCAACCCAGCCCCTCCAGCCACAGCACTGTGCCTGTATTCCGCGGAGTTGTCTGCTTATGGTCCTACTTCCCTTCCTGACCTGTGAGTTGCTGGAGGCCTGGGACCCTGCCGGCTTCATCACTGAGACATATAGCTGCTGCCCCCAAAAGGTTGTTCAAGTCAATGCAAGTGTAGGCTATGGTGTGCATGCGAGCCCTGGCTCTGTCCTTCCCTGGCTGTGGGAACTGAGGCAGCCGCTTCGCTCTCTGCGGTGTCATTCCCAAATCCACTAAGCGGTGGGGATCAAGGCGGACTCATGAGGATCCCTGGCACCTGTAGTCCTCATTGACGAAGCGCCAACTACATGCCGGGCCCCATGTGATGCGCTCTGCGTACGTTATCTCTAAATTTGGGTAATTACCCCTCTGCAATTATCTCTGCTCACATTAGCGCTAATTTATGTAATTATTATCTCCACATAATAATGTTCACATTCGTTACTGCTCTCTGGGATGAATGATGCAGCTCAGGGCCCGGCACGCAGTAGGTCTTTCATAAATGATGACTAATTAGAGCCGCTATCCTAATGCCCACAGCATCAAGAGTTGGGCCCAGAAGACAAGGGGGAGAAGAGTCCCCTCTCGAGGGCCACAGGTGGCTGAGGTCCTCATGACTAAGCAAACATTCCAGCACCTACTACAGGCCACCTACCCAGCTAGTCCAGCAGCACAAACTCCTTCCCCTTTCCCCAATGTGATAAATAACAATTGCAAACACTTAGGCCACATGAGGGGCCCCGAGGATGGAATTATTTTTACTATCAAAGCCAAATTGGTTTACTAAAACTGTCAGCGGAAACCAAGCAAGATAAATTAAAGCCAGCAGCTCCTGGGCTGCGTGGCTTCCTCGCTAGTGAGATGCTATTTTCTTTCCCTCTGTGGGAGGAAGCGGGCGCCAGGCCCAGATACTGCTCTGCCAAGTGTGTGCTGGGGTTTGCCGTGGAGAGACCCGGGCTGGTGACCCCGAGGGCTCAGCTCCCTCCTGCGATGCTTTAATCCTGTTAGCTGCCTGAACCCCTTCCCCTGCTGCTGGGTTTGGGCACATCCAGACTCCCTGATGTGGCCTTCAAGGCCCTGCCTGATCCCACGGCTTCCTCATTGGTGTCGTGCCTCTCATATCTCTGAGCTCCAGACACACAGGCTGTGTGTCCTCTGTGTGTGTCCTCTCACAGGCTGGCGAAGACCCCAGACCCTGGAGACATGGCAAGCAGAGTTTGAATCCCAGCCGTGTGATCACAGTCACCGTTCTACTTCTATGCACGTGTGTGTGCTCAGTCGCTCAGTCATGTCTGACTCTTTGTGAACCCTGTGGACTGTAGCCTGCCGGGCTCTTCTGTCCATGGGATTTGCCAGGCCAGAATACTAGAGTGGGTTGCCACTGCCTTCTCTAGGAGATCTTCCCGATCCAGGGACTGAACCCGCATTTCCTGCATCAGCAGGAGGATTCTTTACCACTGAGCCACCTGGGAAGCCCTCTACTTCTATGGGTTTATTCATCTGTAAAGTGGAGATAACAACCAGACTTGCCGCCTACATTTGTTCACAAGGGATGTGAACGCCTGGGATGCATTAAATGCTCAGCGCATATTCCATGTTATGGATGAAAAATCAGAGAGTCACTCTTCCCGCTTCTGGACCTTAGCGCAGGCTGTTCCTTTTGGCTGGAACACTGTTCCCTCCATCTTTGCCTGTGTTCTGTCTGTTCCAGTTCACAGGCAGTGTGCTGGAACCAGTGGCTCCTTATGGGTCATATGAGCTGATCGTTAAGGGTCCAGGCATTTGGTGAGCCTGTTGATGTTGTGTTGATTGCCTGAAATTGGTTTCACAGTGTAAGTATTTACACCGAGGAAATTGGCAAATGCTGCAAATCAGGGAGCTGCTCCCCAGCCCACCAGCCAAGAAAAGCCACTGTGGAACCTTGACCAGCATCCTCCTGCTCTAGAATAACCCCATGTCTTTGGGTCTGAGCAGCTGGCAGGATAGACGACTCCTTTCTGAGATGGGAAGATGAGTTAAAACAGGTTTGGAGAAAGAGAATCAGGGGGTTTAAGTCTGGGGACTTCATTGGAGATGCCTCTTAGATATTGAAGTGAAGAGGTGAGAAAGCAGGTGGAAGTAAGGTGAGCATAAGAGCTGTATATTCCTCCTAGGATTACTTGGAGGAGCAAATCAATGAACACTTGGGAAGAACCTCGCAGACAGTAAGTACTCAGTGATGAAAACGGCTTTCCTCACCACCTCCATGAGAAATGACCTTAACCACCGTCTAGGCTTGCAGTTCCTCAAGTCCGAATCTGGTAGGGAGATACTTCTTATAAAGAGGGGGCATTATTTCTAAAAATTGAATTTACATTCAATAATATTGCAGAGAATATTCAAATATATTGCAGAGAAACGCAAATCAAAACTACCATGAGGTCTTACCTCACACTGGTCAGAATGGCTTCGTTAAAATGTCCACAAATAACAAATGCTGGAGAGGGTGTGGAGAAAAGGGAGTGCTCCTACACTGTTGGTGGCAATGTAAACTGGTGAGCCCCTACGGGGAAGAGTATGGAGGTTCCTCATGGAATGAAAATAGAGCTGCCATACGATCCAGCAATCTTACCTCGGGCATATAGCTTGACAAAACTATCGATATAATTTGAAGAGATAAATGCACCCCAATGTTCACTGCAGCAGTATTCACAGTAGCCGAGACATGGAAGCAACGTAGATGTCTGTCAACAGGTGAACGGATAAAGAAGAGGTGGTACATATACACACGGGAATACCGCTCAGCCATAAAAAGAATGACGTAACGCCACTTGTAGTGACACAAGCAGACCAGAGACGATCACATTAAGTGGAGTAAGTAAAAGGCAAATACCGTATGATATCACTTATACGTGGGATCTAAAAATGACACAAATGAGCTTATCCACGAAACAAACGCAGGAGCGCAGAGAACAGACTTCTGGCTCCTGAGGGCGAATGGGGTGGGGGGAGGAAGGGGTGGGGGGAGGAAGGGTTGGGAGTTTGGGATCAGCAGATGCAAACTGTTATGTAGGATGGATAAACAGCAAGGTCTTATTGCATAGCACAGGGAACTATATTCAATATCCTGCGATAAACCATAATGGAAAAGCATATGAAACAATACATGTAACCCCTACCCAACCTCCACACTCCAGCCACATTAAACTCCCGTTTAGCCACTAAGTGGGCCACTTTCTCTCTCATTTCCAGACTTTGCACATGCTGTACTCACTGTCTGGACCCTCTTCATTTCTCTTCATCACTTGTGAATCTTCTTTCATCCCATCCCAGAAGTCACTGCCTCCTGGAAGCCCTCCATGATTTCACACAGATGCCTGCTCTCCCCATCATCGCTCTTATCACACTGCACATAGTTTCATGTCCTCATTCACTAGACAGTGAGGGCGGAGACTGTTCCACCTTTCTCACAACTGTATCTCCAGTGCCTAGCCTCGTGTTCCCACACAGTAGGTGCACAGCATTTTTTTTTTTTTTCAGAGTTTATAGAGACCAGTCAACCCACTCTTCCAATATAAGCTTTATGGCTGAGTTGGCAACTATCAGAGCCTTTTCAGTGCTTGGCTCATAGCAGATACTCAGAAAACATGTCTTGAATGAACGAACACTTTATTCCAGGCTCTAGAAGTCAGAGAGCTAAGAATGGGAGAAAGGGGGTGACTTATCATTGAGGAGGGAGGGAGGCAGTGGGCAAGGGAGACTTAACACCTGCCTCCAATAGCCACAAAACACCATGTTCCAGGAATCTCATTATAGATGAGAAAAGCCAAAGCCCAGAGAGAAGTCCAGAGTCACAGCTGTAGGTGGAGGAGAAATTCTGACTCAGGTTGGCCCGACCCCAAAGCCACAAGAGACAACTGTATAAATCTATGACTCAGGGCAGCCTCTGAGGACACTCCCTCTGCCTCCAAGGGACTGCTCCAAAGACAGTCACTCATAGTCTTGCAAATCATCTTCCTCTTGCCAGGCTCCTCTGCAAAGCCAGGTAGCCCTGGAGTTCTGCTTCCTAGTCAAGTGGGTTCTATTCAAGCTTGTGGGGAGAGCTGACCCCCAGAGGTCCTGTCTGCATCCAGAGAGGCCCTCCTGAACTTGGCACCCAACCACGTGTCTGAGCCTGCTGGCAAGCCCTTTCTTCTGCTTTTCTAGCCACCACTGTCTGTCTCTGTACCCTTCTCCTGATCCCTGTGGACTGAGAGAGGGAAAGTTCTGGATGGAGCATCTAATAGGTATCCTCACTGAGTATTGGAAAATAGACACACAGCCAGGGAAAGTCCATTCATTATAACACGTCTCTTTCATTTGGCAATCACTGTCTGAGCGTCTGCTGTGTCAGGCTCTGTGTAAGATGCCGGAAGAGGGATAAATCAGACCAGGTCCTGACTGCAAGGACCTTCTGGTCTAGTTGAGTGAGACAGACAGGAAAACAAACTACTGTGTGTGTTAGACTTCCTTCCTCCTCCTGACCACACTGGCCATTCGGTCCTCTGAAAATGCTGTCCTTGCTCTTGGCACAGGGCCTTCAGGGGATTCTGTTCCTTTTGAATATGTTCACTCGAATTCATCTTTACATTCTGAGCCTTCTCAGATCCTCCAGGAAAGGCTTCTCTGACCTTCCTCTTGACATCAGATCCCCGTTATAGAATCGCATAGCATCAGGCACCTTTCCTTACCAAGGTGCTTTAACAAAGTTACATTGAAGCATCTCCTCATTTAGTGCATGCTTCCTGAGCAGACTGAATTTCCTGAGGACAGGAGCTCTTTCTGGGTGTGTACAATGTTGCTCCCCCACCATAGGGACCCCGGTTCTTTGCACAGCCCCTGACACACAGGAGGTGCTTAATTAATAGTGGTCAAAACAATCAAGCAGGAGCAATTTCTTCCTCAACTGGCTAGACCTGGGGGTCCACCCATCAGAAACACTCACAACTGGATGTCTAAGAAGATCCGCTTCTCCTCGCCCACATGGATCTTCCAGACACAGTCTTCACCTTCCACGTAGGGCTCCGGCCAGTTTGGTGACAGCACCACCCCGGCCACGGCAGAGAGCTCCCCACCACACATGGCTGTAAAAGACACAGACAGACAGACATGATGCATAAGGAAACAGATATGGTATAACAGCTAGGAGTGTGGGCTATGAAACCAGACAGTCCATAGTGTGGAAGGATTAAATTCAGACCGGCCACCTGTCTCCTCCAGCGGAAGGCTGGCAAAGGCGGTCTAAGGACATTGTACTGGGGGTTCTGCGACCCTGGGGTTCAACCAATTGAGAAGCAAAAGTCTTTGAGAAAATTCCAGAAAGCTTCAGAAACCAAACCTTGAATTTGCCACTCACCAGCAACTGTTCACATAGCATTTACATTGCATTTAGGACATTCCTGTATCATTTACATTGTGTTTGCAATCGTCTACGTAGTATTTACTTTGTATTATAAGTAATCTAGAAATGATTTAAAGTATATGAGAGGATGTGCCTTTTTATAAAAGGGACTTGAGCATCCATAAATTTTTGTATTGGGTTGGGGGGTAGCGATGGTTCTGGAACCAGTCCCTTGCAGATACTAAGGGATGGCGGTTGCTCTTTCAGGACCAAGGACAGAGCCCAAGGTTTCAAGGAACTCTTCAACAGCCTCCCCCTTGAGCAGGGGGTGTACTGATCAAGAGATGGTGCATCTGACTCATGTGGACCTGAGTTCGAGTCTTGTCTCAGCCACCAAAGGATCTGTTGACAAGGCATGTAAGTTCTTGGAGCCTCAGCTGTCTCACTCTGGACAGCACGAAGAAACACCAGTGTGGACCTCACTGGATAATTCTGAGGCTTAACTGAGCTCATGGATGTCAGACACACCACAGTGCCAGGCACAAGGTAAGCATTCAGTAATTCTTAGTTAATGTTACTGTGGAGGGTCCTGGCTCTGAACTGGAAGTGGAGATGTGTGGCCGCACCTGGCCCTTTAAATCTCACTCTGCGTTTGCCTCTTTGGAAAGTTCTCAATGTGGCAGAGGCCAAAGCACCAATAAATTCCGCTCTGTTAAACCAGCACATTTAATACAGGGATCAATCCCTCACCACGGCAAGGCTATGACTTCACGCCAACCACCATCTGGGCGGCGGCTGCCAGGAGCCAGGGCTCTGTTCATTATTCCACATTCCCCATGTGAGTTCAGGCTCGGAGCGGCTCAGCGGTCTTAAATATGGAGAAGCAGGGAGGGCAGGGCACTGGGCACCCACATAGCTGAGGGTTCCAGAGAGCCGACACTGTCCAAAGGGGCAGAGAGCACAGCTTTCGGAGAAGAGAGAGACCAGAGTTCCATGCCTGCTTCTGCCAATTACCCTCAGTGTGTTCTGAGGCATGTCACATCACAGCTGCTATTTCTTTGTCTGTACATGGGATCAATAATAATATGCACCTCAGGTGGTGGGCTTCTCTAGTGGCTCAGCAGTAAAGAATCCTCCTGCCAATGCAGGAGAGTTCAGTCCTTGAGTTGGGAAGATCCTCTGCAAGAGGAAAGAGCAACCCACTCCAGTATTCTTGCCTGGGAAATCCCATGGATGGAGGAGTCCGGTGGGTAACGAACAGTCCATGGAGTCGCAAAGAGTCAGACATGACTTAGCAACTGAACAAGACAGGATTGTGGTGAGGATGAAATCATATAATGGACAGAGTGCCTGCAACAGTTTTTTTTTTTTTTTTGCACTCCTCTTAACAACTATTATTATCATCATTATCATTAATTAGACTCAGGGTTGCCATGTGCTGTTGGGTGAGTTGTGCACTGCACAAGTCTGCATAGTGTATGTAGGAACTGAAATCCATGCAGAGATCTTCTCACCAAGCTATGCACGATGGGGCCGTGTGTCTGGAGGAAGGGGCCCCTTTTCAATTTTATCCATTTTGTGATTTTCTCAAGGATCAGCAGCAAACCTGACCCAAAGGAGAGTGAGCCCTGGAAACGGTTCTGATCCTAAAATCAGTACACAAGCTGGATCTCTTCATCTGAAGGAGTAGAGGGCCCTGGGACACCCTGGAGGGAGGGCTGTGACCCACTCACCTCTGCACAGGGGCTCTGTGTCATTCCAGTACGGGTCTCGCACGTTGATGCACTCAATGATGGCCGGGCCCTGCTCCAGAGAGTGGCCAGGGTCACAGGTAAACTCCACTATGGTCCCGATGTTATAGGTCGGGTCGGACGTGGTGAAGTTCCCGTTCTGAATGTAGGGCTCGTAGCAGTGGCCTTTCTCAAAGGCTGGGGCCAGAAAACAAAAGAGGGCAGCTGCTCACGCGAGCCAGGGGAGGCTCACAGGGCTGTGCTTACGTGAGTCAGGGGAGGCTCGTGGGGCTGTGCTCACGCGAGCCAGGGGAGGCTCACGGGGCTGTGCTCACGCAAGTCAGGGGAGGCTCGCCGGGCTGTGCTCACATGAGTCAAGGGAGGCTCGCGGGGCTGTGCCACAAAAGCAGGTGCCCCTCCTGCTGCTCAGCGAAGCCCCATGGAAAACGGGTACCAGACACCCCACTCCAGCTCCTGCTGACCTGTTGAGGGCCCTTGGCCATTCACCTGGCCTCTCTACCTCTTTATTTTCATATCTGAAATGGGAACAAGGACCGTTGCCTCCCCAACCCCAAAGAGGCAGCCTTTGGAAGTCCAAGGGTCAGTCTAGCCATGGCCTCCTCTTCAGTCTTAGCAGGTCACATTTCTACCTCCCAAGACCCAGCCCTGCCACGCTTCCCACAGCGACAACCCAGCAGAGGGGGCGGCCCCCCAGGATCCTCACCCTCGAACCGGATGTTGAAGGCTGAGGCCGCCGGCGGCTGGTTGGACGTGAATTCTATGCGGATGGTGTGGCCATCGCTCAGCAGGCCCTCAAAGGGGACATTCTCGGTTTGGAAGGAGTCGTAGAGAAGAGTGGACTTGTTGGTCAACCCACTGTAGACCATCATCCTGGCAGTGCGGAAGGAGATGGGGGTCAATGAGAGGTCTTCAGGGGCCACTGACATACAGCAGCAGGAGGTGTGTGCTGTGAGCACCCACTCTGGGACCGCATTCCCTGACTCACACCCCGATTTCACCCCATACTCACCAGGATACTCTGCATCATCTCACCAAATTTGTCTCCCTTTCTGTACAATGCTTATCCTAGACTCATGGATGGATTCTGAACTTGAAGGAAGGTGCTGGGTATGATGTAATGACCAACTGAATTAATAGACACCAATTATTTATTACTAATATGGGCTTCCCCAGTGGCTCAGCAGTAAAGAATCTGCCTGCAATACAGGAGATGAGAGAGATTTGGGTTCAATCCCTGGGATGGAAAGATCCCCTGGAGGAGGAAATGGGAACCTATTCCAGTATTCTTGCCTGGAGAATCTCACGGACAGAGGAGCCGAGCAGGGGGTCCATGGGGTCACAAACAGTCGGACATGACTCAAGTGACTTAGCAGCAGCAGTATTTATTACTAACTAAGAAGTTGCGATGATTGGGCTAATAACATTCTTGAAACACTGATACACACACACACACACATGTAATCACAGTCCCAACTTTAAATTCTGAGCTGTGGGATTTTGGACAAGAACATTTTACCCCACCGAGCCTCAGATTCTTCATCTGTAAAATGGGTACAAGAGTGTGGGGATTAGAGGCCGAGGTATAGTGTGCAGGACAGAGCAGGTGTGCAGGTCAGACGACCAAGTGCTGGACCGCTATAGGGTCTGCCACTGACTCTTGCCCCCTGAGGACACTGTGCGTGCAGTTAGAGGAGTCCCAATTTCCAGTCCCCAATTCCCATCCACTGAGGTTACACAAGTCTCAACCCATCTCGGGCCTCACTTTCCACAATCCTGAAAGGAGGGATCACAAAGTCTTTCCTATCTATCTTACAGGGGGCTTTGAAAAGATGAAGCACCCTGAAAACTGAAAGGTATCAGACGTGTTCGTATTCATTCTTAGTGTTATTAAAACCCTTTGGCACTTGACTCTTTGCTAGCCATGGCAGTTTTAAAGAAGGTATGCAAAGATGTGGAAGGAACCAGTACACAAATTGGATCACTTACTTTTATGGATGGAATCATAAACAGGCATTTTTAATTTTTCAAGGTTTTTTTTTTTTTTTTACCATGACCCATTAAAACAGTTTATCATATGAATTTCTAATGTCATCAAAATGTAGAAATGTTGGAATCTCAGTCTGTTTATTCTGCCTTGTGTCCACTGTGATTCAGATAAGGAGGGCGCTGGGGTGGAGGCCAAGGGCCTCTTCACAACCTTCTAATCCCTCTTGACTTTATTGTGTCTTTGGGGTCATGCCCAGGACTCTTCTTTAGGAGCATTGAAGCCTTTGGCAACAAGGGCAAATCCTCAGGATCTCAAAATCTCTACAGTCAATGACTCTTCCCAAGATAGCAGTTTTCTAGCTATGTTTCCTAGAATGTCTGAAATAGGGAGAGTTTATCTCAAATCTATGTATAGTCTATGGTCAAATGGGCTTGGAAAATTTAAATGAAAATTAAACATTGTTTTCCCCTGCAGGACTTGGCAGTGCCTTTGCCAGTGAACATGCCTTGAAACCAAGATAGAGCCTGGGTATAGTGTCTCCTAAACATATTGACCAGAGAACCCACTTTCTATGCTGCATATTATGGGACTGGAGTTTAGAAAGAATTCATATTGGGGGGCTGGAAATCATCTTTAAAATTTCATTTCACTCCTCTACTCAAAATCCTTCCATGACTCTCTACAGCTTACAGAAGCATCTGGCAGCCAAAGCCCTTCAGAAGATGGCCCACATTTACCTCCTCATCTTCGTCCATCTCCACTCCTATTCTCCCAGCTTGGGCTAGCTACTCCATCCACTCACCGTATTTTGGGTTCCCTGACTGCATCTCTAAGGTTTAGACCAAGGTCCCATATCTTACATGGAGCCTTCTCTAGCTCTAAGCTCTTGCAACTGTGGTATTTAAGCTGTTTTTTCCTCATAAAGTCCATAGACAGAGAAAGCTCCCCTTTCTTCTTAGCACAGCGAGTATCTTCACTCGTGTGTGTGCGTGTGTGTGTGTGCGTGTGTGCACACATGCGCACCCTGACCTTTGACCTTGATGAACGACTCCAGACTTCTTTCCCCAGAGACACCTGAGCACCGGCTCTCCCTGGTGGTTGTCAACGCCTCCCTTCCATAAACCTTTGCAGGGCTCCACCCAGTGAAACTACAGTGTCCATGTGTGTGTCTGTCGGCTCATCTATCAGGATTTCATAAACTTTCAGAAAATACTCATTTTGGTTAATTTTTCTTTCTCTCTGCTTCTGTTTGGTCCAAACGTATACTTGGCTTATTCCCAGCACCGTTTAGAAGAGCCAAACTGGAGGTCTGAACGTTAACAAGCATTCATCACTGAGGGCTCCCAGGTCTTGCTTCTCAATGAGTCTCCAGGGGGAAGAGACTGGGCATCTGTTTTTCTTAAAGGTTCCTGAGGTCATTCTGATGCTACAGAGAATCCACGCTCTGAAGCCCCTATTCCACACCTTGTACTTTAAGGCAGTGATTTATTGATATGGAGTTGTTCAGGATAAAGCTGGACGGTTTGGAGGGAAGTGGACTCCAGAGTTGGGTAAATTATTCAGTTGTCTTGTATTTTCTTAGAATCCTTTCCCAGAGGTTAATGGTTTAGGTCTGAAGCTTCAAAGAAGCCAGGACACTGTAATTTTAAGTTGAAAGTCGGACGGGCTCCAGGACTCGAAGGTGCTGGCATTCTGTGGATGCCCTACCCGTACCCCTCAGCACTCTTTGCTCACCCAGCTTTGGCCGGTTTCCAGAGTCTCTGAGAATCAGCCAGTTCAGCCAGCTCAAGGGGTGAGAGCAATGCTGGGGAGCCAGTGTGTGTCCAGGAGCACCCCTCCTCCAACAGTGGATGAGTGGGTAGATAAACACCCCAGCTCCCTTGCCCTCTGACAGGAACTCTCTGAGCCATGCTAAATACAGCTTCCTGGGGGCACCCCTGTAGATAAGACACCTGACTATTAACACACACTGTATCTACTCCCTTTCCTTCTCTTCTCATTTTCTTGGTGCTTTCTAGGATCAGCTGCTAAATAAACCACTTTATCTCACACCATTGTCATCCTGTCTGTTTCCAAGGGAACCCACTCCAACAGAGCAATTCTAAGCAGCCAAGATCCTAATTTTCTAGAATGTTCCACAGTATTCTGGAATAAGGTCTCAGCTTATCAAAGTTTTTGGATTCCGGCTTCTGTGTTTATTACTTAGCATCAACATATGTGCTCTTAGCTAAATGCTGTCTTGTTATCGAAAGTTCCTTCGTGTGCATACATCTGGTTTTTGAATCTCAATTTCCTGTCACACCAGGAACCAATGTTCTTCTCTCCCATTCTCCATCAAGGCTAACACATGATTTGGGCACAGAGCAGGTGCTCAGGAAACTCTCTCTCCTTGCTCCACTGCAAAAAGGCATGTGCAGGAGAAGGGACGAGGCAGTGCAAGGTAGGGGGGACTCCCTTCCTGCCTTCCCCCTACCCTGTGTGACTGGGGCAAGCCTCTTCCCCTCTGTATGCCCTGGTTTCCTTACGTGTAAAAGGAGGAGATCAAAACTGACGGTTTCTAATATCCTTGCCTCCCTCCCCAGCTCTTCCTTTCTTGACCTCCATGAGCCAACAATTTAGCCATTTCAAGACTCCCAATCCCCAGCCACATCCTAAGAGTCTGGGAAGGTATGAGGCTGCTAGGGCCCTCGGGGGCTTACCTGTCCCTCTCGTGCAGCGCCAGCCTCTCAAAGTGCAGGTGCAGCTTCTGGCCCTCCGGAGCCTCGATCGTCCACACGCAGAACTGGCTCCCACTGGCATTTGCAGAGTGACTTGGGGACAGGACGCGGCCGATGGTGGCGTTGTGCACCGCCCCTCCACAAGGGGCTGGAGCCAGACGGTAGGGGTGGGTGGGCAACGAGAGGATTGCAGAGAGAGGTGGAGGGGAGGATAAGTGGGTGTTTTATCCTTCTCTGACCCCAACCCCTTAGGAAGAGGAAAACCGTGGGCAAGTCCCCTCCTCCTGAGACAGGTTCGTCCTGTTTGACAGGAGGTGCAGTCCCCCAACCGGAACCCCTACCACGTGCGTTCCACGGTGGGGAACGAATGACGGTGACTTAACGCACTGGCTGCGCCCTGGTTCTCAGCTACAAAATGGTAATGAAGAAGGACATAAGTAGGCAGTTCTCCAAAGAAGAAGTCTGCTTTTAGTACTTGGTTAAGCACTCAAAAAATTCCGCCTCACTAACAATAAAAGAAAAGCAAATCTAAACTACATTCTATCTCTGTCCACCTAATTGGTCCAGATAAAGAGCAGCAATAAACGGGAGGCGCCATCCTCAGTGATGAGAAATGGTCGCTCTCATTCAGGTCTGGTTAGAATGCAAATTGCTATGACCTTTCAAGAGGGAAATCTGATGAAAAATATGGAAAATGCGTTTAAACACTTTGACCTGGTAATTAAGGTTCTGTGGACTTATGTCAAAAAAAGACTTTCAGAGTTTCACAAAAATGTATGATGTTCACTGTTTGATTGCTTTTAAGAGCAAAACACTGAGAAACAACACGAATGTCCACTTACAGACGCTTGGTTAAGTGCATGCCATTCATATCGTTTTTAAAAACCTTGTTACCAAAGAGTACTTCAGAATATAGGAAAATACTCACTATATTTTAAGTGGGGGAAAAAAAGTTAGAAAATGGTCCGCCATACCTATTTCAATGAGCTGTATGCAAAGATCAATTGAGATCAGGGGTATAAAAGTGATTTGTCAGACTCTTCAGCAGTTTCGTATTTCTTGGAAATATTTTTTTTTTTTTACCAGAGTCATATATCACTTTTATCATAAAAATCTAACATACATGAAAAAATGATTTGTGAACTGAGAAGAGTTCTGCAAACGTTGGGAGGTAGTTTTATTCTTAGAAGATATTTGGCTCTCATTAAATGTTTGTTGAATGATGTCATGACTAATAAAGAATTGCAGAGATGAGAAAGGCCGATAGCTCCCTTGCCTGCTCTGGACTCTGCTGTGTCCTACAGCAAAGATGTTGCTAGGAAGACTGGCACTTTTTTTCAGGACCACGGACAGAGTACCCGGTCACCCATCTCTCCACTCTGCCTCATGTCCCAAAGTGGAGGTTCAAATCTGCCTAGTGTCACTTACCTGCTGTGGATCTAGGACAAGTCCCTGAAGCTCTCTGAACCTCTAGTAAAGCGGTAATAATAATTCCACCCTCCTTATGGGCTGAGGTGAGAAATGAAACACTGCGTGGAGAGGGCTTGGCGCCATCCCCGGCACAGAGTAGGTGCTCAGAATGCAGGCAGTCTTATTGCCCTACAGCTCAGGGGCCGAGGAGATGGACGAGCTGTCCCTGGTGGGGGGCTCCAGCCATCTGTCCTCTCTGAGCGGCTTCTCATTTGCTGCCTCTGTGCTCCCCTTCTTTGCCTTATTAAGCCGACTGATGACTCTGTTTGGCTTCAATTTGCCAGCCGTGGCTCCCCATCCATCTTTCTTAGCACAAATTGAGGCTTAATTCCTCTCTGATTTCATACATAGATAAAAATTAACTCAAGGGAGGCATGGAGACCAACTGCCCAATGGTTTGGATTTTTCTTTTCTTTGTTTAAACACACACACACACACAAAATTCTGAACAGCCTTGAGAGAACAATACTGCAATCATTAAATCTCGGAATTTACCATCAGCTCTCATTTGCATCTTGAATTCCAGGGACCACAAATGCCTGGAGGGCAGGAACGACGTTTTTCTTATTCCCAGTATACTGTTTGTACGTGGCTCATGGCCTGGCACATAGTAGGTTAATGTGAGCAGCCTGTACTCTCCTGGCCACGGTCAGGACTTTTGAGAATCTAACAGGGTATTACTCTCTCGATAACTGAGGATGGTCAAGGTTGCGGCCACTGGTGCAGACAGAGTGCAGTATAGTGTGCTTCTCAATCTATGATGTGCAGCCCATGAACCACACAAAGAGCATACTAAATGCAGATTTTTGATTCGCTTGGTTCTGTATGGGGCCCAGGATTATGAATTTCTAATAATCTCAGCAGTCTGCACTTTAAATAGTGAATGTGTAAGGGAAACAGCTCAAGAGAGAAGGACTCTAGATCCAGTTCAATTTCTATCTGGTGACTGAGGAAGAAACTTCACCTCCACGAGCCTCAGTTTCCTCATCTGTGAAATGGGGATAATGGTTCACATCGTGTAGGACTGCTGTGAGGATTTACCACAGCCCTGGTGTATGGCCTGGGCTCATAATATGGCAGCTGTCACATCAAAAGCTCAAGCAACAACAACCAGAAAAAAAAGCCCATAAATTAGACTTTGTCAAAATTAAGGACACTAAGGGGGCGACAAAGGATGAGATGGTTGGACGGTATCACCGACTCAATGGACAAGAGTTTCAGCAAACTCTGGAAGATAGAGAAGGACAGGAAAGTCTGGTGTACTGCAGTCCGTGGGGTCACAAAGAGTTGGACACGACTTAGTGACTGAACAACAAAAAGCACACTATTGAGAAGTGAAAAGACCACCCACAGAGTGGGAGAAAATATTTGCAAATCATATATCTAATAAGAGACTAGTAACCAGAATACATAAAGAATTCTTACAACTCAAGAAAAAGACAACTACATTTTAAAAATGGGCAAAAGACTTGAATAGACTTTTCTCCCAGAAGATACACAAATGGCCAACAAGCATAAGAAAAGATGATCAATGTCATCAGCCACTGGGAAAATGCAAATCAGAATCACACTAGGATACCTTCACACTCACTAGGATGGCTGCCACAATAAAAAGAAGACATGGAAAATAAGGGCTGGTGAGGATGTGCAGAAACTGGTACCTTCATACATGGCTGGAGGGAAAGGAACACGGTGTAGCCAGTGGGAAATACTTTGACGGTTCCTTCAAAACGGAAATGTGGAATTACCATGTGACCCAGCAACTCCGCTTACGGGTACATAAGCCAAGAGAAATGACAACGTATGTCCACACCAAAACCTTTACACACATGTTCATAGCAGCACTATCCATAACACCTCTGAAGTCCAAAACAACTTGAATGTCCCCCAATAAGGGAACAGATAAAATGTGGTCTATATAATGGAATATTATTCAGCCATCAAAAGGAATGAAGTCCTGATACATGCTACTACATGGATGAACCTTGAGAACACCACGCTGAGTGAAAGAAGCTGGATTCAAAATATCACATAACGTATGATCCCAGGCATACAAAGTGTCCAGAGTAGGTGAATCTGTAGAGACAGAAAGCAGGGGCTGGGCACAGGGGGAAACAGGGAGTGACGGCGAATGGGTCCTGAGTGTCCTTTAGGGGGTGATGAAAGAAGTGTGACGGCTGCACAGCACTGCACACGTCCTAAATGTCACTAACGGTCACTTTTATGTCAGGTGTATTTTTATCATGTAACGAAACTGGCTGCCACCACATTTTTGGAGCAGTCTCTTTCCTAAGGTCAGTCTTAACACCACGGGCTTCCCTTGTGGCTCAGACAGTAAAGCATTTGCCTGCAATGCGTGAGACCCAGGTCGGGAAGATCCCCTGGAGGAGGGCATGGCAACCCACTCCAGTATGCTTGCCTGGAGAATTCCATGGACAGAAAAGCCTGGCAGACTATAGCCCGTGGGGTCACAGAGAGTCGGACATGACTGAGCGACTAACACTCTCCCTTTAACCCCCGGGGGCTGGTCTCTCCTCTCTTGGGAGACCATCCATGGTGGGTCCGGCTGAGGCTGGCGTGTACCTGAGCAGATGGGCTCCCGGCTGCTCCAGTGGGGCTTGGAGGCATTGATGCACGTCAGTGTCTTGGCGCCCTGGAGCTCATAGCCCAGGTGGCAGTGGAAGTGGGCCTCCCCGCCCGAGTGCAGGTCCATCACCGTGACGTCCCCGAAGTCAGGCCGGCGGGGGAAGCTGCAGCTCAGCATGAAGGCTGGGGAGAGATGCCGGGGCAGACGGTCGTCTCTCAGAGCCAGAGACGGAGAACGTGACCCACATCCCGGGAGCTGGTTTATGCTGAGGAGAAAAGATGAGGCCCCCGGGGACTCCCGAGTGCTAAAGGAGTGTATTTTTGTGACTCGAGTTGATCACGTGCTGCTGAGACTGCCGGATGAGCACTTTTCTCTAGGCTCCAAGCTCACCCCCACCCCCCACCCTGCCTAACCGGAGACAGCAGGTTTGGGGTGGAGGGGGCCCCACCCCTCCCCAGAGCCTCTCTCCATGTGGAGACAGAACTACTTTCTCCTTGAGCACAGGAGGGACGGGATCACCCAGGTAGGTTAGTCCCACCGCACGGGCAGCTTAGGTGTTTGTTAAAAATGCAGGCTCTTGGACCAGGGTTAGGAGAAGCAGTTCTTTAGGAAATGCCAAGGATGTGAGAGCTGGAACTAAGTCCCGGGAGGTCAGGGCTTGGGCTGTGGAAGAGAGTGATGTGAATTTACGTTCTCTTACTCCATCACTTAAAAACCGGGTGACCTTGGGGAAGTGACACAGTGCCCTGAACTTCACTCTTCTCCTCTAGGACTGTCCCTATCGCACGGGTGGCGGTAAGGATTAAATGGGAAATGCCAAAGGAGAGCCTCCTTCGGCCAATGTGCAGTGCACAAAGCTTGCTGGATGCATCGAGTGGCAGAAGGGTACACATGGCCACATTGAGCTCCTCAAGTTTTATTTTCATAAGAGAATGCAGAGTCCATCCCTGGACTGTGGTTTGACCTCTCCTGCAGTTGAGGATTTCTGCATTCCCAGTACTCATGAGGAGGACTGAATTCAAGTTCATGGCTCAGTGAGCCATTTTTTCGCCCATTTTTTAATTAACAAAGACAACAGACGCTCGTCTGCATACTGAGAAGGTGCGAGGGAACGGATACTCCTGTATACAGTCATCCATCTGTTTCAGAAACATCCAAGGGGAAATTTTTAAATGAAGTATTTTTCCAGACATTTGGTCAATGTGATGTAAACGTGGATGGCTGCTGATTTCCCGAGGTGTGGCGAAGGGCGCCCCCTTCCCTGGCAGATACTTGGCAAGTACCCAGGGAGAGCTTCCAGGAAGGAAGCGTCCCAGGAGGGGGGGGGGAATGGGATGACACTGAAGGAGAGAGAGAAGGAAGAGAGAAGAGGGGGGTGGGAATGAAGCAAGGGAGAGGAGCAAGAAAAGAAATGAAGGAAGCTGGGACTTTCCGGATAGTCCAGTGGTTAAGACTCCGCACTTCCAATGCGGGAGGCCGTGGGTTCAAGCCCTGTTTGGGGAACTAAGAACCCATATGCTTTGTGGTGCAACCAAAGAAATGAAAAGAAAGAAAAGAGGGAAGAGAAGAGAGGGAAAAGGTAAATAAAAAACAAAAGGAGACGAGAAGCAGACAAATACAAAAGAAAGTGGAGAAGAAGGGAAAAAAAGCAAGGGACCCTGGCGGCAAAGGCTCCCTCCCAGAAGCCCGTGGGCCTTCATGGGGTTGGTGTCAGATTCAGGGGCCATGAACTTGAATGGGAAAAGAGGGCTTGCTTATTCTTCACTGAACAGGTTCAGGGTTAACTGCAAAGGTAGACGACAAACTGTTATACAGTCACAGTACCGTGGCTTCGTCACCAAGGGAATCAGATATGTTCACATCAAAATGAGTATCTTGACATATTTCTTATGCTCCTTTGAAATTACAATAATTATCAGAGCCACTGGGAAATATGATTTAATGTGTTAATAAAGAAGCACATAGATTATGATATCATAGATCAGAACAATGTTTTGACAACTGCTATCCAATATGAACGGCTTCCTTTTGAATTGTATATATTTTATTTTATGCTCTCAAAAACACGAATCTAAGGGACTTCCCTGGTGGTCCGGTGGTTAAGAATCCACCCTGCAATGCAGGGGAGCTGGGTCTGATCCCTGGTCAGGGAACCAAGACCCCCTGTGTCTCGGGACAACCAAACCCGCATGCAGCAACTAGAGAGTCTATGTGACACAATGAAAGAGCCGGCACGTCGCAGTGAAGATCCTGTGTGCCGCAGCTAAGACGAGATATAGCCACATTAATTAATTACAAAAGGAATCGCGAATCTAAGAAGGGGTCCACGGTGTTACCAAACCAGCACAAAGAGGCTGGCAGTCCTTGGTGCTGGAGGGGAATGGAGGCCAAAGGGACATCTCAACAGCCCCAGCCTGGCCTTACCCTGGTAGTGCAGCTGGAAGGTCCCGAGGCCGTCATCCTGGAAGGTGCGGAAGTACACGGAGATGGTGTTGGTGGGGCTGCGGATGACCTGGCCCTCGACCAGGAGCGTGTGGTTGGCCAGGACGGTCAGGGAGGGGCCGTCCACCCCTCGGATGGAAAGCAGCTCCCCCTCGGACAGGTTCACGCTCTTCACCTGCGGACGGGCAGGGGCAGACAGGACCTGAGTCGTGTTTGAGACAGCGGGTCCTCCCAGGGTCTGAGGATCCCCAGGCAGCAACCCCCTCAAGGGGCCCCTAGTCCACGGGGTGGACGGGGGCCACGACCCAGCCCTGGAAACTCTTGGAGCCCTGGAACCTCTGGGCCCCCTGCCAGCTCCCAGGGGAGGTGCCGCAAGGCTCTTCAGCCCCCTTCACTGGGTCCCACAGGAGAGGCTTTCTGGAGGCTGGCAGCTGAGATAGATTTTCCTGCAGCTGGCAGGTGAGGGTAGGGCTTTGATCAGCTTGGGCCTGAGGTCCCACCTCCAGGGAGACAGGAGAAGGCATTTCATCTGAAGGTCAGCTCCAGGGAGGAGGGAAAATTTTTCTGCTGCTCAGGGTCCCCAGGGCCTAAAATAGTGCCTGGCACATAGTAGGTGCTTGACTATGCGCTCGACTTTGCAGACTGACTGAAGACATTCTTGCCCTTCTGCACAAACTGGGGAGGGAGTGCGGGGTCGGGGGAGGGGGTGGCCATCTCTAGGGCTTTCTCAGGTCCACGTTCTTATCCTCCCCGATGCTGGCTTCAATGGCAGAACCTCCTCACAGGACTGTGTACTTGGTTTGCCGAGTCCACTGTCCAGGCTTGGGAGAGGAAGAAGGGAGATACTTTACTTACAAGGATAGTGAACAAACGGAGGAGGGGGTGGGGTGGGGACTTAGTCAGTCCCCAGTGCCCAATTTGAATGTTTCCACTTGCCGTAGTGTGGCCAGGGACTCCAGATCCTCTGCCTCTTGTGTAAACAAGGCAAGAATTACCCACGAGCCCTTCCCCTTTCAGCCCATATATATATACACCTTACTCTTTTTTCTCTTTGATGAACTCCTACTCATCTGCCAAAGCCCCACTAAAATTGCCCTCCTCTGTGACACCTTCCCTGACTGCCAGGGAGGTTGCCTGTCTCTCCACTGTGATCCTACATCCTCTGTGAACGCCTGTTAGAGGTCATTTCAGATGGCAGCCCAATGTCTTCCATGCGCGTCTGTCTCAACCATAAAACAGTGACCTCCCTTAGGGCAACTCCTGCACCAGTTTTGACACCACCATGCCCCCCATTACTGCGACTGGAACATTATGGATGCTCGATGAAGGAACTCTGCTGTCCCTGACAACAAGCGCCACACAGTATTAGACAGAGTGGATCTATTCAAGTGCAGGGAAGTGTTCCTCAACTGTCAGCATCAGATGAACGGCAACTTTTCTCCAGTTTAATTCCGGGAACATTTATAAAGTACCGACTACATGCCACGTGCTGGGCCAAGCTCTGGGCACACGTTCTGCCGAGAGGCTTATCTTTGATTCTCTCTAGGAGTCAGAAAACCTTCCTACGGTAGAGTTCTGCTTAGGTCATGCATGACTCTGCTTAAAATCTTTTGGGGGCGCTGTCTTGCCCATGAGAACAAAGCGCACACCCAGCCTTCTGCTCTTGGCCTGGAGGGGTCTGCCACCACATGGTACCGGCCTCCGTTTCTGGCTTCAGGGCCGCCCTTTCCTCTCCCGGACGGTGAGCCGGACAGGTCACCACTTGTTGGCACGTTGCCTCAGTGCATATAAAAAAGCGCTTCTAAAGATGGGGCGGTGGGTTGGGTGGGGAGAATGGGTAACAGGCATTAAGCACCCTCTCTCTCCCCTAGACTCTGGCTGAATACTCTGTGCACTGTCATATATATTCCTCCCTGAAACTCCATAAAGTAGCAACATTTTCATCTCTGTTTCACTGATGGGGAAACAGACTCAGAGAGGTGGAGTCCCTTGCCCAGAGTCATGCAGCATTAACTGGTAGAGCTGGGACTTAAAACCCAGGCGTTTGAGGATGATGCTACCCTGCTTTTCCCTTCTTAGTTTGCAGCCAAAAGTTTATGAATCAAATGAACCATGTGGGGCTTCCATCAGTTTGTGTGTGTTGAACAAGCAGGATATCACAGGACTTTCCTTCTGGGTATAACGGCTTACAATCTGTCAATACATCCCCTTCCCTCCATGTGTGCCAAGCTAGTTCTTCTGAGTTGGGAACTTCTATTCAACTGCTGCTGGAAGAGGCAGCCAAGGCAGGGCAACCTCGTGGGGTTACCTGGAGCTCCACCCCATAGCCAGTGTAGACGGTCGCGTTGTACGTGCACTCCAGGAAGTTGTTGAGGGGCAGCGGCGGGTAATCACTGGAGTCGATGTACCCTTCAGGGTCAGAGAAGCTCACACTGCAGAGAGCTGGAGGAAAGGCACTGTCATCAGGACACAGAGAAGAGCTGAGGTGGCATCTCTCAGGTGGGCTGTTGGCTGGAATAGGGCCTCTGAACACTGGTGTTCCCATTCCCGCTCCTTCCCCTGCTGTTCCTCCTCCTCAGCTCCACACTCAACATAATAATCAAATGGCAAGAGCTGACATGGGACTGATATTTCATTCTTATCTTAGAGACAAGTAAAACAAAGCTCAGAGAGGGAGCACATTTGGGCCAAGGTCACACAATGAGCAGGGGTCAAAAATCCAGAGCTCCCAGTCTTTCCTGAGCAGCCACATTGCATCTGTCCCAGATCAACGTGTAATTGACAGCCGATGCCCCTGTGATGCGCTTGAAGATGGGATAGAAGACGGAAGAAAAGACTGGAACACGGAAGTGCGTTCTATCAAGTTCACGAGCGGGGAGAGCAAAAGCATCTTGGAAGGCTAGGGCTTTTTAGGCAGGTGAAAGGACTCTGTCCTGGTGGAGCGGTTTTGAACCCTGCTCTTCAGCTGTGAGACCTAGGGCAGGTTGTCTGATGTCTTAGGGTCTCAGGGGTCTCATCTCTGAAATGGGGACGCTAGTTTTGAACCCCAGGGTCAAGTTCATAGCTAGGGCTGCATAGATGGTAACCAATGGCAGGGCATGCACCTTCCCGGCCCCCCCCCCCCCCACCACGCGCTCCCTCCCCCCGTCACAGAAGCTGCCTCCTCACAGTGGCTGCAGCGCCGGAGGGGCTGGGGGCTGCCTACCTGGGGCCTGCTCGGTGGTGATGACTGTGGTGGTGATGATGGTGGACGTGGTGGTCTCCTGGCTCTCCTCTGAGGCTGACCCGGTCAGCTCGGTCTCCCCTTTGTCCATCACCGTCACGGGGCTTACATCCTCGGGGGGAGCCTCCGGGGCCTCCTCGGGCACGGCCGACGCCCCGGGGTCGGGGCTCCGGGGGAGCGTGTGGGCCACCAGCGGCTGCGAGGTGAAGGGGGCGATCTGCAGGGGCGCAGGGGTCGTGGGGACCGCGCCTTCCTTCCGCTCCAGCCAGAGGGGCTCCTCGGAGGACAGAGACAGCGGGCGGGTCTCCTCCCCTGCGGAGGCCACGGGGTCCTGGTCACCGGGTGGGCGGGGCTTCCCCGGGGCGATGGACAGAACTAGGCCCGGGGATGCCGGCTGGGACGCGGTCCTTTGCGTGGCCGCTGCGGGCGTGGCCTTCGGCCTCAGCTGCTTCCTGGCCGAGTTCACCTGCTTGAGCGAAGGCGGCTTCTTCCTGGCGGGGAAGGAGTGCCTGGTGCCCGGCTCCTCCGGAAGCGGAAGCAGCGTAGACACGGCCGCTGGGTCTTGAGGCGCGAAGGGGACGGTCCCTTCCAACTCCGGCTCGCGAAGCTCATCCCCAGACTGCACTGGATTCAGAGGGGCCGTGGTCACGCTCTCTTCGGGGTTCTCCTTGCTCAGACTGCTGCTCCCCAGGATTTCGGAGGGCAGAAGGTAAGTATCTGATTGGCCGGCATCTCCCTCCGGGGGCTCATCTTAGAAAGAGAACAGAGGCCAGTTAGCGTGGGGCCGGGGACTTTGAGTCCTCTACCCGGCCCACGCTGAGGGTGGCCCGTTTAAGGTGGGACCCAAGGCTTGCCAGGACGCTGGCACATTTTGATCCGTAGATGTGGGGCTGCCACCTTTCTTTCCTTCCTTTTGCTGACTATGGAGACTTAGAGTGATCTGGGCCAGCCCCAGTTAAGCATTAGAGCTATAGAAATCGAGGACGCAGAATCTCATGGTCCTAATAAGAAAGCAGAAACAATCATATTCAATGTGATAAATGCTTAGGAAGAGAGCAGCTCTGTGTGCCAAGAGGACAGAGAGGATAGGCCTCTAATCCAGTCTCTGGGTGGGACCACCATGTACAGTTACGCAGGTTGCTCACTGCACAAGTTCATCCCAGTAAGAGGATGAAAGGGGCTGTAACCAACCCACAGTCTCTTCTCCAAGTTGTGTGCCCTGACTCAGGACTGTATTGTCCTGGGACTGGGGAAGTTTGGATGTTTTTTGTTTGTGTTTTGCTTATTTTTAACTAAATACTGTACAAGTGACCTTGTAAGAGCTGCAGGAAGATTTGAGGATCCAGAGTTATGAGGCAGAACAGAGGAGTGTGGGAAGACCCTGGAGGCCTGGCTGAGGTGGGTGGAAAAGAGGAACGAAGAACAGGGGACAGAGTTGGGGGGTGATTAGAGAGAAGGCTGGGGAGCAAGGAGGTCAGGGTCAGGCTTTGGTGGGCCTTGTACATCCTGCTCGTTCCTTGAGATTTATTTCTGTCTTGAAAGTAAAATCGCCTATAATTTTAAATAAGGGCTGGCCCAGGCCACTGTTTGGCAGAATCATGTCTGAAAGCAGCCTCATCATCTACTTCTTTGACATTCAGTTCTGCCAAATGGAAGCTGGCAAATGGCTTTACCTCTCTGAGCCTCAGTTTCCTGAGCTGTGACATGGGGCTGTTGTCCCCTGTCTCCTAGGGTGGTCATCGTTCAAGAGGGTGATGTAGGGAAAGCAGACATACACATTTGCACAAGTGGGCCCCTCACCCACAGTGAGCGCCTGGCATCAGCTGCTGTCATATAATCACCCCTCAGCAGGGGACCTGAGCAGTCAGAACACTCCAGATGAGGAGCTCGAGATAGAGAGGATTACATCCTGGGGGACAAAGGACTGATCGCTGTCCTTGTCAGTTTCCCCGCAGAAAGACACTCACTCAGCCACACGGTCTTGGGCCCTTCAGCACTGTCATTCAAACTGATCTCCCTCAGAAAGGTTCATTCGCTTTCATGGAGTCAGCAGTGGCAGTGGCTCAGTCTATCTAGACTGCAACAGTGCGATTGAAATCAACAAATATTCCTGTGGTATAACACTGATTACCAGCCGGTGGGCATTCCAGGCCTATGGGAACTCTGGGGCGGAAACAGACATCGGGGAGGAGAGGGTGTGCAGAGGAGCTGAGCACAGATCCAGGTCACTTATGCCAAGCAGGTTGTCTTGGTCCAAGGTGGGATGCATTGAGGCTTTGGGGTTAGACCTGGGTTCAGGTCCCACCTTTGACAGTTGCTAGCCACATGGACCTGGGAAAGTCCAGTAAGCCTCTTTTATGTAACAGATCACGGGATCAGATCAGACATGGGGCTGCTGGAAAGCTGTAGCTTTTACGCTCACAGTTGCTTTTATCAGATGATTGGTACTGACCATCTTTGTAGATTGTCAAATGAGAAGGCTATGGGGCAGAAAGAAGAGAGGATGAGAGTTCAATACACCTGGCTCCCAAGACCCAGCTGTGGTTCGATGCACAGAGCTTGGATGCAGCCAAGAGCTTGGGGGACCTGCACGGTGGTCCTCTCCCGGCTGCCACTCCCCATCATAACTGGGTATGTTATGATAGGTAGGTTTCTTCTTCTCTCGGTGTGTCAGATGGACAGCTAGACTGGATGAAGTCTAAGGATCCTTCCAGCTCTGACATCATTGATTTTTCAAACAATCAGGTGACTGATAAGTATGCTCAGGGCCTGTTGGTGATCTTGCTAAAAAGGACAAAGTGACAACCTCAGTCCTGACACGGGCTTGTGAGTTTTGTGGGGCTCTGTGGCTACATTCGTTTCTGCCAGTCTGTCCACAAAAATGTCCCCTTGATCACAAGGGACTGGAGGAGAGACAGGAAGAAGAAGAGGGAGTGGGAGACAGAGATGTTAGGAAAACACGCTGTGTCAAAGGTGATAAAAGATTATAGATGATATAAAGCACGTTGATGTGCCTTGGCCATAACAACAGTGATATTTATAACATTGCCTCCTGATTGCTTTATTGAGTGCCGAATATGTGCCAATATTTAGCTGAATATTTGTTAAATGCTTTGTATCCATTACTTCATTTAAGTCTTTCTCGACCTTATTAATTAGAAATCAGTATTCTTATTTTACGGATGGGCAGATGGAGGTTTGGGATATTCAATAACTTTCCAAGATCATAGAACAAAGCTGGGTTTCCTGCCTTGGTTTTCCTGATGGCACAGACCGTGCTGCTGCCTTTAAGAAATATGGGGCATATATATTTTAAGAACATGCAGTGCTGTCAGCTGCACCCCCCTTGTCTGCTTGAATCGGCCTATCCCTGCTGCAACACCCTTCTCTCTAAACCCTTGTGTTGCATTTCTGCTAACTGGGATACAGCGTATTCCAACACCCCATAGATGATAGCCCCATGCCTCAGTGCATTCCTTGTTAAAATACAAATTGCTGGTCTCCCCTGCCAGACCCATCACATCTGGATCTTCTCTGAGCCCAGTGAGACCCAACACAGCCGGGGAAAGCAGAAGGAAACAGGAGAAAAATGATCCTATAATCAATTCCTGACTCCCAATCACTGCGCCCACCTCTGAGGCCCCCAGGAAAAAACTGGTGCCAATCTCAGCAGCGATAAAGCATTTTTGGAAGCAAATCCATGGGAATCAGTCAGTCTTTTCCCCACTGAACACCTGACTTCCAGGAAGAGTTGTATATTTGCTGTGTCAATTCACCTCCCTGCCCCCAGTGTCCCTTACCCCTCCGAGCTCACACGCGCTGGGTTCTGGCTGGCCGGCTGGCTCCAAACTGAAGGCCATGTTCAAGAGAGATGAGTACATATCTGTGATCTGAGTGTATGCAGCCCTGGAGACGCAGCGTTTGTTCTCAACTGGGACACAGGCCAAATGAGTGCCACATGAAACCATGTCCCAGTGGGAATTAGTCAAATTGGATTCCACGGCCTCAGAGATCCAGAGACTTCGCTTGCTCAAATAGGCTGGCTTTTCCCGGGGCTCCAGTGACCACCAAGTTATGTTAACTCCTCTTCCCCGAAGCATTTAACTTTTTCAATCCCCATAGTTACATTTGGCTGGTTCTCCCTTTAATGCGGGCATTCAGCGCCCCACTGGGATGCTGTCAATCAACTAAGGAGTGAAGGTGCTGGGTGCTGACTCTCCCTGCCAGTTGACCCTCAGCGTGAGAGAGTCAGCGCTTTAGGACACGGTCCCTGTGTTCAAGAACTTCGTAAGGCGTAGCAACAGGTCCTCCTGCATAGCACAGGGAACTATATTCAATAACCTGAGGTAAACCATATGGAAAAGAACATGAGAAAGCATGCGGATAGCTGAATTGCTTTGCTGTACAGCAGAAATTAATACAACGTTGTGAATCAACTCTACTTCAATTTGAAAAAAAAAAAGTTAGGAAGGCAGACAAACAACGAAAACTCAACATGGGTACCAAACAGAAGAGACGGAGTTTTAATTACATCCGTATGCTGTTTTCCTCTCTTGAGACAGCGTGGAGCAATATCGAAGGCAACTGAGCGTTTGTTCTGCCTTCCAAGTTGGGAGAAACACCTCTCTCTCTTTACTAACGTTGATGGGGAGATGGAAGATTAGACTTGGAAGCATGCCATTAAAGTCGAAAAAGCACATGTTCGGAAGCCTTGAAGCTGACGATTTTTTGTCTTAAATGCCCAGCAGCAGTGGAATGGCCAAGAACGGCCTGGAATCTGAGCAACCGCGCATCATCACACAGGCACGAAAGGACAGACCGAGAAGCGGAGGAAACAGAAGCTGGATGACGCTTCTGCTGTAACGTTCCGTGAAAACAGCAAGATGGAAAGTTCTAGGTGTGGATGCAAACGACCAGACGCAAACAACTCAAGCAAATGGCGATGCAGAGTCTTTTTTTGACTCAGAGGAATGGCCCCCACGTGTGGTCCTGGCTGCCTTTGGGTGGTGGGACTTCTGGAGACGTGTTTGCTTCCTTCTACTTGTGGGCATTTTCCAAAATGTGCGTAAGAAGTATTCAAAACTTCTTAAGAGAAAAAGAATTATGAAAAGAGGAGGGTTTAAATGCTGCCTTTAGCTCCTTGTGATGGGGAGGAGGTGGGAAATCAGACACACATTTGTAATCAGGGATGTGCTTTGTTCATTGAGTCACCGAACCCCTTGGGATGCGGTCTCCTGGTGGGGATGTCATTGGACTGTTCACAGTGGGTACTTTTAAGAGGAGGGCATGGCAGGTGGATCGATGGGTATGTTTGCTAAACGGCGGTACAAAAATGCTAGTCACTCTTCTCTTCGACATTACTCATATCTGATTCAGTGGCGCGTTCTCGTACCTTCACTCTCCACAACGAGGACTTGCTTAGCTCACTCTGGTGGGTTTGCCTGGCCTCATCAAGGGACAAAACCCCAAACTAAATGTCACCTCCTGCAGATGGAACGTTTCCCAGAGTTTCTGGTCACGAGGTATCCAGAGGAAGGGCTGGAGGTCTAGAGAGGGAAAACGGACTGCCCAGGATCGCACCGCCTTTTTGTATCCATAACAAAATAATGAGAAGCCCACATCCCGCAGCTAGAGAGTAGCCCCTGCTCTCCACAGCTAGAGAAAGCACGGGCGTGGCAACGAAGACCCAGCGCAGCCAAAAAGAAAGAAAGAGTGTTTGAAACTTGGAAAAAACCACACCCCAGCGCATCAGGCAAAACCAGAAACAAGCCCAGGAACATCTGACTGCCCTGAAGAATGTCGGTTGATTCCATGCTTCCTATATCTGGGCTGGGCCGCAAGGGGCCATCCTGTGCGTTGCAGAATGTTGAGCGTTAACCCTGGCCTCCACTCGCTGCAGGACAGTAGCACCCTTTCCCCAACCCCTGGGGACAGTCAAAAATGACCCAGACCTTGCCAAATGTCCCCTGGGTGGGTGGGTAGGGAGGTAGCCAAAGACCCTCTAGTTGGTGACCACGGGTATTGCCCTCAGAAGTGAATAGACCTTCCCGCTTCGTTCCTGGAGTTGATATGCTTTGTTTCACTTATGTCGTTGACTTTTAGGGCAGAGAAGGTCTTAGGCTTATCCCTACTTTACACATAAGGACACTGACATGAATGAGGGCGGTGTTTCTTCCTCTCACTCACGTTTGATCATACATTCAGTGAGCACCTGCTGTGGTTCAGACACAGGCAACAGGGGCTGGCATGCAGAGGTCCACCCCAGAGGGCAAAGAGCCAGAGCTGATGGGTACAACCCGGAGAGGACCCGGCTCACCCAGCCCACTCAGGCCTGCGGGAACGAGGCCCCTGGGGGTGGATTCGTGGTTCTGATCACGCCTGGATTGGAGAGGAGTTTCTGGGACAGAAGGGGCAGAGACAGATAGAGGGGGTGGGCTTGGGTTTCATCTCGTGCTTCACTGGCCGCCTTCCACCTACACCCGGGCGAACAATACTGATGTTCAGGCTGTGATCAACACCCTGTGAAGTGCCTTCCCAGCTGTGATCTCATTCCAGCCTCCAAACAACTCTGTGAGTTTGGTGTTTTGTTTTTTTCCATTTTATAGATGAAAAAAAAAAGTCAAGGCTCAGAAAGAGGAAGTGACCTGTCCAAGATGATTAGAGCAAATTGAGGATAGGATTAGATACTTTCTGACCTTGTTCCCGGTGTCCTTTCCTCTTTCCCACATCTGCAAAGATTATTTTCCCCTATAAAATAGTTTATTTGCAAAATGCAGGAATACTTGAAAGGTATGAAGTCAGAAGTGTCCGCCTTGTACCACCCTGACTCATCCACCAGTCCTGCCTTCCAGAGGGAACCCCTGTTAATGGGATCTTGCTTAACCTCCAAATAAAATGTATTGACGTAAAAATAGTAAAGTATGTTACCTTAGAATGTGGGGCGGCACATAGGAATGCGGGCTTGGGGTCAGAATCACTGGGGTTCCAGACTTAGCCTGCAGCTAACTGCCCACGAGACCCTGGACAGCCCCTCCCTTCTCTGGGCCTCCCCTTTCTCATCTGTAAGATGGGGTCACACAGCCTTATCTCTTAGGGTCGTGGGAAAGTACAATGAAACCACGAGTGTACAGGACAGCTCACGCAGCAGCCGTCAACTCTCATGAGCTCTTTCATTGCTTTCTATTGATCTGAATATTCACCGGATTATGACATTGTGTATACTGCTCTGTCACTAAGAAATGCATTTTGAAACATTTTAGTCATTCACAAAGAGTTCAAGGCTAAGCCAGCAAATACCCATGTGTGTATACCTTTAGCTTAAGAAACAGAATGCTCACCAGTACAGTCAAAGCCTTTGTGTGTTCCTCCCTACCATCTTTCTCCACCTCCTGGGAGTAACTTCTGTCCTGAATTTGGCCTTCAGCATTCTCATTTATTATGTGCATTACCTGTATTTAATATTAGCAGTCATTGTGAGCATTTATTATACATGTCAATACCTCTGAACGCTGTATGGCACTGTGCAAACTTTCTGCATGAACCCTCCTGAAGCTTGCTCCTTTCTTTTCTTTCCTTGCCCTTTCTCTTATTCGACACTTTGGGATTCATCTACGTTGATTAGTGTGGTTTGGACGGATTCCTTTTCACTGCTGCATACTACTCCATCATGCTGGTGTTCCACCACCATTTTTTTCACTTAAAGTCCATCGTGGCTATCTTTCTGTCAGCACCTATGCAGCCACCTCATTCTTTTTTAATGGCCACATTAAAATATGGGGCTTCCCTGGTGGTATAAACACATACATGGTTGAACCAGGCTCTTGATTAACATTCAGGTTGTTGCTGTTCTCTACCCTGTCATCCCAAATAACACAGCAATAGAGATGTACCTTTGGTGAACATGTCCAAGTAATTCTTCAGGAGTGTGTCCCTGAGGTTGCACTCCTTGGCCAAAAGATTTACGTATGTAAAATGTTGGCACTGAAAAGGCACCTTCCAAAAAGACATGAACCTGTTTATTTACCCTGCCGCCAACTCTACACAAGACTGCTGCTGCCCTCCAGGCTCTGTCTATGCATAACTTCCAATGACTTTTTAAAAAAATTTAAATTTATTTATTTATCATTGACTGTGCCGGGTCTTCATTGCTGCGCACAGAGGGATGGGATATAGATGGGGAAACAGTGGAAACAGTGTCAGACTATTTTTTTGGGCTCCAAAATCACTGCAGCTGGTAATTGCAGCCATGAAATTAAAAGACGCTTACTCCTTGGAAGGAAAGTTATGACCAACCTAGATAGCATATTCAAAACCAGAGACATTACTTTGCCAACAAAGGTCCATCTAGTCAAGGCTATGGTTTTTCCTGTGGTCACGTATGGATGTGAGAATTGGACTGTGAAGAAGGCTGAGCACCGAAGAATTGATGCTTTTGAACTGTGGTGTTGGAGAAGACTCTTGAGAGTCCCTTGGACTGCAAGGAGATCCAACCAGTCCATTCTGAAGGAGATCAGTCCTTGGTGTTCTTTGGAAGGACTGATGCTAAAGCTGAAACTCCAGTACTTTGGCCACCTCATGTGAAGAGTTGACTCATTGGAAAAGACTCTGATGCTGGGAGGGATTGGGGGCAGGAGGAGAAGGGGATGACAGAGGATGAGATGGCTGGATGGCATCACTGACTCTATGGACGTGAGTCCGGGTGAACTCCGGGAGTTGGTGATGGACAGGGAGGCCTGGCGTGCTGCGATGCATGGGGTCACAAAGAGTCGGACAGGACTGATCGACTGAACTGAACTGGACTGGACTGGACTGGGCTGGACTGGGCTGTGCCGGGTCTTCATCGCTGTGCACAGACTTTATCTAGTTGTGGTGAACAGGGCTCCTCTTTAGTTGCGCTGCGTGGACTTCAAATTGTGGTGGCTCCGCTTGCTGTGGAGCACAGGCTCTAGGCACGTGGGCTTCAGCAGCTGTAGCGTGGGCGCGTCCGGAGTTGTGGTACTCAGGCTTAGTTGCCCCGTGGCATGTGGAATCTTCCCAGACCAGAGATCAAACCGGTGTCCCCTGCATTGACAGGTGGATCCTTAACCACTGGACCAGCAGGGAAGTCCTTGCAGTTGACTTTTAACTCAACCATCTGAGCTGGAATCTGGGGCAGATGGATCCAGGCACGGTGCGTTTCTAGAATACCACCTTCCAAGGTGATTCTGAGGTGCTCTCTCGCTTTCTCTAGTTGGTGCTGAAGCTGTGTCCAGGTTTGGTCCTGACCTGTTGCCTGCACCATCAGACTTTTATTCCAGAGCATCCAGGAAGCCCACCTTCCACGGGTGCTTCGGAAGCCCACCCCACCACAGCCAGACTTCATGCCACAGATCAGGCTGGGGATCGGTGGCTCAGGAAGGCTAGGGATGCTGTGGATGCTGGGGCATGAGAGCAACAGATGTCCTGTCTGAACAGCAGTAGATTTCCAGGTAGATGAGGTGCTTAGTCAGGTCTCAGAATAGAAGGACAGCTATGGTCACGACACCCACTGGGATGGTACAGAGTATTCACAGTACAAAGTATTATTTCTATTAGCAAAAATGTGCAAACAATTGACCTGCCTGTCTCTAGGGGGCAAGTTAAATGATTATAGAAATGCAGTGGAATACAGGCAAGGTTCAAAGAGATGAGATGATGTCATTGGTGAATTATGTGGTGAGTAACCTGGCAAGAACATTCAGAATTACATCTCCCCTTTGACTCAGCAAGCCCACTTCTGGGAATTTATCCTGCAGACACAGGTCTGCCCACATGCAAAATGACGCACACACAAGGTTAAGCAATGCAGCACTGTCTGTTGTAGCAAAAGACTTGGAGACAAACCAAGTATCCATCCGTAAGGTTAAATCAATGACAGAACATCCGGACAGAATGCCGTACAGCTGCAAGGAAAGGCTGGCGAGACTGTCTATGGCCCACAGGGGAGGGAAGGCGAAAGTCTGTGCCGGGTTAAAGAGCAAAGTGCACAACAGTGTGAGGAGTCTGTTGCTTTTTGTGTAAAAAAAAGGGGGGGAGAGAAAATAAAGCTAGATATGTTGGCATTGGTTAATATGTGCATAAAGAAGCTTTGAGGGAATGGGAGGGAAGTTCACGAAGGAGGAGATATATGTATATTTATAGCTGATTCACATTGTACAGTAGAAACCAATACAACATTATAAAGCAATTATCCTCCAATTTAAAAAGTGAAATAATCATAAAAAGAAACTTTGAAAGTGGTTATGGGGAGGTGGGGCATTGGAAATTGGGAGGATGACCAGAAAGAGTGTGAAGGAGAATTTCCACTGTGTACCTTTACATTGACACATATGTATGTATCTATGCATATGTATATATACATTTATAGCTGTATGTCCTACTCAACGACTATGTAACTAATTCAAAAATAGCATGAAGAATGGCAGAGCTATGTGCCAAGGCAATTCAGTATGAGCTGAAAAAAAATCAAGGTAGAGTAGTGGGTATACGAGCTCTCATGGGAATAAAGGGAATACATTTGAGCAAAGTATGGAAACTGCCTTAGCAGAGCAGGAGTGAGGCTTGCAGTGGAAGAGGGAAACACTTTTTACTGCAACTGTTAAATAGTTTGATTAATTTGTAATGTGCATGCTATAACCAGAGATGAAGTTGCCAACATCCATTGGATCATCTGCCTCTTGAGAAATCTGTATGCAGGTCAGGAAACAACAGGTAGAACTGGACATGGAGCAACAGACTGGTTCCAAATAGAGAAAGGAGTACCTCAAGGCTGTATATTGTCATCCTGCTTATTTAACTTATATGCAGAGTACATCATGAGAAATTCTGGGCTGGAGGAAGCACAAGCTGGAATCAAGATTGCCGGGAGAAATATCAATAACATCAGATATGCAGATGACACCACCCTTATGGCAGAAAGCGAAGAAGAACTAAAGAGCCTCTTGATGAAAGTGAAAGAGGAGAGTGAAAAAGTTGGGTTAAAACTCAACATCCAGAAAACTAAGATAATGGCATCTCGTCCCATCAGTTTATGGCAAATAGATGGGGAAACAGTGGAAACAGTGACAGACTTTATTTCTTTGGGCTCCAAAATCACTGCAGATGGTGACTGCAGCCATAAAATTAAATGATGCTTACTCCTTGGAAGAAAAGTTGTGACCAACCTAGACAGCATATTAAAAGCAGACATTACAAAAGTCCATCTAGTCAAAGCTATGGTTTTTCCAGTGGTCATGTATGGATGTGAGAGTTGGACTATGAAGAAAGCTGAGCACCAAAGAACTGATGTTTTTGAACTGCGGTGTTGGAGAAGACTCTTGAGAGTCCCTTGGACTGCAAGGAGATCCAACCAGTCCATCCTAAAGGAAATCAGTCCTGGGTGTTTGTTAGAAGGACTGATGCTGAAGCTGAAATTCCAATACTTTGGCTACCTGATGCGAAGAACTGACTCATTGGAAAAGACCCTGATGCTGGGAAAGATTGAAGGTGGGAGGAGAAGGGGATGACAGAGGATGAAATGGTTGGATGGCATCACTGACTCAATGGACATGAGTCTGAGTAAACTCTGGGAGTTGGCGATGGACAGGGAGGCCTGGCGTGCTGCAGTCCATGGGATTGCAAAGAGTCTGATGCAGCTGAGCGACTGAACTGACCTGAATAATTAGTAATAGTAGTGAACTCCCTGAGGTTTGCCATCCCAGTTTCAAAGGAGAGCAGAGAACAAACCCCAGCCTTTCTTCAGGTTTCAGACAGTTCTCACCTTTCCACAGGCAGTGGGGAAATGTGCCTCACTCCAGCAGGGAATGATCCACTTCTCCATCCCCAGCCCCCTTCCACAGAGTGGAGGGACCATCTGATTGGAGGTGTAAGGGAGGGAGGTTCTCGGGATGTCTGATATCCACAGCATCCCGTATCCAGGGCAACGTCGCTGGACCAAAAAGCCAGCAGTGTGGCTCCCCCTCTTTCCCTCTGTCTTTCCAGACTTCTCTCCTTGGGCCTGGGTACCCGAATCAAAGTCACCTGAGAAGGGCAGGGCGTAGGCGCCCACCTGTGGTCTTCAGCCCAGCTTCACTGGTCATCAGACTGGTCCCATCTGGCTCCTGGTGCCCGCTTTCCCACACTTGGTTAAACCAGAGGAGAGGGCCACTGAAGGGAGTGACAAGCCAATCAGTCGGTGCAGTCCCCAACTCTGCACCAACTAATCATAGAGTCCAGAGTCTCAGGAGAAACTTCTCCCGGTCTCATGACTTGCTTATTGTATCTTCACCTGGCACTTCACACTTGTCAAGGGAGTATGGAATTTGCAGTTTTATCACGTGGCCGGTGGAGGGCTTATACTTTTGTCAAGACAGATGGGAATCTTCATACAGATAGAGCTTTGCGAGGCATTTAACAGGTGCTTAGGACATAATGAAGTCCCTTTCTAATCCAGAAATTCTAGAATTCTGAATGTGGTCATGCCTGGGTGGCGGGGAGCAGGGTGTGGGCATCACTCACACAGGATCAAGTGCCCAGGCCTCATTGTGGTATAAGCTACTCTGGTCCAGTTCTCAGCTCTCACAGAGCCATTGCTCTGACTTCCTTTTTAAAAATCTCTATTTCTTCTCTGATCTCTATTATTTCTTTCCTTCTGCTGAGTTTGGGTTTTGTTCCTTCTTTTTCTGGTTTGTTTAGGTGGCAGCTTAGGTTGTTCACTTGAGATTTTTCTTGTTTTTTTTTTGTTGTTGTTGTTTTTTGTTTTTTTTTGAGGAAGGTCTGCATCACTCTGAATTCCCCTCCGAGAACTGCTTTTGCTGCATCCCGTAGATTTTGTATGGTTGCACTTTCAATGTCATTTGTCTCAAGGCATCTTTAAATTTCCATTTCAATTTTCTCATTGACCCATTGGTGTTTTTAGTAACTTCCTTCCCTTTCAACCAATTTTCTCTTCAAGACTGAAATGGACAGACTTCTATTGCACATTCTCTTTCCACCTGTCGATGGGCTAACTGACAGGGAAATGAACCCAGAAAAAGCAAGCAGACTGGGATCATGGATTGACCATTCATGATCCAACGCTTCCATTGTGGGGGCACAGAAAGGCCCAGGACCCCACAAAGAGGAGAGGCAGGAAAAGCCCTCAGCATGGGATTGGCTGGCATAACCCAGATCATCTAGCCATCCTCTCCACCAGGCTCAGACATTCATCACTCTGAAAAAAAAATCATCAAAGGAGATTATTTCTGGGAGCACCACGTCGTCGCAGACAGAGCATGGGAAACATTCAGGGCAGGCCAGACCCCGTGGGCGGTCAAGGCGCCAGGGTTCCTTTCTACACAGTCCAGTGGGGGAGCTGGATAAACCCAGCTTTTCATTTTCACAAAGCACCGAGGAACCCGAGTGCCACCATGACAGGAGATGAGACAGCAAGTTGTATCTTACAGAGGTATTTTTAGCTGTCTTGTTATTCCTACAACATGGTTATGAAAACCCCGTTTCTCTTCTGGACTTGACCTCATAAGTCCAGCCCATTCCACCCACAGCAGGTCAGGAAGATCTTTCCAGACTACCCCCTTGCAGTGGCAGGTGTCTCTCCTGGATTTTTCTGCCGTTCCCTTAACTCCTAACAGTACCAAAGAGATACTCTTCGATTTTCTCACCTTATCTTGATTCCTTCCAAAAAGATAAGCCGCCACATAAATCAGGCTCTCCTATTTGGCTGGCATCTTCCCTGTTCTTCCTCACTAGGAGCAAGTTTCCCGAGGACAGCAATCAGGTCTGCTCCATTCATCACTGTCACCCTGGAACCTCTTCCATGACCATGAGCCTGATACACAGGCAGCCCCGCATCAAAATCTAGTTAATGAATCATGGTCACGCCTGCAGAACTGTTGAGAATAAGACTTGGGGTCTTAGATCAAGTCCACCTCTTTAAGTGAGGGATTACAGACCAGCAGACTGTTAACACTACTGGCCCCCATGAAGGGAAATCCTGAGGGCTTCCCAGGTAGCTCAGGGGTAAAAAATCCGCCTGCCAGTGCAGGGGACACGGATCCTTTGGGTCGGGAAGATCCCCTAGAGGAAGAAATGGCAACCCACTCCAGTATTCTTGTCTGGAAAATCTCTTGGACAGAGGAGCCTGGCAGGCTTCTCTCCAGGGGGTTGCAAAGAGTTGAATGTGACTGAGCACACACCCAAATGGAAGTCCTTAGTAGACAAAGATGTTTTGGTTTAAGGTTTTGAGGCTGGGAAGCTGTTCTCAGTGAACGTACATACCTACTCGTTCTGATTACAAAGCAGAATTTCATCACATTGCAAGCAGGGAGCAGGAAGGCAGCCCATTCCCATTTAGCAGTGGGAGGGCAAATAGAAACCCAAATCATGAATTTCCCTGGCACTGCTCAATATGCCATAGTCATATGGCTGGAGGGGAGATTTTGGTGTGGTGTAGATATCACCTGAAAAAAAAAAATCAACCCTGAATATTCACTGGCAGGACTGATGCTGAAGGTGAAGCTCCAATACTTTGGCCACCGAAAGCGAAGAGCCAACTCACTGGAAAAGACCCTGATGCTGGGAAAGCTTGAAGGCAGGAGAAGGGGATGACAGAGGATGAGATGGTTGGATGGCATCAGTGACTCAATGGACATGAGTTTGCGCAAACTCCGGGAGATAGTGAAAGACAGGGAAGCCTGGCATGCTGCAGTCCATGGCGTGACAAAGAGTCGGACACGACTGAGCGACTGAACAACAACGAACATATCACCGCAAAGAGCACCCCAGCTGTACCTGTGAGCAGACCCTCTGACTCACCCCCATTCCCCCCGACGCCCCCCCACCGCCAAGTCTGCAGCAGAAATTCAGGGGGCTACAGGGGACTTGGAGCAGGTGTTAAAAGGACAAGCTTGTACAGGCAAGAAAAGACTCAGTGTTTCTGCTGCAAGAGTAATTATCCGATAATTGTCCTCTGTGATCTGGCGTCTCCCCCACGAATGGGCCTCCTTTGTAATTCGTGTTGGGTTCAGAAAGCCTTGGACGTTCTTTTATGTCCAGTTACATCTCATCAGAGCAATGCCGGGGTGCATCCATCTTCCCCGTGGGTGAGCCCAGATAGCTGCCGGCATGGGGGTGTGAGCCTGCCTTTGTGTCTTCAGCAATCTGATTAAGTGTGGGCGACATCAGCGCCAAGTGATTAGCATCTAAACACTCCTCTCCCTTCCCACCTCCATCACCACCCGCCCCCGCCCCCAACCCCGGCTCCATTCACATCTCATGGGGCTGCGACATTGTCATTTCTTGCCGGTAGCGAGGGGGAGAGGAACTCAGTGTGATTTATTTGTGTACAGGAAACTCAGTGAGTCATTGAGAGCGGGTTGGGAGACAGACACGCAAGACAGCTCTGAGAGGAAACCCTTGGTGGGACATCTGTCTAGATCCAGTTACCTATATAGTCGCATAGACAGATACCAGACTTGGGAATGGACTCAGATGGTCCTGAGTGAGTTCAAGAGACATCAGGAAGCTTCCAATTTCCCTTCACCTGATCTCTCAGGTTCACAGACGAGAATAAAGAGCAGATTGCCATCCGGGGATGCTTCTATGACAGGCTCAGAGAAGAGAAGACCAGGGACTCGGGAGACCTGGGTTTGGGCACTGGTTTCACCACCAATTTCCCATCTGCCTTAGGCAAATTCTCCCTCTCAAAACCTAGCTCCTTGCTCTGTAAATTCAAGAGTCATCTTTGCCTGGTCAACTTCAGAGGAACAAAACCGTGACAATGGGAGGGGTGGGGAGTGCTGTGTAAGATTAGCGTTACAACTGTGAGGCTTAGTTTGTTTCATTAAAAAGCTGAAGGCAGGCCTTTCTGCAGACAGAATGTGAACAGCAGTGACTTTACTGGCTGGAGAGAAACAGAGCATTTCTTGGCTTTAAGTGCAACACTGAAATGCTCCCCGCCCCCCATTTCCTGAAATGTAGCTATTGTTATCTTCATTTTAATAATGGGGAAACACAAGTAAGTGGTAAAGAGCTAGGATCTGAACTGGGGCCATCTGACCCTCAAACCTGTATTTGTTCTGTGTCCCTCCTGCAGTTGATCCCTGACCCTGGCCTGGCAGCTTCCAGAGCGAATGTCAAGTGTTACCCGCTGCTGACAAATTTCAGAAAATCTGCTCCAGCTGAGAGGTCCCCAGAGATGGTGGAGGACGCTGACTGTGTAGCAGAACGCTGGTTGCTCCTCCAAAGGCCCAAACTACAGAGAAAAGTGGAAGAATAGCTTCTGCAAAGGTAAAACCTGAACAGGTAGGGGAGGCGGCCCCAAATCCCCATTTTACAGGCAGGTAAACTGATGCTCATAGCATCTGGTCCCATCACTTCATGGCAAATAGATGGAGAAACAATGGAAACAGTGAGAGACTTTATTTTGGGGGGCTCCAAAAATCACTGCAGATGGTGACTGCAGCCATGGAATTAAAAGACGCTTGCTCCTTGGAAGAAAAGTTATGACCAATATAGACCACATATTAAAAACCAGAGACATTACTTTGCCAACAAAGGTCTGTCTAGTCAAAGCTATGGTTTTTCCAGTAATCATGTATGGATGTGAGAGTTGGACTGTAAAGAAAGCTGAATGCCAAAGAATTGATGCTTTTTGAACTCTGGTGTTGGAGAAGACTCTTCCCTTGGACTGCAAGGAGATCCAACCAGTCCATCCTAAAGGAAATCATTCCTGAATATTTCATTGGAAGGACTGATGCTGAAACTGAAACTCCAATACTTTAGTCACCTGATGCAAAGAACTGACTCATTGGAAAAGACCCTGATGCTGGGAAAGATTGAAGGCAGGAGGAGAAGGGGATGACAGAGGATGAGATAGTTGGGTAGCATCACTGACTCAATGGACATGAGTTTGAGTAAACTCCAGGAGTTGGTGATGGACAGGGAGGCCTGGTGTGCTGCAGTCCATGGGGTCGTAAAGAGTTGGACAGGACTGAGCAACTGAACTGAACTGAACTGAAACTGAGGTTTATGGTACAAAGGAAAAGGCAGATTAGGAAGGTGAGGATGCCTTGTTAACTCACCCCACGGCCTTTGGTAAGCCCACTCTCATCTCTGGGCCTCAATTTTATCCTCTGTTTGATGGAATCATCTCTTCAAATAAAACCTTAAGACGGATGACAGTGTATGATGTAAAGAGTTAACTCAGCCAGTCTTGGCCATCCCTACCCTGCAGAACCCTTGCCCCTGGCTGCTGGGGTGTAACCTTTAGGCCTGGAGGAAGAAACTGTTTCTACTTACCTTGCATGTCTCCCCTGCTCTCTTTCAGATGACTTTGTCCATGCCAGCTCCACACCTGCTAACGTCTAGGTCAATTTCAACAGGGACTTAGGCAGAAATTAAAAGCAGAGACGTCATTTGCCAACAAAAGTCAGTATAGTCAAAGCTATGGTTTTTCTAGTAGTCATGTATGGATATGAGAATTGGACCATAAAGAAGGCTGAGTGGTGAAGAATTGATGCTTTCGAACTGCGGTTCTGGAGAAGACTCTTGCAAGTCCCCTGGACTTCAAGGAGATCCAACCAGTCCATCCTACAGGAAATCAACCTTGAACTTCCAGTGAATTCATTGGAAGGGCTGATGCTGAAGCTGAAGCTCCAGTACTTTGGCCACCTGATGCGAAGGGCCAACCCCTGATGCTGTGAAAGATGGAGGGCAGGAGGAGAAGTGGGTGACAGAGGATGAGATAGTTGGATGGCATCACTGACTCAATGGACATGAATTTGAGCAAACTCCAGGGGACAGTGAAGGACAGGGAAGCCTGGTGCACTGTAGTCCGTGGCATCATCAAGAGTTGGACACGACTTAGCAACTGAACGACAACAACAACAGTCCCATTCCATTCTGTCTGGTCGTGTGCTATACATCCTGTCTCATTCCATCCCCTCCCAGCTCACTCGTCCCCTCCCACCCTACACCCTCCCATCCCCTTCCATTCTATCCCATGTGTAGGTCAGGGGAACACAGGAATGCATGACACAGCGTTTCTACCCACAGCCTCACTCAGGTCAAGGTTCTCACCAGGCATAAATGAGCTCAGCTTATCCCAGGGAGAGGGGTTGGCACCATCCGATGCCAAGCCCCAGGCTCCTCCATTCTCTAACCCCTAGGCCTTGATGTCTGCCTCCTGGAGTCCGGCCAGCCTCTGCCCAGAGCCTAATGAGCTCTTGCAGCCAACAAGAACACTGCCTTGGGTGTGCAGGGGCCCAGGGCTCAGCCAGCACACAGAGCTGCCCTTCACTCCCAGGCCCGCCCACTGGGCAAGGTGGTGGGCACGGGGCTCCAAGAAAGCTCCGTGGTTGGGGGGGGCGGATTTGATGGTCTTCAGAGTGGCCATTGTTGACCCCCGAGGCTGGCAGGGACTACACAGAGGGCCTCAGTGCCCTGGCACCCACCTGGCCCCCTTCATGGGCACTGTGCCTGCCCGCACTGGCGCCAGGCCATCTTCCTGGGCTGGGGGTGGGGTGGTGGTGGGGGGAAGGATGTCTTCATTCACTTGGCAGCCGACTGTGCGAAGGTTGGCTCAGCACATGTGGACTTACGACACGGAGAAAGAGAGAGGGCTGAAGGAGGAAAGGTGCTCGGCCCTCTTGTTCAGGAACAATAACCGCAGCTTCATTCATTTTTACAACAGCCACCACTTTGGAACTTTCTGAGGTGCAGCATTTTACACGCACTGTCATTTAATCCTCACCACTGCTCTGCAGCAATGGAACTGTTAGTCTCCCCATTTTGCTGATGGGAAAACTGAGGCTCAGAGAGGGAAATTTACTCACCCACGAACACACTGGGAGAGGGTGGTAGAGCAAGCACTCAAAACCAGGCATGTTTGACCTATAGGCCCCTTAACTTCTAGCTCTTGCATTTCAGGGCCTATTGAAAACATTCTAGGTCCATTATCTGACTTAATTTTCACAGTAGCCATTTGTCCCTTCATCCATACCCTCATACCGTCCTTCAGCAAACTCACCAAGATCTCACTGGGTGCCCGGCACTGTGCTCAGAGATGTGGAAGGAGGAATATAAGACAAAAGAAGTCTCTGTTCTCAGAGCGGGTGGAAATGAAAGGGGAGGCACCTAACTCCAGATCCCTGCTTTTACTCCGGGTCACCCACACCCTTACTTCTGCCTGGACAGTGTAGGTTTTCCACTTGTCATGAGATAACCAGACGAAGCCTTGCCAGGGAGTAAGAACATCGGGTGAGAACTCGAGTCTCCTGTGTCCAACACCCAAAGTGAGGATGGTCATGCAGACTGTGCTTAAGAGTCTCTCGGTCCCAAACATACATTTTCATCCTTTGCATAAACCTTACTTGAAGTGTAACCTATGCAGAGAAAAGTCTACTCAACTCTTTCTTAAGAGTCTACTCAAAAGTCTTTCCCAAGCTGGACACACCTGCACAGCTAGCAGACAGATCAGGAAGCAAAACGCTGCCAGCACACTGCATCTGCTGGTAACACCTCACTCCAAGGGAACCCCAGTTTTGCCTTCTGAGATTTGTTTTGGCTGTTTATAAAGTCATTGGGTAATTAGGCACTGTGATCTCTTTTGTATTCAACTTCTTTCATGCTCTTTTCTGTGTCTGACTTCTTTCACTCATTATGTTTGTGAGATTTATGCACGTGATTGCATGTAATGGTAGGTCATCCCTTTTATATTGCTGCATAGTATTCCATTTGTGACTATATCATATATTATCCGTTCTGGACATCTGAGTTGCTTCCCGCATTTGGCTGTTATGAGTAGTACAACCATGAACATTGTATTATGTGTTTGTTTGATTTTGGTGCACGTGTGTGTTCATTACTGCCGGGATATTCCCAATGGAATGCTGGTAGCACAGAGTAGCATGTTCATCTCTAGGAGACACTGCCAAAGGTTTAGTCCAAAGCTTCCAACTTTGATGAAAAAATCATCCAGCTGCTTTCCTATGATGCAGTGAACTAGCAGACCAACAGAAACCTAATGTTGTTTATAGAAATACTAATAATGACTATTTTTATTGCTGTTCTGTTGTTCCTATCTTTCAGGGACTTGGGAACAAAAGCCCATGCTAAGCACCAAATGAATGGTTTGGATATAAACCCTACCCAAGCGCACATTCAAAGAGGCTAATCGCACATTATTCCAATACCAATTTCCAGTTTCCAAGGGTCGGCTGGCCACGCGCCCTCCTCATTTTGGTGTCTGGATCGTTAGTGGACATCTCATTACATCCTCAAATGGGAATTGTTTCCTGCAGCCCCTTACTTAACTAAGTGTAAAATGAATCCAAGCCCAGTGGGAGGAGGCTGGGCTTGCCTGTGATGAGGCTTCAAGATGGCTATGCACATTGAGGGGCGGGAAGGTGGAGTCGGGGGGCAGGGGTCCAGGCATGGGGGGAGCCACAAGCAGCCAGGAGCCACCAGGGAGGCTTCCCCATGACAGCCAGCCTTAGGGAAGCAGGCTTTAAGCTGGAGGCAATGCACCCCTGCTGTGTACCAACTTGACCTCCTTTGAGTGAAGAGATGATGTAGGGAGTATAGAGACGGAGTCGGACAATTCTACAGTGGTCCAGAGTTTAAGTCTCCCCTCTTCAAGGCACTGGAGACATCTGTTCTATTCAGTACATGCATGCGTGCCCAGTCACTTCCATCCTGTCTGACCCTGTGGACTGTAGCCCACCAGGCTCCTCTGTCCATGGGATTCTCCAGGCAAGAATATTGGAGTGTGCCGCCATGCCCTCCTCCAGGGGATCTTCCCAACCCAGGGAGTGAACCCACGTCTCCTGCACTGCCGGCAGAGTCTTTACTGCTGGGCCACCAAGGGAGGCCCGCTACTCAGCACTCTCGCCCCTTCCTATTTTCTGCCATGTCTTTGCTGGTGTTGTTACTGCCACATGGAATTCTTAACTTCCTGACACAGAAGCTCACACACATCACAACCATGCACACCAACATCTCTGTTTCCAAAATCTCTGCTGCACCTGCTATATTGCAACTTAAGCCTCTTGCTTTTGCTACTGTTGCCTGGTTTTTCTTAGAGAGGCAAAGGAATCCTTATTTGTTTAGTTGGAGAAACTGAGCTCATGGAGGGAAAGTGACTTATCCAGTGTTCCCCAGGAAGTAATGAAGATGACGACATAACAGTAACATCTCAATGATAATAATTGAGTCTTTACTATGTGCTAAGAGCTGGCTTCAACATACCACCACACATCATCTGATTTAATCCTTCTGTGTCAGGCCCTGTGTCTGCTCCATTTTATAGATAGGGAAGAAAAGTTGTGACCAAGCTAGACAGTATGTTAAAAAGCAGAGATATTACTTTGCCAACAAAGGTCTGTCTAGTCAAAGCTACGGTTTTTCCAGTAGTCAGGGACGGATGTGAGAACTGGACTATAAAGAAAGCTGAGCGCCGAAGAATTGATGCTTTTGAACTGTGGTGTTGGAGAAGACTCTTGAGAGTCCCTTGGACTGCAAGGAGATCCAACCAGTCCATCCTAAAGGAATCAGTCCTGGATATTCATTGGAAGGACTGATGCTGAAGCTGAAACTCCAATACTTTGGCCACCTGATAAGTGAGAAGAGCTGACTCATTTGAAAAGACGCTGATGCTGGGAAAGATTGAAGGCAGGAGGAGAAGGGGATGACAGAGGATGAGATGGTTGGATGGCATCACCAACTCAATGGACATGAGTTTGGGTAAACTCCAGGAGTTGGTGATGGACAGGGAGGCTTGGCGTGCTGCAGTCCATGGGGTCACAAAGAGTTGGACACAACTGAGTGACTGAACTGAACTGATAGATAAGGAAACTGAGGTTCAGAAAAATGAAATTACTATCCAGAAGCTTCTGAACTCAAACTCAGCACTGTCCCCAGGTTTGCCAACTCTGGAGCAAGTTTTTTGTTTTTTGTGTTTTTTTTTTTTTTTTAATTTATTGGCTGTGCAGGGATTTAGTTGCAGCATGAGAATTCTTTTAATTGCAGCATGCGGGATCCAGTTCCCTCACCAGGGATCAAACTTGGACCTCCTGCATTGGGAACGTGGAGTTCTAGCCACAGGGAAGTCCTGGGCAGTATTTTAAAGCACATCTTGTATTTCCTGGCTCCCCGACACTTTCCCAGGGCTCTCCTTTCTGATACCATCCCTTTCCTTGGATGCCCTCTCCTCCGTCTCTTCCCAGTCCTCACCCTTTGTACACTAGGCTTGTAACACAGGAATGACAACTCACTGGCTACCACGAAAACAACATTGGTGGGCGAGATAATGCAATATTGATCTTCCCACGGTAGATTTGGTTCCTTGCAGCCAAGTGGAAGGGAGATTAATGCAGGGCCCCAGCGAATAGCAAACAGCATCTGTAAGGCAGCTTCTGTGACAAGCAGGATAACATGCTTTATTAGCCTCATGACAAGACAATGTTTTACCATAATTTTTGATCAGAGACTGGGTGATGTTAGTATCAAAATGGGTTTGGGAGGCAGTCACGCTGGATAAGTAGCAAATGAAAAGTGAAGTTGGTGGTGGGGACTGGGAGGTCAGGGGTAGAAGTTAAACTCTGTTTTTCCAAAGCGACACAGAAAATGCAGTGTGATTGCTCAGATCCCCAAACTAGGAGGCTGGGGTTCCAATGCTGACTCTGGGGCACTGACTCTGGGACTTTTATGCCTCCATTAAAGTCTCTGATCTTCTGCTAGAAAGCCTTGGGCATTGCTCTCTCTGACACCAGTGTTTCTCAAGAGACCATCTGCAGCAGAATCTTCTGGGTTGGTTTTTTTTAAAATGCAGATTCCTAGGTTCATCTCAGACCCTGTAAATTAGAATTTGGGTGGAGGGGTGGGGCCAAAAGGAGTCTGCAGTTTTACCAAGTGCCCTCAATGAGCCATATGCTATTTAAGCATGATGTTTCAGAATCATTGCCTTGGACTTCCCTGCTGGTGCAGTGGCTAAGAATCTGCCTGCCAATGCAGGGACACAGGTTCGATCCCTCGTCCTGGGAGATGCTACATGCCGAGGAGCAACAAAGCCCGTGTGCCACAGCTACTGGGCCTGAGTGCCCTAGGGCCTGTGCTCTGCAACAAGAGAAGCCACCGCAATGGGACGCCGGCACACCTCAACTGGAGAGTGGCCCCCGCTTGCCACAACTAGAGAAAGCCTGCATGCGGCAACAAAGCCCCAGGGCGCCCCAAAATCAAGAAAATATTTTAAAAAAGAACCATGGCTTTCAGGAATTCTGGGCATGGAGAAACTTACATCCCGTAACATCCCCACAGCCGTGCCATCACCCCAGTAAAGCTGAGTTGAACCACACTGCAGTGAATCATGTAATCTCCATGCAGCACTTGGCCACGCACATGGCACGGTCACATTCACTGTCCAATTTGATTCTGGAAGAATCTTGGGGAGAGAAATAATCCTTTCCATTTTACAGAAGGGAAAACTGAGGCTCAGAGATGCAAAGGGCTGTGCCAAAGGCTTCGTTTCCACTACACAAAGCAGCCAGCACTGATTCCCTTCCTTTCCTTCCAACACATCTTGCTCTCTGGCATTTGCCCAAGGCTGGTGGTTCTCAGGGCTTCAGCTGGGGGTGATTACGCACCCCCCTGCAAGGGGACAGTTAGCAATGTCTGGAGACATTTTTGGTTGCCATGATTGGGGTGGTGTCTAGTGGGCAGAGGCCAGCTCCCTCTCCAAGAACCATCTAGTCTAAATGTCAGTAGCGCTGAGGTGGAGAACCAGGCCCTACAGGCCCTATGTCATCCCCCCTGATTCTATTCTAAGTTCACTAAGATGCTTCTGGTGAGTGTAGGCCCTGGATCCCTCTAGCTGCTGAAGTGAGGGGGCTTTAAGGAAGAAAAGGTAAATTCTGGGAGACCAGGTTAGGAAGCTGATTCAATTGTTGCATGATCTTGACCATGACACCCCTCCCCACTGAGCCTCAGTTTCCACTTAGGTAGGACAGGGGTGAAGGGACGAGGCTAAACGAGACTTCTCTCTCACTTTCAACCTGTCCTGTGATCTAATTATGTCTAATCTTCCGTTAATGCTGGGTAACCTCTTTTGGAAGGTGAGACAAGAGCCGAGAGGCTGGCGTTTGTGAAAGGCGAAGTTACACTGCATTTTGGCCGATCCATCTTCCCACCTCATCAGCCAGATTGGCTCCATGTTCAAAAAGGAACTCCCAAAGCACAGAATGCTTTGGAAGGAAATGGGATCGGAATTTAATTGATGGCCCGGGCGGTATGCCACGGCTGTTAAATTACCCTGAAAAGCCAGCCCATTGTTCTATACAGAAGCCGCTCGGCTTTGTTTGGATAATGCCGTGTGTTTGAATTCAGCTTCTTTCCCGCTGGACCCACTGTGAGTTAAAGCCTCTCTCTGATGATGCCAGTGGGCCAGATGCAGGCCAGGGTCCCGACGGCCTTCACTCACATCCTTGTTGGGAGGGTCCTGAATTCAGCAGAGCCTCTGCATCTAACGCCTGTGCTGTATTCTCTCCAGGCACCTTTGCCAGGGTCCGGGTGATCGTCTTCGATCTGACCACACCACCCCCTGCCTTAAACCCCCTGCCACGGATCTCTGTCACCTTTGCCAGCCACCCCCAGGTTCTGGGGGCTAATGAGAGGTGTGCCACCGGAGTAAGTTTGGAGATACACTCTCCTCCTCCTGGACAATGCCCACTTTCATGGTCAGGCTCTGGCAAATCCTGCTGCAACAAGAAAATGCGTCCAGCTTGACTTGAACCATGTTTCCCAAATCATTTGCATATGAATCTCCCTCCCACTCTCCTTTTTATCCACATCTCACTATTTGTGTCTTATAAAATAGGCTTCCACAGAACTCTGGTCTGAGAAACACTGATCTGTAGAGAAGCTCCAAAGGCCCTTCATGGAAGGGTTCTTGGCTACCTGGCCAGCCTCACATCCTGTCTTCCCTGCAGTCACCCTACGGCCATTTCCAAATCCCTGACATTTCCCCCAAACCCACGTTTTGGAGGGGCAGGCAGTAAAGTACAGTGGTTATAGCCAAGCCTGGAGTCAATGAGTCACTGAATCATGTTTTTGACATTTTGACATTTCCTAGCAGTCTGAGCTGAGAGCATTAACCTCCATGACCTCAGTCTCTTTACCTGTGAAATGGGTATAAGAGCACCACCTCATGCTGCTGCTACTGCTGCTAAGTCGATTCAGTCCTGTCCGACTCTGTGCAACCCCATGGACGGCAGCCCACCAGGCTCCCCCATCCCTGGGATTCTCCAGGCAAGAACACTGGAGTGGGTTGCCATTTCCTTCTCCAATGAATGAAAGTGAAAAGTGAAAGTGAAGTCGCTCAGTCGTGTCCGACTCTATCGACCCCATGGACTGCAGCCTACCAGGCTCCTCCGTCCATGGGATTTTCCAGGCAGGAGTACTGGAGTGGGGTGCCATTGCCTTCTCCGGTACCACCTCATAGGTAGTTGTGAAAGTTAAATGAGCAGATTATAGAAAGAGCTTAGGACATAGTGGGCTCAGTCGTTTCAGTCATGTCCAACTCTGCAACATCATGAACTGTAGCCCACCAGGCTTCTTTGTCCATGGGATTTTTCAGGCAAGAATACTAGAGTGGGTTGCCATGCCCTCCTCGAAGTAGGACATCAGTTCAGTTCAGTTCAGGTTAGTCGTTCAGTCGTGTCCGACTCTCTGTGACCCCATTAATTGCAGCACACCAGGCCTCCCTGTCCATCACCAACTCCTGGAGTTCACTCAGACTCACATCCATCGAGTCAGTGATGCCATCCAGCCATCTCATCCTCTGTCATCCCCTTCTCCTCCTGCCCCAATCCCTCCCAGCATCAGAGTTTTTTCCAATGAGTCAACTCTTCGCATGTGGTGGCCAAAGTACTGGAGTTTCAGCTTTAGCATCATTCCTTCCAAAGAAATCCCAGGGCTGATGGCCTTCAGAATGGACTGGTTGGATCTCCTTGCAATCCAAGGGACTCTCAAGAGTCTTCTGCAACACCACAGTTCAAAAGCATCAATTCTTCAGTGCTCAGCGTTCTTCACAGTCCAACTCTCACATCCATACATGACCACTGGAAAAACCACAGCCTTGACTAGACGGACCTTTGTTGGCAGTATTGTCTCTGCTTTTCAATATGCTATATAGGTTGGTCATAACTTTTCTTCCAAGGAGTAAGCGTCTTTTAATTTCATGGCTGCAGTCACCAACTGTGGTGATTTTGGAGCCCCCAGAAATAAAGTCTGACACTTTCCACTATTTCCCCATCTATTTCCCATGAAGTGATGGGACCAGATGCCATGATCTTCGTTTTCTGAAGTAGGACATAGTAGACCCTTAATGTTAGCTGTCCCAGCTTATGATGGCTTGACTTACAATTTTTCTACTTTGTGACACTGCAAGAGTGATATACATTCAGTGGACACCATACTTAGAAGGTTGAATGTGGATCTTTCCCCAGGTTAGCGATAATGTGGTCCAATCCTCTCTTGATGCTGGGCAGTGGCAGCAAGCTGCAGCTCCCTGTCGGCCACGCAGTCACAACCAGTATACTTAAACCATTTGGTACCCATACAACCATCTGGTTTTCACTTTTAGTACAGTATTCCACAAACTTAATCAACAATTGTAAAATTGTAAAAAGGTTTTGTGTTACATGATTTTGCCCAACTTGAGGCAAATGTTAAATGTTCTGAGCACATTCAAGGGAGGCCAAGCCATGATGTTCAGTCAGTTGGGGTATAAATGCATTTAAACTTATGATATTTTCAACGTAGGATGGATATACTGGGATATAACCCCATGGTAAGTCAAGAAAGATTTGTATACTGCTCTGACGTTTTACACATTATTCCCTCTGTCAGAAATACCATCCCACTTCTTGGCCATCTGGTAAACCTCTTCTCAGTTTCAATATCCCAGCTCTGATATCATCTCTGTGTATAGGCTTATTCTTGCCTCTTTGGAAGAGACAGGTGTTCCCTGCCCTGTTCTGCAGGATCTTGCCGGCCTGCTTGCCTTTCTTCCTGCCTTTATTCATTTAGTTTAACCGAGTGCCTGCTCTGGGCCTGCTATCCTCGGCATTGGGGATGCATTGGAGGCAGCACAGATCTGGTCTCTGACTTCCTGGCACTGAAAGTCTAGAAGGAAAGACAGATGTGAAACAAAGGCACAGAAGATCAGCTGCCACCAGGATGGGAGCTACGGGGCCACTTACCAGGGATCTGGTTTCTATTCTTGCTCTTAGTATGCTGCATTTTAATGATTTGTTTTCAGTCACATCTCTCCCATCAGACAGGGAGCCCCTTCAGGGAGTCTGACTGAATGCCTGGAACAGGAAGATGCGCCTGAAATGTTTACTGAATGGTGGGGCCGGGTGGGGGGGCGGGTGGGAGCAGGAGCGGTTGGGAATGACCCTCATCCCTGTGTCCCCTTTGACCAAACATACCTGCCAGCTACTATGACATTTACCACCGGTTATATCTTAAACCCAAGCCCTGAAGGAGGAGAAGAGAGAATGACCTGGTTTATTCTGTTTGAAGAACTCAGAGTTCCCAGTGCCCTGGGTACCTCTCAGAGCTCCATTTTTATTTCTTAAAGAAAAATAATAAACCAGGTTAGCACTAAAGAAGATGAATAGGCAGAGAAACAGGCTGGCCGGCGGTCCGCCGCTCTCCAAGGTGCCATCCTTGTCAGTTCCAGGGAAAGGGAGGGAGGAAACGCAGGATTCCTCAAATAGCTCCTCTCCTTCTGAGGTGGGGAATAGGTAATCGTCTCAATTAAAATACAGACCAGAATATTTAATGGCACGGAAATTGATTTTGATGTGGTTTAAATAAATTCCCCCTGGGGAAAATGGATATTACTTGGCCTAATTTGGTGGAAGTGTTCATTTCCTTCCCAGCTCAGAACTTGAGTATGGGAGGTTCTGTTCACACAAACGCAGAGCTGAATTTGTGTCTGGCTCAGAGGACTCTTCCAGGGGACAAGACGAGGGAGGAGTCCAAGCACAGGTCAATCAGAGCAGAAAACTTGCCCCAACTCCACCATCCTCGGCTCCTCTGAGTGCGTTTCCATGGGAAGAATCTTCTGGAGGGTGGGTCTCATGGTCCGGCAGCACTGTCTATGGTGTCACTGAGAGTGGGAACCAGGTGGAGGAGCGGCCAGTGATGCATGGCCCTGTGTGATTTCCCCAACCCTAGCAAAGCATCTAGTGCAATATGAACACACCGCACCCTGTAGGAAATTCACGCGTCGGTTCTCTCTAAATTGCCTTTCTTGGAAAGAGGGTGTGAGGAAATGAACCTGCGTTTGCTGCTCACCAGACACTGCTGGGCTTCCCTGGTGGCTCAGGGGTAAAGAATCTGCCTGCTAATGCAGGAGACCTGGGTTCGATCCCTGGGTGGGGAAGATCCCCTGGAGAAGGGAATAGCTACCCACTCCAGTATTCTTGGCCTGGGAAATCCCATGGAGAGAGGAGGGCTACAGTCCGTGGGGTTACAAAGAGTCGGACACGACGGAGTAACTAAACAACAACAATAATAAGACACTCTGCTAGGCCCTTACAGCTCCTCTGTGCGTATCCCACATCAGACATTATCACCAGCAAAGGGAAACTCCTGGCGTGCGTATCCCACATCAGACATTATCACCGGCAGAGGGAAACTCCTGGGTTGAAAGCGGAGGCAGGCAAACCACGGCCCATGAGCCAGATCTGGCTCACCGTCTGTTACGGTAAGTAGTTTTATTGAAGCAAAGCCATGTTTTCCCTCTTACAGAGTCTATGGCTGTTTTTCTGCTGCCATGGCAGAGTTGAATGACTGTCTCAGAGACTGAATGGCCAGCAAAGCCTCAGATACTTACTATCTGGCTCTTTGAAGGAAAAGTTTGCCAACCTCTGGTTTGAAGTGTGAATGCGTGAAATTACCATTTTAGCCATGCAAAGCAGAAACAGGTCAAATGGCACCAGTCTCACGTGGTTCGATCTAATGCCCCATTTTGGTGTTAAACCCCATTACACCCCAAGGTGTTACACCCCAAGCTTGTACAGCGTGTCTCATTCATCCTCCTCACTTGTCTTTGTATCGTAAACAGAACTAATGGTCAGAGAGGTTAAGTGATTTGCCCAAGGTCACACAGCTGGAAACTGACAGGATCAGGATGCACACTAAGGAGCCCAGCTCCAAGATAATGGCTCTTCCTGCTCCCCATGGCTCCTCCCGGGGAGCCCTGACAAGGTCTGTGCTCTGTTGTCAACCTCTGTGCCCTGGGAGTCACCGAATATTAACACCCTTCCCCGCCGTGCTTATTCTAGCAAGTGCAGCCTCAGCGTCTGCCAAGAATCCAGAAATGAGATGACCCTGCATTGATTCTTTGTGTTACTAGCAGTAAAGTTTGTGATTGGAATCCTTGATCTGAGAGACGGCCAGAAGTCATCTCATCTGTCCAGGTCAAAGGTTTCAGAGTTATCGCGAGAGCAACGAGGGTTTTACACATGGGGGGAGGGCAGAGGTGACACACTAGCTGTGCAAACATCACTCTCCCTTCTGGCTGCAGCTTGGAGAGGGGCAGGGGTGAGAGCAAAGAGACCCATCCAGGTGAGAGATGATGAGACGGGTAGCAGTGGAGCCAGAAAGCTGAATTAAATCTAAGACAGATCTGCTTAGAGCCAAGAGGTCTTGGGACTGGAGGGTGGGTGGAGGGGGGGCGCGTGGATTGAAAGAGGGAAAGGTGGCAAGGGATGGTGCCTGGTGCCAGGCTTGTGCCTGAGCAATCCAGTGGAGACTGAGGACTTCCCTAAGAAGGACAATTCTGAGTGAGGACTAGGGTTAGGAGGAAGGTTGGGTTTGTCATGTAGGTCACTGAAGAAAGGGGCAACTATCTCAGTTGGTTGTTGGAAGAATAACTGAGAGAATGTTTGTGCAGAGCTGAGCACGTAGTTGGTATTCTATACATGCAAAGTTTGAGAACGTGAAAGGATTTCAACAAAGGCATGGGGCAGAGTGAAGAGAACATGGCTTCTGCAGACAGACAGACTGGGGTTCGAATCCCTGGGCTGCCTCTTTCTCTCTCATGTGACTCTGGACGCTCTATTTCATTCATCTGGGACTTGGTCCCTCTTCTGGAGGCTTGGATGGGTAGGCACCGTGCTAAGTGATTGACACACCTGTCCACATTGACCCTCACACCTGCCCTGATAGGTAGAGGCTGCTACTGCCAGCCTTGTGTTAGAGATGAAGATAGCGGAGCTCAGGAAGGAGAAGCCACCTGCCCCAGGTGCCACCGCAAACGGTGGGGCTGGACTTGGCATCCAGGCCTGAGGGCTCTGCAGTGATTCTAGTCTCCAGGTAATAATGTCCCCGCTCCCTCTTGCGCTTGTAAAAATGAGATCAAGCGAAGGGCTAACATGGTGTCTGGCACCTAGTATAGATTTCAGGCCGCACGGCAGTGCTGAGAGGTCTCAAGTCCTTCCCATAAGAGTTTAGGGGAACAAAGGGTAGGTGGTCTGGGAGGCTTCCTGGAGGAGGTGGTATTAGATCTGAGACAAAATGGTAGTCATTCTAGGAGGGCAAGTCTATGGGAAGAGGAGAAGATGCTTATGGATGCTCTAAAATACAAAATCAGTCATTCTGTAGATTGAAAGGGAACCAAAGTTCTTTGCTTTGTGCTCAAACCGTCCCCTCTTCCTTCTGATTTAGCAGCCTCAAGCTGGTCTCTCTTTAGGGACTGAGCTTTGTCAAGATACATAAGTTGGGCTTCACACTTTGGGCTCCTGGCACCACCACCCTCCATCGAACTGCACACGTTCGTCCTCTTTGTCTCCAGTGGTGACCTTTTTCACTCAGATTTCAGGCTCTTTGCTTAAGCATCACCTCTGCAGCTTTTTAGACTAGGTCAGTCCCCATTTCATGCTCCCTGAGCTCCTGTGCTTCTAATTACTTGCTCAACATCTGTCTCTCCCCTCGGAAAGAAGCCCGAGTGTAAACAATACCTATTTTTACAAAACTAGCCCTTGCAGCAGCTCTAAGTCGGGCGCACACAGGAAGCTAAATAAATGCTTGAATAAACGAATGGATGGGTGAGTTTGTATACCTCATCTTGGTTCTTTTCCACACCAGGATTAATAACTCTCCCTTCCTTCCTTCCAGGGATTTCTATAGATTGCCAGGAGATGATATGTGGCTGAGTCTCATGTCTACCACAGTGATCCAGAAGGCTCATATTTACCTTTCAACTTAGAAGAGTCATAGCTTCCTTAAAAAAAAAAATACCCACCAGCCTAGCCCTGGTCACTCTGGAACTCCTCTTTCTTCCTAGGATAACCCAGCTCCTTCCTCCCTGGAGATGAGTCCAAATACTCAGTCTAGGCTTTTCAGACCCTCCAGTGCTGGCCCAAGCAAGAAAGTGAAAGTGAAAGTCACTCAGTCATGTTGGACTCTTTGCGACCCCATGGACTGTACAGACCATGGAATTCTCCAGGCCAGAATCCTGGAATGGGTAGCCTTTCCCTTCTCCAGGGGATCTTCCCAAGCCAGGGATCGAACCTAGGTCTCCTGTACTGCAGGCGGATTCTTTACCAGCTGAGAAACCTCCCCAGTATTACCTCCTCCTGACCCCTGATCATTTAGGCTCTCTCGCCCATACGCCTGGAACCCTCACATGATCGAAATCCTGTGGTCCCCTTTGCTGTTCCCCCTTGATCAACCCATCTCCTCCTCAAAGCCATCCCCAGTCACCCCAGTCCAAACTGACTGCTCTGAAATACCTGTATCCCTTCTGTCCAAACCCTTCCTTTTTGGCATTTGATCTGTGTCCACTCCAACACCCCACCTATATTCTCTGAGAGAAGAGGAGGCCTTGTCTTGGCCAACTCTGTTTCCTTAGAGCAACTAGTGCCTTATGCTGAGCGAGGACATGCTACTTACGGACCGCCTCTCTGAAACACACCCATACCCCCTGCAGCTGCTCTTTCAGTGTCCGACTTCCCTACTAGACCATACCTTTTATGAGGGCAGGGCATCTTCACATCTCCTGCTTCCTGGCCCACTGCAGTGGAGCAAGTACTCAGTAAGTGTTGGATGAATACAGCACGTACCTGTCTCACCCTGACGTTTCTCTTGTCACTGTGTATCTTTCATCCCCTAATTTGATCCCTAATGTTGACAAATCAGCACTTGGTGGTGGGGGGATACTTTCCCTCCCCATATTCTCAGGAGGAAATCATTTTGCAATCATTCAAAGCATAATCAAACCTTCATAAAATTACACAGCTGCAGGGCCACACGTAAGTCATGGCTCAGTTTTTTTTTTTTTTTCCTTCAGTAGGACAGAGATCACAAACTTTTTTTTTTTTTTTTTTCAGTTTTTCAAGAAGTTGAGAGAAACTCTGAGTTCTGGGAGAGGGATGACAGACGTGATCCGTACTCTTGAATTACAAGGCGTGTTTAAGATCCCCTGGAGAAGGGAATAGCAACCCACTCCAGTATTCCTGCCTGGAGAATTCCATGGACAGAGGAGCCTGGCAGGCTACAGTCCATGGAGTCTCAAAGAGTCAGACATGACTGAACGACCAACACTTTCACTTTTCCTACAGAAGATGGTGATTTGAAGGATTGTGCCCTTAAGAGCTCCTACCCCTGTGTTAAGACACTTCAGGGTGTCTCTCCAAGTCCAGTGTCCTCTTAACTCCCCTGACCCCCTTTCCTGCCATGCTCTCTCCTGCTATCCCACTCCTTACACTCACTTTTTTTCCTCTTCCCCATGCATCTGTGACTTTTGTCCTTTCTTTGCCAGCTGAGCTAAGAAGGAAAGCCAGTGAGAGCAGAGGGGTCTTGCAGCTGTGAACTCATGGGTTCCTCACCTTTATCTGCACTCCCAGCTGCCTTTTAAGATTAAACTCTATTTTGAAACTCATTACTGTACACACAGATTCCCCCGTCCCCCAACTCTCCAAGTCTGTCCAGGACAGAGGGAAATAGTAATCATTTACATCAAGGCTGTATATTGTCACCCTGCTTATTTAACTTATATGCAGAGTACATCATGAGAAACGCTGGGCTGGAGGAAGCACCAGCTGGAATCAAGATTGACGGGAGAAATATCAATAACCTCAGATATGCAGATGACACCACCCTTGTGGCAGAAAGTGAAGAAGAACAAAAGAGCCTCTTGATGAAAGTGAAAGTGGAGAGTGAAAAAGTTGGCTTAAAGCTCAACATTCAGAAAACGAAGATCACGGCATCTGGTCCCACCACTTCATGGCAAATAGATGGGGAAACAGTGGAAACAGTGTCAGACTTTATTTTTCTGGGCTCCAAAATCACTGCAGATGGTGATTGCAGCCATGAAATTAAAAGATGCTTACTCCTTGGAAGGAAAGTTATGACCAACCTAGATAGCATATTCAAAAGCAGAGACATTACTTTGCCATCAAAGGTTCATCTAGTCAAGCCTATGGTTTTTCCAGTGGTCATATGATGTCAGAGTTGGACTATACAGAAAGCTGAGCACCGAAGAATTGATGCTTTTGAACTGTGGTGTTGGAGAAGACTCTTGAGAGTCCCTTGGACTGCAAGGAGATCCAACCAGTCCATTCTGAAGGAGATCAGCCCTGGGATTTCTTTGGAAGGACTGATGTTGAAGCTGAAATTCCAATACTTTGGCCACCTGATGCGAAGAGCTGACTCATTTGAAAAGACCCTGATGCTGGGAAAGATTGAGGGCAGGAGGAGAAGGGGATGACAAAGGATAAGATGGCTGGATGTCATCACTGACTCGATGGACGTGAGTCTGAGTGAACTCCGGGAGTTGGTGATGGACAGGGAGGCCTGGTGTGCTGCGATTCATGGGGTCGCAAAGAGTCGGACACGACTGAGCGACTGAACTGAACTCTGCATATAAGTTAAATAAGCAGGGTGACAATATACAGCCTTGATGTACTCCTTTTCCTATTTGGAACCAGTCTGTTGTTCCATGTTCAGTTCTAACTGTTGCTTCCTGACCTGCTTTTAGGTTTCTCAAGAGGCAGGTCAGGTGGTCTGGTATTTCATCTCTTTCAGAATTTTCCACAGTTTATTGTGATCCACACAGTCAAAGGCTTTGGCATAGTCCCCTTCATAGTCTAACCCAAATCGTAACCCAGTGCTCTTTTATTTCTCTCGTGTGCGGTAAAAATATAATTCCCTCCTCACTTCAGCGACTGTGGACCTGTGATTCTAGAAGCCTTCCATTCCTGCTCCCTTCACTTCCACTCAGCCACGGAGTCTTGTAATTGCTCATTCTTTCAGCTTCACCAGGTCCTCTACCCTCCACGCCCTGCCATGCCCACCAGCCCAAGCTACCGGCATCACATGCCTGGACGATTATTATATCCTTCTCACTGGTTGCCCTCAGTCCACTCCCTCCCTCCAAAAGATCCTCCTTTCACGATGATTTTTCTAAAATTCAAATACAGCCATAGTACTCCTCTGCCTAACAACGTATTGATCAGAGATGTATTAAAACATCTGTTACCTGAACGTTACTGACTGGAGTGTCTCAGTATTCGCTTACACAACAAATCGCTGGCCACAGGCATTTGTTTTTGCAAAAATCCCCAGGTCAACAATGTGTTAAAATCCTTGAGATTTTACCCTCAAAATATGGTTTGACTTCTCCAAACACCGTGTGCAAGGCCTTTCACTTCCCAGCCAAGCCTTCGTTTGGAGCCTCAACTCCCCTTGGGTCCCCACTCCAGATCCTTTATGATTCATTAGCTAATGATACAACATTAAACACACACTAATAGATACGTGCAGTAGAAGCATAGTGGTTAGGAATATAGGTCCACCCGTCAGACTGCCTGGGCTTGGATCCAGTTCTGCAGTTTGCTAGCTGTGTGTCTTGCCGTTGTACTCGTTTTCTCATTTAAAAATAGAAAAAGAAAAAAAAATGTAGTCGCGCCTACTTCAGAAGGCTGCTGTAGCGTAAATGAGATAATTTACACAGAGGTCTTAACACAGTACACACCTTTTAAGAATGTTATTACAAATGCTGTATTACCTGTGCCTTAGTCCGCACTAATGCTTTTGCCCTCTCCTCGCCTGGTTAATTGCTAATCTTTTTAAAAAAACTATTTATTTTGGTTGTACCGGGTCTTAGTTGCAACATGTGGGATCTAGTTCCTTGACCCAGGATCAAACCCAGGACCCCTGCATCAGGAGTGTGGAGTCTTAGCCACTGGGCCACCAGGGAAAGTCCCTAAACTATTCTTTTTTTTTTATTATTTTATTATCGAAGGGTAATTGCTTTACAGAATTTTGTTGTTTTCTGTCAAACCTCAACATGAATCAGCCATAACTATTCTTGAACTCTCAATTCAGGAAGCACCTCCTCCAGGAAGCCCATTTGGATTCTCAGGCCAGGTTAATGACTCCCTGATCTCTGTTATGTCTCACAATGACCTGTGACGATGTGTGTATCTGACACATGCCATGTGAGTTAGGGGCCGCGTCTTCTCTTTCTTCATCCTCAGCGTCTGGCCTCCACTGGGGGAGCATCTGTCGAATGGATGGACATGTGAGAATCTTACTTTCCTACGAGCCTGTGTGTATTTCAAGGGTAGAAGCTGCTGCTTCTCTCCCTGCTCCCCCTCCGACAGCTCTCCACCCAGACCTGGGCAGAGTGGATGCTAACAAAAGACTTTTTAGCTCGACTGAATTGGAAATGACAGACTCATTCCAGGAGTCCTTGCGTGGCCATCTTGATGCGGGGAGAGGGCGGCTGGTTGGCAGGAGCACGCCGATAAAGCGGGCCAGAGTTGGTATAAGCCATTTATTCTGAAAGAACGAAAGCTAATCTTTCACAAGCAGTCTGGTCGGATCCTCGTTTCTAATACAGATGCTATCAGGGTCTTAGATGTGATAAGCTCTCCAGGGTTTCTGTAAGACTCTGAATGCTGGCTGGAGTTAAATGCCTGTTCTCTTCTGAGTCCCAGCAACTCTCTCTAGACCAGCGAGCTGCGGATGTGCTCGATGTCGGGGACAAATCCAGATTCTCCTTGCAGGCTGGGGTCATGGAAATGGGGGGGGTCCTTGGCACCCCCTGCTCCCTCTCCCCGTGGCTGCCCCTCTTCAGCCTTCAAATCTCATCATGAACACCTTCTCAGAAGGATCTTCTTCATCCACCTTAAATTAAGAAGGCTTTATGATTTTACCGATGCCCCATTTACTGTGAGACATGAGGGCAGAAGTAATTTCTGTCTGCTTTCCCATTATATCCTTTATGCCAACACAGTACTTAGCACATAGTAAATCCTCAGTAAATATTTATGGGAACGGATTCATGGATAGGAATTAGGAGTGCTGGGAGACCCTAGGGGACCATTTCAGTTCTCTGGCTCCTTTCCTCTGTAAAGCGAGAGAGTTGAATGGGATTTTGTCGGGTCCCTTCTGAGTCCACTGTCTGCGAGCTTCCAGGAATGAGATCAGGGAGAAAAGCATCTCACACTGGATGTCTCTCTTCTAAAGCTAGAGCCTTGCTAGGAGTACTCACCTAGACTGGGATTTCTCAACATCTGCATTCAATGTTTGGGCTGGAAAGTTCCTTGTGGAGGTGGTGATGATGGCGGGGGTCGCTGCCCAGTGCACGGGAAGGTAATGAGCAAGATCTATGGCTTCAGCCCATGAGATGCCAGCAGCAGCCCCCTGAAAAAGTTATAACAACCCCAGATCTCCCCAGACATTGCCATACATCTGTTAAGGGTGAGTTGCTCCCCACCCGCATTGAGAGCTCCTTCTGGGGACCACGGAGGCCTGCCCTGATCTGAGGTCATGCTGAGGCATCCGGACTCTTTCCTTCACCAGGAGCATGTCTTCCCTTTGAAGGACTCTCAGCAGGTGCCAAGCTCCCTCCCTGGCAGTGGCCCTCAGACGTGAGTGGGTATCAGGATTCCCTGGCAGGACCCGTTAAAGCCAGACTGCTGGTTCCTGCCCGCCCCACTCCCCCGAGCTTCTGAGGCAGCAGGTCTGGCGGGGGTGGGTTGCAGATTCTGTGTTTCTGATAAGCTCCCAGGTGATGCCGCTGCTGCTGCTGGTCCAGGAGCCAGACTTGGAGAATCGGTGCCCTAGGGCAGTGGTTCCCTAACCTGGCAGGACACGAGAGCCACCTGAACAGATTCTGCCAGCCCAGGTCACACCCCAGCCCACTACATCAGCATCTTTAGGGTGGCACCGAGGCAGCTGTGCTTCCTAAAGCTCCCGGGGTTGCAGACAAGCCTGGGATCTCTGTCCTTATGGTATAGAGTGAGCCATGAGCACCTTCTCTATGCTTTCTGCATTCTGTTCACTCATAAGGAGCCCTTGGACCATATTGGCCACGGGGAAATACTGCGAGGGGAGAAACCTGCCTTCCATTCGTGTGTCAGTCCCCTCTCCACTCAGTTGGCCTCTTACCCACATTGTTGATTCACTTATTGGCTCATCTCCCTGTCCCCATGTCTCTTTGTTACTTGTTTTCTGCTCATGCCCGTTCATCCCTTAATACCGCACTGCTTATCCGCTGCTCACTCCCTACCTAGCCTCTTATTCATTGCCCTTCTCCCCTCCCATTGGTCATTATCCTCCCCCATTTTTAAAATTCGCTCATTTATTTTCCTGTCTTGCTTCGCGAGCAGGGAGCTGGATGACTAAGATGGCAGACCTTTGCACATGGAACTCTCTCCCCCGCTCCCCTTCCCCACCTCCTCTCCCGATCCTCCTTGAGGTTTCAGAGTCATTGTCACTTCCTTAATCTCCCAGACAGGCTCAAATCCCTTTCCTGTACTCTTACACCCCTACAGCTCCCACAGATGTCATTTTACAATGACTTTTAAATTATGTGATCACTGTTCGTCATCTGACTTCATTAGGGCAGGGGACCTGTCTATTTTTGCTCTCACTGGACGGCAGTGTCTAGCCCAGTGCCCGGCCTTGTGTTGAATGAATACTGCGAGGCTGCTTGGACACCTGCCGCAGGACACCCTCCCCTGTCTGCCCCTGTCAAGGTCCTTTGTCCTGGCAATTAGTGGACACAGAAGTGACAGCCCCAGAACTCTTTCTCTAGCAGCTGTGGGCCCAGGTAGACTATGAAATCACCTGGAAAAGATGGAGGCAAACCTAATCCCTATCTTGGCAAAAGTTATCCTTGGTGGTCAAGAGCGATTTCTCAGGTTGGTCTCAACTGCTGCATTTCAACCCAGGATGTTGAAATGGCATGCTATCTGACATTTGCCCTTCAGAGCAACTGATTTTAGGTTTCTCTCTAGGCCTTCCAGGCTTCCCTGGTGGCTTCCAGGCCCCACCTACCAATGCGGGAGATGTGGGTTTGATCTCTGGGTTGGGAAGATGCCCGGGAGAAGGAAATGGCAACCCACTCCAGTATTCTTGCCTGAAAAATACCATGGACAGAGGAGCTTGGTGGGCAACAGTCCATGGGGTCAAGAAAGGGTTGGATACAACTTAGTGACTATTTAACAAGAGCCAGGTTTCCAGGCCTCTCTAGGTGGGAAAGCTGTAGGGGCCTAGCATAGACTTCCTGAAGTATTCACCAGTCTCCTGGGAGGAGCACAGGGCAAGTTTGTAAATGCAGACGCCTGGGTCTAAGATGGGTAATGCCTTATGATGCCTACATATCCCTAGGCCAAAGGGAAATGGGCCATGGGAGAGAATTCCAAAGTGTTCTCTAGAGCTGGTCTGCACAGCACACCCCAGGCTGGTTCCTTAACCCTAGTTAACCAACACAAGTTAACTTTAGAAACCGGAAGCTCCTGACTTTCTCACCAGCAACGAGCTAGGGGGACCAGGTAACAGAATTCTGAGGACAGGAAACGAGGAGTGAATGGCTCAAGAAGATGAGGTGCACATGTCACCATGGAATGCTACTCAGCCATGAAAAAGAGTGAAATAATGCCATTTGCAGCAACAGAGATGGATCTGGAGATTATCACACTAAGTGAAGGAAGTGTGTCAGAAAGACACAAATCACACGCTATCACATATGTGGAATCTAAAATAGGACACAAACAAACCTATAAAATAGAAACTGAATCACGGATATAGAGAAAAACGGGTGGTTGTGAATGAAGAAGGAGTTGGGGGAGGGAAGGATTGGGAGCTTGGGATTAGCGGATGCAAACTTTACATATAGGATGGATAAGCAACAAGGTCCCACTGTAGAGCACAGGGAACTGTACTCGATATCCTGCGATAAACCGTAATGGAAAAGCATATGAAAAGTATATGCACGCTCTACCCGACCTCCGTAGGAAGGGCTGGAGGTTGGGGTTAGCAGATAGAATGTTTTCTATATAGAATGGATAAACAGTAAGGTCTTACTCTATAGTGTGGAAAACAGTATTCAATATCCAATGATAAACCATAATGGAAAAGAATATAAAAAGAATGTATGTGTGTGTGTGTATATATGTATATATATATAACTGAATCAATTTGCTGTGCAGCAGAAATTGACACATTATAAACCAATTCTACTTCAACTGAGGGAAAAAAAAAGAATTCTGAGGACAGGAAACAGCCTGGAGATACCCACAGACTGACAAAATCTATGCAGGATGCCCTGCTGCCTGGGCAGCTGTCCAAGGTCCTAGCTTTGCTGGGATTGTATCACTATTCCAGACCTTCCTCCCTACGACCCCTGACTCTGACCCTCTTTCCCAAAGTCCCCCACTCCACATGGGCCAGGCACGCAGTCCTTCCTAGTTGGGAGGGCCGGCCCAGGGAAGCCACTGCCTTGGGAGTATTTATCTCATGTTCGGGGACACGTCTCCCTCCTTCCCTCTCTTCCATCACCAGTGCTGGCTTTGACTAATGAGCATCTTTGTGCATACAACTTCCACTCCTGTCGGATCCACTTCTAAGCACAAATTCCCCGGGGTGAAATTCTTTGGTCAAAGGGCATGCAGATTTTTACAGCTGTAGCTGAAAGAACTGCCACACTGCTTTCCTAAGGGGTCTTTCAAATTACAAACATCCTCGCTTCCCAATAACACAGTAACCTTGCCAGCACCCAGCCTTGTTGGTTTAAACATTTGGAGCTAATTCAGTCAGTGTGCTGCGATCCCTCAAGGATACCACCAGGGCCATTCACTTGACCCCCGTGAAGGATGAACCTTTCCCGTGAGCTTTCCACTTGTGGCTTGTGGTGGTGAATTATTTAATTATGCACTCTATTTGCGTTTTGTGGTCTAGATTTTCAAAAGGATAACTGTGAATAAATTATACTATAAGCCTGTGTTTATCAAATCTTTTCTTTTTCATTATCACCCATCCCAGCAGGCTTTTAAGATAATTTTTTTCCATGAAAATTTAATCCGGCAGCTAGACTATGTATCTCTTTCTGTATTGTATGTCGATCTGTGCTTTACACATACACAGGAACTCAAGAACTAATTTTTGTCCCACTGGGGGCAATATTGCCAGTATTAAGAATGGATGCAACAAACTAAATTCAACTAAATAATTCAGTGAAGCATAATAATGAACTAATGATCCCGAACTAAACAATAATTCGGCTAAAGACATAAATTCCACAAACACTTCCTGGGACTTCCTTGGTGGTCCAGTGGTTAAGATGCTGTGCTTCCAAGGCAGGAGGTGCGGGTTTGATCGTTGGTTGGGGAATTAGATTCCACACGATGCGTGGCCAATAAACAAATGAATTAATTTAAAAAATAAACACTTCCTGGGAGGCTGATATGTACCAGCAATGAGTTAGTCATTGTGGATTCAAAAATGAAGATGGCAAGGGCTCTGATATCTTCTCTTCTGTCATTTTTTAACGCAGATAGATGAGGCTGTTGAGAAAGGGCATTGCAAGGGGGAGGCAGAATGGACTGCCTGAAGAAAGGTCTGGGAACAATCAAATCCAACCAAACAACAACAATAGGAGCCGCAATGCCAATAAAGCAGGTGAGAGGTTTGTGGGCAGAAGCATTTCAAGCAGGAGCAGAAGCGTGATCAAAGATTACACATGAGACGTCCTCCCGGTGCGTAAGGATGGGCAGCCTGGTGGCCAAAGGGGGACTCGGCAGCAGGGGACCTGGTTCCAAGCCCAGCTTGTAACGGACACGCCATGTGACTCTGAACCCGCCACGTCACCTTGGATTCCAACTCTGCAAAATCAGGGAGACTGATAAGACCCACCCCACCAGGTAGGTCTGAGGGTCGAATAAGATAGTGTCGCCTAAACTCTTGGCACAGTGCCTGGCTCAGAGTCAGGGCTCGAAGACAGTTTGCTGTTAATACCACTGCGTTCATGTTAAGAATGTTGCCTGGAGGCTGTCAGACACTTGTGGGTGAGGAATGACCCCGCACAGAAGGGGTTTCAAGGGTCCCAGACAGAGTGTGACCTTCTGATGTGGCACTGGAAGTATATACAGTGGGCTTCCCAGGTGGCACTAGAGGTGAAGGGTCCGCCTGTCAATGCAGGAGATGCAGGTTCGATCCCTGGGTGGGGAAGATCCCCCAGAGAAGGAAATGGCAACCCACTCCAGTATTCTTGCCTGGGAAACGCCATGGACAGAGGAGCCTGGCGGGCTACAGTCCATGGGGTCGTAAAGAGTCAGACACCACTGAGTAACACTTTCACTTTTTCCTAATCCAGTATGACCTCATCTCAACCAAGTACATCTCCAAAGACCCAAACATCGAAGTTGTATCCAGGAAAGGTCAACGTTCTGAGATTCCCGGTTGCTATGAACTTGGAGCGGGAGTGATTAACCCAGGAGAGAGGGTGACTCATCTGAGGAAGCAGCAGAGCTCAGGCTCATACCCAGATTCTGTAAAGCCGACATCTGCGCTTTGGGCTATTCACTAGGGACACAAGTAGGACCCCTCCGCCTTCCCATGCCCTCGTCCACTTGGGTGTTGGGTGCACATGAGCCAAACAAAACAAAAAGCTCTGGGCAAAAACAGGAAAGCCAGAGGGTCATTTCACATCATGGGATGAAACTCTGGGCCCCTTTTACCACTATGGTGGAGCTCTCTCTGCCTCTCCATTCAGACCACACAGTCTCGATGCCTGTAAATCCCTCCAGTGTTTATACAATGCGTTCACATATGTAGCACCCCAGAATGACTGGCCTTCTGACAACTTCACGAGGTCTGAGCAGTCACTCCCATTAGTCTGATAGGAAAATGGAGACCCAGATGGTGCTTTCAGGAAATGCATTGGAAAGAATGGGCTCAATATCCCAAAGTGCTGGGCTAACAAAGAGGTTTATTAATAACTAATTAAGAGTAGCAACAATAATGCTAATAGTGGCTGCCCGTAACCAACGCAATTCTGTGCAATAAACATTTCCAGGCGTGGTGCTAAGTACTCAACCAATATTATCTCATTTAATTCAATTAACGAGAAACGTGGTGAGTTAATTGACTCTGTTGTGAGGAGAAGTACTAGCAGATCTGCAACGAGGATGCTCTTGCATCCTGGAAATATTTTGTTTTCTTCTTTTGGGCATTGGTGAGTAAAAGGGAAGAGGGGCAGACTGGGTCATGGTGGGGGGAATAGAGGACTTTTCCACTGAGAGACATACGAGAGGGTCTGTTTCTATTTCCTTCTCCAGATTAACTGTCTCAGAAAGCAACATGCCTCCTCCTCCCCTCCCTTCCCCTTCCCTTCCTTCTTCTCTTCTAACAAACACCTATGCACCATTGGGGGAGGGTTAGGAATACAGCAATGAACCAAACCTGGTCTATGCACGTGCTTTCCTTCTACAGGAGGCTGGAGGGCAGGGAGGGGTGTGTCTCATAAGCGCCTGAACTCAGGATTCTCAATAGAATTTAGCATTGCCTAGTTTGGGACTGGATGTACAACCCAGACCAGGCCTGGGAACTCAGGGACAGCGAGAGTTGGGTCAATTATTAAGACTCAGACAAATGAACGCTTGAGGATTAACCTGCCTAATTACTCTCAATACCCATAAGCAATCCCGTCTTGATGTGTAGATGATATAGTATTTAATTTCCTTGAGCTCTTTCCTATAATTATGTCTCAAAAAGAGAAGATGAAAGGGTACTGTGTTGTCTGCTTCAGTCTGATGATCTCACATTCTCCACTAAGCGGACAGTTTACAGGATTTGATCTTTGCCCTCTGCAGCAGAGACCAACAGAGTAAGGGGTTATCATCAGTCAGCCAGTCAGTCAGTTCAGTCGCTCAGTCGTGTCCGACTCTTTGCGACCCCATGCATCGCAGCACGCCAGGCCTCCCTGTCCATCACCAACTCCCGGAGTTCACTCAGACTCACGTCCATCGAGTCAGCGATGCCATCCAGCCATCTCATCCTCTGTGGTCCCCTTCTCCTCCTGCCCCCAATCCATCCCTGCATCAGAGTCTTTTCCAATGAGTCAACTCTTCGCGTGAGGTGGCCAAAGTACTGGAGTTTCAGCTTTAGCATCATTCCTTCCAAAGAAATCCCAGGGCTGATCTCCTTCAGAATGGACTGGTTGGATCTCCTTGCAGTTCAAGGGACTCTCAAGAGTCTTCTAAGAAGTACTAATACTAGCAGTAATACAGTAAAAATAGTAATAATAACAACAGCAATAATAATCAATTTTAAGAGCTTGTGGCGCACAGGAAAGAGGTAACATCTCCGTAAGGCATAGGGACAGGGAGATCCAGAAGAAAGGAAGCGGCTCCCCTCAAGGCCACACTCCAGGCCGTGGCTGGCCTGAGCAGAAGACCTGGTGTCCTGATACCAAGGCCAGCACTCTTTATGGACAATGCCAAAGAAAGCAATAACCACCAGCATTTGGTGCCATTTCCCCTGGGCCAGGCATTGGGTAGGCAAAGAGTATCACAAGTCATCACAAGAGCCCTGAAAAGAGGCACCGTCAGCCCATTTTCCAGACTGTCCTAAGCCCCCATGGTACAGGATGCAAACCAAGGGGTAAGGGCAGGCTTGGGAGAATCCCTGCCTGGAAGAGGGAGGAGGAAGGGGTATGGGGGCGTCCCAAGGGCTGCCTTGTAGCCTGTATCCCAATTCCAGCTGAACAGTTTTGCCTCAATTCTCCCTACGTCTCCTTCAATCCTACTGCGTCTCTGTCTTTCTAAAGTCAAGCTTTCGGCTGCCAGCGATGCTGGCTTCAAGGTCCACAGGAATGATGCCTGGGGAACTGCAGAGCTATCTTTGCTATGGGCAAGCAAAGGTTGCCATGGAAACCCTTCATCCCTTCGCAGACCTGCAGCCTGTTCTCCCTCCCCTGATGCTCTGTCCCTCGCTTCCCCACTACACAGAGGCTGGGTTGACCAGAAAGCCCAGATAAAAGCCGGGCACAATTGTGAGTCTTCCTTTGATGCATACTTGCCTCTCCACCTCTGGCCTCCTTCCAATCCATCTTCTACATGCTGCCCAAATGATTATCTCCTGTCCAGTTCAAGTCATGTCACCCCCCTGCTTAAAACCTGCCATGGTGCCCCAAAGCCAGAAGGAGCAAGCACAAACTCTTTGTTCTGATATTAAAATGTCCCCCTCCTTCATAATAGAGATATACACAGGAGCATTAAAACCCCACCAGTGTGTGGGCTCCAAGAGGGACTAGGTCTGTCTTGCTCATTATTGCTTCCCTGGCACCTAGCTCAGGCTTATAGCAGATAGGAAGGAGAGAAAAAGGAAGAAAGTGAAAAATGCTGACTTCTTCTACCCTTAGCAGACCCTCTGCTTTGGTTGTCCATGAGACAAATTCAAGTCTGACATACTTCCTCAAAGTTCTTCCCCCAAGACCAGGCCGGTCTCTTTCATAACTCTCTGCCAAAATCCCACTGATTCTTAGAAAGCTCAGCTCAGCTGCCACCTCCTCCAGGTAGACTTCCCAGGTACTCCCTTTCGAACCAATGTGTCTCTATTCTAGAGCTCACTGGGGTGAGCTCTGTGTGTGCAAAGCACCTTTGCCTCTCCTCTGTAAGTACTTTGAGTTTCTACATCCCTGCCCGCCCCGCCCGCCCCCCACCTCCCCAACCGGCGACTAGAGCTAAACACCATGAGGTCTCAGGAAGCAAACATATTTTGGATTTATTTGCATCAAAGGCCATTGTGACTTTCCCTCACTCCAGGGCTTCTTAGCTCATGGAAGGGCAAGGTTCTCAACTTCCACCTGCACTTCCTTGGGTGATGGCCCACTCTGCTGATTTTTCTTCTCTGGAGAGTCTAGTGGGTTAAACAAAGTCACCAGACCAAGTCCTTTGATGAACCTCAGGGCTCTCTCTCTCTTCTTTTAGTTGCCGTGTTACCATCCTTGATTTCTTTGCAATCTGTTCTCCATGTATCAGCTAGTGATGCTTATAAAACTCCAACCTCAACAAGCTCGCTCCATGGCTCAAAGCCCTCCAATGGCTTCCCTCTTGTTCTGAGTGATAGCCAAAGCCCTTGGTCTCTAGGATGACAGGCTGTGGACTGAGACACAGGAGGGAAATGGGGCACGGTGGTCCTGGCTGCCCATCTGGGCAGTGAGTCTGAATGCCAGCTTCAGGGATAGCTGTGTGATTCGGGCAACCAACTCCTCCTCTCTGAGCCCCGGGGACACCAGTGAAGGCATCTGAATCCCCCTATTATCGCGCCCCCCCCCCACCAAAGTCAATTTTCCTTGAGCTTCTTGGGTATGATGGTTGTCATTGATGTGTATCAATCCCTTAACACCCAGTTAATCATAGCATCTCACTCTTTTAAAAAAGTCTTTCTTCAATTTGTTACAATATTGCTTCTGTTTTATGATTTGTTTTTTTGACTTCAAGGCATGTGGGATCTTAACTCCCCGACCAGCATCCCTGCAGTTTGAACCTGCACTCTCCGCGTTGGAAGGCAAAGTCTTAACCACTGGCCCACCAGGAAAGTCCCAGCATCTCACTTTTAATAACCTCGAGGAAGCCAGGCTCAAGCCCTGGGGCTCCCTTGTTCCTTGTGCCTAAGCTACGTATGACTTCTAAGCCCATGACGTTGACAGAGAGAATGCCAGCCCGTGGCATGAGGCAAAGAACCTCCACTTAAAATAAGACAGAAGCCTGAAAGCCCCAAAAGCTATTTTTAACGGAGTCTAGAAGTGTTTGTTTTAAAAATATCATGAAATGGTTATTACCGACCCTTTTTTCCCCTCCTCCTGCCTTCTTCCCAAACAGGTGCAGTAAGATTAGTGGTAATTTAAAAAAGCAGGATTGCCTCTATGTCAATTTCTTGCTAATGAGCAAAACATGCCGTGTAATTGCTACGTATTGAAGGAGGCAACAATACATCCTCGGCGGCTGTTTAATACACTGGGGCTTGGCGGAGCAGATGTTCTGAGACTCGCTCTCCAAGACGGAGGAGGCAAGCCCAGAGCAAGAAGGTGATGCTTCTCTTTCTGCTTGGTCCAGTGCTGGGCCCCTTGGAGGGCGTCAGACAAAGCCACGTGTGTGTGACTCAACATGATAGATTCCCGGAGGCAGAGCAGATGAGCTGGAAAACAGGTTGGGGCAGTATGGGAGGAGGGTGAGGGTGCCCTGCAAACCTCTGGATCATAGCAAGTTCTTGTATTTTGACTTGCCACAAGCCAGGGATGTCCCCTGGTAGCTCCGTGATCTTTGGCCTCTCTGAGCAGCAGCCTCATCAACCCGCGAATGGGGATCGTAAGACCCTAGTGCATCTGGTGGGGATGAAATGAATGAAGGACTAGGTGGGGATGCCTGTTTCTAAAGTGCCCACGTGGACTTCCCTGGTGACTCAGCTTATAGAATCGGCCTGCCAATGCAGGAGACACGGGTTTGATCCCTGGTCCAGGAAAATCCCACTTAATTGCTGAGGAGCAACCAAGCCCGTGCACCACAACTCCTGAGCCTGTGCTCTGAAGCCTGGGAGCCGCAAATACTGAGCCCTCGCACCGCAACTACTGAAGCCTGAGCAGCTACGGTCCGTGCTCTGCCACAGGAGAAGCCACTGCAATGAGAAGCCCCGCGCACCACAGCTAGAGAGTAGCCGCCCACTGGCCGCCACTAGAGAAAGCCAGGGCAGCAACCAAGACGCAGCACGGCCAAAAAATAAACAAATAAACTGTTCACGTGACTCACTCCCCCACAGGGTGCATGGATGCCTGCAGAAGTCACCCTCCTCCGTCTGCATGTGGCAAGGTCCTTGGTGCTGGGGAACTGGTGGACGTGGACATCAAATATCACATCTTCATGGGGCCTTCCCTGACTACCTCCCGACTCAAAGAGGGTGAAGACTTATCATCTGTATTTTTCTTTTGCTGATGAATTCCAAGCACATGAGATGGTGCCTGGCACGTAGTAAGCGCCTGATTCCTCTTAACTAAATGATGCCTTTGGAATACCTACCCTAGCGCCCATGACACAGCAGTAGCTCTGTAAGTGGCAGCCCATAAGTTATTATTTAAATTGCTCTGGACTTCCCTGGTGGTCCAGTGATGAGAGTCAGCCTCACAACGCAGGGGACGCTGCTTTGATCCCTGGTTGCGGAAATAAGATCGCACATGCCAGAGGGCAACTAAGCCCATCCTGCAACTACTGAGCCCGCGAACTGCAAAGGAAGATCCCGCAGGATGCAACGAAGACCCGATGCAGCCAAGTAAATAAATAAATAATATTTTTAAATGAACTGCTTGGAGCAAAGCGCTTTCACATTGCATTAAGTGTCTGCTGTCTGCCAGGCCCAGGAGCAGATGCTATTACATGAATTATCTTCCCAGTGCTCCCAACAGCCAAGTAAGGCAGGTACTGTTATCACCGCATTTGACGGAGCTCAGGGAGGGGAGGCAAGGCGCCCACACTCACACAGCTGTCAAGAGGCAGGGGCTGATTGCACATCGCTCTGTCCTGAGTTCCAGGTCCCCTTTCAGGGCCAGCCCTGTCCGTGGAACAGATGGTCATGGAAGTGCCTGATGAATGCCTCTTCCCTTCCACCAAGAAGGAGGGCTTGTCTGTTGAAGCCTTTCAACAAGGAGCCAACAGGAGTGAGTGAGCGGAGAGGGCGCAAGAGACACAGGGAACAGCGTGAGCAAAGGTGTGAGGGGTCAAACCAGATGCGTTTATCATGCTTCCACTCTGGGTCCCACCCCTGGGGAAGAGGCAGTGATGGGTACCCAAGGAGACACACCCACCTGGGAGAGAAACAACACCTGGAAGATGCCAGTGGATGATAAGCAAGAAGAGAATAATCCCATGATTCAGTGTTTGCAGCTCCAGAAGCCCCAGCTCCAGGCTGGTGGAGGGAACCTGCTCTCCCTAGGTTAAACCGAGGCTGAGCTCTGTGTGTGTGTGTGTGTGTGTGTGTGTGTGTGTGTGTGTGTGTGTGAGGGGGCAGGCAGCCCGGGGAGGTGCTGCTGGAGGTTGGAGAGGGAAGAGGAGGACATTAAAATGGACGGCTTCCTACCTAGGCTGCACGCAGCAGCCCAAGCTCACGCTGGCAGGTTTCAGACGCACTTCTCCAAAGTGGAAAGTGCCATGAGTGTTTTGCGGACCCTGGTGGCTCAGGGCGGCAGCACAGCACACCGGTGTCACGTTGATAAGGTCACCAAATGGGCTCAATTGCCCCTTGGGCCCGAGGAAGAGGCAGCAGGCGGAGCTGGAAGGATCTGGGGGCCGGGGTCTCGTCTTGCATCTGTCCCCCAGGGAATGCAAAGCCAAAGAACCTGGGCCGTGGAGTCCTGGGGCTTGGGTTCCAGTCTGCACCCCACTTCTCACTTCTCCGTTTCCTCCTCTACAAAGTGAGGGTTTGCATAGTCCCTCCTCACGGACCGGATAGATGAAACGATGCCTTGTGAACACTGAAGAAATAGGGGGCAGGGACTTCCCTGTGGTCCAGTGGCTAAGATGCCACTGTCCTGATGCAGAGGGCCTGGGTTCGATCCCTGGTCAGGGAACCAGAGCCCACAGGCTGCAACTGAGTTCACATGCCCTAACGAAGACCCAAGGCAGCCAAATAAATATTTTATAAAAAAAGACAGAAATAGGGGGCAGAGGCTTGCCTGTCGGTGCTTAGAAAGGCTTCGAATCAGCAAGTTCCTGCCGACCACCTACTATGTGCAAGACACTAAGACGCGTGCTGGGGAGGGGGGATTGTGAAACCCACTGCCAAGGGCTCACCCCAGCCTGCCCTTCAGCTGGGTGTCTACTTTCTGTAGTTGCCACTCAGCAGTTAAACAAGGTGTTCTAAACACAAAAACAGCACCGTGCGCTCTAGTTATTTTGAGAGGCAGGCTAGCCTAGTGGTTGGCGGCAGGAGGGTCTGGGGTCAGATGGGGCTGCTCTCCCTCGTGATTCCGTCCTGCCTGCCTGGGCCTTCACCCAGAGACTCACCCTTCTCAGAGCTCCAGGCTCACCATCTGCATAGCCGGGGTAAAAATAGGCCCTCTCTCACGGAGCTATTGTGAGAGTAAATGAAGAACCGTGTGCGGAGCCTGGCGTACTGTCAGCACCCGATCCACGGCCACTGCTTCTGCACTAATCATTGTTGTTGTCGTGTGTGCACTTCACGAGCTTGCCTCTTACGTGGCTGCCTTCCGGGAAAGCAGGGCCTGCGTTTTGCTCCCCACTGGAGTCTACAAGTCCTCAGAACCATCCTCACTTCATCATAAGGTGCTAAGTTTCTAAGTAAACGAAGGGACGATTGAATGAAAGCCATCTTGTCCCAGGGCCTGCCTTTATCAACACAGTTCCTGACTTCTCCACTCTTTCAGATGGAGCTGGTATTTTCAGCTCTTATGCTCATGCCTGGGTTTCCTGGGTTTCCTCTTGTGGGTGCTTATGAAACGCCAGCCTATGTGCCTGGGCATTACCCTGGACACTGACAGCATGGGGCTCCAAGCCACAGCTAAGCCACCTGAGTTAGTCCCCCTAATCCTCTGACCAGTGCCTGGCCCTTAATTAATAACAGGGACATGGTTTGCTCAAGACCCCACCTCTGCCCATCTACCTACCATCCTGGGTCATCGGGAAGACCCCGGCCCCTGGGGAAGACCCCCCTAGGAAGACCTCCTCAAGCATTTGGGCCTGGCTGCTCCTCCATCGAGAATAATCCCAGGCTGCAGGCCTGAAGTGGAAAATGAATATTCTGGCCGCTTTTCAGTTTCCAGATTGATTGGGGACAAATGGGAACTCGGCCCCCCTCAACCAATCATCCAAGGCAGTCAGCTGTAACTAGGTACACACTTAAACAGCTGGCGTGTGAAATAGCACACCCGTACTCTGCTGATGACAGAAAAAATAACCCGAATCCTCATATCTTGCAGTGGCTGGCTTGGAGGCCGGGCCGTGGGTGGGATGGGTCAGGGGAGAGACGGGGACACCTCAGTAGCCCCAAATGTTTCCTCATTAATGCCCTCTACCCCATCGTATACTGTAAAATATGTTCCGCCTTCCACAGTGCTTTGGTGAAGTAATAAGTCATTCAGTTCCCTGGTTTTATCAATCAAATAATGAGTGACACTTAAACAGTGTTCACTTTGTGCCAAGCACTTTACATGCATTAACTAATATCCTCCCAGCAACCCCACAAGGTAGTACTATCCTAATACCCATTTTACAGATGAGGAAACTGAGGCACAGAGTGGGGAAATAACCTGCCCAGGTTCACCCAGCTGGTAAGCGGTTCCGGTTCCCTCTCTGACATCTTGGGACATCTTCATGCAAACGTGTACCAGGAGTCTCCTATTCCTGAGGTGTTGCACCAGAAACTGAGGATAAGGGATCCAAGACTGGTCCTGTCCCCTTAGAGGTGCTGCGGGGACAGCAGACCTGTAAATGAAGGCAGGGAGCCACTGCCAATTGAAAAAGACCATCTCAGAGGCAAGGCAGCACTGAGAGCCTTCGCAATTCCATTTAATCCCCGTAACAACCCCATGAGGTAGGAATGCAAGTACAGTATGCGTGTTGGACACGTGGGGAAACAGAGGCCCAGGGAGGTGCATTCATGCCTCTGGGAAGTGGCTGAGCTGGGATGTGAGGTCAGGTCTGTGTAACTCAAGATTCCACTCCCTAGAGGGTCCCCGGAACACAGGTCTAGGTGGTCAGGAGACGCTTCTGGGAGGCAAGATGGTGAGCCAAGGACTGGGTGAGGCAGAGGGTGAAGGGGGAGCTTGGAGGGGTCTCAGGCAGAGTCTGGATGTGAGAGAGGCTGGTATTTATGGGCTTCTGCGTGGCAGAGAAGACAGTACTTGATCTCAGCCAAAAGGCCGAGAAGGGATGAGAAGGGAGCAGAGGGAGGCAGGAAGGGACGTGGTGACAGCGAGGTCCTAGCGGCTGGCAGTGCCCATGCCAAGCTGAGCCTCAGAGGTCACAGTTAGGGGTCATCCTGCAGACAGTATCCATGAATTTTAAACTCAAATAACCTGACCTCTGAGCTAGCAGATTCAGCCTTGGTTTTGTTAAGTAGAGAATCCCCCGCAGGATTTTCAGAACCCTTACCCTAGTTCTCAAACCCTCCCCCATCACCCTTTTCAAAGACCATTAGGGTCTGGGGACCCCAGACCGGGAACTGGCACTTTAGCTGATAAACTACCTTTCTGAAATAAATGTCATGACTGCAATTTATCAGGTCCACAGGCTCAAAACGTTTGACCCCTCCCTCCCCCTCCCAATTCCATTCCCATTCCTTATTATTTAAAGTTCCCTTCCTGGCCAGATCAACCAAACACATAAATGAATGGTCTAAAAGAGCTGCTGGAAATGTGGGGGCCACACTGGGAAGACCATACATCACTCAGACATGAAGAAGTTTCCACACCAAAGTTCTCAAGCAATTAGAGGGTTGGGGAGACCTAACGGGCTGGCAGCTGTGACTCCGCAGAGATGAGCCGTGTCCCCAGTCTGTCTTCAAACTCGAAGCATAATCAGGGACGGGATGACAGGTCTAAAGGCAGGGTAGCTGAGAACTTTCCCCTCACATCAACCTAGAGGGGCTGTGATCACTGAGAAACCACTGGACAGGAAGGTGGCCTTTGCGGGAGGTGGCGGGGAGGAGACAGACTGAGCCACTGAGCGCTGCATGGAGACCCACACGTCTCCTCTGCAAAAGGGACCTCAAGGGCAGGGCAGGCCTATGCCCCAGGATGCAGAACTGCCACACTCCCCTGAAAGGGCCAGGTCTGCCCACCTCAAGAGCTTCGCTTATCCCAGGTCCTTTGTTTAGACTGCCTTCTCTCCCTTTCACCTGGCTAATTTCTATTGATTTTTAATATTCAGGATAGGTGTTGCCTCTTTCAGGGAGCCTTCCTGGAATATACTATCCCACTCATACTCCCACAGCCTCCGTGCTCCCCCATCATAATTATTGGCTTGTCTCTCTTCCTGTCTGGCCTGGTGACTCCCCAAGGACAGTGGATGTGGCCGTGGCTGCGTCTTACACGTATTAGTGTTCCTAATGCCTACCGTGGTTAAGTATTCAGTAAATGTTTGTTGAATGCAGGAATGAAAAAATGAATGAATGAATGACTACATAGAGATCCCATGACAGTGGTTCTCCAAGTGTGACTTTGCCTCCAGGGGATACTTGGCAATGTCCGGAGACATTTTCTGTTTGTCGCGACTGTGGAGAGGGGCAGCCAGGGATGCTGTTAAATATCTTAAAGTGCACAGCACAGGACAGGCCCCCAGTCCACTCTTGGCCCAAATAATTACCCAGCCCCAAATGCCAAGAGTTCCGAGGTTGAGAAATTCTGCTCTAGGGGTTGGGTCCACTGTGTCCTGTGTCTACGGCTGTAGGAAATTGGAAGGAAAGGGGAAAACACAAGCCCCGCCCCTAGTGAGTTTATAATCTGGCAAAGCACATAAGAGAAACATCTGAGAAAGCACTAGAAAAGAGAACAGGACAGAAACTCACTGAACACTCCCTATTATCAGGCACTGTGGGTAGATCTATCCCGTTGAACTCCTACTCATCCTTCAAAACCCAGCTGAAATATCACCGCCTCTAGGCAGCCTTCCCTGATGCCCCAACCCAGGCTCAGTATGCCCTTTTTCTCTGCTGCTGCAGTTTCCATTGCACCATCCCATAGTTATTCATATATGTGATCATCACCCCTCAAGCCTGAGGACAGAGGCTATGTCCTAATTATCTTTCTTTCTCTGGTTCCTGGAGAATAGTGAATAGTTTACTAAATGTTAGAGGACATGAACATAAGAAACAGGACTACTGCAGCCATCAAGCCAACGGTGGGGTTTTGCACCTTCTGGAACCTGGGGGAGGACTGCGTAAGGGCCACCACCACTGAGATGCCCAAGAATGCCAGTGAGGTCCACCACCACTCTTGACCTGCCATGGAGGAGGAAGGCTGTTCTGGGCTGTCAGTGCTTTGTCACTGACTCGGCTGCCAAGCCAGAGACAAGACGTCCTCCCAGTGAGCCCGTCAACTAACAAGCTATAAATTAAAAAGGAGGAAAAAAAAAAAAAGGTCTGCTAATTCCGACCCACTCTATTTTTTACTCGCAGCTGCTTGGGAGGGAATGCACTGTGACTTTCAGATGGAACATTTCTTTGGCTGAAGTTCCCCTCTCTCTGCTTGCCCTGGCATTTCCCTCCTCCAGGGTCCGGGCTGGATGGAGTCAAGCAAGTGTGGGCTTTGAGTTCTGGCCCTGCCGCTTCTTCACCGTGTCTCTCTGCACCTTCCTTTTCTTGCCTGTAGAATCCCAGTATCTCAGCAGTTCCAGGAAGCACTTAGGGGTGAAAGGTTGCCCATCCATTGCCCTCCATGCCCTCATCTCCCAAGTGCCCTCAGAGGATCTGAAACTACCTGCAAGATGCTCTTAGTTCAGAAGGAAGCCTGGACTTCTGATCCCTGGAAGGAAGCCCTCCCCACCCCAGCTCCCAGTCCCCAACACTTCCCCCTCGGTATCCCTTTCCAGCCTTTAGAGAATATTAACACTCTGTCTATGATAATCGGGTCTCAAATATCACTGAGTCATGCAACTCCCTCACTGCACACACGGGGAAACTGAGGCTCAGAGAGGGGAAAGAGCTTAGCTGGGCCACACAGAGAGGGGTGCAGAGGTGCTGGGCCCCTGGGCCTCTCTTAGGGTACTGCACTTTCCCTTTCAAAGTTATAACAAGGGCATCTGCCGGTTATTCAGTCCTTGTTAATGTGCCAGGCACTGAATTATCCTAAAGCTTGTAAGGGGAAAGAAATACCCATAAAAGGGAAAATTGATAAATTGAACCTCATTAAATGTAAGAACTTCTACTCTTTGATAGACACTGTTAAGAAAACATAGTCAAGCCACAGATGGGGAGAAACTATCTGCAGATTTCATATCTGGTAAAGAATTGTTCCCAGAATACATAAACGATTCTCCAAACTCGATAGTAATAAAATAAGCAATCCCCCAAAGAGGGTAAAATATTTGGACAGGCACTTTGGTACCCCAAAGCTACATGGACGTCGAGCAAACTCATGAAATGATGTTCAACATGTTAATCATTAGGGAAATGCAAATTCAAATCGCAATCAGACACCCTGACACACATATTAGATTGGCTAAACTAAAGACAGATAGTTGCAAGTGTTGACAGAGACCAGAAGCACCTGGAACACTCACATATATGTGGTGGGAGGTAAAATGGTACCACATTGGTAAAGAGAAAGCTTCTTCAATGTAAACCTGCCCTATGATTAAGAAACTCTACTCTTGGGTATTTACCTGAGAAAAATGAAAACCTATATCCATATAAACACCTGTATACATGTCTACAGGAGCACTGTTCATAAACAGCCGCAAACTAGAAATAACCAAATATCTATCAATTCAATAGGGGAACGTATAAACAAACTGTGGGTCATTCATTGAATGGGATTATGCCTGGCATAAAAAGGAATGGTCTTTTGATATCCATGAAAACACACATAAATCTCAAAAAACCACTATACCGAGTAAAAGAAGCCAGATGAAAAAAATCAGAGTACATATTACATGGTTCTATCTATAGAAAACCCTGGGAAAATGCAAACTAATATATAGTATGGTAGTGGCATGGAGAAGATGAGGGGAGTAGGGAGGGGTAAGAGGGAGGAATTTTTTTTTTGAGTGTATGAAGACTTTTTAGGTGGATGGATGTGTTCATTGTCTCGATCGTGGGGATGGTTTCACAGGGGTATATGTATCTCAAAATGGATTGACTTGTACATTTTAAACATGTGGAATTTATTGGATGTCAGTTATAGTTAAAGAAAGCTGGAATAAAAAAAATAACGCTGTGAGGAGTAAAACAATTTTCCTCCTATTTTATAAGTTAAACTGAGGCTCAGAGAGGTTACGTCACTTGCACAGGGTCACCCAGCTGGTAAGCGATGGAACTGGGACTCAAAGCCATGAGGGGGTGAGTAAGAAGTCCTACCTCTCAATCGCTAGTCCAATCTGCTGCTAGCTCCCAGTGGGTGGTGTTATCTGTCATATCGCCCATAAGGCGAGAGAGAGAAAGAGACAGAGAGAGACAGAGATGGGAAAGAGAGACAGAGAGAGAAACAGAGACCATTTGGAGTTCCTCCCTCTCATCCCTCTCCACCCCACCGGCTTCCCCCACGCTCTCACAGATCTGCTCACTGTCAGTATGCCTTAGTTTGCATTCTCTACCCCATTTTATATAACTGGAATCGTGTAGTGTGTAGTCTGGTTTTTTTTTCGGTCTGGCTTCGTTCACTCAGTATAATGTTCTTTTTTGAGATTCATCCATGCTCTTGACAGAGATCGGGGGAGGGAGAGAAGAAGGGGGAAGAGAAAGAAAGACTCCCCCAGGGGAAGAGGGGAGTTGCCTGAGGTGCACCCACACCTCTCCTGGATGATTAGTAACTGGGGGGCTGTGTTCCCCAAAGTCTGGACCGACCAGCATCAAAGCCTGTCCCCCAGAGAAGCTTCTTCCCAGGACACCTAGCTGTACACACCAGCGCCTCCAGGGGGCGCTTGTCCCGGAAGGACTGGGCTCCCCTCAGGTCCTGTCTCTGCCTCTCCACCTCCACTCCCGCACCGCACTCTAGCTAGCCTGCCTCCCCTCGATGTCTCCCAGGCTGGGGGGGCTTCCCTGCCTTGGGTCCTGACACGTCTCCCCAAGTGGTGTGTGCACTCAGTCGTGTCTGACTTTTGCGACCCCATGGACTGTAGCCCACCAGGCTCCTCTGTCCTTGGGATTCTCTAGGCAAGAACACTGGAGAGGGTTGCCATTTCCTGCTCCAGGGGATCTTCCTGACCCAGGAATTGAACCCACATCTCTTGTGTCTCCTGCACTGGCAGATGGGTTCTTTACCTGCTGAGCCACCGGGAAACCAAGGTGGTCAGAGGGGTCCTTAAAGTGTTGAAGGATGGCCTTGGCCCTCTTCGTAGCCTCCAGCTGCGCTAAGACTGGACTCTTTCACTGGCCTCAGAGCCCCACGTGGACTTCTCCTCCCAGCTCCCCAGCCCCGCCTCCCACAGTCCCATCCTCACTCCCAAGCCTGCTTTTCCTTCCCGGAACCCTCCCCTGCTAAATCCCTGAGCAGCCGGCTACCCCTCACTGCCCCTGTCTCAGCTCAAAGACCACCTTCCATGACGGGCTCCAGACCACCTTTGTAAGACATCACGTGTACACACCCCCCACACCCATGGTTACAACCCCTTTGCATTGTATGGTCACAGTCTGAAATCACCCTGCTTATTTGAGGGTTTACTCGCTTGTCATCCATATCCTGTGTTTAGATCAGAGACTTGTATATACTAAGCACCCAAGAGATACAGCTATAGGGACTTTCCAGTGGCTAAGACTCCATGTTCCCAATGCAGGGGCCCTGGGTTTGATTCCTGGTCAGGGAGCTAGATCTCACGTGCCGCAACCAAAAAATCTCACATACTGCAACAAAGATCAAAGATCCTGCCTGCTGCAAATAAGAACTGGCACAGCCAAATAAATAAATAAATAGTAAAAGAAAAAAAAAGAGAGAGAGAGAAATACAGGTACAGTGAGGAAGGGGTGTCTAATCTAGCACATTCACCCCAATCTTGGAGAAAAGCTGTGTGACACTGGTCCGAGTACTTAACATCTCTGAGTCTCAGGCGCCTCACCTGTAAAATGAGTATAATAGACTTTGCTTCCTCACAGCTGGAAGGGTGGAGCCAGACACAAAGAGTGCTATTAACACATGATAATGCCCCCTTTATAAGTAGTAGTATTTCCTCTTTGGGTGTGAGGATTGATAGCTGGATTTGGGAAATGACTGCAGGACCTTCTGGGCCCCTAGTCCAGGACAAGCATCCACTTTCCGTCTGCAAGACTGTTCTGGGGACAGTCACTCCACGCACGACAGGATGGGGCAGATCCCAGCAGACGCTGTCTCTGAAGAGAGTGAGGGAGACGGCCCTGATGAAGAGGTTCCGCGAGAGACAAGGGGAGATTTCAGACAATCTTGCATTTGTATTCTCCACGCAATGCACAAGGACACTGCATCTCTAAAAAGGGAACAATCGGAGATTAGGGAAGATTGCTGTGAGAGAAAACCTTGTTTAAATCTATTACTGAACAAAAATGGTCTGTGGGTTTTGAATGGAAAATTTGTGTTTCTGTTCCCATCTTAGATTAACCCGTGGCAGAGCGCCGCTGAATCCAGGAGGGGGTGTGGGGGTGGTGTGGGGGCAGGGTGGACAGAGTCTAATGGCTGATATTCAGACCCTGTTTCTAAATCCCTTGTGCTGAGAAGGAACCTGCAGGATCCCTCGGAAGCCCCAGACCACCACCTGACATGGTCATCCCTATTTTACAGATGGGGAGACTGAGGCTCGCTGTGAGGAAGTGGCTTGGACAAGGTGATACATTCAGGGCAGAGAAGGCTGAGATTTGAATTCATGTCTCTGTTTTAAGTGTCTCAACTCCTAGCATATGCACAGATGTGTGTGCGTGTGCATGTATATGTGTACATGTGTGTGACTTACTGACTTTTAGGGCAGGAGGGACCTCAGAGGTCAGCTCATAGGGCCACTTCCTTTCACAGATGGGGAAAATGAAGCTTGGCTGGGGAAGGAATTTTCTGGGAACTTGCCCAGCTGATGCTTGGAGGATTTCAGGAATTCCCTATTGAACGAGCGCTTATTAGGTACCAGACCCCATGCTAAGGCTTCCTGTTGATCTCATCCACTCCAGGAGGAGGAAGGCACCACATACCCATTTTGACAGCTGAGGAAGCAGGGAGAGGTTAAGTGGCCATGCAGCCATCAACAGTGGGGCAGAAATCAGAACCTAAATCTGCTGGACTCCAAGGACAGTGCTCCTTTCATTCAACAGATGTTCACCGAATGTACGTGCCAGGCTCCATGCCAGGGATGTGCAGAGTGCAAACATATTCACAGTTCATGTCATCATGGAGCTTGTATTAGAGTCTTATGGGAACTTCCTTGGTGGCCCTGTGGTTAAGGGTTCGCCTTGCAATACAGGGGGTACAGGTTCGATTCCTGGTCAGGGAAATAAGATCCCACATACAATATTGTAACAAATTCAGTGAAGACTTTAAAAATAGTCCACATTAAAAAAAAAATCTTTCTTTTTTTTAAAAAGAGAATCTTACAGAACAAGTGCAAGTTCTATGGAATTAACTCAGCTATTGCTAGTTACAGAGCCCCAGCCCATAGCAACAAGAGGTCAGTGGTAAGTGGACCAAGGCTGACCCAGCCACCCCACTGTGCCAGAGTCATCCCGGCTTCTTCTCTTTCCACTCCCTCATCCTTGTGTGGCTCTTCTCTTAATGGCTGAAAGATGACTGCTACACCAGTCTTCATTGGGTTGGTAATCCAGCCAAAGATAAAGGGAAGAGGCAAAAGGGCAAAGGGCATCCAAATTGAGTCTGTCCTCTTTTGAGAATCTTTCCCAGAAGTCTCAACAGGACCTTCTGCTTGCATCTCATTGGCCAGATAGTGTCACATGGCCATTCTTACCTGCAAGGAATTCTGGGAATTCAACCACAGTAGAGGAAGGCTAGTGAGGATGGGAGTGGGTCAAATGTTGGGTAAATCCATGCGCAGCTTCAGCCACAGGGCTCACAAGGAGGCTGATTTTAACAGAATAATCACAGAAAAATGCAAGTGCAATTACTAGCTGAGATAAGGAGTCTGAAGGAACGGAACAAGATCCTCTGAGTATTTATTTAAGTTTCTGACCTCAAAGGCAAAGGGCACTGTTGCTTTGCAGAACTGATGCTTGAGCTGGCCTCTGAAGGATGACTATGTGAGCTTGCTGAAGGTAGGAGGGAAGTGTGTTCCAGGCGGACGGAACAGCTTGTGCAGCGGTGAGAGGTGGGCAGGGACTCAGACCCTGCTGGGAACAGTAAATTATATTCATACTTTTGGTCTCTATTCTGAAAGCAACGGGGAGTCACCAAACGGTTTTTAAAAAGGGAGGTGGTGTTGGCAGACACGTGTTTTGCAAAGATGGCTGTGGCGGCAGCATGGAGGGTGGATTGCCAGTTGGAAACCAGAAGACCAGCAAGGGGCCTGCTGCCGTCGGCCTGCTGAAAGCTGATGGAGGCTATGCCTTGGTTGATGGCAGCAGGGATGGAGGGAAAGTGAGCCGCTTGGAGGAATATTTAGGAGGTAAAGTGGACAGGTCTTGGAAATGGATTGGATAAGGGAGTGAGGGACAGCGAGGTGTGAGGGATGGCTTCCAAGTTTTTGTCTTGCTCAGGCACACACATGGCAACACTGTTCACTAAACCAGCAAATTCTGGAGAGAAGGGGCCAGGTCTGTGGCCTGGAGGAACTGCGGGTGGAGGAGCCTGAGCCAAGGGAAGGGTTGCTGCTGCGTTCAGATTAGAAGCCAGCCTTTCTTTGCAAATCCTTCACCTTTCAGGCAGCCACACTTAGCCCTGTTTGTTCCCAAATGCAGCTGCTTTGGGGTTCTTGTTCAGTCCCATCTACTTACTTCCTGTCCAGATCGCAAATCGCCACTGGGATGGCAACACTTTTCCTCGAGCGCATCATCCATCTCTCTTTCTCCATAGGAGATGTGATGCATTACCCAGTGTGGCGAAAAGCATCATCCTGTTGGTTCTCTTACTTCCTGGAGTCATCCAAATCCTCAACCGTGGATGCTGGGCCTGGGTCACTGTCTAGTTTTCCTTTTATTTGTTCAGATTGTCCCCCCATCCTCCTTTTCAAAATCAGCCAGCCCTGCTGTCTAATGGCTTCTGACAGGGTGAGTGATCCTGCTGCTTGAAACCAGTAATGTAGGAGCAGGCACTGGCTGGCAGAGGTTGCCCTTCTTAGTATTATGTGGATGGCATCGATTAGGGGAAGCAGGCCAATCTCTCTGAGTCAGCTTCTTGACTAGTGACAGGCTTGTCCTGTGTTTGGCCTGACAAGCTACTTGCCCAACAAAGTTCCTGCTAGCTGTGCAAAGCTAATCAGAAAATTGAACTTGCTTGACTCTGGGGTAAACTGGAGCATCCACTGATGTCCTGAGTTGCAGGATGGCTGGAGCAAATCTTTCGAAGTGTTTTTAGAATCATTCCACCACAGATGATTGTGACCCATCTGAATTGGGGCTGATTTGTTATGCAGCATTATCATGGCAATAGCTGACTGATACAGGTAACTGGCATCCATATAGCTACTTAATCCCTAATCTAGGGTAGGGACTGACCTTGATTGCCTCCTTTCTCTCTTACTCTGTTCATCCAATCCCTCAGCACCTCTTGCCAACTTGTCCTTCAAAATATACCTTGCCTCTGTGTGCCTTCTCCATCAGCCACTGTCACCATGCTAATTCTATGTCAGATTTCTCTAAACTCTCATCCAGATGACAGTGATAGGCTCCTGCTGGTCTCCCACTTTACCCTTCTTCAGCCTGTTCTCCAGCCAATGGCCAGAGTGAGTTTTAAACACTCATATTAAATCACCCCCTGCTCTAAACCCTACAGAGACTTCCCATTTGCACTTTGGAAAAAACTCAGTCTCTTTACCAGGGCTTCATAGGCACGAGGTGATTTGTCCCTGCCTGCCTCTCTGGCATCTCCTATTTTTCTGCATCCATCACTACCCCTGGTTACAGAGAACAGCGCTGGGCCAGGGCCCACCATCCTGACTCCCAGTCCACTCCCCCTCCTGCTCCACAGAATAACTGCATGTTGGGGTAACAGGTGTCCTCAGACATCCCTTACTTCTCCTGCATTGCAGACTTGCCAACTGAGAGACATCTGAGACAGAAAGGGTAAGTCGACTCCTTCCTCACTCCCCTCCCATCGTAGTTTCTGCCTCCAAAAGCTGTCTCACGATTTACAGGCTCCTTAGATTAATTGTCAGCAGCAGTCAGGGTTATTAGGGATTTTCCAATTGGATTCAGGATGGCGCACTAATTCAGCTTTTTTTTCTTTCCCTTGAGATGTTTTTCTCAATGATGATAACCCACTGGGTCTGCCTCTGATCCCTTGGTGCTTAATAACAAGGCCACTTTAATAGTAATTAATTCCAATATTGAATATATTTTCACTAAAAGCAGAAATGACAGGTTAGATTTAGTGAGCTATGAATTATCAGACCTAGACGACACCAGCTTTGCTTTACAAATGCCGAGGATGCCCCAGAGTCTCAATTTTCCACCTTCTCCTAATACTAGGGACTTAATTATAGTGACAATGATGATGATAACAATAACTATTACTGTCAACATTTATTATTTTCAGCGTACCAAATACTGTGCCAAGCACTTTACCTGCATTATCTGAATTAAAACTCACAATAATCTTTAATACTGTGACTCCTATTATCCCCATGTTACAGTTGAGAAAACTGAGTCCCAAAGAAATGAAGGGATTTTTCTCAAGGTCCCACAGCCAAGAGTCCTCAGGGCCAGGAATCAAACTCAGGCTAACCATAAAATCTGCATTCTCCACTCCTAAGCAACACTTCTCTCCACTGAAGGGGAGGCCAAGGAGCAGATATTGTGCGTCAGAAGTTATGCTTGAAATTCAGCTTGAGAAACTCAAGGTACTCTACAATGTAATTAAAATGAGTGGATAAAAAGGACATGGGACATGTGTACAGTGGAATATTTGTTATTGTTGTTTAGTCTCTAAGTCACGTCCAGCTCTTTGCAACCCCAGGGACTATAGCCCGCCAGGTCCATCTGTCCATGGGATTCTCCAGGCCAGAATACTGGAGTGAGTTGCCTTTTCCTCTTCCAGGGGAATCTTCCTAACCCAGGGATCAAACCCATGTCTCCTGCATTGGCAAGTGGATTCTTTACCACGGAACCACCAGGGAAACCCACAATGGAATATTACTCAGCCATAGAAAGGAATGAAAGAGGATCATCTGTAGAGATGTGGCTGGATCTAGAGTCTGTAGTGAAGGAGATCAAAAAGAGAAAAACAAATATCATATATTAACATGTATATGTGGAATCTAGAAAAAAGGTATAGATGAAAACATTTGCAGGGCAGGAAGAGAGACACGGAGAATGGACTTGCAGACATGGGGTTGGGGGACAGGGAAGGGTGACATGAATTGGGAGAATTGGATGGACATATATATACACTACCATGTGTAAAATAGATATTAATAGCTAGTGGGAATCTGGTGTACAGCACAGGGAACTCAGCTCAGGGCTCTGTGATGACCTAGATGGGGGAGGGGAGGCCCAAGAGGGAGGCTCAAGAGGAAGAGGATAAATATATACTTAGAGCTGATTCATTTCACTGTACAGCAGAAACTAATACAACAGTGCAAAGAAATTATACTCCAGTGAAAAATAGACTGTGTTTGATACAAAGGACTTTCATGGCTTACATTGCAACATCTTTAGACAGCCCTGGAGTTGATGTCTAACTTCTTAGCAGTTGTGGGATCCCTGCCTAGAGACTTCATCCAGATATAACCTTATTTCCTCTCTTTTTCTGTCCACCTCATCTCATTCCACCCTAATATACCCATTTTGTGGATAGGAGATGGAGCATCCAAGGGAAGGGTTGAGTGCCTCTCGTGTCTGGTGTGAGCCATCAGGACCAGCGGTTATACTGCCCCCTAGCGGTGGTGCGTGTGTGCGGTGGCGACTGACTGAGATCTCATGGACTGTAGCCCACCAGGCTCCTCTGTCCGTGGGATTCTCCAGGCAAGAAAACTGGAGTGAGTTGCCGCTCGCTCCTCCAGGGGATCTTCCCAACCCAGGGATGGAACCCACATCTCTTTTGTCTCCTGCACTGGTAGGCGGGTTCTTTAACACTAGCGCCACCTGGGAGATAACCGCAAAGGACATCATAACCAAAGAAGAGTTTCGTGTCATGCAGACCAGGGTTCCTCAGCCCCGGCCCTATTGACATTTTGGACCAGGTAGTTCTTTGTCTGGGAAGCAATCCTGGGCACCATAGGGTGTTGAACAGCATCCCTGGCCTATACCCACTAGATGTCAGTCGTCCCTGCTCAGCTGTGACAACCAAAAATGTCTCTAGACATTGCCAGATGTTTCCCAGGGGGCCAAAATTGCAACCCCCTCCCCCAGTCGAGAACCACTGCTACAGATAAAACTCTAGCAGCAACAACGTGTCACAGGCCGGTGTTATTAGGGATTCCTATTGGGTTCCAATATGTAGTATATTCTGTTTACATGAATGAAAAAATGGATTTTTTCATATTAAGCCATTTTAAAATCATTTTTCACCACATGGATGATGAAAGGGCTCCCCTCAATTTCTCCTGGAATATTGGAATTGTTCTCATATACCAGCAGGTTTTGTTTCTCTGCAAATGCTGTTTCTCTCCGATTCACAGCTTCCTTCTCTAGAATGACAGGCGTGATAATACCTAGCCCTTAGGATGGCCAGAAGGTCCTGTGTAAGTGCCTGGTGTACAGTAAAGGTTCAATAAATACTAATTTCCTTCCTCCCTTGAGCCGGCAAGGACTTCTTATAGAAGAAGAGGTAAGTGGAGCAAAGCAGGGAAGTGAGTGGAAGACTGAGAACAGGGCCCTTGGTCTGTGTCCTGGCCCTGCCACTGGTCTTGCTGTGTGACCTTGCATAGGTTGCCCACCCTCTCTGGGCCTTACTTTCCCAAGTCTGTAAAGTGAGGACGTTGGATTAGAAACTCTCAAAGGCCCCTAAGCTCTAAACTCTAGGTTTCTATAAAGCTGTGCAGGGCAGTAGTTCCCTATCCCAGCATGCACTAGAATCCTCCAAGGAACTGGTTAAAATCAAGTTCCCCAGGCCCTGAGATTAAGGGTTTCTTATCTAGGGAGTTCTGATGGAAGGGGTTCTGGGCCCATGCTCTAGGAAATCTTATCCTCACCTACTGATTATCCAAGCGCATCAGAGGGCCCGAAAGTTTGTTGAGAACACACACTGATTTTTCTTTTTTTCTATGTAATAAACTCACTTCTGAAAAGTTGGCCTGAATATAACAGGTGGCAAATCGAAACTCACTTAACATAGATCTTTTGAAATGAAACTTCCTGGACTTTGGGTCCAAGCAGACATCAACCAAAAAGTGTTCTGGATTCTTAGCCCTGTGCTAGGGGCGGAGGGGTGGGTGGTTTTATGTGTGTGTTTTGGGGGGAGGTGGTGAGTGTGTGTGTATCCTGGGGAGGAGAGATGGGAGGAGTAGTCATTTTTTGAAACCTCACAGTGTTATTGGGTAGAAAAGATGTTCACAGATCACAATAACACTGGGTGTCACTAACCCAAGTGAGGGCTTGTTTGCCCGAGTCGCACCTAAGCTCGCTGCATGCTTTTTCACGGGCAGTCGTCCTAACACTTCTTCAGGGCCGTGGCGGCGTCTCTGTTGCACACACAGGACAGTGGAGCCTCCAGACACTGGACTAGCATTCTGTCATTTTGTTAGGAAGTGGAAGACCAGGATCCTCCCAGCCAATCTTCCTCCTACAGCCCAGTGATTTAACCATGGCCTGACGCTAACAAGCACTCCGGTCAGTTTCAATCATGGGAAGTGAAAGTTGTGTAACCAAGATGCTAATTGGCAATTAGACAACGGGAACACACCGTGTGAGAAAAAAGACCAGTCTCTGTGGCTGGAACAGACAGCAGAGGGAGATTTAATTGGGTCTTGAAGGCTGTGGGGAGAATCAGATGGACAAGGGCAGGGGGTAAGCTGTGGGAGTGAGAGAGGGGATCTGAGTTGCATTTCATTCTTTTTATTTGTTCAACATTCATAGACACTTCCTCAGGAAGTTTGCCTATTCCTTTCTCTTTCCATTCCTCCTCCTTTTATCTTCCCCTTCTTTTCTTACCTCTCTTTCTTCTTTCATCCACCACTCACCCTACCTCCCAGCCAGCCATCCAGCCAGCCAGTCAGCCTGTCTTCCACCCATCTGTCCATTCATCCTGCCACCCTTCCATACATCCATCTACGTGTCCATCCACCTATTCATCCATCTATCCATCCTGTTTCCCTTCCTCCCATCTATCCATCCATCCTGCCTTCTTTTTATCTCTCCATCCATCTAGTCATCTATCCATCAGTCTAATATTTATTGCATGATATAAGGCAGAAATTCCCCTTCCCTCTTTTTCCCTTCTCCCCTTCCCTCTCTTCCTTCCTCCCTCTTTCATGCCTTCTTTCATTTCCACATATATTCCCCCAAGCACTTGCTGGCTGCTAGACTCCTCACTAAGCCCTGGACATACAAGAGCCCCGCCGCTCTGCAGGAGCTCCAAACCTGATGGGGGAGAGAGAGGCAGAAGATTATGGGATGACAGTGATCGGTTCTGCGCATGCTACATAGGGTGGCATCCATCCCAGGGATGAAGTCCAGGTTGAGGAAGAAGCCTGTCCCATGAACTCACCTGGCAGTAAGAGCTGGTTCCCCCAAGACAGCTGGGAGAGTGGAAAGAGCTGGGAGGTCCACGCCCTAATGCCTGGGGCACTCCTGGGTGCTCAGTTTCCTCATCTCTACAGTGGAGAGCAACAGCTGCTCCGTCTGCCTCCAAGGGATGTAGCGGGGTTGAGGAGCTCAGAGTCAACGAAGGTCCATTATTAATACTGCGTCTGACTCAGGAATTCTATGCCAATATCAGCTCCACTGGTGGGGCTTGCCAGTCTTGATCAGCACTGCAGCCCCTGTATTGTAGAACATTCCCGCCACACAACAGGTGATCAGTAAATATTTGTTGAGTGAATGAATGAATGGGTGAAGATTTCCACTTGGCAGATATGGCATCCATGGCCCAGAAAGCTGGAGCCATCCGCCCACAGTCCCCACAGTGAGTAGGTTGATGGGCACCGGGTTCTTGCTAGAGCTGTTAGACGCTGGCATTTGCGCACTTCCCACTTGCTGTGAGGCTTCATTCTCCCATCAGAGCTCACTGGGATCACCACCACAGCCTCCTTGTCACCTGCCCGGTACCCGGGTGATCGGACACCATTCTCGTTATTGTCATTGCTGTCCCTGGGCACTGCGCATCCCTCTTCACTGCCAAGGCCAAATCTGCCCTGTTCCCACAGCCAGAAGCCTTAATGAGTCCCCCTTGGGCTTCTGCTTCATTCTTTCTGTTGGTTTTCCTCACGGCATGTGATTAAGAAAAAACGCTTTTAGAAAGCGGCAGATTCTAGGTTCCCTGGGCTCAGAAGATGGATTCACAAGAGAACGGTCCTTGACACGGGAGACATGAGTTCATACGGAAAGCAAAGCAGCATGTCATCTGCTCAATGATGAGTTCTAATTGCTTAATTCTTTCAAACCAGCCATATATAGAACAGATTTTGAAAAAAAAATTGCACAGAGGACTCTGTCTTGCTTACATTTCCATTGTGATACAATTTGCATCCTACCTGCCTTCCTGCTGATGTTTGCCAGGAACTTGGAAAACCTGTATTTTTTCAGCATCTTCTATGAAGAAGAACTGGGAACATTCACAAGATTTGCTTCACTGAAACATTCAAACTGCCCTGAGAGGAAGGTGATGGGATCCCTACTCTGTCAGCAGAGGGAAGTGGGGCTTAGAAAAGTCATGTGCTTGTTGGTGCCAGAACCAGGGCTTGAACCCGGGACTTTCCAATGCTACAGCACGCTGCCTCCATCAAGACATGTGAGACTTCTGGCTGCAGCCAGGGGATCATCTTTGGCAAAGAAACAGAGCAAAGCTCACTGCTCTTGGTGGGGCCTGGACACTTACTTCACCACTTTGAGCCTCAGTTGCTGCCATCTGTGAAATGGGGATATGACTAGCCCTTCAGAGGGCTTTGGTTGGCACTGAAAAGGGATAATGAAGTGAAATTTACAAAGCGCTTAGCACTGCCTGAAACATACAACCCTTCAACAAAGGGGAGACCATGGTTTCCTCTCCTACTTGATGGTTGTTTATATCTTTGCATCTGTTTCCCTTCTCAACCCTGTGTTCATACAAGGCAAGGAACATGTCTAAGTGACCTCTGTGCCCCAGCACCCAGGAGACTGATGGGTCTCCAGGAACTGTTTGCTGAAGGAGCAATGAAATGAACATCGGTGTTCACTTTTTGCCTTCACCAGTCTCAGAACGCCTCCTGAATTCGGGATTCGATTCACCTCTTTATGAGAAAAAGCCAGGCTCCTCACTTCCTATAGCAGCAGGTGGTGAAGGGATTTTAGAAGCTGTTCTATGGGAAGTCTAAGTGGAAATCCCTTGGAGAGGGGACTTCCCATGGAAGCACACTTGCCCGGCCCACTTGGGGCCCCAGGAGCCCATCTCAGACCAGCCCTGGAGGCTTGTCACCCATTTTACAGATGAGGAGAGTGAGGCCCAGAAACAAGAGGGCAAGCTCAGGTCCACACAGATAGGGATTGTATGGGTGGGGACTTCAGTAATTCCATAATCAAATAATAATATCATTCGAGTGAACTTGAATGATATTATTATTTGATTATGGAATTATTCTTTGAATCACTTCCAAAGAATAGCAAGAAGAGATAAGAAAGCCTTCCTCAGCGATCAGTGCAAAGAAATAGAGGAAAACAACAGAATGGGAAAGACTAGAGATCTCTTCAAGAAAATCAGAGATACCAAAGGAACATTTCATGCAAAGATGGGCTTGATAAAGGACAGAAATGATATGGACCTAACAGAAGCAGAAGATATTAAGAAGAGATGGCAAGAATACACAGAAGAACTGTGCAAAATAGATCTTCATGACCCAGATAATCACGATGATGTGATCACTGACCTAGAGCCAGACATCCTGGAATGTGAAGTCAAGTGGGCCTTAGAAAGCATCACTACGAACAAAGCTAGAGGAGGTGATGGAATTCCAGTGGAGCTATTCCAAATCCTAAAAGATGATGCTGTCAAAGTGCTGCACTCAATATGATAGCAAATTTGGAAAACTCAGCAGTGGCCACAGGACTGGAAAAGGTCAGTTTTCATTCCAATCCCAAAGAAAGGCAATGCCAAAGAATGCTCAAACTACCGCACAATTGCACTCATCTCACACGCTAGTAAAGTAATGCTCAAAATTCTCCAAGGCAGGCTTCAGCAATATGTGAACCGTGAACTTACTGAGTTCAAGCTGGTTTTAGAAAGGGCAGAGGAACCAGAGATCAAATTGCCAACATCCCCTGGATCATGGAAAAAGCAAGAGAGTTCCAGGAAAACATCTATTTCTGCTTTATTGACTATGCCAAAGCCTTTGACTGTGTGGATCACAATAAACTGTGGAAAATTCTGAAAGAGATGGGAATACCAGACCACCTGATCTGCCTCTTGAGAAATCTATATGCAGGTCAGGAAGCAACAGTTAGAACTGGACATGGAACAACAGACTGGTTCCAAATAGGAAAAGGAGTACGTCAAGGCTGTATATTGTCACCCTGTTTATTTAACTTATAAGCAGAGTACATCATGAGAAATGCTGGACTGGAAGAAACACAAGCTGGAATCAAGATTGCTGGGAGAAATATCAATAACCTCAGATATGCAGATGACACCACCCTTATGGCAGAAAGTGAAGAGGAACTCAAAAGCCTCTTGATGAAAGTGAAAGTGGGGAGTGACAAAGTTGGCTTAAAGCTCAACATTCAGAAAACTAAGATCATGGTATCTGGTCCCATCACTTCATGGGAAATAGATGGGGAAACAGTGGAAACAGTGGCTGACTATATTTTTCTGGGCTCCAAAATCACTGCAGATGGTGACTGCAGCCATGAGATTAAAAGATGCTTACTCCTTGGAAGGAAAGTTATGACCAACCTAGATAGCATATTGAAAAGCAGAGACATTACTTTGCCAACAAAGGTCCGGCTAGTCAAGGCTATGGTTTTTCCTGTGGTCATGTATGGATGTGAGAGTTGGACTGTGAAGAAGGCTGAGCACCAAAGAATTGATGCTTTTGAACTGTGGTGTTGGAGAAGACTCTTGAGAGTCCCTTGGACTGCAAGGAGATCCAACCAGTCCATTCTGAAGGAGATCAGCCCTGGGATTTCTTTGGAAGGAATGATGCTAAAGCTGAAACTCCAGTACTTTGGCCACCTCACGCAAAGAGCTGATTCATTGGAAAAGACCCTGATGCTTGGAGGGATTGGGGGCAGGAGGAGAAGGGGATGACAGAGGATGAGATGGCTAGATGGCATCACTGACTCGATGGACGTGAGTCTCAGTGAACTCCGGGAGTTGGTGATGGACAGGGAGGCCTGGCGTGCTGCGATTCATGGGGTCACAAAGAGTCGGACACGACTGAGCGACTGATCTGATCTATCTGAAGTGGAATCACAATAGGATGGATACCCCAGAGGAAGAGAGAGCGAGCTTGGGACTTTCCTGGTGGTCCACGGAAAGGTTAAGACTTCGTCTTTCAATGCAGGGGGTGCAGGTTCAATCCCTGGTCACGGAGTTAAGATCCCGCGTGCCTCCCAGCCAAAAAACCAAAACATAAGCCAGAAGCAATACTATAACAAATTCAGAAGACTTTAAAAAAAGAGAAAGAGAGTGCTCCGTGGGAATGACAGGCTGAGAGCTGAAGGAGAAGTTAAGGTCAGGAGGCAGGGAGGAGCACGTGAAGGGAATGTTGAGGAAGAGAATAGCAGGTGCAAAGGCCCTGTGGCGGAGGAGCCAGTGTGGCCAAAGCACAGAGAGTGAAGGGAGGATGTGAGCAACGCAGATGGAGCCGTGAGCAGGGCTGGGATCCTGCGTGCTTGGAAGTCCCAAGGAGGAGTTTGGGTTTGGTTTCGGGGAGGGTTGTGAGCAGAGGGCCAACACAATCAGGTTAGGTTTTAAAACACCCCCGTGGGAGCTGGGGAGACAAGAATGGAGAGATTTTGAGTCCCGGCCTGCTGTTGCCTAGTGGTGTGACCCTGGGCGACTGCAGGCTGTGACATCAGTTCACGAGATTGTTGACTGGAGTAAGTGAGATAACAATGAGTTACTAGAGTCCTCATTAGGGCTTTCCGGGTGGCTCAGTGGTAAACAGTTTGCCTGCCAAGGCAGGAGACACAAGTTCAATCCCTAGAGTGGGAAGACCCCTTGGAGAAGGAGATGACAATCCACTGCAGTATTCTCACCTGGAGAATTCCATAGACAGAGGAGCCTGGAGGGCTACGGTCCAAAGGGTCGCAAAGAGTCAGATACAACTTAGCAACTAAACAATAACAACAACATAATCCTCATTAGTCAAAAGAGCTAAGAGCCAGGACCCCTGGGTTCAAATTCTGATTCCACCCCTTTACCCCTCTGGGCAGGCAGGAAAGTCCAGTGGTTAAGAGCTCTGGCTCTGACACCAGATACCCGGGGTCCAGGACAAACCCTGCCACTCACCTCCTAGTTGCGTGCCCTTGAACAAGTAACCTTTCCTCCTGAAGCCTCAGTTTTCTCATTTGCAAACTGGGGACGACAATGGGAACCGCCTGGTGGGGTGGTTGTGGGAATTTCATGAAAATGAGTAGCATAGTGTCTGGTAAGTAACGGTAACCATTATTATTATTATTGTTGTGTTCTGTTTCTATTTGCATTAAGGACAATGCGCTACTTCCCGGATCAACATTCAGAACAATAAAGGAAACATCCAACAGCTTGGGGATGGGTCAGCTGTACCCTCAGAGGTCAAAGTCCTGAGAGTGATTTCCCGGGGTAAATTCTAAGATGACTCAACGGACAGACTGTTGTGGCCAAAAGCACTGGGTTCCATCCGCAGCCCCTCCACCAGCGGATCGCGTGGCCCAGGCCCTGGCTCGCCCTGGCTCTCTGTTTCCTCCTCTCCGAGCATCGCTCCTGAAAGGAAATGTGTGCCTTTAACTCGCTGCCTGATCAGAATGCTCCAGGCTGGGGGCAGGGAGAAAGGAGGATGGGAATCACTCAAGCTCAATTTCCGCGGCTTCACCAAGTGCTCCTGTCACTTGATAAGCAGAAGCCAGGACCTCAGCTTTGCTGGTGTCAGGGAGAAGTCGGGATGGTTCGGCGCGTAGCAAAGCTCGCTTGTGGGATCAGGCTCTGCAGATAAGGTCCAGCTAATCAGACAAGATGCCCTCCAACCTTCCTCAGATCCTCGCTCACTGCCAGCCGCCAAATGGCCCTTCTTTCTAGAGGCCAACGCGTTGAAGGCGATCCCTGATGAGGCTCTGGGATTGAAAATTTATCCCAAAGCCCAGTACAGCTCCTGGGCCTAAACTTCAGGCTGTGAAATGCACAAAGAATTCCTTTTTATCCATTCATTTCTCCCTGCCTCTTACAGCTTTGCTCTCTGATTCCCTTTTGGATGGACTCTCTCCTCTTCCTTTCTTTCATCTCTTCCTGTGTCTCCATCAGGGGCCAGTTTGCCTTTTTGGTTCACCAAAGCATGACGGCGGGAGTAGTCCATCAAGAAAGGCCTCCAGGTAAAGGAAAAGAAAACCAAAGCCTTACCAAGAGAATGTGAAACCGTGTCTTAGGCCAAAATTGAACCATACAATGATCTCATTTAACTTTCCAAGTTGAAATAATTTAAAATCGAGCCATCCAAATGATCTCACATTCCAATTTAATTTAAAAAAATTACAACATCTATTTACATATATGAAATTCAGTTCTAACCAAATACCACGCATGTAGAAGTTGATGGACGTTCAGTTCTAAGAAACGCTCCCGTTGAAACATTTTGCTCTCTTCCTTTAGAGTAACCGTTTCTTCAGCTCAATAAACATGTACTGAGGGCCTGCCTAGTACCCAGTCGCTCACTTGCAGCACTTGTATGTCAGATTCTCTAAATACACCATCTCATTTATCACCCGTGCGACCCCATGAAGGGGCATGTGCCATATTTCACTGATTCTCAGGTCCACATTACTTGACATTTTAATGTCTCTGATATGAAACGCATTTCTGAAATCGACACACAGCATGTCAGAGTCCCATTGATGGAGTTTTTAAATTCCTGAGTGGCCCATAAAATACCAGGTATCTTAGAGTCAATGGAGGCTTCCCTGGTGGCTCAATTGGTAAAGAATTTGCCTGCAATGCAGGAGACCCAGATTCAGTCCCTGGGTTGGGAAGATCCCCTGGAGAAGGGAATGGCAACTCACTCCAGTATTCTTGCCTGGAGAATTCCATGGACAGAGGAGCCTAGTGGGCTACAGTCCATGGGGACACAAAGTGTTGGACACAGCGACCCCTGGGTTGGGAAGTTCCTCTGGAGAAGCGATAGGCTATCCACTCCAGTATTCTTGGGCTTCCCTGGTGGCTCAGACGGTAAAGAATCCGCCTGCAATGCTGGAGACCTGGATTCCATCCCTGGGTTGGGAAGATCCCCTGGAGAAGGGAATGGCAACTCACTCCAGTATTCTTGCCTGGAGAATCCCTATGGACAGAGGAGCCTGGCAGGCTACAGTCCATAGGGTCACAAAGAGTCGAACATGACTGAACGACTAAGCACAGAGTCAATGCAGAAATAGAGTCACAGATGTAGAAAACTAACTTATGGTTACCCAGGGGCTGACGGGGAGGTTCAGTTCAGTTCAGTCGCTCAGTCATGTCCGACTCTTTGAGACCCCATGAACAGCAGTACGCCAGGCCTCCCTGTCCATCACCAACTCCCAGAGTCCACCCAAACCCGTGTCCATCGAGTCGGTGATGCCATCCATCCATCTCATCCTCTGTCGTCCCCTTCTCCTCCTGCCTTCAATCTTTCCCAGCATCAGGGTCTTTTCAAATGAGTCAGCTCTTCGCATCAGGTGGCCAAAGTATTGGAGTTTCAGCTTCAGCATCAGTCCTTCCAATGAACACCCAGGACTGATCTCCTTTAGAATGGACTGGTTGGATCTCCTTGCAGTCCAAGGGCCTCTCAAGAGTCTCCTCCAACACCACTGTTCAAAAGCATCAATTCTTCGGTGCTCAGCTTTCTTTATAGTCCAACTCTCACATCCATACATGACCACTAGAAAAACCATAGCCTTGACTAGACGGACCTTTGTTGGCAAAGTAATGTCTCTGCTTTTTAATACGCTGTCTAGCTTAGTCATAACTTTCCTTCCAAGGAGTAAGCGTCTTTTAATTTCATGGCTACAATCACCATCTGCAGTGATTTTGGAGCCCAGAAAAATATAGTCAGACTAGCCATTGTTTCCACTGTTTCCCCATCTATTTGCCATGAAGTGATGGGACCAGATACCATGATCTTAGTTTTCTGAATGTTGAGCTTTAAGCCAACTTTTTCACTCTCCTCTTTCACTTTCATCAAGAGACTCTTTAGTTCCTCTTCACTTTCTGCCATAAGAGTGGTGTCATCTGCATATCTGAGGTTATTGCTATTTCTCCCCGCAATCTTGATTCCAGCCTGTGCTTCTTCCAGCCCAGCATTTCGCATGATATATTCTGCATATAAGTTAAATAAGCAGGGTGACAATATACAGCCTTGACGTATTCCTTTTCCTATTTGGAACCAGTCTGTTGCTCATGTCCAGTTCCAACTGTTGCTTCCTGACCTGCATATAGGTTTCTCAAGAGGAAGGTCAGGTGGTCTGGTATTCCCAGTGGGATGAATTAGTTGGGAGATTGGGAGATATGAATTGGGAGATATACACACTACCTCCTACTCCAGAGGATTTCCTGACTCAGGGATTGAACCCGTGCCTCCTGTGTCTCCTGCACTGCAGGCCAATTCTTTACTCATTGAGGCATCAGCTGAGATACTATATATAAAATAGATAGCTAATACGTACTGTATAGCACAGGGAACTCTACTCAAAGTTCTGTAATGACGTATATGGGAAAAGAATCTAAAACAGAATATGTGTGTGTGTGTATTTATATACATGGGTGAGTGCACATATATATATTTATGTATGAGTTGACTTTGCTATACAGCAGAAACTAACACAATATTGTAAAGCAACTATATTTCAATAAAAATTAATTTAAAAAATGTCATATGAGAGTCGATGAAATCTTTCACAGTGGAGGAAGCAGAGGCTCAGACAGTGAAGCCACACAGCTGGCTGGTGAAAGAGTTGGGATCCAAGCCCACACCTCCCTCCTGCACAGCCCCAGGCCCTCAACCATCTGCATCTCATTCCAACTCTGTATCCACCATCCCTGGGAGCCTGGGGTCAACAGATCCTGCCTCAATCCAGCCTAGACTGTCACAATTAGTCCTGACAAGTCTGTTCCAAATCTAGATGGCTAGATTTGGGAAAATCTAGCCAAATAACCTTGTGGATGACCTACTTCAAACACTTCCTCTTCCAGATGACTGGCCAATGGGTTCACAGCAAAATACTGAGAAAGCAGTGAGACCAGGATCCAGACTCGTGACCTCTGGGCGTGTGATTTTGTTCATCAATGTTAAGAGTTCGATTTCCAACTAGCCCCTGTCTCAGAGGAGACATTTGCCTCTCCTCTGTCTCTTTCTATCTGTAAGCTGCCCACTCTCCCTTCCCTCTGTTCCAAATCTGGGCCTATGGGCTCCCAACTCCCTTTGTTGAGGTTTTTTATAAAAACAAGGTGTTACTGTCTGTTCACACTTTTCCTCTGGGCAAGCTGCTTCCTCCCTGAAATTCCCTCTGAGCTCCAGCCAGCAAATTCTCATATGTCACCTTCCCAGCGATATTCTTGCTTTGTATGGTTCCACGTTTTATCTCCCTCTTCTCTTCCACCACAGAATCCGTAACCTTGAATCCTGCAGCATATCTGGGCAAACGGGTCTCCATGTGCATAGCTAAGAATAGCCAACAATTACTGTCTCTTTCCTGAGTGCCAGGCCCTGTACTAAGTACTCCGTGTGCATCAGCACATTTCATCCTGAAAACAGCTCCATCGCTGCTTCCATTTTTCAGATGGCCTCAGAGAGGTGAAGTGACCTGCCCAAGGACACACAGCTAAATTGCACATAAAGTTGATTCCAAAGCCCCTTTCGCAACCTCCAGACTTTACAACTTCCCCCTCCTTCAGTGCTTCAGGAAGTCACTGACCACCCCCCCACCCCAAAGTTAGCAATTTCTCTTGCAGTTTCTTTTTTGGTTCTCACAATAATGCTGTGAGTACAATTGCATTCCAGGCAACTTGTGGGCAGAGAACGGCATTGGGTAGAACCTGTCTTGCCTCTGGGCTTTTGCACCACATTGGACTTGTTATTCAATCCTTTCTAATTTAGAAACTTTGAGTCCGCTGTGTGCTGGGTGCTAAGGAGAGAAAGGAAAGTTGAAGTTCTGTTCTCAGGGAAGAAAGTTTAGAAAAAGGCAGTAGGAGCTCTTAACCTGCGATGCAGGGATAGGCTTTGGGGGGCCGTGGTCTGTGAACCAACCAAATTATATGCCCCATGGTGTTCAGTACGTGCATTTTGGGTGCTGCTGTCCATCTCTTTCAGTTGGCTGTGGTCTTCTTGTCGTTGTTTAGTTGCTAAGCCGTGTCTAACTCCTTCCCGACCCCAGGGACTGTGGTGTCTCCAGGTTCCTCTGTCCATGAGATTTCTCAGGCAAGAACACTGCAGTGGGTTGCCATTCCCTTCTCCAGGGGATTTTCCTGACCCAGGGATCGAACCTGGGTCTCCTGCATTGGCAGGTGGGTTCTTTATCGTCTGAGCCACCAGGGAAGCCCCAGATCCTCTAAACAGATACAGACCACATGTGTTATGACAACGGCCATGAAGCTCAAGATAAAGTGGAGAGCATGGCTGTTTTCACTCCGCAGATGGGAAAGCTGGACCCCAGCAAGGTAAGGAGACACGCCCAGGGCCATCCAGCCCCTGCCCGCAGCCAGGAACTCAGTCCATTTCCTAGCTTCCTCGTATCAGGTTTCTGCTCTTCTCACCCAATGATAAGTGAAAGACAATTACCCTATGATGAAACAGCTGTTTTGCTTTAAAAACAAACAGAATCAAGGAGAGGGTTATGTGACAAATTAAGCCTCATCGCAGCCACACGATTTACTGCAAGTCATTCTGACCACTGTGGGCGGGGCTTACGGACCCTCAGCCGGCCCCCACCCTGGGACTGAGGACGTACCTGGATGCCCAAGTCACTGATACTGGACTTTGGTTCTGGTAACAGGGTTTCTGCCTCCCCTCCAGTCTCAGCCCAGGGCTTGTCAGTTCTGCTGAGTCTTGCCAGTCCATGCCTCAAGGACCAGAGTGCTGACTCCAAGACTGGGGTCCAGCTTCCTGCTCTAATCTTACCCTGATGTGTGACCACAATGCACAGCCGTACTCTCCAGGGACTGTACTCTGCCTTTCCTCACATCTCTAGCTGCTAATGCAGCACCCTGCCTGCCACCTTGCTTTCTCCTTCCAGGGGTACCATCTGCTTCAAAGCCCCCTATATCCTCAGGCTGTGCCTAACTGTATCCCATTCTAAGCCCTAGTGTCCTCATCTCTAAAAGCAGTGGCTGGAAAGATTGTCACTGTCATTGTTTAGTCACTGAGTCGTGTCTGACTCTTTGTGACTCTTTGATGGCAGCCCGCCAGGCTCCTCTGTCCATGGAATTTCCCAGGCAAGAATACTGGAGTGGGTTGCCATTTCCTTCTCCAGTGGCAGGGGATCTTCCCGAGCCAGGGATCAAATGTGCATCTCCTACATTGGCATGCAGGTTCTTTACCACTGAACCACCAGGAATCCAGCTGAAAAGATACACCCAATCCAGTGTTCACTGCAGCACCAATTACAATAGCCAGGACATGGAAGCAATCTAAATGTCCATCAACAGAAGAGTGAATAAAGAAGAGGTAGTGTGTGTGTGTATATATATATATATATATATATATATGTATGTACGTATATATTCAAGGGAATATTACTCAGCCATAAAAAGGAATGACACTGGGTCATTTACAGAGACGTGGATGGACCTAGAGAGTATCCTACAGAGTAAAATAAGTCAGAAAAAGAAAAATGCATATCATATATTGATGCATATATATGGGATCTAAAAATAGTACGGATGATATTTGCAAAGCAGAAATAGAGAAACAGATATAGAGAACAAATATATGGGTGCCAAGGGGTAAGGAGGGTGAGAGGAACTGGGAAATTGGGATTGACATGTACACACTATTGGTAGTATGTATAAAACGGATAACTATTGAGAACCTACTGCATAGCACAGGGAACTCTACTCAATGCACTGTGTTGAGCTGAATGGGAAGGAAATCCAAAAGGGAGGGGATATGTATATGAATGGCTAATTCTTTTTGCTGTATAGTAGAATCTAGCACAACATTATAAAGCAACTGCCGCTGCTGAGTCGCTTCAGTCGTGTCCGACTCTGTGCGACCCCATAGACGGCAGCCCACCAGGCTCCCCCGTCCCTGGGATTCTCCAGGCAAGCACACTCGAGTGGGTTGCCATTTCCTTCTCCAACGCATGAAAGTGAAAAGTGAAAGCGAAGTCGTTCAGTCGTGTCCGACTCTTCTCGACCCCATGGACTGCAGCCTACCGGGCTCCTTAGTCCATGGGATTTTCCACTCCAATAAAAATTAATTACAAAAATAAAAGCAGTGGCTGAAGCAGTGATTTTTCCAACTGTTTTTAACTATAGATCTGTTATTTCAGTGAGAACGTATCATGAAAGATGATATAAATGGGCTTTTCTGGCTGACTCCATGGGGCTACAAAACCTTTAAGTTTTTATTAGAGTAAGCCCCAGGACCCATACCATGATCCGAAAAGCCCTGCATGGCCTGAAACCTTCCCATTTCCCTATTTTTTCTCAGCCACTGATCTGCTTCTAATTCCTGACACCACACACGTTCCCTCCATCCTGAGCTGTGGAATGCATGCATCATCCTCTTTCTCTGAAGCACCTCTCTCCTTCACCTCGCTAGTTTCCATCTGTCCTTTGGATTTGATCACTTAACCAGGAAAGCACCAAGCTCAGGCTGGAATCTCTGACACACGAAGGCACGGCCCCACGCCCTTCCCCTCTCTCTTCTATGTCTGACTTTCTCTCTGAGGACACTGATTCTGTCCACTTTTGCTCCGCTTTGTCTGTCTGTCACGAAGTAGCTTTTGATGAATATTTGATGAATGCCTGAATGTGATGTGAAGCTCAGAAGCCCCCCTGGGCTGACCATAGACTTCGCCAATATCCACTGGATCCTGACGGGGTGGGGGGGGGAACCTTCTGCATCACTTGTATTTTTCTGAGGCTAAAGTTTTCTAGAACTATGGCTGCAGTACTAGAGAGGGCTTCCCTGGTGGCTCAGTGGTAAAGAATCCGCCTGCAATGCAGGAGACATGGAAGACGCAGGTTTGATCCCTGGGTCAGGAAGATTCCCTGGAGGAGGAAATGGCAACCCACTCCAGAAGTCTTGCCTGGAGAATCCCATGGACAGTGGGGCCTGGTGGGTTACAGTCCATGGGGTCGCAGAGTCAGACAGGACGGAAGCGACTGAGCTCGAATGGCTGCAGTACTAGTGTAGACCCAACGACACCTCAGGATGGCTAGGTAGGCAGAGTGGGTCTTCCTTCCCTCAGACTTTATCTTCTGGGGACTCCCCTGGTGCTCCAGTGGTTAAGACTTTGCCTCCCGACACAGGGGGTGTGGGTTTGATCCCTGGTTGAGGAGCTAAGCTCCCATATGCCTGGTGGCCAAAAAAACAAAACATAAAACACAAGCAATACTGTAACAGATTCGATAAAGACTTTAAAAAATGTTCCAAAAAAAAAAAAAACCACCTTAATTGTTAAAAATTAGACTTTATCTTCTGGGCCCAGGATCTAGAGCAGGAGAGGGGCTGGGTTACATTCTTGTCCACAGCTTTGTTTCCGGATGGCATTGCTCTTCAGTGAAAGGGCAAAGGATTTGGCCAATGCAACTCACAGCACAATCTCATTCCAACAGACTCCATCAATGAAATGCCTTGGCAGGACTGAAAGTTGATTGTAGAGAAACGTCTTGAATGGGGGGGTGGGGAATCAATCTTTGAACAAGTGTTTCCTTTCATGGGGTGGAAATTTCCATCACCACAGTACAGATCCTGTCGGCCCCTGTGGTTCTCTTCTCCAGGAAACGGAGAAAGAAAAGTGAAAGTGTTAGTCTCTCAGCCGTGTCCAGCTTTCTGCAACCTCATGGACTGAAGCCTGCCAGGTTCCTCAGTCCATGGGATTCTCCAGGCAAGAGCACTGGAGTGTTACCTTCTCCAAGGGGTCTTCCTGACCTAGGGATGGAACTCAGGTCTCCTGCATTGGAGGCAGATTCTTTACCATCTGAGCCACCAAGGAAGCCCAAGCAATGGAGAAACCTGGTCAAATCTGTAGGGGGAGGCCAGAGCTTGGGGGATAATAAAGCTTAAGGGCAGGATTCATAAGGTCAGATGCCTATGAAAACTGAGAGAAATTGTGAATGAGTGGACAGCGGGGACAATGTCATCTTATGGGACAACCCATGCCAAATTAAGGGGCATGATCAGCTATTCACAGTCTGGTAATGTGGGCCCTGGGTTGTCAAATCTTCTGATTTCTCTACGGATCCCTGAACTTGGGATCTTTCCTACAAATGTCTTCCCTGTTAAACGTTGGACTAATTCATCGAAAATGTAAAATATTTCCAGGCTGAAGCTAAATATGCGTGTGGGTTAGTTTTGGCTTGTAGATTCTCTCTTCTGATTAGACGCTTGGAGAAAAGTCCAACTTCCTCTGCCTCCCCAGTAGTCCTTTGGACTGGAGTCAGAAAACCATGGTGAGAAAGGGGGTGGGGAGAGAGGAAATGTGGGCGAGGGCGCTGGGCTGGTGTACGAGGATGCGGGTACCCACTCTCCCAGGCAAGACACAAAAGAAACCGCCTCCGACTAGAAGCTGACTAGCCCATCACTGCGTGTCACTGACATCGGAATTACATTAAATTATCACCACACGAGTGCCTTCCGCGCTTGTTGTTTGTGTTCCAAAATGTCCCAATGAATTCTAAAAGGAGCGCTATGTTCTCTTAAAGGAAAAAAAAAAAAACAAGCCCTAATGTTCTGTCCTTGATCAGAACCCACTCAGGAAAATGAGTGTTCTGAATGAGAGCCTTCCCTCCTCCTCGCTGGGGGAGAGGGGGAAACAGTGAGAATCGACTAAGACTTTGGACTAGTTCAAGGAAAAGTTTATTTTTTTTTCTTTTATCATTGCTTTGTCTTTCCATCAAAAGAAAGTGACCTGATAGATCTCAGAGGAGAACCAAGGGAAAGAAGCAGTCTGTGCATTGGGGCAGAGGGTGGGATAAGTGTAGTCTGTTGCTTGAGTTGCTATGTCGTGTCTGACTCCTTGAGACCCCAGGGACTGTAGCCCACAAGACTCCTCTGCCCATGGGATTTTCTAGGCAAGAATACTGGAGTGGGTTGCCATTTCCTTCTCCAGGGGATCTTCCTGAGCCAGGGATTAAACCTGCATCTCCTGCATTGGCAGGTGGATTCTTTACCACTGAGCCACTAGGGAAGCCCAGGGGAAGGGTATATATTTACTGAGAAGCTTTTCAGATGGTGGGACTGGGTTACACTCCCGCCTTGGTTCACAAATGAATGATACCTTTTGCTGAAAAGGTGTTCGGTACCTACAGCTTCACAGGACATATTTACCATTGACTGATCTTCCCTTCCTTCCTTCTCCTTCCTCCTCCTCTTTCTCCATCCACACCTTTATTCAGTAAACATTTTCGGAGCATTCTCTCCCTCTCCGGCACTGAGCTAGGCAGAATGGATAAGGTGCATCTAATCCAGTCACACCAGCTGCATAGTTAACAGCTTATCGAGCTAAGGTGTATTAACACATCATTTGTTCCCCAACACACATTATTGACGGGAGACATATCAATAGTCACTTACGTAACAAATCGCTGGCCATCGGCATTAGTTTCTGCAAAAATCCCCCGGTCAATAATGTGTTAAGTGACATGAGTCCATCTCCATGAGCTCAAAAAATAAAGTTAAATAATTTGGGCAACTTGCTTTAATGTTCTTGGAGACAAGTATTGACCAAGGTCATGGACATCTGCCATTCTTGGTCGCTGTCCTCTCATGCCTCTCAAAGGGTTGAATGTCTTGCAAAAAAGTAAGTGGTCTTAGGGCATAATGTAAGAAGAGTATGGTGGAGAATATTGGGTTTTCCCTAAAACTCACTTCCTGTTTCTCCTGGGCACAAAGTTAGACCTCACATACCAGCCTCCGCTGTAGTTAGTACTGACTGCACCCTGTCTGCCTGTGTCACTTCCAGACCCACGCCATTAAAAGCCCCAGTGTTAACCTTCGAGAACCCATCAAAGAACTCAAGGCCCAAGGTTCTCGGCCAGACCCCCAAGAGAGAAGGAATTTACGTGCCTGAATGTCTGAGAGGACTGGTGCCTGTTAACTTGGAATGTCCTCAGTAGTTCTAAGTCTTTTTATTTGTCATTTACTTGTTAAAGCATCTTCCATTACTTGCCCTAATCAGTGCATCAACTCTTTCACCAAATGAAGAACTGACCACCTGTTGCAAGACTGGATTAAAATCTGGCCAATGGGATGGATAGGCAAGAGGTGTGTGGTTCTCCTCTGTGGTTGCAAGCTATGGGATTTTTTTCTTCTTACCTTATGATCCAACTTTAGAGCCTCGACCGTGGATCTAAAGGTGTAACTTCTCTACCTGGAGCATCATCTGGGACAGTTCATAGACAAGGCAATTCAAACTGAGCCAATGCTTGGGTCAAATGAAGTAAAACCTCAACTCCCATCCTCCCAGCACACATGACCCACAGCAATATCAGTTACCTGGGCCATTTCTGCACAAGTAGATGTTTACCTGGGCTTCACTGACAAAGTGATTATAGCAAGGTATGCCCTGGCATGCTTTCAGAAACCCACTCAGTCCTGTCCTGGGTCAGGCTAGAGCGCAATTCACCCAAACTTCCAGTCCATGTGGGTTTATCACTCATCTTGAAATAGAGACAAAAATAACCAGTTCCAAAGATTATGGATTACACCCACACACACGTGCGCGCGCACACACACACACACACACACACACATACTGCTACTCTGGCTGGTACACAGTACCCTTCCTGTAATCAGATCCCAAGAATGACCCTTCAGAGATCAAAGACTAGAACCTTTACAAAATGCTATAATATTATGATGATGGTCATGATGTTGGGTGTCTGACGTGCCCTCAGATAATAGCTATAAACGCTAGAGCCATTGGAAGGTGAACAAAAGTAGGCGGACTTGTAAGAAGATGTGAAAGAAGTAAAATAAACCACACGGTTCAACTGTTTGTTTTTGTGGCTTTTAGCGTTAGAGCAGGCTGAAGACAGTGCTGCTGGGGAAAGCCAAAACTCCAGGAAAAACATACGGTCTCAGGAGGAGCAGAGGGGGGAAAACAAAGAGGAGAGACCCAGACAAACAAAAATATACCAGAAGAGAAGGTTCACATTCACCTGCACCCACACACCTTAGATGTTCACATGGGGACTTCCCTGGTGGGCCGGTGGCTAAGACACCGTGCTTCCAGTGCAGGGGGACCAGGTTCGTTCCCTGGTCAGGGCACCAGATCTCACACAGCACAGCTGAGAGTTGGGATGCCACAACTAAAGACCGAAGATAGCATGTGTTGCAGCCAAATCGGACACGACTGAGTATCTGAGTACAACAATATGAGGGTAGGAGCTGTGTTCTGTGGGCCGACCATGTGCCTGATAACTTCCCTGCACTATTTAATCTGGTCCTAACAACAACTTTGTGAGAGAAATATTCAGGTTCATGGTGATGAAGGAATCAAGGGTCAGGGAGATTAAATGTATCACCTAAGGTGATGACATTAACAATTGATCGAACCAAGACTTCAGGTTTGACTACACAGCTTATGAGAATTCTATAGCACTCTGCCTCTAGCGTGGTTATCAGTATTGTGGTGTCAGAGCAAGAAAAATGGAGGACTGCATTGCCTCTTCATTCTCACCATCTCATGACAATTACAGTGGGTTTAAGTGATGTGAAAAAACAACAGGCAAAGAGCAGCAGAACAGAAAACACCTTTCCCAACGTCTACCTTTAGCGAGTGGCCTCGTGTGCCAACCCCTCGTGGAGCTGATGTCAGAGTTTATGCTTTTTGCTTTAAACAAAATTTTAGATGCATTAAGAAGGAAATAAGGGTTGTCAGGGTTCAAGAGACACTGGATTCATTCCATAGATACCTTCTAGGAATAGGTAGTCCCCGGAGTCTTCAAAATAAATTACTGTGACTTCACCAGGCATAGGAGATTAGCTCTAAACCCAATGCTTCAATGCCATTTTCAATTTTCTATTCACAATGAGATGGCTCAGTTTCTCTGTGTTCTTCTACCTTTCTCTGAGAGTTTAGCTTAAAACAAAGTTTCTCTAGGTTATGTGACAGCACCTCAGATGGGTGCTGCTTCCTACTTCCTGGAGTATTTGATTATCCTCATTCACCATCCAAACAACCCACTGTGGACGGCTGGACCATCTCACTGTCTTGACACAGTGTTGACTCTGTCCTTTCTGAGCTTTTGAAGTTTTGGATGTTATTGCTGGAGGCTTAGTCTGATGGCGGGAGTTTTGAATCTTGACTCTTCCTTCTTTTAGCTGTCTAACCTTGGACAAGTCATTTTACCTCTCTGGGGTTTTTTTTTCCCCCTCATTTTCAAAGTGTAGACAGTAAGAGTGCAGGAGACATGAGTTGCACTTTCGATCCCCGGGTCGGGGAGACCCCCTGGAGAAGGAAATGGCAACCCACTCCAGTATTCTTGCCTGGGAAATCCCATGGACAGAGGAGCCTGGTGGGCTACAGTCCATGGGGGTTGCAAAGAGTTGGACACAACTGAAGCGACTTAGCACACACAGATAATAATAACAGTGCCCTGCATCTGACCTTTGGGAGGTTAGGGGAGATAATGTATGTGAAAGACAGGGAGCGGCTGGCATACGGGACATACTTAATCAAAAGTCCAAAAAATCATATGCTAGGCAGAGCTCCTGGCCCATAGACAAGGAGCTGGTATCTGTGTCCTGGGGCAGAAAGGGGAATTGAGAAAAGGACGTGGTTCTGTAAATTTTCTCAGAGGAGGGACAATCTGGGTTCAGTTCTGAAGGGTGAAGAGTAGTTTTCTAAGTGGGTTGAGTGGAGTAATTATTCCAGATAGTAGTAACAGCATTTTCAAAGGTTTATGTGGTAGGATATTGGCTGGAGGGGTGGGAATAAAGCTGGAAACTTAGGCTGTGATGAAGCTGTGAGGGGTCCTGTTTGTGCAGTGAAGGATCTGGGCACTCACTCTGCAGGAGATATGAAAAAGGTAGAGACTGACACTTCACAGGCACTAAGCGGGGAAATCACTTCGGCAGGAAGGCGGAAGATGCATTCCAGAGGCATAGCGTGGAGGCTGGAAGAAGTCTGACTTGTCTGGCGTAGGACCCATGAAAGAGGTTGCTGACCTGCACTGAGCAGTAGCTGTGAGGGTGGACAAGAAAGGGGGGGAGTCTCAAATCGCTTCAGAGATGACTAACCAGATACCCAGAAATGCTTGAAAAGAAATTAAGGCTTGATTCACTCTCGAAGAGGAAGAGATTCTGCTAAATTGATTTTTGAAAGGACTCTCAGGAGAATTAAAATTAATTCAAGAAGAAAGCAATTTGGTTCAAGCCATGGTTCTTAAATGGCAACGTGATTGGTTTGGAGGAGTTGTTAAAATACTAATTCCGGGTCCCCTCCCCCAAAGGTTCTGGTGCAGAAAGGCTAGGGTGCGGAGCTAGAAACCACATTTTTAGTAGGTGCCCAGGGGATTCTGAGGGCGGGGACTGAGAAACAGGGGCTTAGGGAAAGAAGAGTAATAGTCAGGATGCACTTAGAAAGCCATGCAAGGGACTCCCCTGGTGGTCCAGTAGCTAAGATGCCGAGCTCGCAATGCAGGGGGCCCAAGTTTGATCCCTGGTCAGGGAACTAGATCCCTCATGCTATAACTAAGGGTTCACACCTTAGTGAACACGCTGCTAAAGATGCAGCGTGCAGCAACAAAGATCAAAGATCAAAAACCCCACATGCCTTCTACTAGGACCTGGCACAGCCAGACAAAACATAATAAATAAATATTTTTTTAAAAGCCAGGCAAGACTAAATTGAAGCAAGGGCTTCAATTCCCTGAAGCAATCAGGGAACACTTGAGGAAGAAAGCCCCCTGTGAGCCGAATCTTAAAGGGGGAGATGAGCAGTGGGGAACACATCCAGGTAAGGAATTTGGCAGAGTTAACAATCGGTGCCTAGTTACCAGCAATGAAAAGACCATCCTGGCAGATGGTAATTCATTGAAGACAACCCTGAAGGGCAAAAAGAAATCAGACTGGAAGGCACCTTGACTGGTGGGTAAGCGGTGGTGGTGTTTGACCAGAGGTGCCAGCGACAGCCATATAGTCTTGAACAAGGAGAGGCAGTGAAATCCACCAAATAAATGGAGCTCCACCTCTCTTAAGATCCGACACCGAGCTGTCTCTGCCAATTCTATCAACAGGAGGGAAAATGAGGAGGCAGACGAGGGCAAGAGGGAGTCAGGGCTGCTGGTTCAGAGGCCTCTTGGTTATGGGATGAGTCTGTTTGCATGGCGAGCCCAGTGGGTTGCTGGTTGCCACAAGCCACACTGGTGTAAAGTGGTATCTTTAATCAGAAAGAGAGTGAGAGCGTGAGCTGGGAGGGAGCAGGACACAGAACCACGACACGGATTTCTGTGACGCTTCTTCAGGAAGCTATCAGAAGGTTCAGGACTTCCCTGGTGGTCCAGTGGTTAAGAATCTGTCTTAACCACAATGCAGAGGATGCTCGTTAGAGCATATGTGCTTCAGTCTCTGGCAAACTCGATGAGCTTCAGCCTGCCTGGAGCCTTCTCATATACTGTTCCCTCCGGAAGAACACTCTTCCATGCTCCACCTAGTAAACTGCTCATATCCTTCCACTCTCAGTAGAAAGATACTTCCTCAAGGAAGCCTTTCCCAGCACCCAGGCTGGACTAGATGTCTGTTTTAGATGCCCTCCAAGCAATAGACCCAGGTGGTTAAGAACCTGGGCTCTGGAACCAGATTGCCCAGATGGCGCCACTTAGCAGCTGTGTGACCTTGGGAAAATGTCTGAATCTCCCAGAGCCTGAGTTTCCTCACCTATACATTGAAGACGATATTAATAGCATATACGTCATAACTGAGTGTGATTTAGTGCATATAGTGTGCTAAGAACAATGAGTGTCATTTAGTCGCTCAGTCATGCCCGACTCTTTTGTGACCTCATGGACTGTAGCCTGCCAGGCTCCTCTGTCCATGGGATTTTCCAGGCAAGAACACTGGACTGGGTAGCCACTTTCTTCTCCAGGAGATCTTCCCCACCCAGGGATCGAATGTGTCTCCTGCATTGGCAGGAGGATTATTTACAACTGAGCCACAGTGACTAGCACATAGCAAATGCTACAGCTATTGAGAGCCCTCCGTACTGTATGTTTTTCCCCTAAGCAGTTTGTTCTTGTCACAGTGGTAGAAATGATTATGTGTATGATCATCTGTGTCACGGCTGACTTCCCATGTAGATTAAAGACCCTAAGAGGGATCATGTCTGTATCATGTCCTGCTGTGACTCCAATTCTGCCATGTAGCTGATACTAATATAGGTTGGGTGAGCATATTTAGTCAAACCACCTTGAAAGCTAGGGATGGGAAGTGCTTCCCCAAGGCTGCAGAGGGCATGGGTGCTAGCATTGCAGAGGGGGCTCTAGAATTAAGGTGCCTTAAAATTCAAAACCCTTGGGGAAGCACTTTGGAAATTTTTAGAGTGTTCTACTCAAATTCTGGCATTAACATCCTTCTTGCCTCATAGTCACAATGCCCTCCTTGTCAAGAATGAGAGAGAAGTTGAAATATTTAATGTTCTCTCTCTCTTTCTACATCTGTTCCCCCTCAGCTCCTGGGATCTCCATCATGCGGAGAGCCCACCTGGCCTCACCTGGAGGCAGGGCAGGCAGGAGGCTGTGATGGTTTAGGTCTTTAAACATACCAGGTTCCACGAGCTTCCCTGATAGCTCAGTTGGTAAAAAAAAATCTGCCTGCAATGTGGGAGATCTGGGTTCGATCCCTGGGTTGGGAAGATCCCCTGGAGAAGGGAGTGGCTATTCATTCCAGTATTCTGGCCTGGAGAATTCCATGGACTGTGTAGAGTCCATGGGGTCCCAAATAGTCCGACACACCTCAGTGACTTTCTCTTTCATCAGTTCCAATGCTGGCTGGCTGCGGGACCCTGGTTGGATCTCACACCTCTTGGATCTCAGTCCCCACATCATACTGTGGAGGTGACAGAGTGTAAACATCCTTGAGTTTTGTTGAGGGTTTAGATGACAAAATCCTGCCTGGCACATAGTATGGGCTTAGTAAGTGTTCCTGTGGTTATGACAGATTCATCCTTATTTTACTCTGGGAAACTAACCCCAGGGAGGTGAGGGATGTGACACAGGACTAGAACGAGAGGTTTGAGCATCCATTCAAGAGGACTGTACCAAGCCTTCTACTTGCCCACTGTTTATCAAGGAGGTGAACAGGAAACTGCTCTCACCTCGAGGGGCTCAGAAACTCCTAGGAGAGAGAGAGAGAAGCTAACAGTCACCACAGGTGCTGTCCACAAAGAGACATATCTGGGACTGGTAAGTCACTTCAGTCATGTCCGACTCTGTGCGACCCCATAGACGGCGGCCCACCATGCTCCCCCATCCCTGGGATTTTCCAGGCAAGAGTACTGGAGTGGGGTGCCATTGCCTTCTCCTATCTGGGACTAAGGGAGCACAAAGGTCACACCTAAGTGAATCTGGAGGTTTCCGGGCAAGGACACACAGACATGTAAGGACAGGCCACCCAGGCGAAGGTGAGAGATGAGAGAGGGGCATTCTAGGAGATGGCAGAAAGCAGATTTACTCCTCAACAAATGTCTGTGGGACATGCTTTTGTATACAGCGCTCTAGGTCCTACAGAGATGGTCTAGACCCTGACACCTTGACTGTTCATAAACCGATCACAAGGGCAGAGGCTCTGAGCTGCAGGCCCAATTCACAGCCAGGCGGCTTCTCGCCAGGGCAACTCTAGGAATTGCTCCATTAGGGGGAGATGCAGTGACAGCCTGTCCTTAGCCGTTTGATTAGAAAAACAAAAGTATATAAAGAAACTTTCCATGAGTGAAACAGATCGCCAGTTCCAGGTTTGATGTATGAGACAGGGCACTCAGGGCTGGTGCACTGGGATGACTCTGAGGGATGGGAGGGGGAGGGAGGTGGGAGGGGGGTTCAGGAGGGGGGGAACACATGTACACCCATGACTGATTCATGTCAATGTATGGCAAAAACCACTACAATATTGTAAAGTAATTAGCCTCCAATTAAAATTAATTAATCAATTAAAAAAAGAAACAAAAAATTTAAACATTAAATAGTGCTGTATAACAATTAAGGAAAATTATTGCAGCCCACTTAAGTTTTGAATTATTTCTATTAAGCACTAGTTCACGATGATTAACAATTCCTCACATGCAAACTCCGTCACACGATGAGTAGGGTGAGTATTCTAAATCACCCAGGGGCTGATGGTTTTCGCAAAGGTCCGCTCTACTTTTGCGTGATTGCGATTGAAGAACAGATCTGCCCTTCCACCCACATCATCATGAAACTCTCCTCTCCTCTGCCACTAACCTCATCAGAAAAAAAAGGAAGACATAAAATTGATGAATTGTTTACCGGGAGAAGAATATCAGAGTTAACCCCCATCACCTCTCTGTCCCTCTCACTCAGGATTCAGTGTCTGACAATGGCCTTGAGGAAGTGTTTTGGGGAGGAGATGGGCAGGCCTTCTCATCCATCAATCTCAACAGCCCATGACTCTTTCAATGTCTATTAGAGAATGTGCTAGCCTGAATTTATGGAAACCCACGAGGACCTCTGTGCCTACCATACCTGTGGCTGAGGAAGTTGGGGGAAGGACATTTCCGTTTGCTTATTGGGTTCATCAGACAGTAGGTTCTACTTCCATATGAATCAGAAATGTAACCATTTGTTTAAAGGGATCTATGAAGATAAGGACATAGATATGAGGGAGACAGAAAATGGATCCCTCAGGTGTGGAGACAAAGGAACCCTCCTAAACTCTTGGGGGGAATGTAAATTGGTGCAGCCACGTGGAGAACAGGATGGAGGTTCTTTAAACTAAAAATAGAACTACCGTTTGATCCTGTAGAGTCCCGCTCCTGGGCATATATCCAGAGAAAACCATAATTCAAAAAGAAACATCACTCCAATGTTCACAGCAACACTATTGATCAGAGCCAAGATGCAGAAGCGACCGAAACGCCCACCAACAATCAATGGCTAGAGAAGAGGTGGTCCGTATACACAATGGCGTATTACTCAGCCACATGAACACACATACAGTCAAAGTTTTAATATTAGAGAAAGGAAAAGAGCTAAAGGGAAGTATGTCCGTTAGGAGGAGGAGATGGTCTGAGGCAGGGAGAAGGAAGAAGAGGGATTCAGGAAGTCTGGGGAACCAGCGACATTTCAATCTCACCCCACCACTTACTGTCGGTGTGATCTTGGCTAAGGAACTTAACCACGGGGTCCCAGTTTCTCATCCATGATGTGAAAATAACAGCAACAGCACCAAGTTCAGAGGGCCGTTTTGAGATTTGAAGGACTCCATCCAGATGAGGTGCATGGCCCAGGACTGGGCTCATAATAAGCACAGATTAAAGGTTGTGACAGCGACCTCCCTGGTGGCCTAGTGGTTAAGAGTCCGCCTGCCAATGCAAGCGACACAGGTTCAATCCCTGGTCCGGGAAGATTCCCGGTCCTGGTCCTGCCAGGACAATCCCAATCCCTGGTCCTGCCGCAGGACAACCAAGCACTTGCACCACGACTACTGAGCCTGCGAGCCACACTACTGAAGCCCTCGCAACCTAGAGCCCCTGCTCTGCAACAGGAGGAGCTGCCGCAATGAGAAGCCCACACACCACAGCTAGTGAGTAGCCCCCCGCTCGCTGGGGCTGGAAAAAGCCCGCTAGCCACAACAAAGACCAGTGCGGCCAAAGATGAACAAATAAATACATATTAAAAAAACAATAAAGGCGGTAACGCACAAAAACTGTCAGGCTCACAGGTTTGTAGGAAGTGCCCGTGGACACCAGCTCCCTTTCCTCCTCTTCCTGTGTTTATTTACGTCTGAAGACCCATGGGGGCTGAAGCTACAACAACCTCCTTTCTTGCCCCATGGTAAGACGCTACCTATTTGCTGAGTACAAATTAGCAGAAGGGGATTCATCAAGCTGCGAAAAAGCTGCCCTGATGGTTATCCTTACCTTGGGCCCTGGGTGTACCTCTCTTTGCTGAAGTTTTGCCACATAAAGATGTCTTGGAAACATTCAGAGATAATGGGACTGCAGGAAGAGTACCAATTAAATTAACCTTTCCCCAATGGCATCAGGTAGACGAAACAAGCCCAGATGATTAAAGAGACGGCTTTTGCCTCTCTCTTAAGTTCCCATTTTGTACAAAGTAGCTTCCGACCGTCATCACACTGTGGATTTCCTCTCAGATGAATAGACACAAGTTCAATTAGTTCCCAGATATCCTCTCCTCCCGGGCCTGGCTGTTGTGCAAAGAGTAGGCTTGAGATTAGCCCAGAGGGTGAATGCTACACACAGCCCCTGCTCTGCATCAGGCCCTTGGCAACTTGACACCTGGTATGGTTCTCCATCTACTTTTTTTTTTTTTTTTTTTAAATCACAGGCTGTAACACAGTGATGGTGCAAAATGTTGGTCAGAGAATGACAAAGGGCTGGCTTCTTCCGTCATTAATTCGCAAGTGACTTGTTCCAGTTTTTTTCCATTCTCTAGGAATCAATTTTTTTTTTTTTTCATTTACCAATGAGCAGACAACTCTGACTTTAAGGACCTGTCCAGAGTTGATAATCTCTAAATGTCTTCAGTAGTCTAGGCTTGCTATGAAACTTCCAATGATTCTCTGATCACCCCCATTGTCTTTCCAAATTGTTGAGCATGACTCTCCTAGAACTTGGCTGAGACGGCTGGTTTCCCCCATTACATTTTTCCTTCCTCTTTTGTTTAATTATAAAAATCGCCACGTTTTAGCTGGAGACACAGCCATCCAGGATATACTGATCTTCTCAAACTATCTTGTAGTTGTTCTCAACCTATCTTGTAGCCCATGGGGCTACGTTATGGCCAACAGGAAGTAAGAGGTATGACTCCCACCGAAAACCCTCAAAAAGAAGTGTCCACCACTCCCTACTGACCCTTTCCCACTGGCTGGAAGGTGGGTATAAGGACATGAGCTGGAATGGCTGTCTGTGATGATGTGAAGGAAGGTCCTTGTTGAGGATACTCTGCATTCTCTAAGCGGGAAGGAGCCTGGGGTCCCTGGGGATTCCAGATCCGTCCTGTTAGCTCTGGGCCATCCATATTGATTGAGAAACCAGCCTCTGTCTTAGCTACTCAACCCACAAGTGTATTTTGATTCTCTGGCGTAAGAGTTGACCCTATGTTATTAATAACTTAGCCTGTAGAGGTGAGTCTTGCTTTACCCAGTAGTAAGATTCTGGAAAATGTATGAATAAACGGAATTATTGTGTCTTCAATCACACTCTCCATGTGCCTGGAGAAGCTGTATGTTGGGGCAGTTAAGAGTAGGATTTTGGAGCTAGCACTGAGGTTTAACTCTATTGCTATCTGTGTGGCCTTGGACAAGCTACTTAGCATCCCTAGGCTCCCTCTGTTCTGTTTTTTCATTTTTCCATTTACAAAGTGAAGGTGATTGTATTCATCTCACAGGTTTATTGCGACGACTGATTGAGATGCTGATTATAAAGTCCTTAGCATGGGAACTCACATTGTAGAGAAGCACTCGGTAAATAATATTCTATGGAATTATCTGGGAAGTGAAAAAAAACAAATGTCCCAGAATCCACCAGCACAGATTCCGGTTCCACTGGTCTCGAGTGGGGTCTTGGTAATTATGCATTTTAAAGCTTTTCCAGGGACCTCCCTGGCAGTCCAGTGCTTGGACCCCCACACTTCCACTGTGGGCATGGCACAGGTTTGATCCCTGGTCAGGGAAGTAGGATTCAGCAAGCCACATGGCATGTCCAAAAAAGTGAAATAAAGCTTTCCAGTTCCTTGAATAGTTGGGAACCACTGAATTAAAGGAATCTAGGGGGAGAACTTTCTAGAAATCAGTTCCTGATTTGTGCTTGCTCCTTGGAAGGAAAGCTATGACAAACCTAGACAGCGTATTAAAAAGCAGAGACATCACTTTGCCAACAAAGGTCCATATAGTCAAAGCTATGGTTTTTCCAGAAGTCATGTGTGGATGTGAGAGTTGGACCATAAAGAAGGTTCAGTGCCAAAGAATTGATGCTTTTAAGTTGTGCTGGAGAAGACTCTTGAGAGTTCCTTGGACTACAAGGAGATCAAGCCAGTCAATCCTTAAGGAAGTCAACCCTGAATATTCACTGGAAGGACTGATGCTGAAGCTGAAGCTCCAATACTTTGGCTACCTGATGTGAAGAGCTGACTCCTTGGAACAGACTCTGATACTGGGAAAGATTGAGGGGAGGGAGAAAAGGGGACGACAGAGATAGTGAAGGGCAGGGAAGCCTGGCACACTGCACTCTGTGGGGACGCAAAGAGTCTGAGACGACTTAGCAACCGAACAACAACGAGGGAGAGGCCTTTCGGTAAGTCAATTCCTGAGTCGCCCATCGTGCGAATACAGCCACACCTCCAGCTGAGTTGTCCTCGTGGCCCCTTTCTGTTTTGTTTTCTTCCCCGTCATCTCTGGATACACGTGTGCTCCTCCCATCACTGTCCATAGCATAAGCTTCCAGAGGGATTCCTGAGTCTAAGGTGCAGTCTGGCCCTGATTCCAGTGATAACTAATATCTGTATGGCTTATGGGCTTTCTGGAGTACTTTCATATATATCATCCCACTAGATCTTGGCCACAGCCCTGTAAAGCATTTAAAACTGGTTTTTACCACCATCATCACTCTCACCGCTGTTTTAAAGATGAGAAAACTGAGGAGGCTCAGAGTGGTTAAATAATTTCTCCAATGCGAGCCCAGATTTGAACTAAGTTCTATCTGATTTCAAAACGTGTGATTCATTCCTGAACCCCTCTGCTTCTCTAATATTACATTGTGATTACTGAATGAGTCATTTCTTCATTTATTCAATACACGTTTGTAGTCTCAAAGACCAAAAAGATGGATAATTGCAGGAGCTGATGAAACCCTGGGTAGACCAGCAGTTTCTCCCTATTTGCTCAAATCCAGCTGTGAGTTTGGTGAAAGTGTCAAGGAGATCCGAAGCCGCTAAAGCCCTCTGGAGAATCCACAGGGGGACACCAGACCATGCCAGAGTTGCCCAGGAATTCCATGTGAGGAAAGAAAGACTGCACAGATGGCCTTTTTGTCCTTTTCTCCAAATCCACCCCTTATCGGATGAAGCCATTCTCTTTGGCCAGAGCAGCTTGAAAGCTGCTGTGAGGCCACTCTAACGTCTAACTTCCCCCAGGCCAACTGCAGATCAAAAACATCAAGGTGAAAAGCCCCTGTCATCCAGAAAGCTTGTATTCCATTTGCCAAAAAAAAAAAAAAAATGTTTCTCTTACATATTATATAACTCCAGGGAGGCAGTTGCTTAGCAACCAAGCCCAGTTGGCTGGGCTGGGAGGAGTTATTAACTCTTCCTGCAGTCAATCGACATTGTTGAGTCTTCCTGGAAGGCCACCAGCTACCCCATTTCCATAACGGAAAGCTCATGACATTCATCTGTCCCTACACCAGCACCCCTCCTGGCTTTCTTTTCACCAGAATTGCCTAAGTGACAGCAGGAAGCTCACCTAGCAAGACCAGCCTCAGGCTTTCCTCAGCCCATGGAGAGAATCTATCGAGAATCCATTTGGTCATTTGAGTTACATGAAATGAAACACCCAGCAAGCAATAGAAGTTAAATGCCCACATTGCCGTATCAACATGCATAATTACATTTTCAGCAGGAATTTATAGAACACCTATGATGTGCCAGACCCAACGTTAGGTACTGAGGATCAGCAGTAAAAAAGATTGTCAGTGCTCCAGCCTGATGAACCTACATTCTAGTTGGGCACATAGATGTTACCTATGAAAAGAGAGAAATAAACAGGCAAATTCTCTAGCTAAACTGTAAGTGACAAGCCTCACAGTTGTTCAGAGTATTTGAATTGACTAATAGAACAACATTTGGATACAGTGTATAAGCATAACATGTGCAAAGCGAAAGTTCTTCATTTGTGTTGGATGGACTCTTTGCAATCTCATGGACTATTCAGTCCATGGAATTTTCCAGGCCAGAATACTGAAGTGGGTAGCCTTTCCCTTCTCCAGGGGATCTTCCCAATCCAGGGGTTGAACCCAGGTCTCCCTCATTGCAGGCATAATCTTTACCAGCTGAGCCACAAGGGAAGCCCAAGAATACTGGAGTGGGTAGCCTATTCCTTCTCCAGCGGATCTTCTCGACCCAGGAATTGAACCCAGGTCTCTTGCATTGCAGACAGATTCTTTACCAACTGAGCTATCAGGGAAGCCCAATATGTGGGCTTTACACCATGATACACTTGACTGGTAATAAAGACTAAGTCCTATGTAGTATATGTAACTTTTGCCAAGTAAATAGAATCAAACATGAAAATTTTATGAGTGTTTCAAAAAAGAATGGTTCCAAAAGGCTAAAGACATTGTATAACTATCTTTGTATCATATTTATTAAAGGATTTTCTCTAATGTTAAAAAGAAAAACAAGCTAATTCTGTTTATCTTAAGTGCTTTGAAGGAAATAAAATAAGGGGTTGTAACAGAGCCCAGTGCCTCTGTAGGAGGGGGTGTATCTATATCTACAGATATCTGTATGCCCCCACATAAATTTATCCATCAATAAGATGTGTCTGTATGCTGGAAACACCGGGTTGCTGCTGACAGATATCTTCCATTCAATGGCAGCATTGCAAGAGCCCTAGAGCTGATCTTATTCAATCTCCAAAATCCTTCCCATCCCTGTGAATGGTGCTCCCGGATCCAGCCAGTCACTCAGGCAGTAACCTGGGGCGGGGTGGTGGGGTGGTGGGGTCGTGGGGTGGTGGGGGAGCACCCTTGATTCTGTTTTCTCCCTTTCCCCCACATTTTATCCACTAACAAATCTATTGACTTTGATTTCAAAATATACCTTCAACCGGCCACTTCTCTCCATCTCCACAGCTCCCACGCAAGTGCGAACTGCTCCTCTGCCCCTGACTCTTAACAGCTTCCCCACGGGTATCCTCTGACAGTCCTCTTTCCACCCAGCAGCCACAGTGAGACTTCGTCAGTGGAACTCAGACCCCATCACCTCCTCCTCTGCCGGTCACCTCTCCGTGCCTTGCCTCCCACCGTTCTCGGGCTGCCTGCGGGAGCCTAGCTGCTTCTCTTGACCCGACTCTGACCACTCCCACCCTCACTTACCAGCCATGATGGCCTCGGTTCTGACTCAAGCAGGGCACGCTCATTCTTTACTCGGGGCCTTTGCACACGCTGATGCCTTTGCTCCAGGGCTGACAAACCCTTACTGCTCCATCAGATCGCAGTTCTAAGGTTGCCTCCTCAGGGAGGCCCCCCCAACCACCTGATCCCAGCACCCTGGCTGATGCATTTGCAGCAGTCCTGTTTGTAACTGTGCTGTAAGCAGCCTTTGGCAGGAAACAGCTCTCTCCAGGGAGCCCCTTTCATCCTCTCACTAACCTTAGACAAGTCACCCTCCTGCTCTTCCCATCTCAGGCCCTAGCACACCTTTCAAATCTATTGACCGCACAACACCTCGCCTAATCAGTTGGTTCTTTTCATAGATCAAAGAAGTAGAAACAAAGAATAAGTAATGAACAGATGATCAGATCTATCCCCTTGCTTCCTTATCAGTAATCTCATGAACAAACTGTAAACAAACTCCAACGTTCACTGCAGCACTGTTTACGATAGCCAGGACATGGCAGTAACCTAAATGTCCATCAGCAGATGAATGGATAGACAAGATATAGTACATATATACACTGGAATATGGAATATTCCTCACCTATAAAAAGGGATGAAACTGGGTCATTTGTAGAGATGTGGATGGGCCAAGAGTCTGTCATACAGTGAAATAAGTCAGAAAAAGTAAGACAAATATCATTTATTAACACATATATGCAGAATCCAGGAAAAAATGGTACAGATGACCCTATTTTCAGGGCAGGAATAGAGACAAAGATGTAGAGATCGGAAGTGTGAACTTGAGCTGGGGAAGCTGGGGTGAGATGAACTGGAAGATTAGGATTGATATGTATACACCATCACGTGTGAAATAGAAAGCTAGCAGGAAGCTGGTGTATAGCACGGGAGCTCAGCTCGGTGCTCCGTGATGACCTAGGGGGCGGGATGGGGGTGCGGGGTGGGAAGGAAGCCCAAGAGGGAGGGGATATGTGTACACATGTGCCTGATTCACATCGCTGTACAGCAGAAACGAACACAACACCATGAAGTATACGCCCCGCCCCGCCCAAAAAAAGATAGCATCTAAGGGAAAATCACAAGGAGTCAACAAGCCTGCAAACAGTGGCGAATGGTGATGCCCCCATCTCCATGATAGCCATCCATGCCATCCAGACTCCAGGTAGCCATCTCCATGACTAACTGAGATTACTTCCCCTTTTCTCTTAAAAAACTCACATGGCTGAGCAGACTCTTTGGAGGTAGGTTTTGGGTGACACTGAGTTCACCATCTCCCCAGATGGCCGGCATTCTGATTAAAAGCAATTTTCCTTTCTACCCACACGTCTGTCTGTCTTCTCTCTCTCTCTCTTAGTATTGATTTTTGAGTGGTGAACAGTTGGACCTGATTCAGACCGTGTGTTTCTGTACAGATAAGTATATATGTTTAACTTGCTTGTTGTTTTTCTCCTCTTATAGACTGAGCTTCATGAGGGCAGAGACCACATCTATCTGTTTGCAATTATATCTCCAGCATCTGTCCTGGAGCCATGGCATATAGAGACACTGTTTAGATATTTCTATTTTCCAAATGAATGAATACAACATAATAAAATAGCTAGAATTTACTGAGAGTGTACTACTTCCCAAGAACAGTACCAAACACTTAACATAGTTAAATTAAATCTCATTTAATTTTCATGATAACCCAAAGAGGTAGGTGTTACTATCCCCATTTTACTCATTTATCAAATTTTAAATTAATTTTTCACATTAAAAACATTTTTAAAGTCTTTACTGAATTTGTGACAACATTGCTTCTGGTTTTTTCATTCATGTTTCTTTTTTTTTTTGGCCACAAGGCATGTGGAATCTTAGCTCCCTGACCAGGCATCAAACCCACACCCCCTGCATTGGAAGGCAGAGTCTCACCCACTGGACCACCAGGGGAGTCCCTACTATCCTCATTTTAGAAATGAGTCAACTAAGGTTCAGAGACAGGAGCCGATAAGACCAAGGTCACACAGCCAGGCAGTAGCTAGGATGAAAACAGAACAAAGCTTACTTTGACTCCCAAAGCTGGGCTTTTCAATCACTGTAGAATTCTTAGTACCTGGAGAAGTTTTATGACACTTTTTTTTAAACCACACCCCTCTGCTTTACTGCATGAGGAATATTTCACCCAAAGGCAGCAGGCTTATCAAAGGCAGCTTGAGAGTCTGACATGGCATTGCAGGTGGGCTCAGTCAGGCCAGTCTTGCAAAGTCAGGCAGAGTCCAGTTATCTGGACAACCAGAGCAGACAAAGGACGAACCTAAATAACTCCCCACGTGGAGTCATTCCCAATTGTGCCTGGGAGGTTTGCAGGACATCTGAGATGCTCTGCAGCACAGGGCATCTCCCCACTGCTTTATGTCCAGCACAGATCTGGATTATTAAAAAGAATGTGTCAATGGAAGCCGCTGGAGCTCAACGGTTCTGGAGGTGGAGGGAATTTGGTTAGGATTAAAATAAGATGATGCAAATGGCTACCCCTTTTTGGGTGTTTGGAGCCCTCAGTCAGGATCCTTACATGCCTCTGGATCCACTTGAAGTCCTTCCAGGTGGGCACTCTTATCCCAAATTTACAGATTAGAAGAGGAGAGATACACCGGTCCACTTCAAGTTGTATGGCCTGTAAGTCGTGGATCTGGAGTTTCACCTGAGGTAGGTGAAGATCCAGAGTTCTCTTTCCTGTGCCATCAGGAATACCCCATTCTGTGATCTCCCAACCCATCTCTAAGGACCTACTGCGTTGCCCAATGATTGATTCATATACAGATTCCTATGATATCATGAGATGGCCAGGAGGAAACTGTTATTGTGGGTCACAGACAGTTGATATGCCATTCAAGCTTGCCAACTAGTGAGTGTAAGGTCAGGCTTTCTGAATTCCGGGGTGGGATTAGATAGTCACATACACATTTAATTCACACCACCTTTGCTTCAGGGTGTACTCAGTTCAGTTCAGTTGCTCAGTCGTGTCCGATTCCTTGTGACCCCATGGACTGCAGCATGCCAGGCTTCCCTGTCCATCACAAACTCCCAGAGTTTACTCAAACTCATGTCCACTGAGTCGGTGATGCCATCCAACTATCTCATCCTCTGTCGTCCCCTTCTCCTCCTGCCTTCAATCTTTCCCAGCATCAGGGTCTTTTCATATGAGTCGGTTCTTGGCATCAGGTGGCCAAAGTATTGAAGTTTCAGCTTCAGCATCAGTCCTTCCAATGAATATTCAGGACTGATTTCCTTTAGGATGGACTGGTTGGATCTCCTTGCAGCCCAAGGGACTCTCAGGAGTCTTCTCCAACACCACAGTTCAAAAGCATCAATTCTTCGGTGCTCAGCTATCTTTATAGTCCAACTCTCACATCCATACATGACCACTGGAAAAACCATAGCTTTCACTAGATGGACCTCTGTTAATAATGTCTCTGCTTTTTAATATCCTGTCTAGATTGGTCTAGGTGTACTAGTTATAGCAAATATCTGCAGGATAATCATCTTCAACATCATCATCTTCTTCTAAAGGCCAGGATGATCAACAGAATGAGCTAGCCTGTACAATAGCACTCTACCCTCAAAAACCACTTGCTTTCCCCATCTGTGAGATAGGTATTTCGGGAGTAGGCTCTGGTTGCATCTAAGGTTGTTTTTACTCCCAAAGCTGTCACCTCCAACCTTTGAGTTTGCTCTTCTCTGAGCCTGAAATGCCCTTCTCTTTTCCATCTTTGGGATAAGATCTCTTTACTCATCCTCTGGGATCCAGCTCAGGGATCACCTCCTCCAGGAAGCCTTCCTTAGAACCCTAGTCTGGGTCAGGTGCATCCTTGGAGTTCTGTGGCTGATTTCTCTACCCCAGGACACATTGCTGTTTGTCAAAATTGTCTGCTTATCCATTCAGCCTCCCCATTGGCCTCTGACTCTTTTGGAAGCAAGGATTCTGTCCTAGACAGCTTCTTTCCTTCAACAACCAGCATGGTTCCTGGCATTCAAGAAACACCCAGCATGGATTCTCTGTATATGCAGCACCATGATCTCCGATGTGGTTATTATTCCTGGGAGAACTGAACCCAAGCAGCCACAGGGAGCAAAATTGAGTGCTATGACAAGTCTAAACATCACAGAGACTCAAGAAGCATATAGAAATATAAAGAGAAAATGGCTTTTCAAAGTTGAAAAGAAGGAAAGAAAATGCACATTGGCTGTGAGTTCACATAGGCTTTGTTGGTGTGCTGGGGTCAGGATGGGATAACTAATTTTCTCCACACATCTCCCCAGTGTTCAAAAATGTCCAATAAGGGGGGAAATCAAATTGGAAAAATAGTATCTTTGTAAAATTCACACTATTTTAGGACAATGTAACGCAATAAGATTGAAGAAGAGCATCAAGCCAGGGTCAGCTCTTGGCCTAGATGTACACTTGCTCTGTGATCTTGCATGAGTTACCTTCCCTCTCTGAGTCCTGTATGCTGAAACTTTAAAAAAGGGAGATGGACTAGGGTATTCACCAAGTGTTCTGATGCATATATATTCCTCAGGCACGGAACCATGTTTTTCTCACATGGATTTTCAGGTGACATATTAAGGGTTTTTTTTTTTTCCTTTCCTTTGGGGAATTTTTCTCGTTTTTCCATGTTCAAAGACACACAAATGGCTCACAATTCCCTGCTGTTGTAAGAGCAATTTGCCTTCATTACCCTAAAGCTTTCAGCATTTCTTGAAACCACTTTTTATATGGAAAAAAAATTGTTCATGATGTGATCACAGGAGATAAATCTGCTATTTCTTGTTTCAAAAAGTAATCAAAATGCTTCCTACTAGAGCAGGTACTCATTACAATTTATGACGAGGGCTGAAAACTACCTTTATTGTCTTCTTTCATCTGCCCAGAATTATTGTTTCTGTTTAGGACAGGAAAGCCTAGAGGGGTGGAGGGTGGATGTGCTCTTCGGCATGATGTTTATGCTTCATGTTGTGTTTCTTTCACATATCACAATACCTTGGGTCAACCAGATAGCTCATTTGTATGACCTCCTTCCTTTCCTTCAGTTCAGTTCAGTCAGTTCAGTTGCTCAGTCATGTCTGACTCTTTGCGAACCCATGAATCGCAGCACGCCAGGCCTCCTTGTCCATCACCAACTCCCAGAGTTCACTCAAACTCATGTCCCTCGAGTTGGTGATGCCATCCAGCCATCTCATCCTCTGTCGTCCCCTTCTCCTCCTGCCCCCAATCCCTCCCAGCATCACAGTCTTTTCCAATGAGTCAACTCTTCACATGATGTGGCCAAAGTACTGGAGTTTCAGCTTCAGCATCATTCCTTCCAAAGAACACCCAGGACCGATCTCCTTTAGAATGGACTGGTTGGATCTCCTTGCAGTCCAAGGGACTCTCAAGAGTCTTCTCCAACACCACAGTTCAAAAGCATCAATTCTTTGGCACTCAGCTTTCTTCACAGTCCAACTCTCACATCCATACATGACCACTGGAAAAACCATAGCCTTGACTAGCCGGACCTTTGTTGGCAAAGTAATGTCTCTGCTTTTGAATATGCTATCTAGGTTGGTCACAACTTTCCTTCCAAGGAGTAAGTGTCTTTTAATTTCGTGACTGCAATCATCTCATTCAACTAGGAATCAAAAAAAAAAAAAAAATAGAGGGAGGGATAAGAGAGAACTTGGGAAATGGACCTATTTTACTCATTAAGGCCTGAGGCCTACAAGCTTTTTAAGAGACCATGAAAATGTCTGGGAGCTAAAAACAATATATTGGCTCCAAAATAATAAAACTGCACAAGCAAAATTAATAAAGGCTCAACTTAAATGGCTCCATAACATACCATTATGTCAGCCTTAGTATTTTTGAAATTTAGTGTTCATAAAGTTTTATTATATTTGAAAAGAGCTGATGGGTTAAAGTCTCATTTCACAAGGATTCTGAGTTATGCTTGATGATTTTTTCAAGAAATTACAGATAAACGTAAATTGAGAGAGTTACTGTGGTAACAAAATAATTCCAAAAGCATAACTTTAATATTTCCTGTAAAATGTTACAATAAAAATGTATTTAATTTCTATGATACAATGTGAGTTTGGGGCGCCAAAGGAAGAATGTTTAGGGCAAATCAAGGTCCTAAAATGGCCTTGCATAGGATGTGCTGATGAACAGGTTGATAGATGAACAGAGGAATGGATGGACGGATGGATGCTTGGGTGGAGAGAGAGATGAGTGGATGGATTCGTCAACAGGTGAACGGATGAAAAAATGGTTGGATGGATGAACAGATGTATTTAAGGGCATCACTCCAGCCCCAGTGACTGGTCCAAAGACTTGATATAAATCAAGTCTGACTCTATAGTACATATATTAGCCTACTTAATCCTTCTTACCACCTTCTGAAAATAGGTCCGCTGCTGCTGCTGCTGCTAAGTCACTTCAGTCGTGTCTGACTCTGTGCGACCCCATAGACGGCAGCCCACTAGGCTCCTCTGTCCCTGGGATTCTCCAGGCAAGAATACTGGAGTGGGTTGCCATTTCCTTCTCCAATGCATGAAAGTGAAAAGTGAAAGTGAAGTCATTCAGTCATGCCTGAATCTTAGTGACCCTGTGGACTGCAGCCTACCAGGCTCCTCCGTCCATGGGATTTTCCAGGCAAGAGTACTGGAGTGGGTCGCCATTGCCTTCTTCGAGGTCTGCTCATAAATCTCTTTTAAAGATGAGGAAACTGAGGCATAGAGATGATCAATAACTTGCCTGAGATTGTAGAGCTGATAAATGATAGAGATGCAACTTGAACCCAGGTGGCCTAATTTTAAGCTAGCGTGCGTAATCGTACAATATCTGGCCTTTTAGTATTTGGTACATAATATGTCCTCCAGAAATAACCAGTTGATGGGTTTTATCATAGATGCTGAAAAATATATGTTTCCTCGCATTAAGTGCTTAGTTTACAAATTTAAAGTGACTGAACCCCTAGGTGAATTTGACTGAATGACCTCATGTATTTTTCTACATATGACATTTTCATTTTACTGGAACTTGACTTCCTGGTAGCCTTCAGTAAGTGGAAACTGCTAAGAACTAAGAATGAGTGAAAAATGAAAGCTTGCAGTAAAAAAATGCTGCAAAGGGTGGGCTGTAAGGCTAGCAGCTACTTTCGTTGGAAGAATCCCTCACTCTGATTCCGCACGCTACTTCACATGAATGTTACCTGTCTTCATAGCTCAAGGTAATTTGGCCATCTGGGAAGAAATCAGTGTAACCTTGTGGAAGGAGTCGCTGACTCGTGAATCAGACTGATTAAAGGGTTGGTATCAAGTGTCCACCACATAGTAGGTCCTTGATAAATCATGCCCATTTTGATGTGCCAGTGATAAGGTTTTCATCCCTTCTCTCAGTTTCCTCACTTATAAACTATGGATTATAAGAAAAGTCCTCCTGGGGTATTTCCCAAGTTTGTTGGATAGAGTAGTAAGATAACAGAAATAAAAATGACTTTTAAGTGGCCAAATGCTGCTTAAGTGTAAGGCAGTATTACAGTTATTACTTCTAGAGCAGTAGGAATTATACTATTGTTAATACTTTCTACAATGAATCATTATGACTACCACTATCATTATTACTGCTGCTACTATAGAAGAATATGATATTAGTCCTTAGGTTCCTGTAATATTTCATGATAATCTTCTGGGTTAAGAGTCACCACCCTTGGAATGAACACCCAGAGTTATGGGCTCTCTACTGAACCTGAACCAGTAGCCCCTCCTTGGTACCTGAGATGAATTTAACAAGGGTCCCTTGGCACAAGGAGATATAGATTTAAACTAAGTATAGTGAGGTGAGAGTACCTATCATAGCAGCTTCCAAGCACATGGTAATTGCACAATAGATTCTCTATCATGAATAAATATGAGAGGTAGCTTAAAGATGGCTGCCAAGACTGCCATCGAAAGTCTAATTCCTCTCCTCTTGAATCTGAGCTGGCTGTGTGACTTGTTTTGACCAACAGAGAGCAATGTGCAACTTCTAAAGCTGGCCCCTGTGAGATCCTAAGCTTTTGCCTCTGTTCTTGCAACACTCCCTCTTAGAACCTAGCTGTCATGCTGGGAGAAGCCCAAGTCACATGAAGAAGCCACATGAGGGAAAGACAGATGCTCTGGTGATAAGAAGCTCAAGGTGTCCAACATGTGGCTGAGCCCCTTAGATCTTCCAGACCATGTCAAGCTGCCTGATGTCCGTGGCTCCATCCAACACTATACGGACCAGAAGAATCTCCAAGCTGAGTCCTGTCAAACCACTGAATCCCTGGAGATAATAGATGGTCGCTATTTTAAGCCACTAAGGTTTAAGGGCGGTTCGTTATGCAGCAATGGCTAACTGAAGCAAAGTGGGTGTTGGTGTTCCAGTGAGATGTTCCTAACCCAGTTTCAAGAGGCTCGGATGGCTCCCCGAAAGACAGCATGTGGAAGGCATATGGGGTTTGCGGATGACGCAGGCATGAAAGGGTTCCAGCTTTCACACATGAGTCAACCCTCTTCTTTAAATGATGCTTTTGAGTCCAAGGCAGATAAGTGACAAGAACCAGAATTTTAAAATCTTTTCTCACCCGAATAATTGTTTCTCCTCTTTAGGGATCAGCCCCTCTCCCCTGGCTCTAAATCAAAATGACAGAGTCTCCAAATTGGTTCAGGTGTTCATGCATTTATAAAAATGTCTTTTGCTGGAAAAGTCTTGGTATGTCTAATTTCTGCCCCAAGCACATTTTTATAGTTAAGCTATATTATAAATGTCGTTTAATTTACCCTGCAATGTTGGGCCGCCATTAAACCAAGAGCCACTGATAATATGTATAAGCTCTTTTTTGGACAGTCTGATCAGGGCTTGGGAGGAGGGGATGGGGGGCATTTAATCATCATTTGTCCAAATTTGTATTCTTCTCCTCACCTCTCTGCTGCCTTTTCTGTATTCTAGCTGCTGCAGGAAGGACAAAGAAAGCCTTTCAAAGCACCCGGCCAGGTTTGAGGGGGCAAGTCTGTGCATTGGTTGGAGGTTTGAAACACAGCTGAAGGGTCAAGGGCTGAGAATCCTGTGGACTTCTGAGCAGGCTCAGAGCATCAGTCTCCCTTCCATGGTGCTTGGAGAGACTGTGCTTGGAGGGGTGGGTTGCACTGGATGGAACTTAAATGGTTCCAAACCTTACAAAGGAGGCAGGAAACAGGTGAGCCTGTCTCATGGTGGGGAGAGAGGAAGTGGGATGAATCGCCCCCTCTCCAGCCCTGTCTGTAAGGGTTTCCTAAAGAATCCTTCACTTTATCAACAGCTTTGGAAACCAGATCAGGCCATCCCCCAGCTCACAGTGGCTTCCAAGCATGGGAGAATAAATCCCCAACACCTCTTGGCCGCCCTCCCTGCACTGTAGGTTCTGGCCCCACCACCTCCTAACGCCCTGTGCCCACTTTCTTCTCTTGTTCTCAACACTCTGGCCACTAAGGCTTTTGCTTGCTCTCTGAATGCCCCCAAACTCTGGCAACTTACCCTGGCCAAGCTCAGAGCTGGATCCTAACATATCACTGGATCAGCCTGGGCTCCGCAAGAGCAGAAGTGGGTGAGAGGGCTGACGGCAGAGGTAATTCATGTCAGGGAGGTCGGCCCAGTGCACGGCAAACCTGGGCCTGGTGCACAGGAGGCTGGGTGTGGTTGATCCCCTGCTCCACGGGGCACATTTATTTGGCTCATTAAAGGAGTTAACTAGATTTCCAGAAAGAGAGGAGCTGGGAGACCAGGACTGCCCCTGGGGAGGGAACACAGAGTAGGTTCCCACCTCTACTCGTGCATCAGAGAGACGCAGTGGATTCATTTAAAAGTCCTTCAGACACAAATAGAAATCCAAGCTCGGGGTCTTTCTAGAGCTATGTGACCTTGAGCAAGTCCCTGACCCCCTCCAAGCCTCAGTGGCAACTGCTGTAAAGTGGGCATAATAGTCTATAACATACACGGGTCCACGATGGGGCCTTAAATGAGATAAGGCGAGTAGAGGTCATAGCGTGTGCCTGGCAGGTAAGTGGTCAGCATAATTATCATGAACAAAGGCATCATTAAAGGTCATGGTTTGGGGTCAAATAACCTGAGCACACTTTACTGGTGCATCAGAAATCTGTAGATATAGTGAGGTAGCGCTTCCAAGGAATTAAGCAGCGGTGTAGGCCAAGTATTTGTCTTTAAAAGCTCCCCATGGGATTTTAACTCCCGTTCAAGTCCATTTTGGAAACTACTGATTGAGTCCAGGCCACTAGATTTAGAGATGCAGAAACTGCGGTCCAGAGAGGGAGAGCGATGGGCCCAAGGTCACACAGCACATCTCCACACACACACACTCAGCTCCAGAGTGCAGCTCTCCGACTCCTGGCTGGCTGGGCTTTCTGCTAGTCCATGCCAAGAAGTTATGTTAGGGTTAGGGTACCTGGTTGTGTCTAAGCCCCCAAGGGCAGTGTGAGGGATCCGCTCTTGGCTTATACTCTTTAGAAGTTAGACATGCTCTCAGAGTCCTCAGCTCCTATTTTAAGTATACAGCGCCCCGGAGAACATCTAAAGTTATTTGGAAACTCTTTGTCTTGTTTATCATCACACACTGACAAGCTGAATCTTTTCTCCCCCATGGCTGGGCTGGGCCATCCCTTTCACCCCCTCGTGCAAATAATGAGTGATGGCTGCAGAGGAGGCAGCCCACCCAGCACACGGGCCGTTCACGGATGCCTGATGGAGCAATGAATGAATGAATGAATGTGCCGAATCAGGGAATAAATGAATGATCACCGAGAGTAAGTTCCTTGAGGGCTGGTACTGTTGGTTTTTGTTCCAGGGCCTGGAGTGGAGCCTACCCAGTAGATACTCATTAAATATTTGCTGTCATGGTTGAACCAAGTGAATTTCCAGCACCTCAGTGGGAAAGACAGATGCCTAAACAAAAACCAAGAATAGTACAGGCTTATTCCGTCAGCAGGGGTGCCAGCCTGAGGCCTTGGCACTGGCAGAGAGAGAGGCGGCAGAGAGGAGGCATCAGAGAAAGGACCCTAGGAGTGGGTACAGGGTATCGAGAGTGGGGAGGCAGCCAGCAAAAGACAGTCTATCTCGGATTAGTTCTGGGCCTTGTTCCAATTACAGCAAAGGGACCCAAGAAGTAGAAAAGCAAGTCGCACACCAATGTGGGAAGCATGGTGCCCTGCTGTAAGAATTCAAATTGTATACGCTGGGACTTCCCTGGTGGTCCAGGGGTTAGATTCTGTGCTTCCACTGCAGGCGGTGGGGGTTTGATCCCTGGTTGGGGAACTAAGATCCTGCATGGTACACAGCGTAGCAAAAGTAAAAACAAAAACAGTGGATATGCTTAAATTGAAACCAATGGGCCGGTTGTCTGCCAAAATTTCAGTGTCAGGAAAAACCAAGGCCGAGAAACCATTTCTTACATGAAAAATAGGGCTCATTTTCAATATCACTAGGCTCTCGAAGTTGTTTGTGGCTATCTAATACGATAATGGGTACTCTCTGCCACATGTGCACAAGTAAATGACTATGTTTATTACTACTTAAAATAAAACTAGTCCAGGACCTGAAAGGGGTAATTTGTTTGCAGCCAAACCTCATGAACTGATTGTCCAAGTTTATGTTTTATGGAAATAGTGGGTATCCAATTTACGTATGTACACACTTTCAGGTGTGTCTATGTGATTCTCTGCAATTCGGGATGTATTTTTCCACATGCAAAAGAGAATGTGGTGCCCACGGAGTTGCTGTAAGTGAAATCAGTGATGTTGCTCTCAGTACATCCTGATGGAGGTCTCTCGTCTGTATCTATGAAGTCCGGGATGGTTCTTGAAAGTTCTCTTTGAGTGGCACACTTTTGTGTTTCATGAAAGAGCACCCACTAATTTTTTTTTGTTTGTTTTTTGTTTTTTTCCTAGAAATGAGGGTAGGTGATACCAGGGCATTTTGCTTTGTGCAGATACTAGCCAGGAATGACAGGCAGCAGCCCTGGGAATTCACAGCTCCCAGGCCTGGTCCCTTGGGGAGAACCTCCCGCTCGCCTGGAAATCATCAGGTCAGCACAAGAGAGGATGGAGGAGAGAAGAAAAAACTTGTATTTTTCTGAGTTACACCTGAGTTTGAAGAATGGTCAGCTGTTAAACTCTTTGAAGGCAAGATTATGTTTTATTCATCTATCTCTAGTCTGTGCCAAGTACCTGGTACAGAGAAGGAGGTCTTGCAGGATTCCCTGCAAGCCACAGCAGGGATTCCCTGTTAGGGCGTTAGAGGAGCTTGTTTCCTTCTCAGCCTTTCCAGAGATCTACTTTAGAAATAGGGAAGGGGCATAGTGGAGAGACAGACAGAAAAGACACAGACTGTGCCCTCTGTAAGCCCCTGATGGCAAGAGGGTCCATGGAGGACCAGGCCATGCCCACCTGGTTCCTCATCTGGGGTTCTGTGGCTGATCTGAAGTGAACTTTGTACATAAAACACTAGCCAGAGAGTGAAGGCTTCACCCACCTGGATCCCTGCATTCTTCATAGAACCTCAATTTTATGAAATAAGATGATAAAATATCTTACATTGGGGAGCAGCATTTAGATTCGGCTATTGTAAAGTCAATATACCTCTGTGAATGAATTCCCCTAAAACGTTTTATCTGTGGGGTTCAGGCAATTGTGAATTCTGTTCCTGCTGGTAGTTATATACAAGTCCCTCTTCCTCTGTTGAGACTCTTGGGAAAGGTCATTCATTCATTTATTCGTCAGATCAGATCAGATCAGTCACTCAGTCGTGTCCGACTCTTTGCGACCCCATGAATCGCAGCCATATCTAAATCGAGTGCATAATTTGCTTCAGGCACCGTGCTACGTCTTGATGGACAATTCTTTATTTCAAGTAGATGAAAAGCTTTTTTCCACAAAGCACAAAAAACCTTCCGTGGTTATGCACCCAGAAGTGATGAAACTGGGTTTCAGACTCTAGTCTCTCTGACCCTAAACTCTGAGCTCTTGGCCACTGCCCTACAGTCAACAAGCACCAGCTGATGGCCCGATGTGCCATGCTCAGATGTCATTGACACAGACTTGAGGAGTTCTTAGTCTGGGAGGCAGACAACCATGCCTTAGCAGGCATGCTGATACTAAGCATTTCCTGCACACTAATTAAGAAGAATTCCACTTCAGCAGTCATTCAACCAACAAGTTTGCGTTTATTGAACTTCTGTTTACTGGAGATGGACTGTTGAGTGGTGGGGACTGAGACAGAAATATGATCTATTCCCTGCCTTGGAGGACCTCATTGTCCAGGAGAGGAGAGAGGCTTCCCAGTGCTTGCATCTGTGGGGAAGCGACTGATGATGGCCCATCTATGTATCCCACAACCAGACACCTGCTGTGTCCTGACACAAGTCTAGGTCCTGAGCTCGGAATCACTCCCTGTGGGTACACACTATAGTGCATCCTTTTGACTTTTCTGTGATATCAACTGTAGGTCTAATGCAGGAGATGTAAGAGATGCTGGTTTGATCCCTGAATCAGGAAGATCCCCCGGAGGAGGGCATGGCAACCCACTCTAGTATTCTTGCCTGGAGAATCCCATGGACAGAGGAGCCTGGTGGGCTAGAGTCCATGGGGTCACAAAGAGTGAGACACGGCTGAAGTGACTCAGCACACCTGCAATGTAGGTCTAGACACATGTTTAATTAATAAGGATGGTATATGTTACATATTGGAGAAGGCAATGGCACCCCACTCCAGTACTTTTGCCTGGAAAATCCCATGGAGGAGGAGCCCGGTAGGCTGTAGTCCATGGGGTCGCTAAGAGTCGGACACGACTGAGTGACTTCACTTTCCCTTTTCACTTTCATGCATTGGAGAAGGAAATGGCAACCCACTCCAGTGTTCTTGCCTGGAGAATCCCAGGGACGGGGGAGCCTGGAGGGCTGCCGTCTGTGGGGTCGCACAGAGTCGGACACGACTGAAGCGACTTAGCAGCAGCAGCATGTTACATATATTATACATGTTCCTACATTACTCAGCTCCTACCATGGGAGCCAACCACTATTCTACAAGTTATTCAGAATTAACTCTTGGCTCCTCACCACAATCCTATGATATGGGTCCTCCTGCCATGCTCACTTCACAGTTGAGGAAACAGACCTAGAGAAGTTAAATTACTTGCCTGAACTTACAAAACTGGCTGAACGGGAGAGGCCTGAGGCTTTTTTGAAAAAACAACCACAACAAAAAGTTATTTCTAACTCCAACGCAAGTGAAAGTATGCAAATTAGCTCCAGCACATCATCTTTTATTTATGCCATAAATTAGGCAAATTTCCCTTCCAAAGCCCTGGAAAATGAGGCCTGATTCCACATATTTTGCATTCATTTCCAAGGTGGCTGGCCCCCAATTAGCTTTACAACTTGGTAAACCTGCTTTAAAGTGGGGCACAGAGGTGCAGGCCTGATCAGCGGTCCAGGGAACGAGGAGTAGGAGGCGCACTGGTCCTCTCCCTGGGCAAATCGCTTTATCGTTTGGGGGTGCACGTCCGTTTCCAGGGCTGCCGTGTACAGTTGCATAGGTCGTGCACTGCTTAACTTCAGGGGAGGTTTCACATACACTGCAGTGTGAATAGCTCCTCCTGCAGCTGTGCAGGTAAGCGGTCCTCTGCATTGCATTCTCACAATCCACCCTGTGGAGGGAGGCAGAGGAAGCACCATGTTCGCGTTCGACAGATGGAAACCGAAGCTTAAGTTGATGAGAGCACTCCCTCCAGCATCCCATGATGACACATAAATGGCAGAGCCGGGGTCCACGACCAGGCCTAACAGGGGGCTGAGCTCACCAGTCTCAGGAAGCTCCCCCTGAAAACAGTTCTTTTACGCTCTTCCTCCCCATTTCCGTAATGTTAAAGCTTTGGAGAGAACCAACCTACAATAGCTGTGTTACTGAAACCACGCTTAGAACCACATCCTGTTTCCCCACTGGCCTCCGACATTGCTGTGCTTCTGAAGGCCCGGTTGTCATTCCGGAGATGGCCTTTCACGGGAACGGGCAGGGCTCCTGGGACCCGATCGTGAAGCTTCTCTTCACTTGCTACCTTAGTCTGATTTCCAAAGAGAATGAGGGTCACGTTAAATACCTGAAAGTGAAAGTGTTGGTCACTCGGTCGTGAACACTTCTTGCGACCCCGTGGTCTGTAACCCACCAGGCTCCTCTGCCCATGGGGTGCTCCAGGCGAGAATACTAGAGTGGGTTGCCATTTCCTTCTCCAGGTGATCTTCCTGATCCAGGGATCAAACCCGAGTGTCCTGCATTGCAGGTGGATTCTTTACCCTCTGAGCTACCAATATACCCATTTATGAGAATCCATCTCATTGACTTAGATCATTCTTTCCTAAGTTTACCCAAATGTGAAGATTGTGCATTTCCTACAAATGCCCTTCCTTGTGCCCCCCAAATCTGAGCCATTCATGGCCGAGGAATGCCTTTCTTTCTCTCTTTCTCCGCTTTTTCCTTCCTTCCTCCCCTCCTATCTTCCTCTCACTCCTCTGCTCACCAGAACATCTGAGAATAGAGAGAGAACCCCTGGCCCCCAGGGCCTCACTGTCCAGTGAGGGGGCGCAGACAAACCACAGACGCTCAGGACACACTGATTCTCTCGAGCTCTCTGGAATGCGTTTGTCAGTGAGGCCTCCGCTTGATGAATATGGATGTGCGGCAAACGAGTTCCAGAGCCACATCTTCGCAATTAGAAGGGCTGAAGAAGCAGCAGTCGAGGCCAGCGGAGCAAGTGTGTGAAATGTCATTAGCGGCGATTACTCAACCCCAAGTGAAGACCTGAATGGCTCAGGGTTATGCCTCATGCAAGCTTATCACCCCAGCGCGCACGACTGGATCAAACACAAACAGCCAAACCTACTGCCTGAGCAGGACAAGCCACGTTCCTCTTAAGAACCTGAACCGGGAAACACGAAGAAGCTGGGTGCTAGCGGTATGTCTACACTGCCAGGACCCAGTATCGTCCACCAGAGCTTTCGGTCAAGATGGAAACATTCTCTCTCCATGCCATCCAATAAGGGCAGCCGCTGGCCACACATGGCTACTGAGTGCCTGAGATGTGGCTACCAGGACTGAGACAGTCACATTCTAATTTGATTTATTTTAATGAATTCAAATCTAAAATTAGATAGCCACACATGACTAATGGCCTCCACAGGAGGCAATGCATCTGTAGAGTTTGAGCTGGAAGAAAGGTGGGCATGAGCTGCTGTATCCGCCCACCACAATCTCACCTCCAGCCCCAGGGATGATCCCTGGGGTCCTACTTGCCCAAAGCCGGCCCTGACCACATCAGCTATGCCTCCTGTGACCCTTCCCTGACTCTCTCCACCCCAGGCCCCACCCCTGCTGGGCTGCTCAATCAGCCAGCCTCTACAACCCATGGTGAGAGACAGAAAGCCCAGAGTTGCACCTGGCCTGGGACCTGCATCTCTGAGCCTCCCTGGCTAGCTCTTGCTTGCCTGACTCCAGCTGTCTGCTTGGATGGTTCCACTGTGAAGCCACGATGGTCCATGTGTCAGTGGAGGTGATGAGGGAACTGGACAGCGTGTGAGCAGAAGGGGACACAGGCAGTGGAGGGGCAATAGATGTACAGAGAGCGGCAGATGCCGTGAAAGAGAAACGGACAGGGGAGCCAGGCCCTGGAGCATCCCTGGTCCATTATCTGAGGTATCTTTTGAGCAAGTCTTCTTGTTCTCAAACTATCCTGAACAAGTCTTTGATCTTTACAGCCCAAAGAAATTGTGGTTCCTCTCCTGGAAGCCAGCCCGGATCTGGGAATTTGAGAATCAGCTCAGAGCAACAACGGCAAGAAGGCATCACCGTCATTTCAGAGCGAGGCGGCTTGTCTGAGACCACGCAGGTGGGAAGGGATACCTGACTCCAGAGCCTGTGCTCTCTATTTCACTTCACTGCCTTGCCCAGTGGGGCTCTTGATCTTGGGCCAGTGCCTCGTTTCAGCTGAACTCACTGATTTACCAGCTAAGCTTTGGCACGTGCCTACCCCCAAGCTAGGAATGGGTGAGACCAGACAAGGAAACTGTCACCCAAGAGCTCAAACCCATTCTTCTTGCCTCTACAACTTGTCACAAGCTCCAGTTCCCATGTATTAGACTGCATCCGCCCTCCTAGCTCTCATCTCCAGCCCCTGGATCATCTCTGGGATCCCAGTTGCCCAAGGCTGGCCCTGACCACATCAGTTCTGCCTCCTGTGGCCCCTCCCTGGTTCTCTCCACCCCACAGCCCTGCTGGGTTCCTCAACCAGCCAGTCTCTACAACCCGTGCTGAGAGCGAGGAAGCCCAGGAGGGGCACCTGGCCTGGGACCCGCGTCTCTGGCTGCCCTGGCTTGCTCCTGCTCGCTTGACTGGAGCCATCTGCTTGGATGGCCCCCTTCCCAGGTGCAAGCTGGTTCACTGGTGCCTCAAGATTCAGGTGCCAAGTCAGCAGAGGAGGAGGAAGCTACAGTTTGATTTCAGCTTCTGCTGAAGCTCCGTTCATGCAGTCATTCTGCCATGGCCACATAAGATAAATATCCAATGTGAGTAACGGAGGCTACTGTTTTACCAGACACATGCTTTCATAGCCTCGTCTCTCTGGGTCTCAGAACATATACTTGAGAAGAGCTGGGATTCTGTGGTTCTTAAAAAAGGGAGAGAGTCACTTTAGAATGGGAGTAAGGGGCTTCCCTGATGACTCAGTGGTAAAGAGTCTGCCCACCAATGCAGGAGACACGGTTCAGTCCCTGGTCTGAGAAGATCCTACATGCCGCAAAGAAACTAAACCCGTGATGTGCAAGTTGTCCAGTCGTACTTGACTCTTTGTGGCCCATGAACTGTACGGTCCATGGAGTTCTCCAGGCCAGAATTCTGGAGTGGGTAGCCTTTCCCTTCTCCAGGGGATCTTCACAACCCAGGGATCGAACTCAGGTCTTCCACATTGCAGGCGGATTCTTTACCAATAGGTTCTTTGCCAGCTGAGCCACAAGGGAAGCCCAACTAAACCTGTGTGCCACAGCTATTGAGCCTGTCCTCGGAGCCTGGGAGCTGTACCTGCTGAAGCCTGGCGTGCTCTAGAGCCTGTGTCCACAGCAAGAGAAGCCACCACAACAAGAAGCCCACACGCTGCAACTAGAGAGCAGCCCCTGCTCGCCGCAACGAGGGGACGTCTGCACAGCAGCGAAGACCCAGCACAGCCAAACACAAATAATTAAAAAATAAAAAAGAATGGGAGTGAGAAGAAAGGAGTCAGAGGTTCCAGCTCCAGCCCCGCCACTCACTTGCAGTGGGACCTTGCGTAAGTCAGGCCCTTTTTGTCTTTGAGTCTCTTTCCTCAGTAAAATGAAAACATCAGGAAGAGGATTAAGGCAGGTGGGGGAGCTTGAAGAACTGCTTCGATCTGAAGAATATCACAGACCCCAGGAAGCGTAGCTTATTAACTTCTTTTGCAGAGCATCTCTGTACCAAGCCCCACTCCACCCCACCCCGATCCTCGAGAAGCAGGCGGAGAATAGACCATCACCCCCAGTAAAGGCCCAGTGCTGGCTCAGAGTGACAGAGCAGTTTGTTCAAGGTCACATATCTAATGGAAAGCAACAGAGTCAAACCCAGGTTGTTCTGACTCTGGAGTCTGGGTTTTCATTCACTTTGCTACTTTTTCTGTTTTCAGCCAGGCATTTGCTGTTTTCACAGCTGAAAGATACTAGAGAAGGCAGATTCTATAACAGCCCTTGTGGTGTCCAGGAAGTTCCTAACATGAAATGAGCTAAGGCAAGGGGTTAATCATTGCATCCGATATTCCCTTTGGAAAGAAAGGTGCCCTCAGCAAGCGTTCAATGAGTGGCCCATCTCGTGGCCCTGTGTCTGCGCAAAGGTTATTTTCTCCTCTTTACACAATTTCTCTCCCTCCTCATCTTCTAATTTTTCTTCCCCCCTTTTCCTCTTTGTAGAATTCTTCAGTGAGTTCACATCTATTATCTCATTGATTTTCCTCATGGCAATCCTATGAGGTAGACACTATTATCAGCCTCATTTTTCAGGGGAGGAACCAAGTCTTTGCTGCCAAAGACCACACAGATGTAGGAGAACGAGCCGGGAGTTAAATTCAGATCTCAAGATTCTACCACCTCATCACTAAGATTAAGATGAAAGGTAATTTAACAGAATAAATGTGTTTGCACTTACACTGGGTTAGATGCAGACTATGAGAGATTCAGCTGAGGTTTTTGAAAAGTGGCTCAGACAGTAAAGAATCTGCCTGCAATGCAGGAGACCCAGGTTCGATCCTTGGTCAGGAAGATCCTCTGTAGAAGGCGATGGCCACCCAACTCCAGTATTCTTGCTTGAAGAATTCCATGGAGAGAGGAGCCTGGTGGGCCACAGTACATGGGGTCGCAGAGAATTGGGCATGATTGAGTGACACACTTTCACTTCAAGAGAGATATGGATGAGTATGATTCAGCTCAGGTGTTTGAAAAGGTTATTGTCTAGTGGGAAGGAGGTGTGTAAATTGGTGACTCATTGGAGCATGAGTTACCGGGAATAAGGGAACAGAATATGTTGGTGGGGGAGACAGAAGATCATTCATAACCGGTGTAAAGAGGAGAGAGACAAGGGATGGTCTTATAGAAAAAGATAATTAGGGACTGGGTTTTGAAGGATGAATAGAAGTTCACCAAGTGAACAATACTAGCAGTAATGGCAACTTTTTATTGAGTGCTTGCTCAATACACATATCTACATATGTGTATTCTTAACCATCTTGCAAGGGAGACATGATCCTCCCATTCTATGAATCAGGCCAGAGTAGTTTCATGCCGCTAAATCAGCCAGCTGGGGATTTAATCTGGTCCTCTCTGAACTCCTCCAAATGCCTAGGATGACAGCACAGGTTGAGGAAAAGCATGAGGAAAAAATGAAGGGTGGCTTTACCTAGAAGCCATCAGAGTGGGCAGAGAAGGTTAGGATGGACTGTTTCTCCTCTCTGTGATCTGCGTGAGACACCTGGCTCCCGCCCCTGGGTTAGAAAACATCTCTCCTCCTGGAGGCCAAGCTGCCTTGATTTCTGGGTTTGCATCAGCTCTTGATGTAGCCATTGCTATGGGATACCTATACGCTAGCACCCTAGTATTTAGAACAAACTCGTGCTTCAGAATCAACCAGTCTTGGGTTTGAATCCTGACCGTATCACTCATTTGCATGACACCTTGAGCAGCTCCATCATCGTTGCCATGACACCTGTACCTTTCTAAGAATCAGTTTCCTCGTCGGTAACATCTAGTTAGCAATACCATCTGATAAGGTTGGGAGAGGATCAACTGAGTGAATAAAGAGTAAGGACACGGATGATCCTCTGGCACAGAGCAGCCCACACTCAGTGGCAAACAAAAATGTTGTAGTTAGTAATTCTCTTATAAAAAGCCCAGGAAGAAACACACGGGGGTGTTTGGAGTCTTTCGTGCCAGCACCCACCTCACTGAAGCTTTGCTTTTCTGGCATGCATGAAGCATCTTGCCTCCCGTGTCTCATCCAGCCCCTTGAGGACAGCGTTGTATATGGGGTAGTGATCCATTTTACAGATGGGAAAATTGAGGCTCACAGCCAGGAGATGCCTGAGCCCAGGTCCTGAACTCAGGGGCTTACAGAAACCAGTCTTCTACACTGTGAGTTGTCCATGACTGATTGAGTGGCCTGTGAACATGAGAAAATACAAACAGCCAAAATTTCAAAAGCAACCAATGAACCAGCCATATCACTCAGCTTCTTTCATGAAGTCTCCTTCCCCTTCCTGGGAACGAATAACCCTTATGCTTTTTTTTTTTTTTTTTTTAAGAACTGTTAAGTGCTCGAGAAAGCTCTAGTTGATTTTGGCTTCTGTCATGTCAGTCTTTGAAGTTGGGTGAGGTGGGGGTTGGGTCCATGCAGCCTGGCTGCACACTGATGGTGAAGGAATCTGTACACATTTCACTTGGAAATATAGCAGGACCTAGCTTGGAAGGTGCTATGCCCTGCAGTCAAGCCCACAAACTCAGCAGTTGGGTACCTCTAGGACTTCCTTCGTGGTCCAGTGTTCAAGACTCCATGCTCCCACCTCAGGGGGCATGGGTTCGATCCCTGGTCAGGGAACTAAGATCCCACATGCTTCATGGCACAGGCAGAAAAAAAGAAAGGAACTCTACACCACAACAAATCCTATGTCTGCACCTTCTAGCTGACAACTGTGAGCTTCCAGAACAGATCACAGCTTCTCTAAGCTTTGGTTTCCTCATCTACACAGTGCAGAGAAACGGTGATGATTAAATAAAATAACCCATGTAAGGGCCGAACATATGTCAAGTACTCATTAGATATAAAGGCAGTGAATTAATTGCCTACACATTCATTGCAGCCTCCTTCACTTTACCACTCACTTCAATTTGACCAGTTTTACTCGTGTGCTTACAACATGCCAGAAATTGTGTAGCCAGAGGACAGACACCCCCCCACACACACCTGACAAGTATGTATCAGCCTCTCCCAGGAGTCCACAGAACCAGCACGTTAGCTGGGGCAACAGCAGCAAGAGGCAGTCGTGGGGGACGGGGTTCTAAAGGCTTCTGGCTCAGGCCTGGGTCTGACGCCAGATTACAACCACTTCTTGGCTTTGTGACTTTTGACTCATTGCTTAACCTCTCTGTGCCTCTCTCTCCTTGGTCAGGAAGTAAGGATAATGACGGCATCTATCTCTTGGGGCTGTTGTGAGTATGCTCGGAACAAACCTCCACAAACCAGTTATCACCAGGCTCGGAAGGAAATCAACACTCCGTACATGCTGTGTTCCTCACTGACACAGACCCAGTCAATGACGTCACTCTGGTCCATTGACTTCACCCCGACACGTCAGCCTTTGAGCCTCTCCTAAAGGCAGCCAGTCCTCTCCCGACCCCCACCGTCACCACCAAAGGGCTTCCGAGGAAGGACAGTAACCAGAGGATTATGTGAATATGCAAGTTCCCCCCGGAAGCAGTGTTTACCCAGGGCTGTGCGCTGTTGCCTGTACTCAGCGTCTGGGCCTGGCTGTCTTCGGAGAGGAGTCCCTCGATGTCATCACAGCCTCTAGTGGACAACAGCAGACACTGTGGCTCGTGGCCTTTTGTTCTAGCTCTCAGCCCCTCGGCAGTGGAGTCTAAGGGAGTGCAAGGAGGGTGGGCAGGTCCTAGGATCTTTCTGGGCTTCTCACGTGTGAGCGTGCGTGCGTGTCTGCCTCCCTACCCCACCCGCTCACTCCTGTTTTCCCTGATTCCACAGATGTGTGACGTGTTCCGAAAGCGAAGCCTTCCTCAGGATCGTCACTGCCCCATCGTAGAAATCTCCCATGCGGCTGCTGATACTTGGACCAGCTCAGATCCTGCCAGCTCAGGGAAGACCTCACCAGCTGCCTCTGGCCAGAATGAAACATGCCCACCTGTGATATCTCTGCACTCAGATTTACCCCCCACCCTTGACTCCCAAGCGCACATCACGTGGCTAGGACGCTGGTGATTTACCTGCAGGTCTTTCTTGCTAGGCTACCATTACCCGGATAGCGGCCTCATCCCATCATTCCATGTCTCCGGCACCCCACGCAGGGCCTGCTACACGCCGAGAGTGCTCCTATATCTGTGGCTCAGTCGCTCAGTCGTGCCTGACTGTGACCACATAGGCGGTAGCCCGCTAGGCTCCTCTGTCCATGGAATTTTTCAGGCAAGGATACTGGTGTGCGTTGCCATTTCCTTCTCCAGGGGATTTTCCTGACCCAAGGATCCAACCCGTGTCTCCTGCACTGGCAGGTGGCTTCTTTACCACTGAGCCACCTGGGAAGCCCATGTAGAAAGTGCTTAGTAGATGTTGAATGAACGGACGGATAACTGGATTTTCCAGAAGACTCTCTCCTTAGGTCTTCTTTCCAACCATTCTTCTGCCATCCTGTATCTTTGGTATAATGAACTCTGCTTCCTTGTGGTAATATTGAGGTTCAGAGAGTTATAGGAAGAGAGTTTGAAAAGTCTGCACCAGGTGATGAAAATTTCTCACCTGGGGCTACTCCTTACCCTACCTCCAACCGTCTACTTGGGACTAAATTATGCGGGTGTTTATGTCAACGTTTCCTTCACACCAGCCTCAAGGATCTGCTTTGGAGTGGCAGCGTGGTCTTTGGAAAGGAAGGAAGAAAAGAGAGTAAGCATTACTTGAGTACCTACTGTGTGCCAGGAGCTTTACAGGCATACGTGTTATGAAGTCACAGCAACCGTCCTTATAGTCTGGGAACATTAATCCCCACGCCACCCCCACCCCACAGGTGGCGGAGCGGGGGCACCCTTCACCATTGAAGACAGCACATGAACAATGAAGCTGGACCTGACCCAGGCCACTCCGACCGCAAAGCCATGTACTTCTTTTCCAGAACTGTTTAAATCTAATTGCAGGGTCCAATCCAGTCAGACTCCTCAGAGGCACCATGCTGTGGCCTCTTCGATGTTTTTGCAACTTAGCTCCATGAAGGAAACCACAAACTCATATAAAAAAGGCAACTGGACTCTGTATTCTAACGATGCCTTCCTTGGAGCATTCTCTCTCCTTATTTTCACCTTTCTTTCCTCTTTATTCACTGCATATGTCAAGTGCCATCAAATAATTTCTCTCATGGAAACAGGAGAGCTCCATTCTACTGACCTTTGGCACTGCACACGCTTGGTGGTTCCAAAGGTCAGAATTCGCCTCGTCTGCCCTCAATCACCAACTGTAGCTTTGAGCACCCCTAGTGGAAGTCTGTGCCAATAGCATGTCGCAGAAATTGTGGACCAAACATGTGGACCAATAAATTGAGCCCTTTGGAATCACTTTTTGAGTAACAGGAATGAACTTGTGAGCAAAACTAGAAAACAAGCCATTCTGATCAGGAAAAATCCCTTTGCTCTGGAGGAGGAAAGAGAGGAATGTAACATTATTTTCCTAACATCCAGCTGAGCCATAGGAACACAAGAATCGTCAGGCTTTGAGGAGGTGGCCCCAGGAAGGGGCCGTTCACACTCCACAGGCCAAAAAAAGAGAAAAGCCATTCCATCATGAAAATAGTCTTTAAGTGAATCTAACAACGGTGTACATTAGAGACTGGAGGAAGCAGCAATTTTGAGTCTTACTAAGCAATACAGAATTTACATTATTAATTCAAGGAAAATGAAAAGAAATTACACTCAGCTCTGCAGTCTTAGCACGTAGTTACAATTATTCCCCATGTGCATATCTTAGACAATAAGAAGCCTCTTCAAAAACAAGTTACACTTTATACTTATTCATGCCTCACAGCAAAATGGCCCAGAGAATCACGTGACCCGCATAAGAATTTAGCAACAAGTTTCTTTCAAGTACTGTATTTACAAATCTCCTCACTGCACCAAAAACAGAAGGACTGGCTTGCAACCCCGAGTTAGATGAATGGTTCTCCAGCTGACATTAGTGGAAGTTGGGCTCCACGTTAAAAACAGAATGTATTGGGGGAGGTCAGTTGCTTCCAAATTCTAACTGGCTACCCTCCCTCCCTTCTTATGACTCAGAGTCTTAGAGTCAGAACCACACTGTTATTAATGAGCCTTCTGAAGTAGTACACCGGTTGACTTTAATTTGGCAATGACCTGAAGTTAATGAAAAATATATGCTGGCTAGCTATAGAGTCGAGCAGTTGGAAAAATAATATAAAATGTCTTAAAAATTAAAACACGCACACACATTTTGTGAGTGAAGCCAGGGGAGGAGGCAGGATATAAAATCCTTGCCTTGGATGACGATTCAATATGTACCATTAAGACATTTTTTTTTTTTCCTGGAGGGGGATATGTTTTAGAGTGCGTCCTCAGAGGTAGAATGACTTTAGAAAAGCCAGCCAGCAAGCTTCCCATTCTTTTTTTTGTGTGTGTTAGTCACAACACAGATTCAAAAAGGGGGATGAGGGAGAGAGAGAGATCTGGACTCCGTTCAAGGCCACCAAGCCATTGTTGGAAAAGACAGCTAATTAAGGAAGGGCATGCGGTGGTGGAAACGATTTATTTAAGCCAGTTCTCTTCCCCCCATCCTTCCCAAAGAAACTGTCCAGAACTGGTGTAAATTGTGAATATTACTGCCTCATAAAAGGGGGGTTCTTTAATGATATGCTTTGTTAAACAAAAGGTGATGAATTATTTCCTTCGCTCTGCGCTCTGGGCTCCACGTTTACAGAGGAGGGGGTGGGGGTAAAATGCCTGATTTATGCTGAGGAGGGCACTCCAGGCTGTGGGGAAGAGTTGAAGAGGAGAAGACCCAGAAACAGTGCCCAGGAGCGCAGAGCTGTCCACGGCCTTTGGTGCTGAAACCAGGTGTGTGCGCCCGGGGTGTTCAGAACGCCCCAGGGAGAAAGGGCAGCGTCTGCCCCCTGGTTCAGGTTCTAGACGGCCCAAACCAGACAAGGGGATCGAGATGGACAGAGTGTGCGCCATCCGGCTTGTCTTCAGCCTGGGCAGACCCTGCAGACTGCCTGCTCTTTCCCGCCCGAGTTACTGGGAACGGGGGAGTTGGACCTTTCAAGAGGGGAGTTCTACCAAGGCTCCCCTCCCCTCTGGGGTCACCAAGTGGCCTGATCAAACCCGCGAACGGTCCTGGGGTTAGCTTTGAATGAGTTAGGCGCTGTACTCGCCTCTATCTCAGCTCCCCCTCCCCAACCATCCGCTACAACTTTCCCAGTGGGCGCTCAGCCGGGTGGAGGAGAGGCTGCGGCTCCAGGTCTGGGAAGGAGGAGCGACCATTCTCCCCTTTCCAACCTGCAAGCACGTGCTGGGTGAAACTAGAAAGCCCTCCCCCTCCCCCAACCCCCAATTAAAAATAGTGCTCAGAGACGCCGGGCTGTTAAAGGGAGAAAAGGACGGGGGTGGGGGAGTCGCTCAGGTTCCCGCCTGTGATCTAAGATCTCCTCTCCCTCCCTCGCTAAGTTCGGAGAGCCCGGAGCCCCCCTCCACCGGCCTCCAGGCGAAGGCCACACCCAAGTTCTGCTTCCAGACACTTGGTTGGGATCGGTCCAGGGACCCAGGCCCCCGGGGGCAGCCTAAACCGAAAGAAAGCACGGGGTCCCACAATGGGAGGGCGCGGCCCGGGAACGACCCCCAGGCGCACTGTTTAAATCCATCCCTCAGTTGCACGGCGGGTCAGCTACCCCCTTCTCGTCCTCTCCCCGAAAGGGTGAGAATTATCTGGCACCCGGCCCCGGGGGTGCGGTTTGCAGTGAGCTCCGGGAATGTGGGGGATTGAAGGCGACCCCACTCCAAGGAGACTCTCTGGGACTGCAAAGGGGAGTGAGCCCCGGAGCCAGGGAGGCAGGCAGGGAGCCCGCGGCCGAGGCAGGAGAGCGCCCGAGTCCTTCAGACACGTCCCCGCCTCCACACTCCCAGCAACACGGCCCAAGGGGACGCGGTGCCCAGCCCCGAATGTAGGCAGCCGCCCCCTGCTCCGCAGCCCAGCCGATGAGGGGCGAGTCCTCCGGATCAGCCAGGACGAGCCCCCCCACCCCGCAGCCGCCCAGTACTCGCGGCAACTTTGCCCCCTCCCCCGCCCCGCCCCTCCGGGCGCTTACCTCCCGCCGGAGCCGCCGCGGGGCTGCCCAGGAGCAGGGCGAGGAGCAGCGCGATCCCGCCGGGTCCCGCGGCTGCCGGCCGGGCCGCGGGCATCGTGGCTGCGGGGCGCTCGGAGCCGCGGGCTGAGGGGCGGGCGGACGGCGCGGGAGCCGGGGAAGGAGGGAGGGGGCGAGCGAGGAAGGGAAGGAGGCGGCAGCCGCGGGGAGGGGGCCGCGGGCCGGGGCAGCCGCCGGAGCCCCCCGGAGCGGACGCGCGCTCAGCCCCGCGATCGCTCTGGCCGAGCTGCGCCGGGCGCGGGCGGGCGAGTGAGGAGGAGCCGGCGAGCGAGCGAGCGAGCGAGCGAGGAGCGGGCGGGAGGAGGGAGGGGGCTGGGGCCGACTCGGTGCCGAGCGAGCGCGGGCAGGAAGGGAGGGGGCGGGCGGGCCCCGGGTGCCAGCCTCCTCCCCTGGCCGCCGGCCCGTCGGCCCTGCAAAGTTTGACGCCGGTTCCCCTGGCGTCCTGGGGGCCGAGCGTTTCCTCTCGTTGGATGCTCCGGCAGCCCTCCGCGGGCACAGCCAAGCTGAAGAGCGTCCGGACCATTTCCCAGACGGTGAGATGGAGGCCTCCGAGCTGAGCGCAACCCTCAGCCTGCGCTGCAGCCTAGAGTCTTTTCCATGGCTTACTCTTTCGGACAGATCCCAGTTTCAGCTCTCTCGGCCCCAGCCAGCTCTGTTCCCTGACCGCCCTGCGTGTTTCCAAAGTGAAGTCCCCATAACCTAGAAAGTCTCCGACTCTGGGGACCTGATGAGAGCTGTCAATCTCCCGGCACGGTGCAAAGGACCGCAAAACCGTGCATCCCCGACCCGAGGGCTTCCCACACCTCGGAAGCCCAAGCTGGGACTGCAAGTTACAATGTATGCACGCTCTCATCCAGGCACCTCGCTCAGGTTCCTCTCGCTAAGGGGGCTCCGAAGCCGCCGAGGCTTCCTCAGCTCAGTCCCTTCCCCGCGGAGCTGGCGTCCAAGGCCTTCCCTCATCCCTGTGCTCCTGACCAGCCCTGATTCTCACAACTTGTCTTTTCTCCGCAAATTGAGGTGACGAAGGGAGACGGGCAGAGGCTTAGCTGCACCCAGGCGGGGCACAGGCGTGCACCCACTCCTGAAAACTGTGCAGACCACCTTTGCAGATCCCCAGTCAGCTCCCAGGGCCTTGCACCCAGTTTAGAGGCGCTCCCTTTCCCTCCCCCCATCCACCTTGCCACACTGTGGCCGCTGTTGCAGCCTGAGCAGGCAGAGGGAGACAGATGGAGAGAAGGTTGCAGGCAGCCGTGGGGAGGGATGTGTCTTCAGCAGAGTGGAGGAGCTGGGAGTCCCTGTAAGGAAAGAGTGGGGGAGGACGGCAGGGGAGAGGGGAGCACTCTGGTCCAGGTTTCCCAAATACCCTCCCCACCCAAAGCTTCCCGAGTCATGCATGCCTTTGGTCCTCTTGTACAGGGTCCTCACTAGCGGTCCAGGTCTCCATCAGGTTCTGGGGGTGTGTGTGTAGAGAACCCCCCAATAAAACCCAGTCCTTGGCTGCAAGAAGTTTCCGTTCCTGGCAGTAAAGCCAAGTGGTTTTGATAAAAGAGGGAGGCTGAAGCACACGGCGCCCAGGAGCTGATTTCTCCTCTGGGGAGGATGCAGCAGCCCCTTGCTTTGCTGGGTTAGGCTGGGGGCTCTGGGAGGGGTGACCTTGCCTGTCCTGCTCATCACCATCCACTCAGCACCCACACAGCGCTAGCATACAGCAGGCTCACAACAATGCTTGTTGAGTGGAAACGTAAGTAAGGACAGAAGATGGACAAAAAGGGAGAAAGCAAGAGAGGGGAAAGCAAAGAGACAGACCAGCTCTACACCTGGAAGCAAGGAAACTGCTGTTTATAAGCAGCTCCTGTTTGCCAGGTGTTACAATGGTATAATTTCATAATGATCCTAATGGTGAGGTGTGACTGTATCAATCCGACAGATACGTTCCTGAGCCCTAGAGCGCATCACAATCTATGCTGAAGTCACTTGGCCAGGATTCAATGCCAAGTCTGAGTCCAGAGATCAGAACCCACTGCATCTCAACAGGCTGTTTGCCAGGTATTTGATGGCTGTGAGTCCATGGATGTTACCACCCCCTCCCCGAGCCATGCTGCCTGTGGGATCTTAGTTCCCTGACCAGGGGTTGAACCTGTGGCCCCTGAAGTGGAAGCTCAGAATCCTAACCTCTAGACTACCAGGGAATTCCCTTCAACACTTCCTTGTTACCAGGAGACCATAGTGAATAAAAGCCCACCATCAGAGACACTCCTTTTGGTAAAGTCATGGGGCCTCTAGAAGATCAATTGCTTGCATGCAGGTGCTTTATGTGGTGGGAGTGACATCGTAAACTCTTAACTTATTAAACACATGGGTGGGGATTTACAAAGTCCTGAGAGAAGGAGACAAAGACCCCGTAATCTGAAATTGTGATGGTGGGAATATAAGGGGATTTTCTAACAGCAATATCAACCTCCCCCCCACCTCCCCAAGAAGTAATACCATGATAGGAAAAGAATACTGCAAGGAACCAGAGCAACTTGCAGAAGAAAAACTTCCGTAGCACAATTTCAATACCCGTTTCACAGATGAGGAAACTGAGGTTCAGGAAGGCGAAATGACTTCCTCAACATCATGTACTTGGTCCACCTTTGTCCAGGCTTCTGCTCTGTTGCCCTAGGCCACTTCTGGACTGGATTCTGGTGTCAGGGTGGACTTCCCCACTCCCCACTGCTGCTGAGGGAAAGAATCCCAGATTTTCTGCAGACCAGATGATATGTGCTTACAATGCTGGCTACTTTATATGTTGCCACTTGATAAATCAGCTCTTAGGCAGCTAAAATTGGTCCAGTGGAAACAAAGTGTTAGATTCTAGCCTCATCTCTTCCTGCTGGGTAAGAAGGGCAAGTTATTTAACCTCTCTGAGTCTTACTTTCTTCTTCTGAAGAGTGGGGATAAAAATGACACTTAGCCATAAGTTATTTAACCTCTCAGAGCCTTACTTTCTTCTTCTGAAGAGTGGGGATAAAACTGACACTTAGCCATCTGGGGTAATTGACACAAATGGATAATAACATCACTGTGACAGGAGGGGACACAAGAGCATGTATCTCAATAGGGTTCCAGGGAGCATCCCTTGAACCGTAAACTGGCACAAACCATAAGGGAAACACTCAAGGTCATTCTCAAATGTTTGGTGTTGTGAGCCATAGAGTCCTGGGCTAGGAGTCTTCAGCTCTGGTCTCTTTTCTGCTGACATGCTGTGTGATCTTAGGTGAGGCACCAGCCTCTCTGGGACTCTATTTCCTTATCCACACACCCACCTATCTGTTCATCTATGCATCCATCTATTCATCCACTCACCTACCCACCAGCCCATCCATCTCTCTATCCCATCTATCTGCAAGTATTTCTTGAGCATCTACCATCTATTGAGTGGTTGTGCTAAGTCACTTCAGTCATGTCCGACTCTTTGCAACCCCATGGACTGCAGCCCGTGGACAGGCTCCTCTGTCCAGGCAAGAACACTGGAGTGGGTTGCTGTGCCCTCCTCCGGGGGATCTTCTCGACTCAGGGATTGAACCCATGTCTCTTACATCTCCTGCATTGGCAGGCGGGTCCTTTACCTCTAGCGCCAGCTGGGAAGCCCATCAGTTCAGTAGCTGCCAAACGCTATGCAAGGCGATGCGTCCACAGCAGACTCTACCTCTTGCTCTCTAGGGCTGATAGTTGTGACGTCAGGCAACCTGAGTGCCCCGGTTCTTTCCAAGGTTAACGTTCTATACCAGGGGAAGCAGAGTGGTTAAAAATGGGCTTTGAAACCTGACAGACCTGAGCTTGAATTTGAATTATTTCTCAGCTCCTAACAGTGGTGTGCCCTTGAACAACTGTCTTAACTTCTCTGAAACTGTTTCAACAAAAGGTTGCCATTTAAGATGAAATGAAATAATCATTATCAAGCCCTTAGGATAATGCACATAGTATGTAGTCAACTCTTCATCCATCTGTCCTTCTATCCATCCATCTAGCCATCATTTCAGCAAATATTTTTTGAGCACCTCCTATGTGCCAGATACTCCCTTAGACCCTGGGGACGCACAGATGCACGAAGTCCTGATCTTTGGAGCTTATCTTGTCAGGTGAGGGATAGATGGTAAAACCTTAATAAGAATTTCAGAAAGTCTAAGTTCTGTGAGGAAGAGAAAACAGCATGAGTTGAGAGTAAAGGAGGCACAGCACATTCCTTTCCAGGGATCAGGAGATGTTTAAGCAGAAGAGTGAATGTTGTGGGAAAGGTACCCAGTGAAGATTTGGGGAAGAGCACGTTCTAAGTAGAGGACACAGCAAGTGCAAGGCTCTGAGATGGAAAGAGGCTGTTGTAATGCATGCTAGCCATTGTAATAAATGCTAGGCATTGTCATAATTCTCTGATGCCATTTTTCTGTCTACAGGGATCATAATTAACCAGGGGATTGACTCAGAGTGCTACAGGAAGTCTATACTCAGCAATTACTCTCGCCGACAACATACAATATAGGAAGTGTCCATTTTTATTCACAGTCCCGCCCCGCCCAAACCCAGCATCAGTTTCTCCCCTAGGAACATCTGGTATTGGAAAAGTCTTTATCACTGGGGGAAAAAAAAAGAGAAAAAAATCTGTTGTTTTGGAGTCAAAATAGGATAGGAAGGAGACATCTTGAAAAAGATGGAGTGAGTAAAAAGAATAAAAAGAATTCCCAGCAAGAGTCTAGTCCAGGAGACAAATCCAGCCTGGGTCACTGATGGGCAGGCAGAGCATCGAACCAGCATCTCATGTGTTTTCAACCCGGGCTGCTGAAGCTATGCAGCCCCATGCAGGGAGCCCCGTGGCTGTCACGTCACTAGTCAGATGCTAACAAGGGAACGGTGACCAACTGCAACGCAGGCACCCCTGCAATTGTGCCTCTTTGGTTTCCGTGGAAATGCTCCATCTCTGTCTCTTGCCCTGGCTCTTGAGAAATGCCGGCTGCCCGGCAGAGATTCGACCGCGAGACAATGCCTTTGTTTTCAAACTGAAAGTTTACAGAATACAAAGCGAGCCTGCAAGATGGCTTTGCGTTTCCCAGAGGCTTGTCTGGGCAGACAAGACGGGAACCCAAAGCACTGTCAGACAGAGGGAAGAGACAGAAGGAGCGGGGCAGACGAACAGGATCTCAAGGGACCCTCACAGTCCGGCTCCTACAAACCCAGCTGGGAGGTTTTCCTGGGTTTAGGTTTTTGAGTCGCAAAGGTGAGGGAAAAAGTCAGTTAAAGATGCCATGGATATTTACACACTCTGCTGGTGCTATGAATTTTGACACATAACATTTTTCAGACAGTGAAGAACAGCTTGTATCTGCATACGAGGACAGACCTGGGGACTATTCTAAAGACGTTCATATATGGTGGCCCTAGGAGCACTTCTGTCCCTTGGAATCAGTTGATGTGTAATGCCTGAGTCTGAGGGAGTTGGTATTCCCTCCTCTATGTGTCACCTCTGAACTTCAAGCTCCTTGTCTGTAGAAAGCGAGGGATATTAGTAATGACTTCCTAGGGCTTTTGTAATGGTAAGAGACAGGATCTGTGTTCAGTGCTGAATCAAGTACCCATGCTGTCGCAGGTGCTCACGAAACAGGAGGAATTATAATAATGTATTATGCAAATTGTAGTAAGATCCCCCTGGAGAAGGAAGCAGCAATCCCCTCCAGTATTCTTGCCTGGAGAATCCCTTGGACAGAGGAGCCTGGTGGGCTACAGTCCATGGGGTCGCAGAGTCAGACATGACTGAGCGACTAACACCTTTTTTTTTTCTCATACAGATTGTAAGTGAAAAGACAGCCCAGATGCCATAAGAAGCTCTTCTCTAGTAGGGTTTATTAAATGTATTTATGTATGCCCAGAACCAGAGGAAAGTCCAGCTGGGGTTAAGGGTCTAGAATCAGTAAGACTCCCAAGCCCGTCGGGGACTTAGCCAATCTGATTCATGTTCCACGTGACTTGTCTCACTTGAAATTAACCAAGGCAGTGCTGCTTTTTTCATTTTATTTATTTATTTTTCTGCTGGATGGTGCAGTACCACCAACGTTACTTTATTTTTTTTAAATTTTATTTTATTTTTAAACTTTACATAATTGTATTAGTTTTGCCAAATATCAAAATGAATCCATCACAGGTATACATGTGCTCCCCATCCTGAACCCTCCTCCCTCCTCCCTCCCCATACCATCCCTCTGGGTCGTCCCAGTGCACTAGCCCCAAGCATCCAGTATCGTGCATCGAACCTGGACTGGCAACTCATTTCTTACATGATATTTTACATGTTTCAATGCCATTCTCCCAAATCTTCCCACCCTCTCCCTCTCCCACAGAGTCCATAAGACTGTTCCATACATCAGCGTCACTTTTGCTGTCTCGTACACAGGGTTATTGTTATCATCTTTCTAAATTCCATATATATGCGTTAGTATACTGTATTGGTGTTTTTCTTTCTGGCTTACTTCACTCTGTATAATAGGCTCCAGTTTCATCCACCTCATTAGAACTGATTCAAATGTATTCTTTTTAATGGCTGAGTAATACTCCATTGTGTATATGTACCACAGCTTTCTTTATCCATTCATCTGCTGATGGGCATCTAGGTTGCTTCCATGTCCTGGCTATTATAAACAGTGCTTCGATGAACATTGGGGTACATGTGTCTCTTTCCCTTCTGGTTTCCTCAGTGTATATGCCCAGCAGTGGGATTGCTGGATCATAAGGCAGTTCTATTTCCAGTTTTTTAAGGAATCTCCACACTGTTCTCCATAGTGGCTATACTAGTTTGCATTCCCACCAACAGTGTAAGAGGGTTCCCTTTTCTCCACACCCTCTCCAACATTTATTATTTGTAGACTTTTGGATCGCAGCCATTCTGACTGGTGTGAAATGGTACCTCATAGTGGTAGTGGTCTTGATTTGCATTTCTCTGATAATGAGTGATGTTGAGCATCTTTTCATGTGTTTGTTAGCCATCTGTATGTCTTCTTTGGAGAAATGTCTATTTAGTTCTTTGGCCCATTTTTTGATTGGGTCATTTATTTTTCTGGAGTTGAGCTGGAGGAGTTGCTTGTATATTTTTGAGATTAGTTGTTTGTCAGTTGCTTCATTTGCTATTATTTTCTCCCATTCTGAAGGCTATCTTTTCACCTTGCTGATAGTTTCCTTTGATGTGCAGAAGCTTTAAAGGTTAATTAGGTCCCATTTGTTTATTTTTGCTTTTATTTCCGATATTCTGGGAGGTGGGTCATAGAGGATCCTGCTGTGATGTATGTCAGAGAATGTTTTGCCTATGTTCTCCTCTAGGAGTTTTATAGTTTCTGGTCTTATGTTTAGATCTTTAATTTTATTTTATTTTTTAACTTCGGTGTTTTGGTTGCACTGCACACACGTACGATGTTAGTTCCCTGACTGGGAATTGAACCCACGCCCCCTGCAGTGGAAGTGCGGGGCCCTAACCGCTGGACCGCTGGGAAACATCTTCCAGCCCGCTGCCTTCCTCTCCCACCTTGCCACTCTCTTCAGAATGGAGAATTGAAATACCAGGCTGTGTCAGGTCCCACCTGACTGAAATCCTGACCTTTCTTCTGGTTCCCCAGCCAAAACCCAGCCTCTGTTCCCAGAAGGACAGGAGGATGGGGAGAAGAGGACTAGGGTCTGGTGACCCTCTGAGACCCTGTGTCTTTCCATTACCCTACACTGCTCCCCAGAAGGAAGAACCACTCAGCATCACAAGAACAGAGACCCAGGGAATCTCTCTTCAGAGGTCACAGATGGACTTGAGTCCAGGAGCCCAAGGGAGAGCAGAAGGAAGCTGGGGAGCCCAGAGACTGCCCCTGACTCCTGTGTGATGTCTGTAAGTTCCATGCCCTCTCTGACCCTTCATTCACCCATAGGAAAAAGGAGAGTACTGAGGGAGGCCTGGAGTGCCGTCAATCTATGGGAATAACTTCCACATCCAAGTGATGATGGGCTGCAGATATCCCGGAGAGAATAAAAGAGGATGTTTTACGGCACTTGCCTTAGTGTTTACCACTCAGTACCTCATTTAACCCTTACAGCCACCTGAGGAGGCTGAATCACTGTAACCCTAGCTCTCGGTGGTGGCGGTGTTTTAGTTACTCAGTTCAGTTAGTTCAGTTCAGTCACGCAGTCGGTCCGACTCTTTGCGACACCATGGACTGCAGCATGCCAGGCCTCCCTGTCCATCACCAACTCCTGGACTTCACTCAAACTCATGTCCATTGACTCGGTGATGCCATCCAACCATCTCATCCTCTGTTGTCCCCTTCTCCTCCCACCCTTAATCTTTCCCAGCATCAGGGTCTTTTCAAATGAGTCGGGTCTTCGCATCAGATGGCCAAAGTATTGGAGTTTCCGCTTCAGCATCAGTCCTTCCAATGAACACTCAGGACTGATTTCCTTTAGGATTGATTGGTTGGATTTCCTTGCAGTTCAAGGGACTCTCAAGAGTCTTCTCCAACACCACAGTTCAAAAGCATCAATTCTTTGGTGCTCAAATTCTTCACAGTCCAACTTTCACATCCATACATGACCACTGGAAAAACCATAGTTTTGACTAGATGGACCTTTGTTGGCAGAGTAATGTCTCTGCTTTTTAATATGCTATCTAGGTTGGTCATAACTTTCCTTCTAAGGAGTAAGCGTCTTTTAATTTCATGGCTGCAATCACAATCTGCAGTGATTTTGGAGCCCCCCAAAATAAAGTCAGCCACTGTTTCCACTGTTTCTCCATGTATTTGCCATTAAGTGATGGGACCAGATGCCATGATCTTAGTTTTCTGAATGTTGAGCTTTAAGCCAAATTTTTTTCACTCTCCTCTTTCACCTTCATCAAGAGGCTCTTTTGTTCTTCTTCACTTTCTGCCACAAGGGTGGTGTCATCTGCATATCTGAGGTTATTGATATTTCTTTGGCAATCTTGATTCCAGCTTGTGCTTCATCCAGCCGAGTGCTTCTCATGATGTACCCTGCATATAAGTTACATAAGCAGGGTGACAGTATACAGCCTTGACGTGCTCCTTTTCTGTTGCTCAGTCGTGTCCAATCTGCAACCCCATGAACTGTATAGACCACCATGCTCCTCTGTCCATGGGATTCTCCAGGCAAAAATAGTGGAGCAGGTAGCCATTTCCTTTTCCAGGGGATATTCCTGACCAGGGATCAAACGAGGGACTCCTGCATTGGCAGGCTGATTCTTTACCACTGAGCCACCAGGGAAGTCCAACCCAAATTCCTACCCTAGCCTGGAGGGTCCAGATCTGGCCCCTTGACCTTCTCTGACCTTTTCCTTTTTTAAAAAAAAGACATTTGTTTGATTATTTGGCTGCACCAGGTCTTAGCTGCTGCATGTGGGATCTAAGTTACCCGATCAGGGATTGAACCCCGGCCCGCTGCATCGGGAGCGTGGAGTCTTAGTCACTAGTCTCTCTGACCTTTTCCTGTGCTTCCCTTTATGAAGGTCCAGCTGCCAACATTCAAAACCCAGGTCTGTCTCTTGTTATTTGTGCTTGCTCTTCCCTGCTTGGAAGTTCTTCTCCTGACAGGCACACAGGTGGCTCATTCCCACCCGCAGGCAGCTAGCATGGCACCTCCTCAGAGAGAACGTCCTTGGTTTTAAATCCTTTTAGCAAGTATCACCAGAGAAGGCAGTGGCAACCCACTCCAATACTCTTGCCTGGAAAATCCCATGGATGGAGGAGCCTGGTAGGCTGTAGTCCATGGGGTCGCACAGAGTTGGACACGACTGAAGCGACTTAGCAGCAGCAAGTATCACTCTCCAAAGTCATCTTATTTCCAGAAGTGTTTCTAGGTGTACTATCTATGTTCTCCTCCTAGATTCTAAGCTCCATGAATGGAAGAATTCTTTTCAGCATAAAGCACAAAAGAGGTTTTCAATGAAATCTTGTTCAGTACTGATTGATTGACTGACTGACTGAATGAATTTCCACATTGCAGATGAGTAAACAGTGGCAAGGAGATCAAACCAGTCCATCCTAAAGAAAATCAACCCTGAATATTCACTGTAAGGACTGATGCTGAAGCTGAAGCTCCAACACTTTGGCCACCTGATACAAAGAGCCAATTCATTGGAAAAGACCCTGAGGCTGGGAAAGATTGAAGGCAGGAGGAGAAGGAGACAACAGAGGATGAGATGGTTGGCTGGCATCACTGACTCATGGACATGAATTTGAGCAAACTCCAGAAAGTAGTGGAGGACAGGGAAGCCTGGCGTGCTGCAGTCTATGGCGTCGCAAAGAGTCTGACACAACTTAGCGGCCGAAGAACACCAAACAGAGGCTCAGCTGGGGGATGACATTTGCCAGCAGTCACCAGTCAGTGACAGAATGGGGACTCGAACCCAGGGCTGTCTGACCTCTGCCTGGAGTTTCTAACCACTCGACCACACTGCCTAGGAATGAGGTATACCTCCCGGCAGTAAGAGTCTAAACCAGCAGGAGTTCCCAGCCGGAGACATGATCTAGGTGCCACTGTCTGAATGTCTGTGAGCACTTCTAGTTGTTTGAAGAAAAGGCGACGTCAGCGGCACCATTAAAGCCTGCTGTTCCCCGTGCCATCCCTGCCATCCCCACGTATTAGAATAATGGCGTGAGAAATAAACAGCCTTTATGGACAATTTTATACAAATGGCACGCACTGTTTGTTTCTCTTACCGTTACCATGGCAGTGATGGTCTCTGGATAACTTCCTGTTTCTACATGATGGAAGGGAATGGAAGAAAATTGCTTGGGGAAAATGTGCCAAACAAAGGCTGTTTCCTTTTTCTCATGCCCCACCCCCTGGCACTCCACGGCAGCTGCACACTCTGAATACCTATGCCCAGGGCCAGGGCTGCCTCTTAACCTAGAGCCTGCCATGGCTCCCTAGTGCCATGAGATGAAGGCCAGGAATCTTGGCTCGGCTGTAAGGTGTCTACTGCCTGCCTTCCTCTCCTGCGCTTTGTCTTCCTGTCTGTAGCAACCCCCTCCTCATTTTGCCCCCTCCCCTTGACACGTCACGCCCCATGCTGTTCCAGCCCCTTGGGCAGCACGTCTGTCTCCCATGTCTCTGCCGGCCCAGCTGTTACTCGGTTTTTTGAGTCATGGTTTCCATGTGGTCCCGTGACCTCTCTTCTCTCCTCCCATGCCCCAATCTGGGTGAGATATTTTTCCTTCCAGTTTTCCCCACAATCCCCTCAAGCATGGCAGGATATGATCACTCAGATATCAGCCTATTGGCGGGCAGGAACAATGCCTGATTCTCACAGTGTGCCAGGAACACAGTAGATGCTCAATAAATGCTGGTCGATCCAAATCAGAAAAAGAAAAATCAGCCTGTGTGAGAGGCTGCCTATGGCGTGTTGTCTGAGTGTACCTCATTCTTTGGGAATAAATGTGTGTCAGGGCGGGGGCGTGGGGTTTAAATCAACACCCTGAGACAAAGCGGTGCTTCTCAACCTCGGCTGCAACTTGGAAGCACCTGGAAGCTTTTGAGGAATTCTGATGCCCAGGCTGCCTCCTAAGTGAATCACAGAGACTCTCTCTGGGAGAAAACCCGGGCATCTGTGTTCTTTAAAGCTCCTCAGGGGACCCTAGAGGGCAGTCAGGGTGAGAGCCACTAGGCTCGAGGTTCCCAATCAGAGTCTCTAGAGCGGTTCTGTGTGAAAGTGTGGGACCAGGGTCTCCTGCAGACTGAGTGCAAGGACCCAGAGCTGGGACTGAGCCGAGATCCCCATGCTGGCTGCATGGCAGGCAGCTAGGTGCCTTCCATGCAGCACACCAGAACCCTCTCTCTAACCTGTACGGCTGACATCATGATACTGAGACTCAGACAGCTGTGAGATTGCCCACGTCCCCATGTCCAGGCGATGGCAGAGAAAGGATTTGCACCCTATGCCCAGAGCCTATGCCCTTGAGCACTTCTCTAATGCAGGCAGGGTGGGGCAGAGGGGAGGAGCTGCAGATGTCAGAGGTAGCCTGGCCACCCAGGACCCGCCCCCTGCAGAGGAGTGCCCTCTGCCTCTTGCTGGCTCAGGCAGTGCCTTCCCCTCCCTGTCCATGCCCTGCTTTCTATTCTCTGCCTTCTCCCTCCCTCTCTCTTTCTCTGTGTGCCTGTGTCTGTCTGTATCCCTCTCCCTCCCTGCTTCCTTCCTTCTGTCTCTCTCCCTTTCTTCCCCACCCCCAGTTCTTCTAGAGCGGTGGCTGGGAGTAGCAGAAACAGCCAGCCGCCAGGGCTGCCCGGAGGTCCCTAATTAGAGCATCCTGGGAGCTGGGGCGGGGGTGGGGATGGCGGGGGTGGGGGGGATGGAGGGGGTCTGGTGATTGCAAACCACCCTGTGAGCCACAGCCTCAGCAGTTTCTGGGGCACGTCTGGGATGCGGCATCCCCAGGGCGATGATTTAGGATTGGAGGAGGAGGGCCGGTGCTCCCCACACACTCAGCGCTGACTTGGCATCCACCGGGCTTCTTTGCACTTGTTTTCCAGCTGATGTTTATTGTGTGCTTTTTAAGTGTCAAGTCCCGTCCCCACAGCCGCCCTATAAACCAAGTCACCTGCACAGTGGAATTTGGCAACAAGAACAAGAGAACACACATTTCCATTTTCCTGGCGTTGCTCAAATTGCAGTGAAGCCTTCCTTGAACAAAGGGGTTATAAGTTGTGACCCCTCTTTGTCCCACCTCTGACACCGCGTGCTACCCCACCTCCTGTCCTGCTTTATCTCTCCACACACTACTTCTGAGCATCTGACTACTCTACATTTTTATTGTGTGTGTTATTTACATCTGCCTCCTCCAACCAGAATATCAGCCTCACAAAGGAGAGCTGGGAAAGAATGTCTGAGGATGGCATCTCAGCAGCTGTAGGGACCTAGGAAGCTGCAACCCTCCTGAGCCCTTTAAAGAGGCTGCACTTGGTATGGAATCACTCTCCACGGCAGGTCATGTGCCCACCTCTTGGACAGAACAGGGTAAAGTCTTTTGATTGACAAGCCCACCAGGCCTGCATCTGATGAATGGTTCTCAGAACGAAATAGAATTTTGGTCTGTTTTTTCTTTCTTTCTTTCTTCACTCTTGTATCCCAAGCACCTAAATGTGCATTTGCCCATAACTGGAAACCATGGTGCATTTGTGGAATGAATAAATATGTCTACATTTTACTTAACCTCAGAGTTCTGCTTTCTTAGTCCATCAATCATAAATGTCACTCCAAACTTAGAGTAATAGAGTCCAGCATATTACCCAGCACATGATGGGGGCTTTGTCAATACTGGATGAAATTCATTACTATTTGGTATCTAGGGGCCTTCCTAGGTCGTGCTACTGTTTAAGAAGCTGTCTGCCAATGCAGGAGATGTAAGAGACTTGTGTTCGATGCCTGGGTCAGGAAGATCCCCTGGAGGAGGGCATGGCAACCCACTCCAGTGTTCTTGCCTGGAGAATCCCATGGACGGAGGAGCCTGGCGGGCTACAGTCCATGGAGCTGCAGAGTTGCACACTACTGAAGCAACTTCGAACTCATGCATACTTAAGACTTTTAAAAGGAAGAGTCTTGAGAGGAAGCTGATTTTGGCTAAATTCAGCCAGAAACAGGTGGGAGAGCTTTGTCAGAAGGTTAGGAGTATCTCACAGACCAAAGAAGAGTTGGGGAAGCAGGTCTGAAGGCAGCATCTCCAGGACGCTCCCACGTTCTTTAAAGAGGCTGCACTTTGTCTGAATCACTACCCAGGTTGGCCCACTTCTCGGACAGAAGACAGAGTAAAACCTTTTGATTGACAAGCCCACCAACCCTGCACCGAATAAGTGGTCCTCAAAACAAAACTAGGTGTTGATGCCAAGATGAAGATGAGTCCCATGGCTTCCCTGGTTGCTCAGTAGTAAAGAATCCACCTGCTGGTGCAGGGGACATGGGTTCTATCCCTGATCCAGGAAGATCCCACATGCTGTGGAGCAACTAATCTCATGAGCCACAACTACTGAGCCCTTGCACCCCAGCTACTGAAGCCCACACACCCTACAGCCCAGGCTCCACTGAGCATTGCACCTAGAGGGTAGCTCCCACCCGCCACAACTGGAGAAAACCCCACACAGCAGTGAAGACCCAGCACAACCCTTCCCCCCTGCCAAATAAATAAATTTAAAAATAGAGATGAGTGTGAGTTCTGGTTAGGGGAAAGCAGTGGGTGCCCATGATAACTGACCTACCAAATCCATTGGGTACCCCAGTAGCATCTATGTGGCTGTGAATGACCCATGTAAGGACTTCAGGGTTTTGAGTTTTCCATGTTTCTTTGTCCCAGCCACCTGAACTATCTGGATAGCAAGGGACCAGCTGCAGGTTGCACGGATGGGCATAAGCATTATGGCAAATCTCTGAACTTAGAAGACCCAGATCCCCTCCAGTCTACTTAAAATTGGTTCTGGAAAAAAGGTCCACTAGTCAGTCTGGCAATGGCCAATGGCCAACAAGCCATTAGTGCCTTTAGAACAAGAAGCACAAACCAAAAAGTGGACTTGATGGCAGAGACCAATCACTGTATTGATCAGCATAAGCTAGGTTACACTGCTGTAACAAAGAAGCCTCAAACTTCCAGTAACTTAATGCAATGCTGGTTCATTTTTCACTCGCAAAGGTCCTATGGGGATTCCACTGCTCTCCAGGACAGCTGTCCTCCCTGCAGGGATGATCTAAGTAACTTTCATCTTGTCATCTTGTTATCTCTACATGTGGTTTTCCAGCCACCACTCTTTATTGCCTCGAAACAGAAGTGACATATTTCTGCTCACAGTCTATTGGTCAGAAGGAATCACATGACCTCACCCCAACTGCAAGGGAGCCTGGGAAATGCAGAGGACCACATGGAATATTTGATGGGCTCTATTATCTCTTCCAGATATACAGATGGCAGAAAAACTTCCTGGCAACTAAAGCTATGACCGTGGGACATGAACCTTGCAGGAGGCAGCACAGAAAATCCTCTGAGTGAAGGCTGTGACTTGAAACCTGGAGATTCTTGATTTTCTATTCTAGACATGCCTGAGCCATACCACCACCACTGCAATCTGTTGAGTGGATGGAACTAGATATTCAAGTTGGAGAATCAACATGGTTCAAATGGCTAGCTCCATGCCGGGCACAGCCCGCATCCCTTGTCACATTCCCAACATTCCCTCGAAAATTTCGCTCATTTTACAAATAAGGAAAGAAATACAATGACTTGCCTGAGACTGAATATCTTATAAGTGGCACAGATTAGAGGGTTACCTGAAGCGAAACTCATAGACTTTCCCCCACACCATGAAGCTCACCAGAGACATGGCAGGCGTTACAAGAGCCCTCTCTCCACTGGATGGAAATGACAAAAATGATGTTAATGGTGATAAAGATGATGCCAGTGATGCTGCTACTGCTGATAACAACTCCTAATGATTAATGTGTGACTTCAGTTGAAAAATGAATAATCTTGTTAATTCTCTCAGTCACCATGTGAGATGGGTTCTACCACTGTTCCCATTTTGCAGATTAGGAAACTGAGGCTCAGAGAGGCCAAACGAAACTGCTCAATGTCACATGGCTAGTAAATAGTAGAGTTAAGATGTGGATGCATAGTCACCAAGTTCAAAGCCACTCCATCCTACAGAAAAGACAATTCAGTTGGTCGTTTTGTCTACATACTTCCAATCACCAAGTTTAGTTATTTTTCTTTAAACCATCCACTTCCTGTTCAGGAATTTCTTAGATGTCTACACAACTTTCATCCTTTTTTGAAACAGTTCTTAAAAAGGAATGAGAACAGCGTGGCCTGCCCTACCTAGGATCCAGAAAAGAAAGACAAACACCCTGATTATGTTCCCCATAAATATATACATCCCCACTTCATTGTCCTTAACAAAAGACAGATGCTAATTAAAATTTTCACTAGCATTTACAGGCTCCGTTTTAATTGTACCAGATCTATCTGAATTTACTGTAGCCCTCCGACTAACAGGGGAAGAAAATCAATAACCATACCGAAAAATTTGGATGTGTTATACGACTAATTTCAATTTTATGTTATAATCATGTTTTAATGTGGCTCCTAATTACCATAATTAAGCTGCCTGTGACAGTGCTGGCTGGGACAGAAGCTGTTACTATTCTAAGATGACTTGTCGAAGGTTTTTCCTGGATTCCGGGTGCAATTTGCCATTTGGCTGGTTTGGGGTGCGATGGGAGTGGAATGTGTGTATCTGTGTGTGCGTGTGTGTGTGTGTGTGTGTGTGTGCGAGATAGTTCTTGGAGCCCTAACTCTTCCCAGGAAAGCCTTGGTTCTAAGGTTAAAGCTGAACCAAGTATCATGCCCACGTCATTTATTGAATATTCACTGAATACTTACTATGTGCTAGGTCTTATTCCCTTTTCTCCAAAAGTTAGTTTGGGTATTTTGTAAATTGCTATGGGAAAACTTGAACAAACTTCTTGGCCAGCCCAATACCAGGACCTGGACTGTTGTTCTCTTGACTACATTGGATGGTGCAGCTCTGGCGGGGCAGGTGAGGACCACACGGACAAGCTGGGTTAACAGCTCCCTGCCTGAGAAAGAACACAGGAGCTTGGAGATCAACTGCCAGGATATTCAACCACAGGGCTTGCTTGTTCCCAACCTTTAATAGCCTGTGGGATCCCACTGTGAAACTCAATGAACATGCAGGCTCCGGGGCTCTTTCCCATGAAGGTTGTGGTCCAATGGGTCGAGGGTGCGGCCTGGGAAACTGCCTTTTAAGTAGTATGATGGTGATTCTGAAGCAGGTGGTCCACAGGATTCTCTGAGAGGAATGCTGCTCAAGCTTAATAACCATCTTTTATTTACAGATGCAGCAACCGAGGCTCAGGGGAAAGTTCAGATCACAGTAACCTGGATGATCAGAACCCAGCTATCCACCTCGCTGGCCAGAGCTGCCCTCTGCTAGAAGAGGGAAAAAGTCAGCATTCCCAGGTACTTGGTATTTCAGGCACACCCTCTGTTACTGACAGACAATCATGGTGGTAACAGACTAAGGTGACCTGAGTTCACCCAATAATTGCAGGTGGGGCTAAAGAGTAAATATAATCCTCATTAACATAAAGCAAACTTCACTATAGAGATCTTATACGAATTTTAAGCACTGGCACAGACGAATCACATCCTTCATTTATTCATTTAGCTTACAGGAAAAAATATTTCAGAATGCTTGTGAAATACATGCAATAAGAGACACCAAAGCTATATCAAGCTCCCCAAATTCAGTGTATGTAACTATGTATTTGAATTAAGATGAGAGGCGTGTGGACACAGGCATATACCCAGCTAGCCAGCTTAGATGATCACCTGGACAGAGAAGCAAGAGGTGAGGAAGAGAAGGCATGAGAAAAAAAATGTAGCAGGATGAAATAATACAGATGGCATAATGCTAATTAGATGCAGGGTACAAAATTCTATACATACATTCCCACAGAGGTATAAAACTTAAAAATGCATCTATACAAGTTCTGAGAAGAACAAAATAAGAAGAAAGTAGAATTTCCAGGTAATTAAGTTTGGTGTTTTTTTTTTTTTTTAACATTACTCCCCATCCCTCCTGACAAAAATAAAGAAATTGGGGAGACAAGGATATACGAATGTAACAGCAAGAGAGAGTGGAAAAGGAGTTTCTATCCTATGGGCATTCTCTAGGCAGGGATTCTCCAACTTTCTCAAAATAATAATTATCTGGAGGGTTTGTTACAATGCAGATTCCCAGGCTCATCCCTCAGAGATGCTGATTTTAAGGAGAGTCTCGTGTAGCTCTGATGTATATTGTGATTAGGACACAATCTGGTCCCAGACAATAAAGCCTTCCCTCAGCCCCCTTCCTCCTGGCACCATTTGCTCAGGCCTGAAATTCTGGTTAGAATCTGCTTCCTAAAATAAGCCTATGTTAAAACACAATCTCTATCTGGAGGATCATCTGTTAAAGTTGATCTTTATAAGACAGTGTGCTAAGGTGAATCAGACCTTTAAAACTTTTCCTGATCCTGGGTTCATGTCCTAAGAAAAGCAAATATTTATCGATTGCTTACATGCCCAATGCTAAGAGCTTTCTATGCTCTTAACAGCTCTAGGAGCTAATACTCTAATGATCACCATTTTCCAAATAAAAAAACTGAAGCACAGAGAGGTTGAGTAATCCACGCAAGGTCACACAGCTAGGAAGTGGAAGAGCCAGGTTTTGAACCCACATTATCTTATATTAATATGTGATCAAACCCAGATCTCTCGCGTCATGGGCAGATTCTTTACCATCTGAGCCACCAGGAAAGCCCCATATAAATATGGGACCTCTCCCCAAAGGAGACAAAAGGAGGAGATGATATTATGACTCTGGGAATCCAAAATTAGGAAAAAGACACACCACAAGATGGTAAAGTAGGGATCTAAACCAAGTCTGATAACCATATTTCCCAAGTCAAAATTCCTATGCCTGGTTAGACAAAAAAAAAAAAAACAAACCCACCACAAAAACATTTTTTTCCCCATTTAGCAAAGGTTTAAAGATATAATCATGCTTACTTATCTTCTTAAGAAATAAGATATATTGAAATGAATAGAATGACCTGATTACACTGGACGGAGAATGCACATGTGAACACAGCAGGGAAGGAGAGGGTGGAATGAATTGGAAGATTAAGGCTGACATACACACACTGCTGCTGCTGCTAAGTCACTTCAGTCGTGTCCGACTCTGTGCAACCCCATAGACGGCAGCCCACTAGGCTCCCCGGTCCTGCCTGGGATTCTCCAGGCAAGAACACTGGAGTACACACACTACCACATGTAAAACAGAGAGCTAGTGGCAACGTGTTATAAAGTGCAGGAAGCTCTGTGATAGCCTGGGTGGGTGGGATGGGGGGATGGGTGGGAGGGAGGTCCAAGAAGGAGGGGGTGCATGTATACATACCACTGATTCACTTCCTGTACGGCAGAAACCAACACAACTTTGTAAAGCAATTATATTCCAGAAAGCAGCAAACAAAAAACCCACCTGACTATGGAAATGTGACTGGATCCCTCAATCAGGATAAAGATATGGGTCCTGGGTATGGAGGGTACCAAGGCCTGGGGTGGGAGTGTTTTATTTTAAATCCTCTGACATCAGGGAGACTTTCCCTGTAATCTGATGCTTCAAGGAAAGTGCTGAAATATACTAGATGGATGAAAAGTATCAAGAGACCAGTAGTACTGCATTGGTATGGAAACATTGCAGTTTTTCTTAACGGACATACCTGTGTGATGGGCATTCGGGTTGTCTACTTTTTGGCTATTACAAATGAAGCTGCTTCAAGAATTTGTTTACAAGGGTTGGTGAGGCATGTTTTCATTTCTCTTAAGTAAATCCTTAGGAGCGGAACGGCTGTATCGGACAGTAGGTGTGTATTTAATTAGGAACAACACGATGGCTTTCCAAAGTGGTTGCATCATTCTGCATATCCTCCAGGAGCTTGTAAGAGTCCCAGTTGCTTAACATCCATGCCAACACTTGTTATAATTCAGTTTTCCCATTTAAGCCGTACAGTGGGTGTTTGGCGGTTTTAATCTTCATTTCCTTAATGACTAATGATGGTGTGTATCCTTCCACATGTTTATTTGCCATCCAAATATCTTCTTTGATGTATGTTTAGTTCTTTTGCCTATTTAAAGTTTGTTTTTATGTTTTTAAATTATTGTGTTGTCAGAGTTCTTCATATATTCCAGAGGAAAAAACTTTTGCTGGCTATGTGTTCTCTAAATATTTCCTTTCAGTTTGCAGTGTGGCTTCTCATTTTCATCAGTTCAGTCGCTCAGTCATGTCCGACTCTTCGAGACCCCACGGACTGCAGCGCACCGGGCTTCCCATCCATCACCAGCTCCTGAGCCTGCTCAAACTCATGTCCATTGAGTCGGTGATGCCATCCAGCCATCTCATCCTCTGTTGTCCCCTTCTCCTCCTGTCCTCAATCTTTCCCAGCATCAGGGTCTTTTCAAATGAGTCAGCTCTTTGCATCAGGTGGCCAAAGTATTGGAGTTTCAGCTTCAACATCAGTCCTTGCAATGAATATTCAGGACTGATTTCCTTCAGGATGGACTGGTTGGATCTCTTTGCAGTCCAAGGGACTCCCAAGAGTCTTCTCCAACACCACAGTTCAAAAGCATCAATTCTTTGACACTCGGCTTTCTTTATAGTCCAACTCTCACATCCATACATGACTACTGGAAAAACCATAGCTTTGACTAGATGGACCTTTGTTGGCAAAGTAATGTCTCCGCTTTTTAATATGCTGTCTAGGTTGATCATAGCTTTTCTTCCAAGGAAGAAGATAGATACACTTAAGCATATCTTAAATATTTTTCAAACTTTTGTGAAATTCAAGCCAATAGAGATTTTTTTCTAATTTCTCTCCTAAACATTTTATAATTTCAGCTCTTGCCTCTAGGTCTATGATCTCTTTTGAGTAATTTTTGTATCTGATTTGCACTGAGTCAAGTTTCTTTCACTTATTTATTTTACATGTAGCCATCCAGTTGTTTTAGAACTATTTAATGAAAAGATTGTCCATTCCCCCGTGGAACTGCCTTGGCAACACCACTGGAAATCAATTAGTCATATATATGTGGGTCTATTTCTCAACCCTCTATTCTGTTCCATTGATCTAAATGTCTATCTTTATGTCAATACCAAACTGATACTGTCTTGATTACTGTAACCTTATAATGCATGTTAAAATCAAGCAATGTAGGTCTTCAACTTTGGTCTTTTTCAAAATGATTTTTGCTCTTCTACATCCTTTGCTTTTCCATATGAATTATACACTCGCCTTATAAATTTCTGCAAAAAAGTCCTTCTGAGGTTTTAATTGGGATTGCACTGAATCTATAGATCAAAGTGGACAGCGCTGACATCTTAACAATATTGAACGTTCTGACTCATAAATGTGGTTTATCTTCCCATTTATTTATGCCTTCTTTAATTTCTTTCAGCAATATTTTATAGTTCTCAGAGGTCTTAAATACTTTTTGCTAAACTTATCATGAAGTATTTCACATTTTTGATGTTATAGTGGTGGCATTAATTAACTTCAGCTTCCAAAGAGTTGTTCTTAGTTTTGTTGTTTGTTATTTTTCAGTCACTCAGTTGTGTCCGACTCTTTGCAACCCCATGGACTGTAGTACGACAGGCTTCCTTGTCCTTCACCGTCTCCTGGAGTCTTCTCACATTCATGTTCATTGAGTCGGTGATGCTATCGAACCACCTCATCTCTGCCTCGCCTTTCTCCTCCCGCCTTCAATCTTTCCCAGTATCAGGGCCTTTTCCAATGAGTTGGCTCTTTGCACCACGTGGCCAAATATTGGAGTTTCAGCTTCAGTGTCAGTCCTTCCAATGAGTATTCAGGACTGATCTCCTTTAGGATGGACTGGTTTGATCTGCTTGCAGTCCAGGGCCTCTTAAGAGTCTTCTCCAGCACCACAATTTGAAAGCATCAATTCTTTGGCACACAGCCTTCTTTATGGTCCAAAACTCACATACATACGTGACTCCTGGAAAAACCTAGTTTATAGAGATGCAATTCATTTTTTGTACATGAACCTTGTTAATCTCACTTATTACTTCTAGTAGCTTCTTTGAGGATTCCTAAGGATTCCTTTGCAAAATCTTTAGGACTTTCTATTGAGACCATCATGCCTTCAGCAAATAATTTTGGTTTTACTTCCTCCTTTACAATCTATATGCCTTTAATTTTTCCCCCTTCTTTATTGCCTTGAAGAGAACTTCAGGCAAAATGCTGGATGGACATGATGAGTGTGGACACCTTGCTTCACTCCCCGTCTCGGAAGAGAACCACTCAGTCTGTCACCATTAAGGGTGCTGTTATTTGTAGGTTTTTTGGGTAGACACCTTTTATCAGGTTAAAAAATTTCTTTCTATTCCTGAATCGATGAAGATTTTTTATTAGGAATGGATATTGAGTTTTGTCAGATGCTTTTCTGCATCAACTGAGCAGTTCATTTAATTTGCCTTTTTTGAAACAGTATTTATTTATTTGGCTGTGTGCGTCTTAGTTGTGGCACGCGGGATCTTCGTTGCTTCATGTGGATCTTTCATATGATGAGAGTGTCTCTTTCAGGGAGTCCATATGACACATGGACTCTCTAACTGTGGCACGGGGGCTCCCGGGCACATGGGCTTCAGTAGGTGTGGGACTCGGGCTTAAGTTGCTTTTGGCTCATGAGATCTTAGTTCCCTTTCCAGGGATGGAACCAGCATCTCCTGCATTGCAAGGTGGATTCTTAACCACTGGGCCACCATGGAAGTCCTCTTAATTTTCCTTTTTTTAATTCCTTAATGTGGCAAATTCCATTTATTGACTTTTCAAATCTTAAATCAGTCCTGAATATCTAGCACACACCACACTTAGTCACAATGTATTATTCTTTTTATATATATCGTCAGATTTGATTTGCTAGAACCTATCTGCCACTGCAGGAGACATAAGAGACGTGGGTTCGATCCCTGGGTTGGCAAGATCCCCTGGAGGAGGACATGGCAACCCACTCCAGTGTTCTTGCCTGGAGAATCCCCACGGACAGGGGAGCCTGGAGAGCTACAGTCCATGGGGTTGCAGAGTCAGACATGACTGAGTGACTAAGCATGCAGGCAAGGTAAATCCATGTTTAAAATTGCTAGGAATTGCCAAACTGTTTTCCAAAGTGGCTGTACCATGTGCCATCCCCACAAGGCATACAGTTCCTTCCAGTTTTTTTTTTTTTTTTTTTACATGCTCACTAGTGCTTATTAAAGTTTGTTTGTTTTTTTTTAATTACGAACTGCTTTTTTTTGACCCATTAAAAATGGCATCTCAACTTAGGCTCCCCAGGTGGTGCCATGGTACAAAATCTGCTGCCAATGCAGGAGACACAAGACACTCAGGTTCGATCCCTGGATTGGGAAGATCCCCTGGAGAAGGGAATGACAAACCACTCCAGTATTCTTGCCTGGAAAATTCCATGGACAGAGGAGTCTGGTGGGCTACAGTCCATAGGGCTGCAAAGAGTCAGACACGACTGAGCACACACGCACACACATGATTCAACTTAATACCGAGGCAGGAAACAGATGAGACCCAGGCTGAGCCACGGGAGTTCATCCCTGTGGACTGATACTCCAAGACAAAATAGCAAGAGAGGGGCTGAGCCCTTCCCAGGTATGAGACCACATATTTCTCAAGTCTGAGGTTAAGGAGAACTTCCCAACTATACGCACGCAGAAAGGCTCTTTGGAGGTCAAAAGGGAGGGGGCCTCCACAGTAGGTGAGGTCAACCAACCCAGAGGCCTCTTCACTAAACTCCTTCTTGGCTAAGAAATGCGCACTTGGGAGAACCCTGCTGTACTGGCAGCAGGAGAACTCTGAGCCAGACAAAGCAAGACGACCGGTCAAAGGAAACCTTGAAGAAATGCCCCACATAAGTGATTCAAGGGACTTCCCAGGTGGCTCAGTGGTAAAGAATCTGCCTACAACACAGGAGACTCAGGTTCGATCCCTGGGTCAGGAGGATCCCCTGGAGAAGGGAATGACAACCCACTCCAATATTCTTGCCTCGGAAATCCCACAGACAGAGGAGCCTGGCGGGCTGCAGTCAGTGGGGTCGCAAAAGAGTCAGATGTGACTTAGCTACTACATCAAGACCATGAAATGATTCAAATGACTGAGAGCGTGACTCCTCTCTGAGCCCGCTGGCTTGTGTCTATTCACATGTACTCTTTTTCCTCCTAATAAGCGCTTTATCCATTTCACTACTTTCCATTTCTTCATTAAAATTCATGTCTACAAAACCCATGGGCCAGGGCCTCGTCACTGGCCACTGGCCCTGGTGGTACAGTGACTAGGATTCTGCACTCTCGCTACCACCGCCTGACTTCAGTCTCTGGCAAGAAAACTGAAATCCTGCCTCAAGAGACTTCCCTGGTGGTCCAGTGGTTAAAACACCACCTTCCAACGAAAGGGGTGCAGATTCGATCCCTGATTAGGGAGCTGAGACCCCACATGCCTTGAGGCCCCGAAACCAAAACCAGAAAATAATATTGTAACAAACTCAGTAAGGACTTTAAACATGGTCCACATCAAAATAGATAAATAAGCATAGCTTAAAAAAAAAAAAAAGAAAGAAATCCTGCTTCAAGCTGCTGCAGGCTGAGGCCTCAACTAGCAGCCCATTATACAGATGTGGAAGCTGAGACTCAGAGGTAGGAAGTGGCAGAAATCTGACTCCAACTCACATTGGTCTGTCATGCAGATTCCAGCTTTCTGAGATGTGCATGGCTGCCTCTCTTTCTCATTGGGAACTCAGCTGTGACTTTCCTCTCCAGTCTCCAGGGGACCAGGCTCCAATCTCAGAAACCCTTTCATCTTTTCCCTCAGGCCCTCTGGAGGCTGGCTTGGCCTCTGGATTTGTTGCCTCGGCTTGGCTACGGAGAAAGCCCCGTTCCATGCATGTTGCCCGCACAAGACAGATGCAGAGAGAAATCAGGGCTCGCCTAGGTGTGTCTGAGTCCCATGGGGTTATTCCCAGATTGGTATTCACACCAGGAGTTTCTCAGCTGCGGCTTCATGCAACCCCTATAAATTGTGAGATAAGCTCGTCTGAGCCTGTTACTACATTATTGTTACAAGAAATCCTCTTTCAGGTTTGTTCAATGTGTGCTATTACCTGGGGAAGAACAGATATATATATATAGTACACAAATATAAAAATTATAATTTCTCCAGCTACTTATCAACACACAATTTTCTGAAAACACATTGTTTTAGAAACATGCTCTAACACCCCAAACCTCTGTGCTATAGCCCCTCTCCGGGGCAGGAAACACTGGAAACCTGGGCTGGAAGGCCGGGCTGGCTTCTGCTGAGGTCTCCACTGCTCTGTGGGGAAATCAGAAGGGTAATGTTGAGAGAGTGCTCAGAAAGCCACACTTTTGTAATTTAAAGGGCTCTCTTCCATCCTATGATTATCTGTTTTTCCTACCTTTGAGGGACTAAAATGCCCTTGCTTTATGAAATGATGGTGGTGAGAGATGGTAGTCATTTTTACCGGAAAATGGAATACACTACATCCATCCACATGTGTTTACTTTTTATCTGTTTACTTTTGTGACTGATCAGTGATGTCCCAATGTCTGGGAAGTACTGTCCGGATGACCCAGGGTTGGTGGAAATATACAGACCTGGCTTTCACTGTGGCTTGACCACTCTGTAGCAATCTGATCTTTGGTAATAAGAACAAAAGAAACAATAATAATGGTAGAAATAAACACCAGTAGATGTCTTTCTACGTGCCAAGTACCTTTCTAAATACCGTATGTTCATAAACTCATTTGGTTTTTATGACACCCAAGTGACGTAAATAGAATTAAAACTGCCAGGATAGTAGTGACTCAATTAACAAGAAATTGACAAGAAAGCTATTTGGCTTTTGTGCCTGGTTCCTGGCACAGAGTTCCTAAAACCTTTGTAATTTCCAGAGGGATAAGCATCTTTAGTTTGAATGAAGTGCCTTTTAAATGAAGTGCCTAGATAACTTCAGGATGGAGGCTGGACCACACAAAGACTTGGATCAGAAGCTTGGAACATTCAGCCCTGCCTCTCCAGCAGAGGGGCTGAAGAATCACCAGTGGCTAATGATTTAATCAGGCTTCCCAGGTGGCTCTCGTGGTAAAGAACCCACCTGCCCATGCAGGAGACATACAAGATGCAGGTTCGATCCCCGGGCAGGGATGATCCCCTGGAGGCGGGGCATGGCAACCCACTCCAGTAATTCTTGCCTGGTGAATCCCATGGACAGAGGAGCCTTGTGGGCTGCAGTCCGTAGGGTTGCAAATTGTTGGACACAACTGAAGTGAATTAACAACAGCAGTAGTGATGACTGAGTCAGTCACACCTCTGCGCTGTTGTTGCTCAGTCATGTCCAACTCTTTGTGACCCCATGGACTGCAGCATGCCCAGCTTCCCTGTCCTTCACCATCTGCCATAGCTTGCTCAGACTCAGGTCCATTGAGTCGGTAATGCCATGCAACCATCTCATCGTCTGTCATCCCCTTCTCCCCTGCCTTCAATCTTTCCCAGCATCAGGGTCTTTTCAAATGAGTCAGTTCTTCACATCAGGTGACTGAAGTATTGGAGCTTCAGCATCAGTCCTTCCCATAAATTTCAGGACTGATTTCCTTCAGGATGGACTGGTTGGATCTCCTTGCAGTCCAAGGACTCTCAAGAGTCTTCTCCAACACCACAGTTCAAAAGCGTCAGTTCTTCAGCACTCAGCCTTCTTTATGGTCCCACTCTCGCATACATACATGACTCCTGGAAAAATCATAGCTTTGACTAGATGGACTTTTGCTGACAAAGTCGTGTCTCTGCTTTTTAATATGCTGTCTAGGTTGGTCATAACTTTCCTTACAAGGAGCAAGCATCTTTTAATTTCATGACTGCAGTCACCATCTGCAGTGATTTTGGAGCCCAAGAAAATAAAGTCAGCCACTGTTTCCATTGTTTCCCCATCTATCTGCCATGAAGTGATGGGACCGGATGCCATGATCTTAGTTCTTTTGAATATTGAGTTTTAAGCCAGCTTCTTCACACTCCTCTTTCACCTTCATCAAGAGGATCTTTAGTGGCTAACAAACACATGAAAAGATGCTCAACATCACTCATTATCAGAGAAATGCAAATCAAAACCACTATGAGGTACCATTTCACACCAGTCAGAATGGCTGCGATCCAAAAGTCTACAAGTAATAAATGCTGGAGAGGGTGTGGAGAAAAGGGAACCCTCTTACACTGTTGGTGGGAATGCAAACTAGTACAGCCACTACGGAGAACAGTGTGGAGATTCCTTAAAAAACTGGAAATAGAACTGCCTTATGATCCAGCAATCCCACTGCTGGGCATACACACTGAGGAAACCAGAAGGGAAAGAGACACATGTACCCCAATGTTCATCGCAGCACTGTTTATAATAGCCAGGACATGGAAGCAACCTAGATGCCCATCAGCAGATGAATGGATAAAGAAAGCTGTGGTACATATACACAATGGAGTATTACTCAGTCATTAAAAAGAATACATTTGAATCAGTTCTAATGAGGTGGATGAAACTGGGGCCTATTATACAGAGTGAAGTAAGCCAGAAGGAAAAACACCAATACAGTATACTAACGCATATATATGGAATTTAGAAAGATGATAACAATAACCCTGTGTACGAGACAACAAAAGAGACACTGATGTATAGAACAGTCTTATGGACTCTGTGGGAGAGGGAGAGGGTGGGAAGATTTGGGAGAATGGCATTGAAACATGTAAAATATCATGTAAGAAACGAATTGCCAGTCCAGGTTCGATGCACGATACTGGATGCTTGGGGCTAGTGCACTGGGACGACCCAGAGGGATGGTATGGGGAGGGAGGAGGGAGGAGGGTTCAGGATGGGGAGCATATGTATACCTGTGATGGATTCATTTTGATATTTGGCAAAACTAATACAATTATGTAAAGTTTAAAAATAAAATAAAATTTAAAAAATTAAAAAAATAAAATAAAATTCAGTCCCACCCTCAAAAAAAAAAAAGAGGATCTTTAGTTCTTCTTTGCTTTCTGTCATCTGCATATCTGAGGTTATTGATATTTCTACTGGCAATCTTGATTCCAGCTTGTGCTTAATCCAGCCTGGCATTTCACATAATCTACTCTGCATATATGTTAAATAAGCAGGGTGACAATATACAGCTTTGACGTACTCCTTTCCCAATTTGGAACCAGTCTGTTGTTACAGGTCCGGTTCTAACTGTTACTTCTTGACCTGCATACAGGTTTCTCATGAGGCAGGTCAGGTGGTCGGGTATTCCCATCTCTTCAGAGTGCCTAAAGAACTGTGGATGGAGGTTTGTGACATTGTACAGGAAGAGTGATCAAGACCATCCCCAAGAAAAAGAAATGCCAAAAGGCAAAATGGTTGTCTGAGAAATCCTTATAAATAGCTGAGAAAAGAAGAGAAGCTAAAGGCAAAGGAGAAATGGAAAGGTATAAGCTTATGAAGGCAGAGTTCCAAAGAATAGCAGGGAGACATAAGAAAGCCTTCCTCAGAGATCAACGAGAACAATAGAGAGCATTTCATGCACAGATGGGCTCAATAAAGGACAGAAATGGTATGGACCTAACAGAAGCAGAAGATATTAAGGAGAGGAGGCGAGAACACACAGAAGAACTGTACAAAAAAGATCTTCATGACCCAGTACCATGATGGTGTGACCACTCACCTAGAGCCAGATATCCTGGAATGTGAAGTCAAGTGGGCCTTAGGAAGCATCATTACAAACAAAGCTAGTGGAGGTCATGGAATTCCAGCTGAGCTATTTCAAATCCTAAACGATGATGCTGTGAAAGTGCTGCACTCAATATGCCACCAAATTTGGAAAACTCAGCAATGGCCACAGGACTGGAAAATGTCAGTTTTCATTCCAATCCTAAAGAAAGGCAATGCCAAAGAATGCTCAAACTACCGCACAATTGCACTCATCTCACATGTTAGTAAGGTAATGCTCAAAATCCTCCAAGCCAGGCTTCAGGTACCTGAACTGTGAACTTCCAGATGTTCACTTGGATTTAGAAAAGGCAGAGGAACCAGAGATCAAAGTGCCAACATCTTCTGGATCATCAAAAAAGCAAGAGAGTTCCATAAAAACATCTTCTGCTTTACTGATTACACTAAAGACTTTGGCTGTGTGGATCACAGCAAACTGTGGAAAATTCCCAAGATATGGGAATACCAGACCACCTGACCTGCCTCCTGAAAAATCTGTATGCAGGTCAAAAAGCAACAGTTGGAACTGGACATGGAAAAACAGATTGGTTCCAAATTGAGAAAGGAGTAAGTCAAGGCTTTATACTGTCAGCCTGCTTGTTTAACGCATATGCAGAGTTCAGTTCAGTTCAGTCGCTCAGTCGTGTCCGACTCTTTGTGACCCCATGGACTGCAGCACTCCAGGCCTCCCTGTCCATCACCAACTCCTGGAATTTACTCAAACTCATGCCCATTGAGTCAGTGATGCCATCCAACCATCTCATCCTCTGTTGTCCCCTTCTCTTCTTGTCCTCAACCTATCCCAGAATCAGGGTCTTTTCAACTGAGTCTGCTCTTTGCATCAGGTGGCCAAAGTACTGGAGTTTCAGCTTCAATATCAGTCCTTCCAGTGGACATTCAGGACTCATTTTCTTCAGGATGGACTGGCTGGATCTCCTTGCAGTCCAAGGGACTCCCAAGAGTCTTCTCCAACACCACAGTTCAAAAACATCTATTCTTCAGTGTTCAGTTTTCTTTACAGTCCAACTCTCACATCCATACATGACCACTGGAAAAACCATATGCAGAGTACATCATGAGAAACGCTGGGCTGGATGAAGCACAAGCTGGAATCAAGTTTGCTGGGAGAAATATCAATAACCTCAGATATGCAGATGACACCACCCTTGTGGCAGAAAGTGAAGAGGAACTCAAAAGCCTCTTGATGAAAGTGAAAGAGGAGAGTGAAAAAGTTGGCTTAAAACTCAACATTCAGAAAACTAAGACCAGGGCATCTGGTCTCATCACTTCTTGGCAAATAGATGGGGAAACAATGGAAACAGTGACAGACTTTATTTTTGGGGGCTCCAAAATCACTGCAGATGGTGACTGCAGCCATGAAATTAAAAGACACTTGCTCCTTGGAAGAAAAGCTATGATCAACCTAGACAGCATATTAAAAAGCAGAAACATTACTTTGCTAACAAAGTCCATCTAGTCAAAGCTATGTTTTTTTTCAGTAGTCATTTATGGATGTGAGAATTGGACCATAAAGAAAGTTGAGCACTGAAGAATTGATGCTTTTGAACTGTGGTGTTGGAGAAGACTCTTGAGAGTCCCTTGGACTGCAAGGAAATCCAACCAGTCCATCCTGAAGGAAATCAGTCCTGAGTGTTCATTGGAAGGACTAATGCTGAAGCTGAAAGTCCAATATTTTGGCCATCTGATGCGAAGAACTGACTCATTTGAAAAGACCCTGATGCTGGGAAAGATTGAAGGCAGAGGGAGAAGGGGATGCCAGAGGATGAGATGGTTGGATGGCCTCACCAACTCAATGGGTATGAGTTTGAGAAAGCTCCGGGAATTGGTGATGGACAGGGAAGCCGGGTGTGCTGCAGTCCATGGGGTCACAAAGAGTCGGACACGACTGAGCAACTGAACTGATTCCCATCTCTTGAAGAATTTTCCACAGTTTGTTATGCTCCACACAGTCAAAGGCTTTAGCATAGTCAATGAAACAGAAGTAGATGTTTTTCTGGAATTCTCTTGCTTTTTCTATGATCCAACAGATGTTGGCAATTTGATCTCTGGTTCCTCTGCCTTTTCTAAATCCAGTTTGAACATCTGGAACTTCTCAGTTCTCATACTATTAAAGCCTAGCTTGGAGGATTTTGAGCATTACCTTGCTAGCATGTGAAATGAGTTCACTTGTGTGATAGTTTTAATGTTCTTTGGCATTGCCTTTATTTGGGATTGGAATGAAAACTGACCTCTTCCAGTCCTGTGGCCACTGCTGAGTTTTCCAAATTTGCTGGTATATTGAGTGCAGTACTTTAACAACATCATCGTTTAGGATTTGAAATAGCTCAGCTGGAATTCATGACCTCCACTAGCTTTGTTCATAGTGATGCTTTCTAAGGCCCACTGGACTTTGCATTCTAGGATGTCTGGCTCTAGGTGAGTGATCACACCATTGTGATTATCTGGGTCATGAAGATCTTTTTGTATAGTTCTTCTGTGTATTCTTGCCACCTCTTCTTAATATCTTCTGCTTCTGTTAGGTCTATACCGTTTCTGTCCTTTATTGTGCCCATCTTTGCATGAAATGTTCCCTTGGTATCTCTAATTTTCTTGAAGAGATCTCTAGTCTTTTCCATTCTATTGTTTTCCTCTATTTCTTAGCATTGTTCACTTAGGAAGGCTTTCTTATCTCTCCTCTGTACTGAAACCTCCACAAAACACTTGAACGATGGGTTTTCAGTTGCTGAACATGTCAAAATGCTGGCAGGGTGGCACACCCACCTGGAGAGGGCATGGAAGACCCGCACCACTCCCCCATTCCTTGCCCTGTCCATCTCTTCCATTCGGCTGTTCCTGGTGATTTATCTTTCATAAAACACCAATAATAATGAGTGAAACACTCTGCTGAGTTATCAGAGCCCTTCTAGCAAATTATCCAGCCTTGGTGGTGGGGTTTGCAGGAACCACCCCTGCCCTGGAATGGGTAGCCTAGTTGGGCAGAAGTGTTCTAACCTGGGGACCGCAGGCTTGTTGACTGGCACTCCAAGCAAGGCAATCTTGTGGGACTGAGTCCTTAACTTGTGAGGTCTGCATTGACTCTGGGTCGTCAGTGTCAGAACTGAATTGAACTATAAAACTCCCAGTTGGTTTCAGAGAATCAAGAGAGTTGATTGGTGTCATGAGGGAAAAAAAAAAAAACACCTCTCCAGGGTCAATATGTTGCTGACCCATAGTAAATGTCCAATTAATGATTCCTTCTCTGCTTGTTTTCCTCCAGGCAAACGCTCTACACTTCTCACAAAGGGCATGTTAATTGGTTAAAGACTTGGGTTTGGGGATCTAACAGGCCTGGATGCAAGTCTGGGCTCCCCCCTTTCTGGGCGGGCAACCCCTGGGCAGTTTGCTCACGCCCTGGGCACCTCAGTGACTGAAGACTGGAGGGCAGCTTGAACTTTATATAGCAATCATCTGCCGTCGGCGGAGAAGACCAGGAATGAGAGACTCAGAGGCAGTGTCTATATGAATTCCGCTTCTCCATTTTCCTCCTCCTGGATGGGATCCATCTCTGATTGCAGTGATGTGTGACTTAGTCTCCTGCCCGCCCTCCGCCTGGCAGAGCCAGTTTCCCTCCAGCCCAGTGTCCCCTCCCCGTCATCGGTGCTAACCCCAGCGGATGGAGGCCTGGCCCGCTGCAGCGGAGCGTTAACAAAAGCTTGAGTCAAACTTCATTTCCTCTTGCCCGGGGAGCCTGGCCTGCCATGGGCCAGGCGCCAGGCCAGCGCGCTGCTGGCAAATGAGCTCATGCTGCCTGAATTCACCACTTGCAGTGTGTGGGTGAGCAGGCATGCACACTGCCACCCTCACCCCTGCCATCGAAGAGGCCCCAAGGAGATCAAGCTCAATGCCCATTGTGCAAATGAGAAAACGGAGGCTTGGGTAGGCAAGGTTGCCTGCAGAACAGCCCAGAGCGGGAAGCAATGGCTGGGGCTCAAGTCCAAGCTTTTTCCAATTCTGACTGTCCTTGCTTTTATGCTGTTTTTCTTGTTTGCTCTTAGGTGCAAATGACTCATTAACCAAGCTCAAAATACAACACCCTCCTTGGAGAGCCTCATGCAAGGCAAGAAATACAGCAGCTGGAGGGGAGGGTTTTAGTGGCTCCAGAACTGTCCTGCAGGGTCTTGAATGCTTATTTGGTGAGCATTTAGGAAAGCTAGTGGTTGGACTTTTCATAAATCAACTCATGCCATCCTCATAATGACCCAGTGGGGTCAATGTGAACAGTCCCCAATTTGCAGATACAGAAACTGAGGCTCAGAGAAGAAATGTAGCTGTTTCAGGACTGCACAGTCAGGAAATGTAGGGTGATGATGTGAACTCAGGACAGTGGCTTCAGAACAAATTTCCTGTTGTTCCTGAATGTTAACCCACGTGGCAGCAACCTGTGCCTCCTGGGGCTGGCCCAGGGGTGCACTGCACAGACCCGGATGAATCTTTGATATTCTCCCTCCTGCACACAGTGGGCACGATGCTGATCACAGAGGAGCTATAAATACAGCAGAACAGAACCTTGCGCCTCCAATGGAAAAGTGTCTAGCTAGGGAGCAGGGACACCTGGTTCTGTTCTTGGCACTGTCACTCAGGGCTTACCCTTTTCTTCTTGGAGTCTGAATTCAAATTCAATCAAAGAGGGCAATGAATTCCTACTTGTGTGCCAACTCCTACCCGTTGGAACTTGACGTCTAGCATTGTATTGAAAAAAATCTTGAGACTCAGCAATCGATTAGTAATGTCTGTCACAACAGGGGTGGAGACGGGTGTGTTTCAGGAGTTGCTCCTGCCGCATTTGCAAATCCCAAACCAGGGGCTAAGATCTGGAAAAAGAACCCGAGTCTCCTATGTCAAAAAGCAGCCTGCTTTCAAACCAGGGGCTAAGATCTGGAAAAAGAACCCGAGTCTCCTATGTCAAAAAGCAGCCTGCTTTCACTTCAGCACTCATCAAGTGGGGCCAAGACCTTAGGGTGTGCCAGATAAAACCTGACGTTTGCAGTTTTACTTGTTAAAACTGTCTACCCTGCAGGAGTTGCAAGTTCGAGTCCCCAGAAGTGTGTCTCCAGCAGCTTGATTTAATCTCAGAATTAGCCACAGTTGATATACAGGCACGATCAGCTGCAGACTTCTGTGAACTTTCTTCTTCGTTATTCACTCAGCCTAGCTCGGGAGCTGTGAATAGAGGTATAGTCATACCCCAGTATCTGCAGGGGATTGGCTCCAGGACCCCACCCCTGGAGGATGCCAAAATCGTCCATGCTCAAGTCCCTTATATAAAATGGGGTGGTATACGCATATAACCTATGCACATCCTCCCATATACTTCAGATCATCTCTAGATTACCTGTAATACTTAACACGGTATAAATGCTGTCTGTGTGCACACGAGTGCTTATTTGCTCAGTCGTGTCTGACTCTTTGCGACCCCACGGACTGTAGCCCTCCAGGCTCCTCTGTCCATGCGATTCTCCAGGCAAGAATACTGGAGTGGGTTGCCATGCCCTCCTCCAGGGGATCTTCCCGACCCAGGGATCTAACTTGAGTCCCCTGTATTGCAGGCTGACCGTTTGAGCCACCAAGGAAACCCAAATGCTGTATGCTGTGCTTAGGCACTCAGTCATGTCTGACTCTTTGCTACCACCATGGACAGTAGCCCTCCAGGCTCCTCTGTCCATGGGGATTCTCCAGGCAAGAGTACTGGAGCGGGTTGCCATGCCCTCCTCCAGGGGATCTTCCCAACCAGGGATCCAACACAGGTCTCCCGCATTGCAGGCAGATTCTTTACCATCTGAGCCACCAGGGAAGCCCAATAATTCTGGAGAGGGTAGCCTATCCCCTCTCCAGGGGAACTTCCCAACCCCGGAATCGAACCAGGGTCTCCTGCATTGCAGGTGGATTCTTTAGCAGCTGAGCTATAAGGACATGCTGTATGAAGAGTTGTAAATATAAAGTAAATGTTATATAAATAGTTGTTGGCTGCTGCTGCTGCTGCTAAGTCGATTCAGCCGTGGCCGACTCTGTGGGACCCCACAGACGGCAGCCGGTCGGGCTCCGCTTTCCCTGGGATTCTCCAGGCAAGAACACTGGAGTGGGTTGCCATTTCCTTCTCCAATGCATGAAAGCAAAAAGTGAAAGTGAAGTTGCTCAGTCGTTGTCACTGCACTGCAAATTCAAGTGTTACTTTTTGGAACTTTCTGAGAGGAAGTGTTTTTTTTTTCCAAATATTTTTTAATATGGTTGAGTCTTTGGAAATGGAACCTAGAAATACAGAGGGCCGACTGTATTAGCTTTGCTAAGTCAAGGCAACTGAGTTATTTCTGGGGCAGCGGAGGTAGGGGTAAAAGTAGAGTTACTTTTTGGGAGAGGGATGTTCAGTCAGGGTTTTTGTTTTTCCTTTGGTAATTACTGCAACAATTCAGGATTCTCCTCCCTCACCCCCTTTGCTTATCCCTGGGTGCTGTCCGAGTCCAGAGAAGGCTTCCGTCCTGGCAGGCCTGTGCTGACCTCGTGCCAAGTTTCAGGGGTCATCTTTCACCCAGTTGATGCCCAAGTGCACCAGGGTCTGCAGGTGAAAGCCCACATGTCATACTTCGTGGTTCTAGCTGGGGGGCTAGGGGGGCTTGGGATTTTACTGCACCCCCTGGGAGCTCTGAGTGGCTGCCTCAAGTCTAGCCAACTTGCTGGGTTATTGCTAGTCTATGGTTGAGGGCCATGTTGATTTGAGGCTTCTCTGGGAAGCCAGGGTCCCTGGGATGCATCTCAACTTTCGGAGGTGTTAGTGGCCCCTGCCTCTTCTTCTGCCCAAATATCAGGACCCTGGGGACCTCTCAGGACCCTGCTGGTTCTGCTTTTCAGCCCACTGCCAGGGAAGAATGGATATTCTGCTTCACACCTTCTTCTGCGCTCTAATTTAGGCCAGCATTCAGATTTTTAGTTTTTTAAAAAGGGTCTTTTTTTCCCCTGCTCAAACATTTGCCGTTTTCAGTTGAAACCCATGGCTCTCAATACCATGGTTTCTGTTATGGATTCACAAAAGTCTGCCTAAGAACTCTAAGCCAATACTTTGATTCTCAGTTCTTTTTTTTTTTTTTTTTTTGCTTCCTTTCCCTGAGAACTGATAGCTGCTAGAAAGCTAGGGAAAAGGAAGGGGCACAAGGACTTGAATATAAATACAGTTTTTAATATCAATATCTTACGCTGCTATGGATACACTCAGAATAACTTACGAAGTCCACAAACCAAAGGAATTTTATCTCCCATACAAAAGAAGATTGTGTAAACACAGCTGAGCATCTCATCTGACTTATTTCCAGGGATATTCACGTATCTGTGGCTAGGATCCTACTTTCCAAAGGTATTTCTATCATCCATTATCACCACACTGTGAAAAGACTCCTCCAGACTATATTTCTAGAGTCTTGGAGTCAACTGTTCATTCATTTTCTCAGTCATTGACTCATCTTTTCATCTGCAGTATTTCTTGCACCTGCGCTCAGAGTTAGGGACCCAGTGACAAACAGGAGACAACCTTTGCCCTCATGGAGCTCCCGTGTATGTGCCAAGCAGTCTTGGAAAATGCTTGGTGAGTGAATGAGCAGGTTCTTCTTGGATATCCCTTGGTTACTGGGTTATCTTACTAGAGCTGCCATGACAAGGGTGCGTGGACTAGTGGCTTACAACACAATAGAGATTTGATGTCCCAAGTCCTGGAGGCTAGAAGCCCAAGATCAAGAAGTCAACAAGGATTGGGACTTTCCTAGTGGCCCAGTGGCTAAAAGACTCTGAACTCCCAATGCAAGGGGCCCAGGTTCGATCCTTGGTCAGGGAACTAGATCCCAAATGGGGCAACTAAGAGTTTACATGCCACAGCTAGAGATCCCACATGCCGGATTAAAGATTAAAGATCCTTAGTGCTGCAGCTAAGACCTGGCACAGCCTAATAAAATAAATACATAAAAGTAAAGATTTTTAAAAAGTCAATGAGATTTGCCTCTTTCTGAGGACTGTGAGGAAGAGTCTGGCCCATGCCTCTCATCTTGCCTCTAGTGATTTTCTGGGGACCTTTGGTACTCCCCGGCTGGTAGGGGCATCGTCTTGATCTCTGCCCCATCTGCACATGGCGTTCTCCCTGTATATATGTCTGTGCTCAGTTTCCTCCTTTTATAAAGACACTAGTCATAGTGAATGAGGGCCCACCCTAACGACCTCATCTTGAGTAACAACATCTGTAATGACCCTATTTTCAAACAATGTCACATTCTGAGGTATTGGGGATTGAGACTTCAGCAAATAAACTTTGAGGGTCACAATTCAAGCCATAACAGTTATACAGGAGGCTCACGGTTTTCATATCAGGCTATGGACAAAGAAGGTCTCCTGTCATCTCAGTAAACAAAGGATGCTGCGGCCATGAAGCCATCAGTCCCAGCAGGTCCCTGCTCTCGAAGCATCTCGTGGAGTCACATCACTGTAGTCAGGGCTTTAAGGGATTAGGAGTCCGAAGGGGTCATGGGTCAGAGGTCACCTGAGGAGCTGATAGGGATGAGGGAGGCTGGGACCACATCCTCCAGCTACTCAGAGCCTATCTCAGCCATCAATGGCGTTCCTCATGTGTGAGCATCCAGGGAAAACCGCTGCCCAGCCAGGACAGGGCTGCAGCCTCCTGCCACTCCCTGCTGCCCTCTCTCTCTGCCTCAGGTGCAACGCTTTGCCCCCTCCAGGGGCTCTGCCTTCAGTCTAATGCGTGAATATTTCCGCTTCACAAGCACTGTCACGGCAAATATCCAGCTCATCCCTCTCCTCTTGGCCTCCTGGAGTCGGCCCTCCGAGCCTGGAGGGGGGGACCACACATCTAATAACAATGGTTGGCATTGCCGTCAAGACTCATGAGCCCCCATTCTGAGCACGTGGATCAAACACCACACGCGCTCCCCCTCCAGGCCCACAGCTTCCGGGTCTGGCTCTCCTGCAGGAACTCTGGCTCCAGGCAACTTCCCAGGGATTCCAGGGTTTATTTTTGCCTGTGCAAGCTCATTTCTTACCACCCCCCACCCTCTTTTACTCTCTCAAGGTTTTGTTTCTGGCACAGTCGCTAGAGATGCTCTGGCTTCACCGTGAACTGAAATGTGATTCATCGCAGGGGGAGAAAGAAAGTAAAGTGAAGGCTGCGGCTTCCCATAAAATAGGTTTTTAGTCATCAGGGAAAAGCTGTGGTGAGGAATGGAAGTACAAGCTTTGAACTCTTGTCGCAACATGCTTCCCACTTGCCTCTAAGAGTCTACTTGTGGTCCAGTTGCTAGGAGGCTTGTAGAGGGGTCTCCAAACAGTACCTGATTCACTGATTCATTCATTCAACATTTATTGAGCATCTTTTATGTTTAGGTACTGTGCTGGGTGCTTGTAATATACTGATAGAGAAAACAGACTTACTGTCTTGCCTTTGAATCTTATAGTCGTGGGACAGAGATACACTATGACAAATTACCCAACAAGGCACAGAATAGGAGAAATCTTTGAAAACTGTGTATATAATAGAGGTTAATATCCAGAATACATAAGGAAGTCCTACAAGTCAATAACAAACAACCTGCTTCAAAAACAGGCTAAGGACTTACACAGATATTTCTCCAAAGACAAAAGACGAATGGTCAATACGGAAGTGAAAAGATGCTTACCATCACTAGTCACTGGGGAGATGCAAGTCAAAACCACAATAAGGGGCTTCCCTGGTGGCTCAGTGGTAAAGAATCTGCCTGCCAACGGGGTTCAATCCCCGATCTAGGAAGATTCCACATGCCGCGGAGCGACTAAGCCCATGCGCCACAACTACCGAGCCTGCGCGCTAGAGCCCGAGGGCCGCAACTACCGAGCCTGCGCACTAGAGCCTGGGGGCCGCAACCACCGAGACCTCGTGTCACAGCTATCGAAGGCTGCACACCCTAGAGCCCGTACTCAGCAGTGAGAGAAGCCACCAGAATGAGAAGCCCGAGAACTGCAACTAGAGAGTAGCCCCTACTCTCCCCAACTAGAGGGAGCTTCACAAAGCAGCAAAGACCCAGCACAGCCAGAAAACAACAACACCACCACCACCACCACCCACACACAATAAGATACCACCTCATACTCATTAGTATGACCACTAGGGAGAAACCAGAAACCAAGTGTTGGCTGGTGAAGAGATGGAGAAACTGGAGCCCTTTTTGCACTGCTGGTGAATGTAAAGTAAAATAAGCTAGTCACTTAAAGACAAATACTGCACGACTCTGTGTATATGAGATACCCAGAGCAGTCAAATTCACAGAGACAAAGGGAGAATTATAATTGCCAGGGGTTGAGGGGAGTTGTTTGACGGGTTGCAGAACTTTAATTTTGCAAGATGAAAAGAGTTCTGAAGATAGATGGTGGCGACAGCTACACAGCTGTATGAAGGCACTTAGCACTGCTGAACTGTACACTTAAAAATGGTTAAAATGATCAACTTTATGGTAAAATCCACAAGTTAAAAACATTTACCCAAAGGCTTGGTTTTAAACTGTAACAAGTGCTTTATGGGGAAAGCCCAGGAGCTATGGCAGGTCCACTGGGGAGGGCCCAAGATCCTGTTTGGTGACTGGTCGGGGAAGTGGTCCCTAAGGAGGTGACATTTCAGCTGAGACCTGGAGGGGGAGGAGGAGTCCAGAAACCAAAGAGAGAGGAAGGGTCCTGCCGGCAGAGGGAGCAGCACAGGAAAGGCAGGACGTCTGTGGGTCGAGCAGATTGAGAAAAGATGAGGTATGACGGCAGGAGGTGGGGGGACTCCAGAGTCTAATGGGAAATCACTGGAAGGTTATAGCCAGATTCATCATGACTAGATTCTTACGTTCCAGTGCTGACTCCAACTTCATTAAAAAGAGGACTCTCTTTCAGATGTGATCTAGCAATCTCCCTCCTGGGCATATATCCAGAAAAGATGAAAACTCTAATTCAGAAAGAGCCATGCATCCCAGCGTTCACTGCAGCTCTATTCACAGCAGCCGAGACACAGAAGCAACCGAAGTTTATCAACATCTGGATGGATAAAGCAGATGTGGTCTATATACACAACGGAATATTACTCAGCCGTAAAAATGAAATTGTGCCATTTGCAGCAACACGGGTGGGCCTGAGGGAAGTGAGTCAAAGACAAGCAGCAGATGGTATCACGTATATGTGGAATCTAAAAATACGATGCAAATGATCTTATTTACAAAATAGAAACAGACTCACAGACATAGAAAACTATGGTTACCAAAGGGGAATATGGTGTGTGGGGATAAATTAAGAGTTTGGGATTAATAGATACGCATTACTATGTATCAAATAGATAACCAAGAAGGACCTACCGTATAGTGCAGGGAACTATATTCAATATCATAAACTATAATGGAAAAGAATGTGAAAAAGAATACACACACACACACACGAGTGCTAAGTTTCTTCAGTTGTATGCAACTCTTTGTGACCCCATGGACTATAGCCGGCCAGGCTCCTCTGCCCATGGGATTCTCCAGGCAAGAATACTGGAGTGGGTTTTGATGCCTTCCTCCAGGGGGTCTTCCCAACCCAGGGATAGAGCCCGTGTCTCTTACTGACCTGCATTAGCAGATTCTTTACCACTAGTGCCGCCTGGGAAGTCCATGTGTGTGTGTGTGTGTGTGTGTGTATTACCGAATCACTTTGCTTTATACAGGAAACTAATATAACATTGTAAATAAATTAAAAAAAAAATTAAGACCGCTCTTCCTCTCTTACAGAATGGACTGTGGGGGCAAGAGCGGAGGGAGGGAGACCAGTTAGCCCAGACTAGAGATGGGGGTGAGGGGCGGCGGGCAAGCAGTGGTGACAGTGGAGGTGGAGAGGAGGGGCAGACTCAAGAGGCAGGTCTGAGCGGAGAGACGCCAGTAGCTGATAATGAATAAGTGTCCCTCAGGATTAAGTGTCTCGTCCACAGAAGTGGAAGCCAGGTCTCTGATGGAGCACCTGTGGTCTGCGGTGGGCAAGATGGTCAGTGGGACACAAGTCCCAAGGTCAGAATTGGAAGCAAGGAAGGGGGCAGAGACGGGGGCTAGGGCTTCAGGACTCAGCACGTCCACAGCCCCGATCCTGCCCCCGCATGCTGGAAATCTGCTTGTCCGTGTGGACTTCCTGGCACCGAGGCAGCCCTCATGCCCAGGAGGACTGGGACACTTCTGGGTGTTTCCTGCAGCTGCAAAGCAGGAGGACATCCTGATGGGACCAGCCTGCAGGAGGCTGTTATGGAAAGACTCTAAAGCCTGGTTCTGTTTCGGTGGGTACCCTAAGTATCCTATTCCTATCTTACAACACTGGGCTCGTGAGAACTAATGACCACCTGAAGTTTTCTGCGCTGCTATGGTAACCCTTCCAAGCGCTGGAAGTGAGACCCTTGCAGAATGGAGGAGATGGAATTGGCAGGATCTGAAAGATGGCTCCCACGACCTTGGGGAAGAAATCTCTATTTAGGCTTATTAAAAAACCTGCACCACTCTTCTATGACAACCATGTTTTATTTGTGTGGAAAAAAACAAAACTAGAGAAATACAGTATTTGGGCTCCTTCATTGCCAGAGGCCGCTTGTACCGATGCAAAAAGCACCAGGGGCGGGCAGATATCAAGATTCTTTGCATTGTTTATGACTTCAGTTGCAGTAACTGTACTTCTGAGATTCTTTCTTCATGAAATAATCCTCAGTAGGAAATAAAAGCTTTACAGACACAAGCATGGTCGCTGAGGTGGTACTTGTAATAGGTGAAAAATTGAAAACAGTCTAACTGTCCAAAACAAGGGTCAATAAATCCTGCCCCATTCCATGCATAACAGAATATTATGTAGCCACTTAAGCCGATGATTACAAAGTATGCGTGCCAACCTGGGCAATGCTTATACTAGAGGAATGCCTGGGTAATTGATTTCAACAACTGAACGACAAGTCCACGACCACAAAAACAGCATTCTCAACAAAATCAAGGCACATGTGTAAAATATCAACCTCCTTGCGTGTTGCAGTGATGGAACTACTGACGCTGTTCTTTGTTCCGCTTTCATTTATACAACGATATTTCTATAATGTGTGTGCATGTGATAACGGGGAGTTATTTTTCATAAGAAAGACCTTTCCCGGTTAGATTTCTACCGGCTAATGACCTTCCAGCCAGGTCTTCGGAATGGATGTAGGGTTCAAGGCGTTGAAGGAAGGACAGGGAGGCGTGTTTCGTGGTGATTATGAACTTGGCTTTGGGCTTGGTATTAGACAGGGCTTGAGTCTGGCAGGCACCTTGCTGACTGTGTGACCTGGTGTAAAGAAATAACTCAACCTCTGTGAAGATTTCTTTCTCATCTGCTGCCTGGAGAGGCTAGCAGTACCCCCCTCCGTAGGGTTTCTGAGGGTTATTTGAAATGAGGAACCGCTTAACGATACACCTGGCACATAGACTGCCCTCCATAAACATTAGCTATTATTAATATTTTTATTGCCAAGGGACAGGCTTAAAGGGCTATCTGTAGATACTGTTGACAGCCAAAGAGTCCAGATTTCATTGGTCTAAGAGAAGCAGGCTGTGTAGGCGTTTTTGCTCTGAAAGGAGAGTGATGCTGCTATCAACTCTCTGTGAAGGGAGGTAATGGTGCATGGCTGAGGCAGCTAGCAGGCTAAGGGTCCCCCACCTTCCCAGGAGTTGCCAAGGGCACCCATGAAAGGGTTCACATCGAGTGGGCTCATGGGCGCCGTCAGGCCATGGAGAAATGTCTGGCCGAGGCCACCTTAGTATTTCCCTGACTGTGAAAAAGTCTCTTCCTCCAGCTGGTAGGACACGATCTTGCATGTTTGTAGTGCCTCAAAGCTAAGCTGTCTCCTCCCCTTTGAATGTGCCTCCCTCGGGGCAGTGGTAAAGAATGCGCCTGCCAATGCAGAAGATGCAGAGATGTGCATTCAATCTCCAGGTCGAGATGATCTCCTAGAGTAGGAAATGGCAACACACTCCAGTATTCTTGCCTGGAAAATTCCATGGACAGAGGAGCCTGGCAAGCTATCGTCCATGGGATCGCAAAGAGTTGGATGTGACCGAGTGTGCGCACACACACCCACCCGACTCCTTCTACCTTCTGTGATCTCCTTCTCTGCCTTCAAGACTTGGCTCAAACGTCACCTCCTCTGGGAAGCCTTCCTGGATTGCACTGCCCTAGAATGCATCGTCCCTCACAGATAACACCTCTGTGCCTCATACACCATTAGAGCTTAATGTACTTCTGTCATAACCCATGCTTTGCTTCTCCTTTTGTAGCTCTTGTCATAACTATTCTAAAAACAATTCGTTATGGAATTGTCTGTCTATTGTCTCTGGGGTATCTCTCATGTCATGAAAGTTATCCTTAGCAGGACCTGGAACACAGTGATTGTTTAATCAATGTTGAATAGATCAGTCGATGCGTGGATGAACGCTTTTCACTTTTTCGGTGCTCAGTTTTAGGTATTCCACAGAAGAGCTTTTCTCAGACAGAAGGGAGGCTCTGGCAGGGCTGGGACTGTGTTTGGCCCATTACTCTCTCTTGTCTCTCTTGTCATGGAACTCTCATCAGGCGCACCGCCCAGATACCTCTCCTGGTGCTGCTGGCAGGCAGCCCTCTGCTCTCAGCCCTATTCAGGGAAGCTCTACTGCAAAGAGCTGCCTCATCCAAGGTCATTGCCTTCCTGGGGTGGGCACACCCAGCGAGTGGTTGGTATGGTCCAGTTTGGACTAGTACTGGGTGGCCATCCCAGGTCCATGCCCTTGTGGAGGTGGTCAGGGCTGGCGTTGGTCTGCATGTGGCTGCTCGTCTCTCCGCCCCACCCTGCATCCTTCTCCATCCTTCTACAGGTGTTCCTCTCAAGAGCTCTCTTGACTTCCCATGAACCCTGTCTCGGGCTCTCCTTCCCCAAGAACCCATCCTGCAGCATCTTCAGTCTGTGAGGATTGGAGGGGGGCACTGAGCGAAAAGTGAAAGCATCAGTTGCTCAGTCGTGCCCGACTCTTTGCGACCCCATGGACTACAGCCCAGCAGGCTCCTCTGTCCATGGGATTCTCCAGGCAAGAATACTGGAGTGGGTTGCCATTCCCTTCTCCAGGGGATCTTCCCAACCCAGGGATCGAACCTGGCTCTCTCACATTTCCAGCAGATTCTTTACCATCTGAGCCACCAGCTACTTACTAAATATTTCCTGAGCAAATAGACGGATGAGCGAGTCCCCCTCTGATTGACTGGCTGCTCTGTCTCCCTCTCCTCCTCTCCCTCCAGCCCGTGGGCTGTCTACGGGGGTGACTGTGTTTCCTTCGTCTCTGTAATCTCAGCACCCAGCACCGTGCCACCATATAGTCGGTGCTCCATGAGTGTTGGAGAAATGATGGCTCCATGAGCCCCCGAGGAGGACTGATCAGGGCCAGAGAGTGAGGAGGAATCTCAGATCTTAAAGGACTGTCTCATCAGCTTCCTTGCCAGGGGTGGGCCAGGAGCGCCGTTTCTAGAACAGTCAGGTGGGATTGGTAAGTTTCCTCCTCCGCCTTCCTTCTCCAAGGCTCTTTAAATTCCACTTGTTTGAGGAATAGATGCTGGCTCGGAACACAGCCGAGGTTGGTAACAATAAACAATAAACAATAAACAATAAACCTCTTTAGAAATGACTTCCATTACTTGTGGTCAATTTGAGGCTTGCAGGCCATAGAAACAGGTCTCAGCAGGCTTGGAGTTGTGGGGGATCAGCACAAATTGATTCTGGCAATTAACACGGCAGTTCCCTAAAGCCCAGGCCCAGGAGAGGCTGCCCCCGCCCCCCACGCCCTCCCCACACTGCAGCCAGGTTAGTCCAGAAGCAGTCAGAGCAGTGGACGGCATCCAGACTTTGATCACCTACGGGCCATCTCCCAGCTGTGTGATCTCAGGCAAACAGCTTCACCCCACAGAACCTCAGTTACTTCTCCTGTAACATGGGGCAGGCCTCCTCTAGGCCAGAAGAGAACAGTAGCCATCATAAGCTAAAGTTTGATTCAGATGAATGGGATCTGAATTCCAGCCTTACCCCTCGTTCAGCTGTGTGACCTTGAGAAAGATGCTTACCCTCTCTGAGCCTCAACTATTTCACCTGTAAAATGGGGTTGATAATGCCTTTTAGAAGTCGTTGTAAGAATTAAGATTGTATTAATCCTGACTGAGTACAGGTTTAATACAGGTTTGCTACTATAATAATTCAGGTTGTGAATGTAGTTCTATTGCTGAGGCAACTATTTTTGAACATCTGTGGAGTCTACAAAGTAGCTGACAGAGGCTGGACCACCTCCCCATCGCTGGCTGGCCCAGTTTTTTCTTGCCAATCTGCATCATTTAATTATTATTATTTTTTTAATATTACGCTTTCATTTTCTCTGATTATATAAGTAACACATGTTCATTGTAGTATATTTGGAAACCACAGAAAAGCACAAAGAAGCAAATAAATATCACCCAGAGATAAACGTTGCTAACACTTTGGCTTATTTTTCTGCTATCTGTATTCTGGGCCGCGTTCACATATGCGTGTGTACGTAAGTACTGGTGCTTCCTCCCTTAAGTTAAGTCACATGGTATCATGTGGTACAAACTGATCGTAACCTGCCTTTTTCACTTAATAGGTTATGGACATTTTCCTGTGTCATAAAATAGTCTTCAAAAACGTGATTTTTAACCTTTCATGGTATTCTATTTTATGGGTGTATCCTATATCTTCATTTTCCTATGAAGGTTTCTCCTCACCCCAAATTTCATGATTGCCAACATGACTATGATAAACATCTCTGTGGCTAAATCTTTGTAGGCTCTTTAGAAATATTTGTAGGACAGAGTCTTCAAGGGGAATTTCTGGGTGAGAAAATATATTTTATGCAGCATTCATGCAGTCATGGTTTCTGTATAATATGATTTATTTGCAGAGTAAAAATTAACATGATTTCTAATTATTCTGTTGCCAAAATGCCCCCCAGAAATGTTTACCAATATTTATGCTTTTTAATATTGCTTGAGTATACAATTTCCTCATACCAACATTGGCTACCTGAACTTTTTTTTTTAAAGCTTTGCCTAATGAGTCTTGAAAATACAAAAATCAAGTCACACTGGATTTCCCCACAAGCTTGTTCTGTGACAGTGGACAAGTGACCACCTCTCTTTGGGCCTTCAATATCTTTATCTATCAAATGAAGGGGTAAACAGTCATAGGATTCTCTTGGTTGCAAGTGACAGATGTCAAATCCAATTGGCTTATGGCAATAATCATTATCAGTTCACATAAACTGTGAAGTAAGGAGGAGGAATTCAGGCACAGCTGCATCCAGGAACTCAAAGAACATCCTCAAGAAGTGGTTGTTTCTGTCTTGCAGAGGTTCTGTTTTGGTTTGCTTCTTGGGGAGGCACCCTCCAGGGAATCATCTGTGGCACTCCCAAGCTGATATTCTCCCAGCTTAGCAGCACCTCTTTTATAACAGAGTTCCAAGATTCATTCTGATTGGGCCAGCTTGAGTCCTGGGCCCATTATGAGCCAATCAGTGTGGAGAAGGAGGCTGGACTATGCCTACTGACCAGATCTAGATGTTGGATGCCCTCTGCAGGAGGGGAATGCTGCCTCCACAGTGAGAATCAGAGCAGTGTGACCAGAGCTGGTGGAATCAGTGCTGGGCAGGCAAATCAGACCTGACAACCTCTGAAGATCCTCTAACCCTAATCTCTATCCCAGGAGTCCAAGAGGCCCTGGTTTCTCCTGACACATTTCCTGCAGAGGTTTTGCATACCCTGCTCTCTGCATGGCCAATATGTCCTGCCCATTAACTTCACGGGTGCCTTGTTTAAGCTATCTCTGCTTCTATGGGCAGTGAATCAGAGGGGAGGATAATTACCATATAGATTTATGGACCTATGCTCAACAAACAGGGCCCTTTCCCTGCAAAGGCACAATGCCAGGCTTATAAATATTAATCAGAAGGAACCCGCAATCAACTCAAGTGGGAGAGGAAATGGCAAATTGCTTTTTCCTCTCTAGGACATAAAAGCAGCATCTATCTGTTGCATGACCAAAGGCTGTTGGCTGGGCTAGCCATCTCTCTCAGATTTCAATGATCGTCATGATAGCAATTACCATGTATGAGGCATCTGCTACGTGCTGCCTTTAAATATGGCATTTCACATACATTCATGCTAACTCCTATTTTACAGACGAGGAAACTGAGGCTCTGCAAGTTTAAGTCATTTTTCCAGGAAGACACAGCCAATATACAGTTGAGTCAGGATTCAAATCTCGTCTACCTGATCTTGGTGTCTGGGTCATTACCGTTTAACGGGCTGCCTCGGGCTTCTCAGGAGGTAGGAACCTGATAATCCTTTGAGTTTTTGGGGGGCGCCAAAAAATTCAGACTTCTATTTTATATATGCAAATGTCAGGGAGAGTAGCAAAGGGCTCCTGGCTGCTTTTGTAAAAAGTTGTCGACATCCGTACCTCACATCCTGAAGGTTCTGGAATAGTCCACTCCAGCTCTGGCTTTCGGCAGGAACCGGGTGCCAGGTGTATATTAACTGCATGTTTAAATAAACACCTAACGTAATTTTAGCTAACTTCCTCTTAACCAACTTGCCGTGTTTACAGACTCTCATTCTCTTCATTAAACAGGGTAATGGATGCCCACCACCCACCGACAGCTTACGGACACCGTCCTCATTCGACGCAGCACTGGGCACCCCTTAGCTGAGTTGCATACTTCCTCCAAGTCAGTTGTGTCTGTTCCCAAACCTGTTCTTGCCAGTTGTACTTGTTATTATAATTATACAATTTAATTAAGTAAACCGATTACACTAAATGTAGTGTGAAAGGAGCAGGAAATGTTTCTATGAATAGGAAACTTGATGCTGTGCAAAGACTCAGTGAAAAGGAGAGTTCCTGGGGCGGGGGAAACCTGCTATCAAATTAGGTGTGGGAGGTGACTGAAGGTTCAGAGTCAGGGCATATCACCCAGTGGTGGCTTTGAGGGAAAAATTATAGGAAGCTCCAATAGCAAAAACATACTCAGGGAAAGAGCCGTGTCTTCTGTCATAAGGGTATTGAATCTATGCACATGTCTTTGAGTTTAAAAAAAAAAAATTGTGAAGGGATTTATCATTCTCCTCAGTTTTTAATCATGTTCCTTTTGATTCATGGAATTACTGGGTTTGGTGAAGGCACCTCTGTGTACCCAAAATAACCAGTTCCAGAAAGATTTGGGGAGACAGGGGCACGAAGGAAATCAGCACATTGGAAATGAACTCCCACTACTCCTTTTCCCATCCTAAACCCTTTCCTTCCTCGGGAAGGATGAGCTGCCCCTGCATCTGTCAGGATTCTTAAGCCAAAACCAGGTGTCATCACAGACTTGTCCTCCCCACTTTCATGCACAACCCAAGTCTTGTCGATTCTCCCAAACCCACTCTGCCCTCCTTCCAATTCCCCTTGTCTCTCCCTGTCCTCCTGTCTCAGTCCTTTCCATCCTTCCTTATCCCTTCCCTTCTGTTCTCTCTTCCTCTCCTCCTTCCTTTAAAATAATTAATTACTGTGTTTGGCTGTGCCGGGTCTTAGGTGCAGCACGTGGGATCTCTAATTGTGGCATGGGAACTCTTAGTTGCAGCATGCAGGATCCAGTTCCCTCACTAGGGATGGAACTCCACCATGTACTGGCTATTGGGTTTACTCTGGGGAGGCACTAATAGGCAGAGCTGATTTCATCCCTGCCCTCAAGGAGGTTATAGTCTAGCAGAGATGATTAAATAAAGTAAACCAGAAAACCTATTAATACTTGTAAATTACTTAAAGTGCTGCGAAAAAAGAAAGAAAACCTGTGGAGGAGTCTGCTTTGGAGGAAATCCAGGAAGGCTTTCAGGAGGAGGTGACATTTAAGCTGACATCCAAATGAAGTGAAGGAGCAGAAAAGAAGGGAAAAGAAGTGGCAGGGGGCGGGGGCCGGGGGAGCGGAATTCCACAGAGAGGGAACGCTATTGAGGGAGGCTTGAAATCAGATGAGACAAAAATGAAAGTTGCCTGGGGTGGCTAAAGTCCAGAGAATGGGGCATCGTGGGATAATTTGGGAGGTCAGTGAGGTCTACAGACCAAGATGAGATTTTATCACAAAGTCAGCAGGAGGCTGTGGATGGTTTTAGGCAGGGAGCCAATATTCTTTTAAAAAAGACATTAAAGTTTTAATTTTGAGAGTTACAGATTTACATGTAGTTACAAGAAATAAGACAGACATCCTCGGCACTCTCTGCCTAGCAGTAGCATCTTGAAAAACTAGAGTACAACGTCACAGCCTGGATGTTAACATTGATACTGTCAAGACACGGAACTGGTGCGTCAGCACAGGGGTTCCTCCTGGCACCTTGTATGCCATGCCCACTTCCAGCCCACCACACCTCCTCCTTAGCCTCTGGCAACCATTCATCTGTTCTCCGTTTCTATGATTTTGGCATTCAAAAATGTTATATAAATGGAATGAAACAGTAATATTTACGATTGGCTCCCCCTACCCTGAAAAGTGGAATTATACAGTAATATTTGTGATTGGCTCTGCCCGCCCCACAGATAACTCCCCATAGATTCATCCAAGGTTGTCGCAGACATCAACAGCTCTTCCTTTTCATTTCTTGGTGGTGTTCCACGTGTGGATGCACCACAGGTAGTTTAACTGTTCATCACTGAGAGACCTGGTTGTTCCCAGTTTTTGGCGATTACAGATAAAACTATAAACATTCACGTGCAGGTTTCTGTGTGGATGTAAATTTTCACTTCTCTGGGACAAATGCCCGAGAAAGCAATTGCTGGGTCTTGTATTTGCATACTTCATAAGGAACTGCAAAACTGTTTGCCCGAGTGTCTCTCCCATTTTGTATTCCCACCAGCAGTAGACGAGTGATCCAGTCTCTCCACATCTTTGCCAGCTTTGGGTGTTGACACTATTTTGCTTTTTTTTTTTTTTTAATTTCAATCGTTCTGAAAGGTGTGTAGTGATTCCTCACTGTGGTTTTAATTTGCTTTACCCTAGTGGCTAAGGATTGAAGCATCTTTTCACGTGCTTGTTTGCTACCTGCATACTCTCTTTAGTAAATCAATGCTCTGTTTACAAATTCATCACTGTGCTTTTACTGACAAGCCCCTCTCCCTTAATAAGACTTGAGAGTGGGGTCTGACCCATGGGTGATGCTTAATACAGGCTCCTTGGATGAAAAAACTCAGGACCAGGGACCTCATGGAAGCCTGGACCTGGCTCGCACTGGATTAGTGCCCCTCCTGAGGCTCCTAATGCTGATGCCAAGGGTACGAATCTGGTCCCTGCTCAGCCAGCATGCAGCTGACAGTGTCAGTAAGCTCCATCTAGGAAGGCCTGGATACCCAGAGACTTCGCTCACTGTATAATTAGGTCTAGCAAAGCTTATGAAAGTAGTCTCAGATCGTAATCACTTTTTAATTATATTTACTTTTGTCTGCAGAGAGGTGAGGTATATTATTGGCTCTGGGAGGTAACAATTCAAATCTTCATCCAAAGAGGCAGATGCCCTGAGGAAGATGCCAAGAAATTAAAAATGATCCGCAGATACAGAGCTTTGGCTCCCAGAATGAGTCTGGAATTCTGAGGCCAGGAAGTCAAGGATCTTAATGTTTTCCATTCTCAGGGCACCAGCAGGGCGGGAGATGAATAACAGAGTTCAGACCTTGAGTGCTACATGCTAAACACTTTCCATAAATACCTTATTTCATCTGCAAAAGTAACTGGGACGTGGAAACCATTAGTATCATTCCTATTCTACAAAGGAAACTGAGGACCAGAGAGGGTAAGTGGCTTATCCAGGGTCACACAGCCAGCGAGAAGCAGGACCAGAATTCAGATTCAGCCCTGTCAGATGTCAGAGCCCTTGCAGGGAGCCCCAGTGCTGGGACCCTGAGTGGCTACAGCTGGAGCCTCTGACTCATGCTCTCTGCGTTCCCGGCCCCCTTTGCTCAACCTCTCTGGTTCATTAGGTGTGACTCTGAACAGAGTTTGTAATACTCTTTCCTCTTCCCTTCCTTAGGGAACATAGCAGGGAACATAGCGTCACACACTCCCACAATGGCCATCCTGATCCCTTTGCTGCTAGTAAGATCCAGACCGATTTCCAGAAAGTTCTGAGCTTGCAGGATCATACAATGGTGAGATGAGATTGAGGATGAAACTGGCAATGACTGCCATTTATTGAGCGCTTATTATGTGCTGGGTGCTGTGTTAATTTCCTCATAGGAATTACTGTATTGGGTCTCAGAGAGCAGCGGATCCAGCAGCACCATCACCTGGGAATGTATTAGAGAGGCAAGTTCTTCAGTCTCCAAAACCAGACCTGCTACATCAGAAACTCTGGGGAGGGGCCAGTCCTCCAGAAAGAGAGAGAAACATAATTTCACTTCTATGTGGAATGTATAATGTGACACACATGAAATTATCCATGGAACAGACTCATAAATGAAGGGGACAGACTCGCGGTTGCCCAAGGGAGGGAGGCGGGGAGGGCTGGATAGGGAGGTTGGGTTTAGCAGATACAAACTATTTTATATAAACTGTTATGTATAGAGTGGATATGGAGAAGGAAATGGCAACCCACTCCAGTACTCTCGCCTGGAGAACCCGTTGGACAGAGGAGCCTGGTGGGCCACAGTCCATGGGGTCAGAGTCGGGCACGCCTGAGCCACTGACACACACAGGATGGATAAACGGCAAGGCCCTGTGTATAACGCTGGGGACTATAGTCAATGCCCTGTCATAACCACGATGGAAAAGAATATTTAAAGGATTATCTGTGTATCACTGAATCCTTTTGCCGAACACCAGAAGCTAACACAGCATTGTAAATCCACTTTACTACAAGAAACAAAAGTCACTCCAGTATTCACTCATGAAGGACCTCTTGGCCTTTACTCTATGCAATGGTTAATTTTTTACATGTCAATTTGACTAGGTCATGGTACCCAAATATTTGGTTAAACACCAGCCTAAATATCACTTTGAAGGTATTTTTACAGATGAGATTAAAATTTAATCAGTAGATTTGGGGAGTCCTCAGCATGTGGCTGAGGGTGGAAGCCCGTTTGGTTTGGGTGGGATCTTCTAGGCAGAGTTTTGGCTAGTGAGGCTAATGAGCAAAGAAAATCCTTAGAGGGCATTGTTATTTAATGATGAAACAACAGAGAAGAACCTTGATGGAAAGAGAAATGTGAAGAAAGGTCCAAAATGGTATGAATAAACCCGAGCGTTGCTTCAGAGGCTAATGGAAAAAGAGTTATATGAAAGGATGTTATCAAAGGATAAAATGGCATACAGAGGTCAACTCATAGCTTTGAAGTCCAATTCAGTCGAGCTAACTTACTCAGATCCCTTCCCTTCTGTGTGCTTCAGTTTAGTCATCTAAAAATGGTAATAACATATGCTTCTCAGAGCCACTATGAAAATGCCGATAATATTAATGGCCTAGCACTGCCTGACACATAGCAGGTACTTAATAACTGGTATTTGCCATCCACGCCCCCACGACAGGCTCACCAATGAATGTTTCCAACTGAAAGAGGACCAGGGTACCCTCTACGTGTGCACGTCTCATTTTTTATTCTCACATGTGAAAATGGGATGAGTTGTGGAAAAGGCAGCGTAGCTGGGTGGGTTGGGTGATCTTTCCCTGCATGGTCTGGGCTGTCAAGAACTGGCGTGTCCGGTTCAGACGCTGTAGCAACTGTCATCTGACGCTGCGGAAAGAGTGAACTCCCACGGCGACGAGAGTGGCTCCTGTGCCCCTGGCATGCACCCTGTCTGCAGCTGACGCGCGGGCTGGGATGTCAGAGCTGTCAGCCTCGCCTCTCATTTGAGCAGTGAACTCCCTGCAAAGTGGGGTGTGTGTATATAATTATCAGAGACGTAGATCCTGACATTAAAACAAACCGTCTCGAACCCCCATCATCTCTAAGGATGGCAGTTGAAGAAGGAAATGACACACCAGCAATGATTAGGGAAGGCATATAACTCAGTGCGCTGGGGGGATGCACGCAGCAGAAAAATGGAGGAGGCATTTAATAGCACAGATTATGCTTTTAATTGCGTTAGCAAACGAACTGTTCTTGTGCTCTGGGAAAGTTGTCGGTGAAGCCACCCCCGGTGTTCCTAGGCTGCCTCTGAGTCACCACCAGGATGAGGGCTGGCCTTGGGAAGCCAGAGAGCTTCTCAGGCAGTGCAGCTGGACTTGAAGGCCATGTCTTCTACCCGGAAGACAGAAAATCCTTTGCTCCGTCCCTCGATGGGGCGTTCAGATCATCACCAGTGGTATGGTCAAGAAGACAGATGCTGGAGGCAGCCCAACTGGCCACTTTTTCTTAACTGTGTGATCTTAGATAAGCCAACGGTTAGGTGTCGAATCCTGTCCCCCAACTCCACCAGTTTATATGCTGAATTCCTAACCCTCAGTATCTCAGAATGGAACTTTATTTGGAAAGAGGGTCACTGCAGATGTTATTAGTTAAGATGAGGTTATGCTGGAGTAGTTGTTGCTCAGTCGCTCCGTCGTATCTGACTCTTTGTGACCCCATGAACTGCAGCACGTCAGGCTTCCCTGTCCTTCACTATCTCCCAGAGTTTGCTCAAATTCGTGTCCATCGAGTTGGTGACGCCATCCAACCATCTCATCCTCTGTTGCCCCCTTGTCCCCCTGCCTTCAGTCTTTCCCAGCATCAGGGTCTTTTCCAGTGAGTCAGTTCTCTGCATCAGGTGGTCAAAGTATTGGAGCTTCAGCATCAGCGTCAGTCGTTCCAGTGAATGTTCAGGGTTGATTTCCTTTAGGATTGACTGGTTTGATCTCCCTGCTGTCCAAGGGACTCTCAAGAGTCTTTTTCAGCACCACATTTCTAAAGCGTCAATTCTTTGAGGTTCAGCCTTCTTTATGGTCCAACGCTCACATCCGTGCACAGCTACAGGAGAAACCACAGCTTTGATTATACAGACCTGTGTCAGCAAAGTGACATCTCTGCTTTTTAATGCGCTGTCCAGGTTTGTCATTGCGGGTGGGCCCCTAATTCAATGCGACTCGTCTCCGTATCAAAAGCGCAATCCTGGACACAGACACTCACAGGGAGGATGCGTATGAAGATGCAGGCAGAGACCAGAATGATGCTTCTATAGCACAGGGAGGCCAAAGAGGGCCGGCAGCACCCCAAAAGCTGGGAGAGAGGCAGGGAGCAGACTCTCCCACAGTCCATGGAAGGGATCACACCTGCTACACTTTGATCTAGACTTCTAGCCTCCAGAACCACGGGACTGTTGTTTCTAGGTCATTTCTAGGTCATTCCTGTTATTCTAGGTCACCCAGTTTGTGGTACTTGGTTACAGCAGCCCCAGGACCTTAATACAACAACCTTCTGTCTCTGTGCCTCTGTTTTCTCATCTGTAAAGATAATGATAGTATCTAGACCTCACGGTGTTGCTGTGAGGATTAGATGCAGTTTATGTAAAGCACGTTAAACCATGCCAACTACACGACAAAGCTCTCGACTGCTGTAGGCTGTCAGTTCAATTATTGAGACCCGTTCGGAAGGGAGTGCTTTGAATGGGGATTAAAAGACTTGGATCAGATCTTTAACGTTTACTGGGAGCTGTTCTCGGCCCCTTATATATCGTGTCTCCTTTGGTACTTAAAGCAAGAAGGCATTTTTCATCCAATTTTACTCACAAAAATGTTGAGGCTCAAAGAGGTGAAGTGACATCTTATCCCAGATCACCCAGGCTGTAAGTAGCAGGTGAAAGAGTGAACCACGAGCATCTGACTTGGAAGGTAGCAGCCACACCCTCTCCTGACGTAGTACCTCCAGAGCGCGAACACTGGAGATGTCATCTGTGCTCTTGCGACGGCAGAAAGCCGGCCGTGACGGTAAGGAAACAAGAAGCACAAGTTGTGAGAGGATCCTGGGGCAGATTTGGGTTCAGAACTGAGGGCTATCACCCCCTGGCTCTCTGACCATGGGCAAGTCACTTCCCAGTCCTTGGGCCTTAATTTCACCATCTGCGGAATGGGGACAATCAGGACTCCATTGAAGAAGTATGGTGAAGCCTACATTTAGTGACATAGACCAAAGCTCCTGATTCATGAGGGGCACTCGGTAGATTCTTGTTACTCCTATGATTCTTGCCAGGAGAGAACGCTTACATTACGTATAGCGTGTGCCTGGATGTGGGCGGGTCTCTGCTTGATCGTTTCCCCGGGCACTCTCTGCAAGCCTCAGTTTCCACATCTGTAAGACAAGGGTATTATTCGTCTCAATCCTTTGAGTGGTCCCTTGTGATAGTCCCATTTAGCTGCTGAGTTCTGATTTTAAAGCCCTTGCTTATACAGAAATGGGAGGTGGGTGGCTTCTGTGACCCAGTTCTCAGCATGCACCATTTCTTTGACTTTTTATATATTTTTGCATTCGAGTCTTGTTTCAAATTTGGTTTCCAGCCTTGTTTCAAATTTTAAAAAATTTCAATTAGAGGAAAATTGCTTTATAATATTGTGTTGGTTTCTGCCATACAATGACGCAAAGCAGCCATAAGTACACATGTGACTCTTCCCTCTTGAGCCTCCCTCCTCCATCGCTCCCCCGCCCCACACCCCTTTAGGTCTTCACAGAGTACCAGGCTGGGATCCCTGTGTTATACAGCAAAGTATCACCAGCGATCTGTTTCACACACGACAGTGTACCTATGTGGGCTTCCCTGATAGCTCAGTTGCTAAAGAATCTGCCAGGAATGCAAGAGATCCTGGTTTGATCCCTGAGTCGGGAAGATCTGCTAGAGAAGTGATAGGCTACCTACTCCAGCATTCTTGGGCTTCTCTTGTGGCTCAGCTGGTAAAGAATCCGCCTGCAATGAGGAGACCTGGGTTCCATCCCCGGGTTGGGAAGATCCCCTGGAGGAGGGCATGGCAACCCGCTCCAGTATTCTGGCCTGGAGAATTCCACGGACTGTATAGTCCATGGCGTCTCAAAGAGTTGAGCACGACTGAGCAGCCTCCGCTTTCACTTTCAGTCTTGTTTCAGTTACTATGGCTGCATAACAAATTACCCCAGAACTCAGCAAAACCACCATTTATTTACGTGTGCATGGATGCTTGGGGCTGGGAATTCAGACCGGGGCACAGCAAGGGTGGCTTGTCCCTGCTCTGCGATGCCCGGGGTCTCAGCTGGAACACTTGAAAGCTGGAGCTGGAACCATCTCAAGCCTCATTTATTCCTAAGACAAGAGGCTGATGCTGACTGCTGGTAGCAGGCTGCGTTCTCCCTTAGCTGGCCCCACTAGGGGGTCTCTCATCAGGAGCTCATTTGGGCTTCCTCCTAGTAAGAGGGCTGGATTCCAGAGTGAAGAAGGTGGGGGGGGGTTGGTGTAGAAGGGAGGGTGAGGAGGAGTGGGGAGGGGAGGGGGAGGGGGAGGGGGAGGGGGAGGGAGAGCTCCAGGAAAGAACTGCATCCTTTCTGACCATCTCCCCTTGCAAATCCCTTAGCTTTATTTCCATCACACCCTATTGATCCCAGCCTCTGCCGAGAGATGGGGGAGGAGATGTAGGCCCTATCTAAGGGATGTCAGTCCCATTATACAAAGGGTTTATGGGAATGTATTTATCTCCATCTTCGGAAAATACAACCTGCCAAGCTCTTCCATGACTCTTAGGTAAAAAATATATCATTGAAGGTCCCGAGAAAAGGCAGTGTTTGGATAACAGTGGGTAGAAACCATCGTACGGCTGTGCAAGAGAATACTATCCTCCCTGGACCAAAACTCCCATGATGGATGGTGGCAGGTTCCCCAAAGGAGTTTATAAGAGACAAACTATGCTATGGCAGCGTCCCCATGGCCCTAGCAGAGAGAATACTCCCCAGTGGACCCCTCACCCAGCCCTGCCTAAACCCCCTGAGGCTTCACCTGTGGAGTCAGTGGATAGCTCTGAGCTATTGTTCATTCGCTCAGTCATGTCTGACTCTCGTGACTCCATGGACTGCAGCACGCCAGGCTTCCCTGTCCATCACCATCTCCCAGAGCTTGCTCAAACTCATGTCTTTGAGTCGGTGATGCCATCCAACCATCTCATCCTCTGTCACTCCCTTCTCTTCCTGCCTTCAATCTTTCCCAGTATCAGGGTCTTTCCCAATGAGTCAGCACTTTGCATCAGGTGGCCAAAGTATTGGAGCTTCAGCTTCAGCATCAGTCCCTCCAATGAATATTCAGGATTGATTTCCTTGAGGATTGACTGGTTTGATCTCCTTGCAGTCCAAGGGACTCTCAAAGAGTCTTCAACACCAGTTCCAAAGCATCAATTCTTTGGTGCTCAGCTTTCTTTATGGTCCAGCTCTCACATCCATACATGACTATTGGAAAAACCATAACTTTGACTAGATGGACCTTTGTTGGCAAAGTAATATCTCTGCTTTTTAATACATTACCTGGGTTTGTCATGGCTTTTCTTCCAAGGAGCAAGTGTCTCAGCCCCATGTACTCTGGCTAATCCTGCAGGTGCTGAGGTCAGGAAGGCGGCCTTGGGACCAGGCTGGACAGAAAAGATCATCATCATTGGATTCTCAGCCACATCATCCCTTGTTGTCATGGGAACTCACACATCATGAACCAGAAAACCCTGGCTGTCTCTGGGACATGGGGCATAGTGGGGAAGCGCTCTAGAAAGTCATCCAGAATCACAATCATATTTGTTTCACTGTGGGCAGACTGCATTCTTTTCATCATTCATTAAACGAAAACAACAACACATCAGTCCAGGGCGTCCTACGTGCCAAGTCATGGAAAGACTGTGGTGAACAAGCCTGGCTTAACAACCTCACAGTCAGTCGGGCAGTGATGATTCAGTATCTTGAATGCACTGATGGGGGAAGCTGAGGCAGCTGAGGGCACCTAGAGGAGGCCCCTGACTCAGTCTGGAAAGCAGAGAAGGCTTCCTGGAGGAGGTGATGTCGAGGAAGAGTTTTGAAGTTGGTGGGGGAGTTAGATAAACAAAGTGTGGAAATGAGATTTCTCGATAGAGAATCCTGCATGTACAAGGTCCAGAAACTCGGTGAGGGAGACAGCGCGCCAGGGCAGAGCCTTTAGCCCCCTTCAGGGGGCAGAGTGAAGTTTCGCTCTCAACGCTGCTGAGCGCATCCTGGCCAGGGGAGGTGGCGATACTGACAGGTGGCAGCTCTCTCTTGCTGGGGGCTGTGACATCGCCCCTCAAAGACAGAGGGCTGAGGGCTCCTGGAAGTCCCTGGCGCTGGGCTGGTGATGGCAGCAGGCTCAGAAGAGGGTGGGGAGGAACCTGGCACTTGGAAGCGTGGCAGTGGGTTTGGAAAGGATGCGAGATTTTCCTGAGATGACTGACAGGAGATGGCACGGAATTGAGAGGAGGGTGGATGGAGGAGATGCAGCTGTGAGCAGGATGGAGCAGACCCAGCTGAGCCGAGGATGGCCAGGGCAGAGGGGGGCGAGCACAGGGCACGGAGACTGAGCAGTGTGTAGGGGGTACTCACCAGATGGTGTGCATACACACACACACACACACACACACACACACTTTTCATCAGTCATTTCAAATGCCCAAGAGGACCCTTGGCTCACCAAAAAATATATATATATTTTCAATAGCAAGGTGGGTGACCCCAATTCTCAACCCAACCAGACCACTGGGAGATACTTTAAAAAGCAAATAGAAAACAGATCTCTATCACTGTTCTTGTGATTAGAAATAGGGAATATTTATAACGCATTCTGGAGAAGGAAATGGCTTCCTACTCCAGTATTCTTGCCTGGAGAATCCCGTGGAGAGAGGAGCCTGGTGGGCTGCTGTCCATGGGGTCGCACAGAGCTGGACATGGCTGAAGCAACTTAGCATGCTTGCATGCATTGGAGAAGGAAATGGCAACCCACTCCAGTGTTCTTGCTTGGAGAATCCCAGGGACAGAGGAGCCTGGTGGGCTGCCGTCTATGGGGTCACATAGAGTCGGACACGACTGAAGTAACTTAGCAGCAGCAGCAGCAGCAGAAGGCATTCACCTTGTCCCGGGTGCTGTGGACATGACTTGCCCACCCCCCAACAGGCTCCTAGGTAGGTAGCCAGGAACTGACTGGAGAAGACTTGCCCACCTCCCCCAACTCCAACACCCACTCTATGAGATCAGACCTGTGTCCTGACAGACCCCAGAGACACTTGCTTTTCATGGCCCCACAAGCCCATTTGTTGTTCAGTCCCTCGGTTGTGTCCAACTCCTAGGGACCCCATGGACTGTAGCCCGCCAGGTTTCTCTGTCCATGAGATTTTCCAGGCAAGAATACTGGAGTGGGTTACCATTTCCTCCTCCAGGGGATCTTTCTGTCCCGGGGATCGAACTCACATCTGGATCTCCTGCATTGGCAGGTGGATCCTTTACTACTGAGCCACCTGGGAAGCCCACAGGCCTGTTTACTTGGAGGTTTTATCTCTTTTCAGCAGAACCTACATGGTTTACACCCTTGCTAGGAACATCTCTTGACTCCTAGGCCTCTTCTAGTTCTCAGGCAAATTCAGCCCCATCCTTAGATGAATGGCCGTACCTGGGAGGAAAAGGCAGTGGCCAGGTGAGCTTGGACAACCTCTCTAGCCTCCTCTTGAGTGATCCAGAAAGTCTGACCCTTTGTATCCTTACAGTACTGCTGTTAGGGCATGAAACCCTGTCATCAGACCCATTTCACAGAGGGACCCACCAAGGCTCAGAAAGGTGACAATCACTTGAGCAGGGTTACACATATTTACTAAGTAGTTAAGGCTGGATAAGCACCCCACGGTTCTGAATCCACCGTCTCTGCCCTCCTCCAATGCCCTAACCAACACAATATGATAAGGTTAAATCCACATGTGGATAGAGGACTCTGATAATGCCCTGACAGTGCCCTAAGAAGGGAACAAAAAATCACCCACGCCTTCAGAAGGGACGGGAGAGGGTCTTCAAGCACGCATAGGAGTTTGGGGAGGAAGGCATGATGATGGGGGAAGGAAACAGCATGTGCCAAGGTGTGCCTGTGACAGGTGGACTGGGGAGTTTGGTGTGGTTGGAGGGTGGGCTGCAGGGTAATAAGGTGAGGCAGGAGGGAGCGGCCGGGAGAGGAGTCAGGAACCTGATTTTAAAGGACTGGGACGCCACACTGAAGTGTCTGTGGGCTCTGAGGATGCAAAGGTGTCCAGGGAGGGCAGGGATGGGTCAGGTTTGCTGAGGGGAGGCAGGGCTGACCAGTGGTTCCGAACCAGCTGGGGTCGGGCTGCTGCACTGGAATCCCGAGGCTGGGGCTCCTAGCTGCGAGTCTGCAGGTGGATCACGTGACTGCCCTAAGCTCTGCCGTCCTCATCTGCACAGTGGGGACGATGGTAACAGAAACATGTAACTCAAGAGGTACCTGGAGGCAGAGAGGACACAATTCGTGCCTAGCATCCCACAGGGTGATCGATTAGTATATGCTGCCATCATCATTCCTGAAGGAAACCTCTAGGGACAGCATTTGAGAGGCAGGAACAGCGTGGGAGACCGAGGATGGGATTAAAGGGGCTGCAACGGAAGCCCAGACCAGCCAGCCTGGTTCAAGGATGCATCTGTGGGGACAAAGCGTGGACTGCAGATTTGCGGGAAGACTGGTGAGCATCGTATAAACAGAGGATTAAATAAATGAACACGTAGGGGATGGTTTTGTAAACCGTACACATTCTGGGATGATTACAATTAAGGCTATTTTCATCAACTTTATTTCTGGGCCCATCCGGTTCTCTAGAGAGAAGCTACCATTTACTTCTCCCGATCAAATATTCAACAAGCACGGCACTGAGTAAACCCAGCCTTGCCTAGTGAGCATGCTCTTGGTATTTTCAGTTGCCAAGTGCAACGCCTGAGGTTTCCCACCTAGGCGGACAGGATTCTCTGCCTGAGACTGTTTCTCTGTAATGGAGACTGTACAGACGTCGTCAAGGTCAAGAACACGGTACCTGGAGCCCATCTGTTTGGGTTTGAGTCCCAGTTGTGCCCTTGGGCCGGTTACTCAAGCTCTCTGTGTCCCCAACAATAAAATGAAAAGAATCTTAGAATTACCTCATGGGGCTGTAGCAAAGATTCCCCATGATGGAAATCAGTGTCTGCGATATAAAATATAGTCATCACCGTTGTCAGCAGCATCGTCAATGTTGCTCTTCTCAGCATTCCTATTGGTTGTGAAAAATGTAATAATTTTTCAGTAGAACATGTTATGTATGTTGACTTGCAACGGTTTATGATTGTGATTTGTAAATAAACAAATGTTTTAAAAATGCGTCTGTTAATTTTTTTACGATTTTATTTATTTATTTGGTTGCACTGGGTCTTTTTTTTTTTGCTGTACGGGCTTTTCTCTAGCTGTGGTGAGCAGAGCTACTCTCTAATTGCAGTGCGTGGCCTTCTCGTTGCAGCGACTTCTTTTGTGTTGTGGCGCATGTAGAGCATGTAGAGCATTCAGACTTCAGTAGTTGCAGCACGTGGGCTCAGTAGCTGTGGATCCTGGGCTCTAGAGCACAGGTTCAGTGGCTGTGGTGTACGGGCTGAGCTGTCCTGTCCTGCAGCATGTGGGATCTTCCCAGACCAGGGATTGAACCCGTGTCTCTTGCATTGGCAGGGGGATTCTTTACCACTGAGCCTCCAGGGAAGTCCTGTGTTCATTTCTAACAGGATGATTTTTACTGATAGAGAGCACATATACACAAACGCTCTTGGGGGATTCTCTGTCATTTTTAAGAGTGTAAACAGACTTGAGGCCGGCAAGATTGAGAAACAAGAGACAGGGAGCAGTTACACCATATTAATAGCAGGCAGGGAAGCACTGGTGTTCTTGGGTAACTGGGATTAGACTGCCTGGGGGTCTCTGGACCCCTCTCTGGAGCGGGGGCTGCCAACCCGGGGCCAGAGGAGGCTCCCACGATGGCAGCTGGGTGGGCCAGATGTTAGGGGAGCAGGTCTGACCAACTCCCCCCACCGCCCCCATCAGTGACTCCCAAATGGTCGTGGGCTGACCACCCTCCAGAAGCCGCAGGCTGAACTTCCCAGTTGCTACACCACTTTATGGGCCGTTAATCTCCTCTGTGTCAGGACCAAGCGCTTGGCTTCGGTCCACGCGCTTGTCCGCTCTGGGAGTTGCTTTATTGTCTCTCTACTTTGGCCCCACAAGAGCACCATTCTGCTAATTACAGGAGACTATATTCTAGAAGGCCTCTGGAGAAGGTGCAGATAGAGTTATCATGCCACAGACAGGCTGAGTCCTTGTCCTCACGGGTCACTCTGGGGAGAAGAGTAGGAACAGGAATCTTCTAAGTATGTAGTAGGCTCAGGGCACAGTATACTGGCGTTTCCATGTGTGGTTCAAGAACGGTTCTGGCGTGCTCTGTGTTAGCTGTGTGGCCTTGGCCAAGTCGCTGCACCTCTCTGGTCCTCAGCGTTTGCAGCTGTACGATGGATATAATCATCACCCTGACCCTTGTAGAACTGCAGTGGAGATGCAGTGAGACTTGCCCCTGGAGGTGAACAGGAAGCCTCACCAAGGGGTAACTGATTCCATCACTGATAACAGGGTATCGCTACTGTCTCATAAACCTTCCCAACACCCCACAGGTAAAGGAGGAGGTACTCAAGGCTCAGAGCGATGTAACGAGTGTCCAAGGTCACAAAGTCATTAAGTGGCGGAGCTGAGATTGGAACCCAGTGCTGCCTGAGTCCTAAGCAGAGAATCGGGTGCGTGGCTCGAGTTGGAGCCAGGAGCCGAGAGCACTGTCTGCTTGGTGACGCCTGTCTCCATCTGAGATCTCATTTTCTCTTTCACCTTGAGGCGAGTTGCTAATATTTGATAGGAAATTCGACATGAAACACAGGATTTGTGTATTCATTTTGTCTCCGTGTCTATTTCTCTGTCCCTGAAGGAGGAGGAGGAAGGGGAGTCACACACAATCTTTTTGACTAGAGCAGCAGTCCTGTTGCAGCTTCAAAATGATCCCTAAATATTTCAAATCATTTAATTTTTTTCTTTCCTGAAGGATATCAATTGTAAGGACAAGGGTTTGGAGGAAGGAAAAAAAAAACCTACTTCCATTTGCACTGAATGTAAGGATGCTATTATGGGGACCAGGTGTGGAGGAAGGAGGGAGGGAAAGGAGGGCCAGGAGGGCCAGTGAGTGAGCGTTTCCAAAATTGCGCTGCTGAATTAAGGCGTCAAGAAAATGCCCCAATTATGGCATCAAATGGAGGAAAGAGAGACATGAAACTTACCTTGAAAATGAACACGGTGGAATTTTGAACAGCTTCCAAATCAAGGGTTTCTACCTGTTTGAAGAGAAAGAGCTGCCTTTATTTCCTTGGTATATATCACTTGGGGAAGAAGAGGAAAATCTATCACAGGGCAGCGGTCCCCAATCTTTTTGGCACCAGGGACCGGTTTCAGGGAAAACAATTTTTCCATGGACTGGGGCAGGGCGGGGAGGGGGTGATGACTCAAGGGTATTGCACTTACTGTGCACTTTATTTCTATCTGGAGAAGAAAACGGCACCCCACTCCAGTACTCTTGCCTGGAAAGTCCCATGGACGGAGGAGCGTGGTAGGCTATAGTCCATGGGGTCGCAAAGAGTCGGACACGGCTGAGCGACTTCACTTTCACTTTATTTCTATTAGTATTACATCAGCTCCTCCTAAGATCATCAGGCATTATGTCCCGGAGGTTGGGGACCCCTGAGATTGTGTGCGTGTGTGTGTTATAGACAGAGATACAGACAGAAGCAGAGACAAAGAGAGAGAGAGAGGCAGAGAGAGGCGGGGAGGGGAACATAGAGAAACAGAGGGAGAGAGAGGAAGCCGTGGAGAGAGACAGAGGGAAATAGACAGGGGTGGTTGAGATGGATGGTTTGAGTGAACGAACCAGATCCAGTCCCGACAGAGGCATCAGTAGGTCTCTGAGCTCCCTGTCTGTCTCACTGCCCCTTTTCCCTGCCCATCCAAGCCGTCCTGATAAGAGCCCAGGGACCACCCCCATCTCTTGATTTGGGACACCCTGGTGTCCAGTCTGTAAACTATGGGCTTAACGTCTCGCTGGGAAGTGAATGGATTCCACTTGACCTTCTAGCGAGGATATGGCGAACTGATGTGGTCAGAAGTCTGAGTCCAGGCCTGGCTCTGCTGGGGTTCGCTGTGTGATCTTGGACAAACTTACCTAACCACTCTGGGCCTCAGGTTTCCCACTTGAGGCTCATTCCTCTCCTTCCTCCCTATCAGGGCTGGTGTGAGACTTTAAATGCGATCACGGTTCTGAGGGGGCATCTAAAAGTTAAAAAGGAAAAACTGTATATATACTATATATATGAAATGCTTAATTTTTATTTCTGGGGGTCAAGACCCACTTTGCTGCATTTCCTAGATAACTCTCCAATTCTCCTCTTAACGGTGAGGAATCAGTCCGGGCAGAAAAAGGATCACTGTGTTTCCAGGCGGTGGGAGGAAAGTGTTCAGGAAATTTATTTCTGTTCCAGAGGAAAACCCTTGTAACAGGCCATGAAACTCAATGGGGAGAAGATGGAAATGGTAATAATAATGGCAATAAAAAAAGGGAAAGCAAAGCGACTCGATCAACTATGGTAATGAACGAGGAGAGCACTGGGTGGTTTTTTTTCCTCCCCCGCCAGCTTCCTGGCTTCATTTCCATCACCAGCTTCTGGATGGGTGGACAGCTGCTAGGTATTAATAGTTCCTTCTGGGAGTGGCTTATGGATGTGACCTTCCCTTTCCAGTGTGCCTGGGCTCCTCCTTCCTCTTGCTCTTGAGATGAATTCTGAAAGGAAACAACTCAGCAGGCCCCCGGTCCTCCTGATTTCAGGGTGAAGGACCCCTCTCCGGGCAGCCCTGAGACAAGAGGCCACCATCCGGGCAGGAGCTTGTCTTCCACCCTCTCAGGCCTGTGGGCAGCCCTGGGGCAGCAGCTCCAAAACTGCTGGCTAAATCAAGGGGGCTTGGCAGACAGTGGATTCCTCTGGGCGTTTCCTTCATCATTGCCTGGAATCCTCCAGAAACAGGAAATGGAACTGCTTCATGACTGAGAATCTTTGGGACGAAGTAGCTGAGTTGCAGCCTCATTCATGCTCCAGCCTCACACCTGCCCTGGCAGGTGAGTTTTATCAACACCCCAGCTTAGCAGGAGGAGCCCGGAAGCGTCATGGCGACAGGGAAGGGAAGCTGGGGTGCGGTGACACCTGCCCAGGGCTCCCTGTGTGACCCCCTGCACGCCTGAGTCCATGGAGTCTTTTCATCTAATAAGTGGGGGAAGCAAATCCTACTTCATTTTGTGGAGAAGAGGGAAATGTACATAGAAATGTCCTGTCTTGTATACATAGGAAATTAAAAAAAAAAAAAAAGATGACTACCATTGACTCTTATATTTAGTATAAGGGCCTCAAGGAGAATTAGTAACTTGCCCAGGGAAACAGAGCTGGAATTAGGTTTGAAGCCTGGTGTTTAGACTGGACTCCAGAGCTCTTCTTTTTTTTTTTTTTTTTAATTAAAAAAAGTATTTACTTGGCTGCACCATGTCTTAGTTGTAGCATGCAGGATCTTCTTCTTCTTTTTTTTAAGTTATGGTGTGTAGGATTTTTAGTTGTGGGGTCCACACTCTTGTGGCATGTGAAATCTAGTTCCCTGACCAGGGATCGAAGGCAGCCTCCAGCACTAGGAGCCTAGAGTCTTAGCCACTGGTTGGTGAGGTTTAGTCTCTAAGTCGTGTCTGACTCTTTGGCGACTCCATGGACTGTAGCCCACCAGGCTCCTCTGTCCGTGGGATTTCCCAGGCAAGAATACTGGAGTGGGTTGCCATTTCCTTCTCCGGGGATCTTCCCACCCCAGGGATCAAACCTGTGTCTCCTGCTTTGGCTGGAGGATTCTTTACTGCTGAGCCACCAGGGAAGCCCTTAGTCCTGGCCCACCAGGGAAGTTCTGACAATCTCTGCTCTCAGTTAGGCTGTACCCTGCATCAGAGCAAGGCCACTAGCATTGTGGTGGAAAAGTGACATGGCCTTTCTCCTTGATGTCTCCTGGCTTCTAACTGCATCTCAGAAAACACTTCCCCAGAACACTTTGTATAGACAGACGTTCTGTCTTCCCCTTCATCAAAACTCACCTGACCAGAGACCCATCCCTTCAGAGCTCAGCCTGCAGCCTGCTCTCATGCATCAAAATCCAGAGCCATGTTCCCAAGCCAGCACCAAAATCAGATAACTTTGGGGGCCAGGGCAGGTGTAACGAATGCGAGAGGCGGCCGTACGTGAGGCATCAGGGAACACTGGGGTCTGGGGCAAACCCTAATTGTGTACATTAATTGTCTCAATTCACAATTAAAAGTTTAATTATCCTAAGTCAAAAATCATTTGAAAATTTATGGTTTAAATAAATCATTAAATGGAAACATTAAACGTCAAATATAGTTAAATTATTAAACATATTGTTCACTTAAAAGTAATTATCCCAATTAAGCATTAAAAAAAAATTTAACAGAGATAAAAACAGGCCTTGAGGCTCCACATGTTCTCAGACCACTTGTAAGCTTCATGTAATTCAGCTTCTACGCTCTGCAGAGAAAACGCAGTTTGCCCACGGCCACGTCACCGACGAGGTGGCTGAAGCCGCAGCGGCTTCAAAGCCGTGTTTCTCGATTGCCAGTCCAGCACTTGCTCAGCTCTGAGCCCTAACTAATTCACACTATGGTGTTAATGACTGACTGAGCCTTTGCGTTATTCTTGAAAAGGTCACAGTCATGGTAGAAACCAATGCACTGTGACCGTGTTGGGAGACATTCCAGAGCGGAGGCACCCCTTGGCAGGTGCCCTAAGAGTTTCTCTCTGCATTTCCAAGGAGGAAGGAGCATCCTGACTGCTCACGGGTAGCGGTGGTGACCATCACTTCCTGTCTGTTTCAGGCAAGAGAGGCTTCTCAGGGTGCGTGGCTCCCTCTTAGGGGCCCAGTACATCAGTTCCCCGCCAGCCACCTCCCCCGGCCCAGGGCTTTCCTCTAGCACAGGAACTGGGTCGGTGATGAATGCACAGCAATGCCGGCTCCTTCTGCGTTCCCGTGCTTTCTGGAGAAGGATGCACGAGGCCCTTTATTTGAATGCTGTGACCTTTGCAAGCACACGCCTGCTTCTTCGATTCTGTTGCAGAGATACATGTGAAAACCCACAAGATGCAGAAGGAAAATGAGAGATTTCCCCACCCCGAAGTTCCCCTGGGTTCTGGCTTGCTGGTGTGGGTACAAGGAGGCCGTGTGGTCTTTTTGGACAGAGAGTCGATTTGTGCAATACACAGATTTTGAGGAGACTCTGCTTTTCCCGTCTCAAAGATGGGGAGAATATGGGGATTCCCTGGTGGTCCAAGGGTTAGGAATCAGCGCTTTCACTGCCAAGGGCCCAGGTTCGACCCTTTGTTGGGGAATTAAGATCCCATAAGCTGTGTGCCAAAAGAAAAAAATCGGGATGAATGTCCAAACCAGAAAACACAGCCTGGGGAACCAGCACAGTGCCTCCCACATAGCACGAGCTCAACAAAGAAGGACAACAGTCACTCGGAGTTCTCTGGTGACCTAGTGGTTAGGATTCCGGGCTCTCACTGCCATGGCCTACATTCAGTCCCTGGTCTGGGAGCTGAGATCTTGCAAGCCGTGTGGCATGGACAAAAGAAAAAAAAAATAGTTTAACAGTCTTAGGGGAAGTAGCCTGAAGCACAGGATCACAAACTATGGCTGTGGGCCAAGTAAAGTGATTCAAATTCCATTGGAAACATCCGTGTCATTTCATGTGGGCATTATAAGTAGCTGCCTCTGTGGCACAGTGATAAAGGTGACTAGTGGCTGACAAATTTTACTACCTGGCCCTTTGCAGAAAAATCTTGATGACCTCTGACCTAGCGGAATCAAACCAGGGCTGGGCTCAGGGTTATGGAACAGGCTGCTGTGCTTCTCTGAGCCTCAGTTTTCCCATCTGTAAAATGGGAATGACAAGGCTATTTCGAGGAGTACACAGTATAGGGCCTGGCGCGTAGAAGGGACTTAGATGTTAGTTCTCTTCCTCCCCCATGTCTGCAGCCTCTTGGTCTCATGCTGGGACGTCTGAGGTCTTGGACTCTCCTCAGGCTTTGTCAGCCGGGCCAGACGAGGCCAGTTGTCCAGAACAGTGTGCAAGAGCCATCATTTGGAGCGTGGGGGCCGGGAGCACGCCTCTGCTGAACCTTTGACCTGCGTGAACAGCTTCTTTCCCCACCACCGGTCCTGGTGGTAGGTATGTTGTCATTCTCATTCTACTGATAGGGAAATTGAGGTTTTAGAGAGGTAAAGCTGAAGAGGAAAAGCGGTTCAGCTTGCTTAGGGCAGTGCCCGCACTTAGCAGCAGTTGTGACTACGAGTAGTCGTGATTAGTACTAGCAGTAATGTTTCTAAGTAGTGGTACTATGCAGTAGTACTGGGCTTAGCCACAGTATCGCTTACTAGTAGCAGTAGTGCTGCTAAGTAGCAGTACTTAATATTCACAGTAGTGCTCCCAAGTAGTAGCACTTGGTACTTGAGCTGGCACTTAGTACTACTAGTAGTGCTTACTAGCGTTATAGCTTAGTAGTGCGTGCATTTGGTGCTTGCACTTAGCAGAACTATGCATGTGTGTTGGGTTGGATGAAGTATAATTGACACTGGTAAAGGATACACACACATATATAAAGTCTATTTCAAATATACAAAGATGCTTTTCATGCAGACACATTAGACATGTAGTGTAAGTGCTAAAAAAAGATGTATTAGGAAAAATAATGGCATCGGTAGATAATGAAAGTAGCAAGCACATTTAAAGTGCTTTATTAGATTTTAGGCACTTTACACAAATTGACCTATTTAATCCTCAAAACAATATATGATTACCCTCACTGTACAGATGCAGAGACTGAATCACAGAGCAGCGGAGTAACTTGCCCTAGGTTACACAGCAGGAAATTGGGTGGAGCCAGGATTTGCCTTCCAGCAGTTTGAGAACAGAGGCCATGCTTTTAATTGTTTTACTATGTCCTGTCTCTTTTAAAGCACTGGCTGAGGAAGTTGTGGCTACAAACAAAACAACAAAGAACCAAATCAACGAGCACCGTGGCCCATAAAACATCTAAACAGAGATGCTGAAAAGACATAAAGCCTGTCTTGTTTCAGGAGGACAGCCTCGGACACTGGGGAAGGCTCCTCCCCTTTCTGGTCCTCAGTTTCCCAATCTGTAGTATGGGGAGATGTCCTCCAGTGCCCCTTCCCATCTGGGGTCCCAGGTTTCCTCACAGCCCCCCAGCTGCCAGCTACAAAGCCAGGAGCCCAGAGCTGCCGTGAATTCAGGTCACATGGGATGAAATGCGCTGATCATTTCCCAGCAGGACCTGCCTCCCCACAGGCTCCCTCTGTGCCCGGCAAAACGGAAACCAGAGAGACTGAACGCTTTTATCAAAGGAGCAACTCGAGGGAAGCCGGGAGGCTCTGAAGCCTCGGGAAGCAAATCAAAGGCAAGCTTTGAGGGCACACTTTGTGAAGCCAAAGAACATTCCATGGTGCTTGCAACAGCGTGATCAAGTCTATGGAAGGCAACTTATTTAACACTTGGAGCAGAGCGAGGCTGCGTCTGTTCATGTCTCCAGGCTGAAAACGCAGACCCAGAAGGGAAGTCGGACAAGCATGCAGCAATCTGTTTGTCGGATAACTGGCATAAAAATGCTATTTTCTACTCACCTCTTGAATTATTTGGGTGCTTCAAGGAAAATCTTCCACACTCAAACTTTACATAGAAACACAGTTGTAAAAAGAGGTTTATTCTTTATTCTATCTTTACCTGTCTATCTACCCACCCATCCATCTGTCTTGCTATATAGATACCTATCTGAATGGATATTAGATATGTATTAGATCCTTACTTCCTCACTTCTTCCTTTCTTTCTTTCTCCCTTCCTTTCTTTCTTTCTTGTCTAGAGAGAAGAACTGATCTCCTCAAGGTCACCAGGAGCTGGAGTTAAAGACCAGGATGTACAGCCAGGGAATAGTCAAAGAAGCGTCCAGTTGAGGCCTTACTATCTTAGCACCTTCTAAAGAGCCACAGACTCAAACCCTCCAGAGGCCAGGGGGTGGCAATGCGTGAGACTAGCAGCCCAAGTGGAGGGTAATAGGGAGTGGTGGGGACTGAGGCAGAGCAGAGGAGTCCCTCCAGGGGAAGGTGGCTACCACTCTACTCCAGCTGATATCGCTGTGTCGAATTCCAGGCCTGGCGTTACCAGATCTCTGGACTTTTCATGAGGAACTTTAAATCTAGATTAAAAAATTTTTTATTTTGTCTGTGCTGGGTCTTTATTGTGGCACACAGGCTTAGTTGCAGTGTGTAGGGTCTTAGTTCCCTGACCAGGGATTGAACCCAGGCCCCCTGCATTGGGAGCACAGAGTCTTATCCAGCAGAGAGAAGTTCTGTAATCTAGACCATTAGGGGAAGTCCCGTAATCTAGATTCTTATACGAAACCTCTAGATGAATCTTGGCCACAAGTTTACTTTTTATGGGGGCTTCCACATGTACTGACGGAGAAGGCAATGGAAACCCACTCCAGTACTCTAGCCTGGAAAATCCCATGGACAGAAGAGCCTGGTAGGCTGCATCCATGGGGTCGTGAAGAGTCAGACACGACTGTGTGACTTCACTTTCACTTTTCACTTTCATGCACTGGAGAAGGAAATGGCAGCCCACTCCAATGTTCTTGCCTGGAGAATCCCAGGCACAGTGGAGCCTGGTGGGCTGCCGTCTATGGGGTCGTACAGAGTCGGACACGACTAAAGTGACTTAGCAGCAGCAGCAGCAGCAGCAGCACATGTGCTGAAGGACTGAATTTGACTCAGAGGGCACTGGTTAGAAATACCCCCTAATGAATAAGCCTCTGTCACAGCACTTGGCACCCTTTATATGCGTATTTATTTACACATCTATTCTTTGCTCCTCATCTGGGTTGTATCCCCCTCCTTGAGGGGAGGGATTGTGGCTTAATCATTTTGCATTTCCCAGTGCCCTTCTTGGGGCTGGCACGTAAGTGAACATAATAAATGGTTATTGAATGAATGCTTACATTCCGTTCCCCTACAGCAGCTGAAAAATAAATATATAATAGCTTTTAATTAAAAAGAAACAAGATGAAATATGCATGAGAATCCCATTCTTTGACAGGAGGCAGCGTGTTAAGGAGAAAGATTTTCAAATTATATTTGCCAGCGATGCTCCCACAAGACTAAAAAAGTTTTTTGGGCATGCGGTCTCGGCTGGCGAAGTCTTGTTCTCGGTTCTGCATTGCGACAAAGGCTCCCTCTGCTTGGATGGATCTCAAAGGAGAAGACTGCTTGTTAAAATAGGTCTCTGCCCTTGTCAGCCATAGAGTTCTACCAGTGAGGAATCCAAATACCCACTTAGCTGACCTTGCCACCATCGCCTGGGCTGTTACTCTCTGAAAATGTCTTCTCTGACAATAACGATGAACTGATTACAAACTGCCTCCAGTAAGCGATCTGGTCCAGCTGCCTGAAGGTTTAGCCACCAGCTTCAAAATCAAACAGATTTAAGGCTCCCCTGGTGGCTTGGTGATAAAAAAATCGGCCTGCCGATGTAGGAGACAGGGGTTCGATCCCTGGTCCGGGAAGATCCCACGTGCCGTAGGGCATCAAAGCGCATGCGCTACAGCTACTGATCCGGCGCTCTAGAGCCCAGGAGCTCCACCTACTGAGCAAACGAGCCTAGAGCGCGTGCTCGGCAACAAGAGAAGCCAGCGCCACGAGAATCCCGTGCAACACAGCTGGAGAGCAGCCCCCTCTTGCTGCAACTAGAGAAAAGTCCACACAGCGACAAAGACCCAGCACAGCCAAAATAAAATTATTTAAAAAATAAGACGCATCTAAATTGGAACCTCTGATGTAGTGCCACTACCGAGGTGACCTCGAGTCAGAGACTGAGCCTCTCTGAACCTCAGTTTCCTCTTCTTAGAAATGTGCGTAATAAGGCCTGCGGCAAGTTTCATTACTGAGGGCTGGGAATAGCGTATGTGAAAGGCTTGGCGTGTAATAGTGAGGTTGAATAAATGATAATCACCATCATTTAAAGAGATGGTTTCCAAACTTCTAAGCAGCGGGATTCCTCTTCAAGTTTAAGCATGCTTGGAACCCTGACATGGGAAAGAAAGCGGATCTCCATCACTGCCAGGCTTAGCATCCCTCAGCCTTTGAGGGAAACTCTCCAGACCTCTGAAGCTCCAAGGAACACAGTCTGGAAGCCATGGGTCTACACTGTCTCTTTGGATGTGGAGACTGAATTCCAGGTCGGGGTGTAGCATCCTCAGGACACACGGGGAGTCGTCAAAGGAACTGGGACACGGGACCCAGGAAGTTGGGTTGGTGCCAAGAGATCAACAGAATGGAGATGGAAACCATTGGTTGAGAGGTCTCTGCAGCCTGGTTCAGAACCTGGATCCATCCACGCTGCCAGTGGGGCAGTGAGCCAGTCACCTCCCCTCTGTGAGACTCAGCTTCCTGCTCTGTGAAATGGAGACGGTGATGAATATCTAACTTGCAGAGTCATTATGAGAAATAAATAAGAATAGGTACAGAAAGGCATCAAGCAGAGTCCTTGCTCCATAGTTGACAAGACACTGAAAACTAATACTAGAAACAACAGAAATCACTATAACCGTGTTAACACCTCATGCCTGTATGGAAATTCACAAAGGGCTTTAAATAGTCTTTTTCTCCTCAGATCCATCAATGAGGTCATTATTCTTGCCATTGTGCAGACCAAGAAAAGAAAGAAAAAGAAGTTCCAAGAGATGTAGTCATTTGCCCCAGGTCACATGAGTAATAAAGTGGTGGAAGCGAGATTGAGATTTCTCTTCTGGCAAGAGTCTACGGACCTGACATGCTGCACGATTACCTTAGAGCCACACTCCCATCTTGCTGGACTGACGGGTTTTCCACAAAATACCCTGGGTCACAGATGGCTGACACATGACCACTGCTCTCCACTTCCATGCTCAGGGCAGACATTGCTAACCAACCCCCAGTCTTTCCCACTGAGCCACAACATCTTTCCTCGCACAGGGCTGTTGTAAATCGACAGCCATTGATGAGAGATTGCTGCTGGGCCCAGGAGGAACAACACTTGGCTCGTATCCCACCCTCCCCTACAGCCCCAGTCCCCATGTCCTGGGTAGTTGTGAGCCCCGAAACCCAGGCTGCTATGAAAAGGCAGAGCTCAGCATCGCTGGGTCACTGGGACGCCTTCCTTTGTCCTCTGTCTCTCTGCCCAGGGACGCCCGAGAAAAGAAACAACTATCACAGAAAAAGCTATTTGTGCTTAAAAAAAAAATCCTTTATCTAGGGGTTGGATCATATAATGAGGAGTCCTTTCCAATGAGATCGAAGCTCCCACCTGTACTGATCGCCATCGCCTGTGCCATCCCCACCTCCCTGATGGATTAAGCTCCCTGCCTGTTGCCAGTCCCCAGCAATTTTCCTCGACTTGAATTAGATGCCAGTGAGAGCCTGCTTGCCCTGCATGGCCCCCCTTGAGATTTATGTCTTTCCAGGGCAGGAGGAGAGAGAGAGAGAGAGAGTCATTCATGACCCCTAGAGTCCTGGGCGCTTTGTTTTAAAGGTACATGGGATTGGAAGAGTGGAGATCAACCTCAGACAACACACTTCTGGTTTTGTCATGGCTGTTCTCGCTTCCTCCTTGCCTAATGCTCACAGTTGTTGTTCTCTGGTTTGATGGGGGGAATATGATACAGTGATCCAGAACAGATACAGCAGTCACTTTATGATCACAGTGTAGCTCACTTCACAGTGAGGGGGCTCTCACACAGCTGACAGCTCTATGGTGTTTCTGGAAGTTACAAAGACCTACTCCCACATCCCCTCAAGGTATCTTGGTGTGTAAATGTGTATTTGTGTCAGAGAGAGAGAGAGACAGAGAGAGAGATGGCCCATTGTTGTAATCACTTCTTTGCATTCGAGTTTCTTGTTGTCAACCTTCCACTTCCTTCCTGCTCACCTAGCGAAGCCATAGCCCAGGTTAAAGATGGGTCCTGGGGCTTCTCTGGTGGCTCAGTGGTAAAGAATCCACCTGCCAATGCAGGAGACTCGGGTTCGACCCCTGATCCAGGAAGATCTCACGCACTGCAGCGCAACTAAGCCCATGCACCACAACTATTCAGCCCTGTGCTCTAGAGCCTGGGAGCCACAGCTTCTAAGCCCACATGATGAAAATACTGAAGCCTGCTCGCCCTAGAGCCCGAGCTCCACAACAAGAGAAACCACTGCAGTGAGAAGCCTGTGCAATGCAACTAGAGGGTAGCCCCGCTCACTACAGCTAGAGAAAGCCTGCACAGCAGGGGAGACCCAGCACAGCCCAAGATAAAGAAAAAAAAAACCTCCACGCATCCTGACTTTTCCATACCTGTTGCTCCACAGGCCCACATGGCTGCTGCCATATTTCCACTTTAAATTCTTGCTGCTGATTCGCCGTCCCGTGGCATTTCCTTGATCCTGGCTGCCGCACAACTCTCCCAGCTCTGTTTCCAGCCCTGCAGCCTTCCCCTCAGTTGCAGCTAATAACCTCGCATCCCTTCCCCAACATCAGCAGGAAGTGGTCCCCCGGCGCTGTGCTCCACACCTGCCAAGCTTCTCCAGGTGAACCTGGGCTCCTTCTCCCATCCTGTGCCCAGGGAGGCCTGTCTGAGCTGCAGCCCCTGCCCCGGCACCTTGCATTCCCCCCCCCTTTGTACCTGTGTGAACACTTCACCCCAGCAGCTGATCCCTTTCTCTCTGGGATCATCATCATCAGTTTTTCTGTTTCTACAGGGTCATTCCCGTCAGTGAGCAAACTTGCTCTAACAGCTCAAACAAACAAAAATAACAAAAAAGAAACTTCCCTTGAATCCTCATCCCACTCCAGCCACATCTGTTGTTCCCTTTACACACACACACACAAAATTACTCAAAAGAGTTGTCCATACTGCTCTAATTCTTCTCCCATTCTCCCCTGAGTCCAGTCCAATCGGGCTGCCCTGAAGCTAGCCCGGGCAAGGTCACCGCTGAGCTCCATTTTGCCACGTCCGATGGGCCAGCTTTAACATTTGTCTTCTTGGAGCTGTCAGTGGCACTTGCTACCGTTGGCTGTTGCCTTGTCTAGAAACACATTCTTGACTTGGGTTCTGGGACACACGTGCTCCTGGTTTTCCGGCCTCCGCCCTGGCTTCTCCTTCCCATCTCATCCTTCCCCCCTCTTTCCAAGCTCCTCTTCACTGCCTGCCCAGTGGGGCATCTCGGGCCTCGGGATTCTCTTCTGCAGAATCTCATCCAACCTCTGAGCTTCACATACAAGCTGTCCTCGGCCGACTCCCCACGTCAAGCACACATCCCCAGCCTCTGTGCCTCCAAGCCCAGACAATCCTGCGGAGGACACACTGGGTGTCTAACAGGCGTTCAACCTAAGGCGGCCAGCTATCCTCCCAACATCACACAGATGACACCTCTGTCCTTCCAGCTGCTGAGAGTCAATTTCATTGCTTCCTTTCCCTCACCCCCCACATGTCATCTGTCAGGAAATACCGACCTTCTGAATAATCTAGAGTCCGATGGCTTCTTAAAACCTCCGCTGTCATTATCCTGACCCAAGCCATCATGATATATACCCTGGATTATCTTGTCCTCATTTTTACTGAGGTATCATTGACACAGCATTGTGTAAGGTTAATGTGCACAGCATAATGATTTGAGATATACATGGAATGATTACCGCAATAAGATGGGTTACCATTCATCACCTGAAATAGTGAAATAGTCTTCCCTTGGGAGAACTTTGAGATTTTTAGCAACTTTCAGATACAGTAGCTGCAGTATTGCAGTAGCCCTGCCATGGTCCTCCCTGCCCCTGTACTTACTCTTCACATGGCAGCCAAAAGCAGCCTTTTAAAACGAAAGCTAATCCTGACTTCTGCCCTCAAAATTCTCCAGTGATTTCCTATCTCACTTGGAGTCAAAGTGGAAATTCTTACCAGCGACTACAAAGCTCCTGCGTGATCTGGCCTCCTCCACGGCTCCTGTCCTTGGCCACTCCACCCCAGCACAGAACCTTCTTACTTTCCTTGCACATCTGGGCACAGCCCAGACCCAGGGCCTTTGTGCATGACTTACTGCTTCCTGGGATGTTCTTTCCCAAGACACGTGCACAGCTCACTCTTTCACTTCCTTCGGTCTCTTCTCAAAGCTTACTTTATCAGAGAGATCTTCCCTGACTATATAACAAAATACTGCCTCCATCCACACCCATCCAATACATGCCCACCCATCCATACCCTGCCACGAGAGGTAGGACTTGGTGGAAGATATTCCAGCTACCTTGCCTCTGAGTGGGCAAATATGAACAGTGTTCTTTGCGGGACTGAACCCCAGTTGCTCGCAGCAAAACTTACTCATGAACATGTTATTTATTGGGTTTCTTCCCTTCCTTATCTCAATTTTCCCCTTCCTCGATGGTACATTCTAGGACTACCTCCTAAATACATGACCTCCCCTTGAATCCTCTACTCAGACTTCTTTTAGGGGAAATCACACTGAAACACACTACTTGGCCAGTTGAATTTATATGATGTGATATATATTTATCAATTTGTTTTCTTTACTGTCTATTTCTTCCCACTAGAATATCAGCTCCAAGGGGAAAATCAGCTCTCCTTAGGGTGGCTGGTGGGCACTCAGCAAATGTTAGCCCAGTGGAAGGGTTTATTCATTTACTCAACAAGTAGTAATTAATGCCTGCTATTAAATGCCTACTCTGTGCTAGGAACCCTTCCAGATGCTGAGGATACAGTGGTGAGTAGGACAAGTGATGTTCCTACTCATAAGGAGCTCACTTTCTGAGGGGATGGATAGGTGGATGGATGGATGAATTAAGAGGTAGATGCATGGTGTTGGGGGGTGTGGATGGATAGATGGATGGACAAATGGACGGATGAATATGAATGGATGGGTAGACAGATTATGGATGGATGGATGGATGGGTGGATGGATGGACAAATGGATGGAAAGATGGACCGATGGATGGATAGATAAATGGACGGAAAGACGGACGGATGGATGGGTAGACAAATGGATGGATGAATATGAGGATGTGTAGACAGATGATGGATGGATGGGTGGGCAGACGGATGGATGGATGAATATGAATGGATGGGTAGACAGATGATGGATGGATGGGTGGATGGATGGACAAATGGATGGAAAGATGGATGGATGGATGGGTAGACAAATGGATGGATGAATATGAATGGATGGGTAGACAGATGATGGATGGATGGATGGATGGGTGGATGGATGGGTAGACAGATGGATGGATGAATATGAATGGATGGGTAGACAAATGGACGGATGGGTGGATATGAATGGATGGGTAGACAGATGATGGATGGATGGATAGCAAAAATGGGGGGACCAACTGGGACCCGTGGCCACCTTACAGCACCCACCATTTGGATGCTAAGGCACCCCGCTTGTCCCAAGATTTCGTGTCTACAGCATCTCATGACTGCTCTTGCTTCATCCATTCTGTCGCCCCTGCCTCTCTGTCACATCTTTCCTGCACACAATTTCCTCAGAGATGCCTGTGACCTTCCCCACTTCTGCAGCTGCAAACTGCCTGCTCACTGCCCTTTCAGACTCAACTTCATACCCTCTGATATCTTTCTGTCCCCTATGGCTCTGATTCCGTCCTTTTTGTGGTCCAGGACATTCAAGGCAATTCTGCCCAAACCCTGTGTGGAAGGCAGTGATTTTCCCCCACTGAGTCTCTGAGTGTGTTGTAGACTGGCATTTGTGTTCATATGTGGAAGGCAGTGATTTTCCCCCACTGAGTCTCTGAGTGTGTTGTAGACTGGCATTTGTGTTCATATGTGGAAGGCAGTGATTTTCCCCCACTGAGTCTCTGAGTGTGTTGTAGACTGGCATTTGTGTTCATAAGAAAGTCATCTTTGCTATTTATGGAGAAGGAAGGCAGGGTGGGGAGTGGGTCAAGCCTTTCCATTCAGGAGTCAGGTGGGGCTCAGATGGGATCCTGTTTCTTCCTAACTGCATTATGTTGGGCTGGACAGTTCATCTTTCTGGGACTCAGTTGACTTATTTGCCAAACAGTTATAGGAATGCCCCTTCTCTCTCAGAAGTGTGCAGCAATCAAGGAGACCCTGAGTATAAAGGAGATGACCTTGTTTGCCCCCATTCACCGTATGACCTTGAGCAAGTGGCTTCACCTCCCTGGCCCTCTGTATAATTATAAGACAGGGATAGACGTGCATTCCCCAGAAAGCTGTTGTGGGGATTACAGGAAATCACGCACACAGGATGCTTGGCTGAGAGCCTGGTGCTCAGCAAGGACTTAATTGACTACTGCCGTTATTATTTTTATAAAGCTTTTGAATTCAAAAGCCGTGGTGGACACACAGCCACCAAGCCTGCTGGGTGAACCCCTGAAATATCAGACTGCTCACATAATGTGATCATCGGTGCTGAAATCTTAACCTGGAGATGTTGCCTTTTCCAGGGCTTAGAATCTTCTGTTCTTCCTCGGGCATTTTTGCTTCTCAAATAGCAACTTTAGAAGCAGGCCAAGATTCTTCAGTTCTGTGCTGAAGAGTGAGTGCTGCAAAGCACAGGGTAAGATATGAAAGCCTTCCTCTTCACGCTTATCCTGCCAGCAATCTTGAAGAGGGCAATGCACCACCCTTTTATCTTCATCTGCAGATGAATGTAAAACACACTGCTTGGGGGATGATGGATGGGGGAAGCTGCGGAACAGATCAGTTCCTTTCCAGAAGGTTGAGGCTTCCTTGGTGAAGGCGAATACATCACCCAGAGGCCCGCAGGAAAGGCCAGATTTCAGCTGGGAGCAGGAGGAGAAAGGTGCTGATCCTCTTCAATAATTAATTCCATTTAGTCTTTAGAAACTTCTCATTGTTAAACATACCATACACACCAAACAGTGAGAATCTATATACACAATTAAAGAGCACTAAATGTGTGGATCGCTGTGGCCTTACCACTTGGCTCATGAAACGGAGCAGGATTAATAATTTAGCAGCTCCTGAAAGAAACCACTGTTCTGAATTTCGTGTTAATCGTTTCCTTGCTTTCTGTGTTGTTTCGCCATCCTGTGCATGTTCCTAAATGATGATAGAGACAGTGGTAATGGCAAAGACAAAAATATAACCGGAGCTCTGTTTATGGGCGCTTGCTCTGCGGTAGGCACCCTTCTAAGCACTTGATACACATTAATTCCTTTCATCTTCACAAGACCGGTTTGAGGTGGGGGCCGGTGCTGTCCTTCTCATTCTGTAGATGTAGAGAGGTGCGTTACTTCACGAGGGCCATGCAGCTGAGAGAAGGGAGCATCTGCTTCGGAACCTGCTGTTGGCCCCAAAGTCCTTAATGAGCTATCCTGTCTCTCGACAGTGTTTCGTTTTGCTGGGTTTTGAACTTTATATACATGGTCTCGTGTGCTACAGATTTTTGTGGGATTTATTTGTCTGGCTCCATACTAACTTTCTGTGTTTCACAGACATTAATTCATGTGGAGTTAAAGTGCAAGTGTGAATCGCTCAGTCGTGTCTGACTTTTGCAACCCCACGGACTGCAGCCCACCAGGCTCCTCTGTCCTTGGGATTCTCCAGGCAAGAATACTGGAATGTGTAGCCATTCCTTTTTCCAGGGGATCTTCCTGACCCAGGGATTGAATCTGCGTCTCCCACATCACAGGTGGATTCTTTACCATCTGAGCCATCAGGGAAGCCCAATTAATTCATGTAGCTACAGTTGATTCATTTTCACGGCTGCATAATATTCCATTATATTCATTCCGTTGATGGAAATGGGTTATTTCCGTCTTCTTATTTAACCTCTGTAGTGATACCACCATGTAGAATAAAATCCTTTTAGTTTTCTAGATGAGGAAACTGAAGTTAGGGAAAAGAAGGGACTTTTCCAGGTTAGAGCAGGAACATGTAGAGAAAGGCTGCAATCCTGAAACCACCTGACTTTTAAGCTCTAGCTCTTTCTGCTGTTCTGTGCTTAGACTTTAACTGCTGAGCACAGACTTTTAACTTTGAATCTACAGGGCTGTTTTTAGCCTTTTTATTCACTTGAGGGAATTAGCTCGGAAGCCTCCATTCTCTTTCTTCTGGGAGAAGCCGCATTCATCCTTTCACATCCACAATGTAAATGGCAAGCCCTGAGTTAAGTTTTGTGGATAGAGAGATGAAAATGAGCCATCTCTGGCCTTGAAATAGCACTGACAGCAGGGAGAAAAGATGGACATTCCTGACAATAGTTAAAGTCTACCTTAGATCTTATAGGATAAAGAAGTACAAGTGACCCAGAAGCAAAGAGGGGAAAGGGAAATCAGGCAAGGCTTCCTGAGGAGGAAACATTTAAGTAGGGTCTTAAAGACTGAATAGAAGTTATCCTGTTAGATGAGGGAGGGCGCTTTCCCCCAACAAGTCAAGACTTTGAGGCTGGCAAATCCTGACATACTCAGAGAACAGGCAGAAGCGTGGGGTGGCCTGAGTGTTGGCTGTGGGAGAAAGGGAACAGCGAGACGGGAAAGCCTGATGGTGAGTGGGCTTTGACGCCAAGCTCAAGTGCTTGGGCACGGTCCTACAAGCAATGGGGACGCTGCCACTGAGGTTTCAAGGCACAGTGGTGACATATTGGAACCACTGTTTCGGATGGATCACCAATGTTTCAGAACCATTTCCTTTTGTCCAGTGGAAGCTGCTCTTGGGGATAGCTGTGAAATTTCCCTTCTGAGGGAATGGAAGTCCAGACTCCATCCTGCGGAGTTCTGAGGATCTCAAGGGAATGCACAATCCATACCCGCACCTTACTCTTTCCTTCACAGTAAGACGTATTTTCCACGTGTCTTAGTTTCCACTCCATTTAGCTGCGTGAGCTGGGATAAATGACTTAAACCCTCTGTGTTGTGGGTTCCTCATCTACAAAATGAGCATAACACAGTCTAATAATATGAGGGAATCTTATGACAATTAGAAGAATCCATATACATAAATTAGCACAATGTCTGTGGCATATCTTCAATTTTATTGCAAGTTTAATATAATTATCATCACTATTGTCATCATCATCATATTTTCAGGGCACAAAACCAGACTCTGAAATACACTGAATGATACTAAATCTTTTGAATATCTCTGTGAAGTGGCCAGCACAAGCATTTTCCTCCACAGGTTAGAGATCTGAGAGGTTGAGAGAATTGCCTGACATCTTGATGATAGTGAAAGAAGAGAGTGAAAAAGTTGGCTTAAAACTCAATATTCAGAAAACTAATCATGGCATCTGGTCCCATCACTTCATGGCAAGTAGATGGGGAAACAATGGAAACAGTGACAGACTTTATTTTTTTGGGCTCCAAAATCACTGCAGATGGTGACTGCAGCCTTGAAATTAAAAGGCGCTTACTTCTTGGAAGGAAAGTTATGACCAACCTAGACAGCATATTAAAAAGCAGAGACATTATTAACAAAGGTCCATCTAGTCAAAGCTATGGTTTTTCCAGTAGTCATGTATGGATGTGAGAGTTGGACTATAAAGAAAGCTGAGTGCTGAAGAATGATGCTTTTGAACTGTGATGTTAGAGAAGACTCTTGAGTCCCTTGGACTGCAAGGAGATCCAACCAGTCAATCCTAAAGGAAATCAGTCCTGGGTGTTCATTGGAAGGACTGATGCTGAAGCTGAAACTCCAATACTTTGGCCACCTGATGTGGAGAACCGAATCATTTGAAAAGACCCTAATGCTGGGAAAAATTGAGGGCGGGAGGAGAAGGGGACGATAGAGGATGAGATGGTTGGATGGCATCACCGACTCAATGGACATGAGTTTGAGTAAACTCTGGGAGTTGGTGATGGACAGGGAAGCCTGGCGTGCTGCAGTCCTTGGGGTCGCAAAGAGTCGGACACGACTGAGCGACTGAACTGAACTGAACCAGAATCAGTAATAGGTTTGCAACCTTGATCTTTGTCTTCTTACGGGTTTTCAACCATGGCCCCTTAAATGTACTCTCAGATCAGGACAATGCTCCATGAGCAACCTCGAACAGAGACGTCCTTGGAAATGGCCAACTATCTGGATGCTATGACAGTTCAGTCAGGACCTTGGACAGTGACAGGAATTTTTAAAGAACTGAGCACCTCTGTGTCAGAGCAACATTCCGCCAACTTCATTCTAGCATGACTGCCATCAGTCTTGCAGTGAGTTAAACAGCACATTCAGTGGAAGTCTGGATGCTTTCTTATTCACTTATAGTTCCACAAGTCATTCCCCCGACCCCACACTCTCATTGTTTATCTTCAGGACTAATTCTTTGCTCTGATCACAGCAGGAGGCATGTGTCCAGTTCCTGAACAGTTCATTAAGGTGAAAACTCATTTCCACAAGAAATAGTAGTGAGATTGAGGCTTCAGATTGTTCTGTATCCTTCATTATTCAGAAAACAGGTCTGTGTGTGAGAGGGACTGGGAAGGAGATAAGAGAGAGAGAGAAAGTAGAACTTACAGAGCACTTCCGCAGACTCATGGGTTAGGCCACTAGGATCACAACTCCAAAAGTTTTACGTCTGGGCCAAGAAGTGAGGACTGAGGACAGGTCCCAACTGTGACAAGTCATAGGACCACAATAAGGACCGCTGATGACTTGACCACACTTCTACTGATGTCAGGCACGTAATCTTAAATATCCCTCTTTAAAACTAAGGAGGACCCACAAATGAACAGTATAAATGGAGTAATTTCTCTCCACTGAAGCTTTTCCTAATCCTCAGCATTTGAATTAATTCTGGCCACCAGGAGCCTATTTGGAGGTTCCCTATTGTCTAGTGGAGAATGAGCCTGAGCTGGATACTGTGGACTTGGGCAGGACATCAACTTGGTCTGTTAGCCAAACCAGTCCTTTCTTGGCTTCAGCATCCACAGCTGTCAAAGGCAGATAATACCTATGTTGGGTTTTCTTTGATGGGTCCAAGTAAGAGCAGAGATAGAATGCTGTAAGCACTTTGAAAAAAAGTCAGCCAACACAAGGGAACATTTAGCCCCCATGTTCAGCTCTGATCACAACTAATTACTAATAAATAATTTAGTAATTATCTGCTTCTGTCCTTCCTTCCTACATGAAGGTAAGCTCCTCAAGGACAGGAGCTGTGTGTCGATCATCTGTGACTCTTTAGCATCTAGCCCAGTGCCTTGCACAGACTGGTCCCCACCCAGTGTCTGAAGAACAAGAGGCAGGATAGCCTAACATTTGGGTGCATGAGCTGTGGTGTCAGAAAAACACGTCATGCAATCAGGATCATGTCCTGGTTCTGTCGCATCTCAGCTGTGTGACCCTGGGCAAGTCTCTCAGCCTCTCTCATGACCAGTTCGTTCATCTGTAAAAGGGTGATGCCTCCTCTCTGGGTCACTGGGAATGGTGAGCAAGGCCACGAACAGAAAGCATTTGGGAAGGCTTCTGGTAGCTAGGCAACAAACCTTAGCTAACATACTTATCTTCCATGTTCTAATTTTTGCATCGTGGGCCACTGAAGGGTTTCACGAGGGAAGCTACCATTGCTAAGTGGGAACGCTGCCACGTTTTGTGTGGCTATTTCAAATCCATTGCAATCTGACCATCTCATCAGCCAGAAGATATCCAGAAATAGCTAGCAAGAATATCGAGGTGCCATAGGAAGGTGGATAGATTCAAGATCTGCCACTGAGTAACACCTTTCCAATTACTCTCTATCTCCCGGCCTTAGTTTTTCTACAGGTAAAGAGGTGGCCAGGATCGATCTCTAAGCCCACTCTGCTGTTCTAAGTGCGATGAATAATCTCTGTGCTAAAATGAGGTCACCCATTCAGAGGCCCCTGCAGCTGCTCCCAGGGAAGGGTGGAACCTAAGAGAACAAAGGACACTTGCCTTGGACAGAGCCAAGGCCATCCCTTGGCCCCAGTCCCGGGCTGGGCTGCCTGAAAGACAACAATTCACAGCGGAAGCCAGAGACAGCCGCAGCTCACTGGGGGGAAATCTGAGCCCGGGGACTCTCCCAGATCCCACCCCTGTTTCCTCAGGGAGTAGTTTTACTTGGCAGCGCATTCCCCTGCTCATTCTCTTTAAAAGAAGTCATCAGTGACCACGATTCAGCAAGGCGACCTTTGCGGCTATGCTGAAAAGGATATGGACCCAGTGTCTTTCAGGAAACAGAATGCTTGCTTGGGGTTTTGAGCCAAAAACACACAAAACACAAAGTAAACTTTTCCTTATCCCTTTCAAAAATTAGAGGGAGCATTCCAGTCTTGAGTTTTCAGGAGTCATGGGAGCTGGGATCCTTTTGGATGGCCTCAGTAGTAATGGAAAACGTCCCAGACAAGACTTGTGAGTCTTGAGTCAGTTCTGCCTTTGTCGTTGACCAGCTTGGTGACTTTGGGCAAATACTAGTATCTCCTCCCTGAGTCTGGTACTCAGCACCTGCTCCGACACTGGCTCTTTTTCCCCTCTAACACAGAAGTAAGTAATAGAAATAGTTTTGGCTGGGTCAGATGTATTGACTCTGAGTCTAGCATTATCCTAGGTGCTGGGGAATGCAACAAGGTCCGATTCCTGCCTGCCTGGAGCTGATGATTGCAGGAGGCAGAGGGATGGTAAGGTTAGCAGACAATTGCTTTGTTGTTGTTTAGTTGCTAAGTCATGTCCAACTCTTTTCGACCCCATGGACTGTAGCCTGCCAGGCTCCTCTGTCCATGGGATTTCCCAGGCGAGAATACTGGAGTGGGTTGCCATTCCCTTCTCCAGGGGATTTTCCTGACCCAGGATCGAGCCTCTATTTCTTGCATTGGCAGGCGTGTTCACCACTGAGCCCCTAGAGAAGCCCAGATAATTGCTTTACCATGAGATAAATGCAGAGCTGGAGAAAGTATAGACACCTTAGGGAGATATAAGAAGGACTATGTGTGTGTGTCTGTGTGTATGTGTCTCTGTGTATGTATTGGGGAAAATCAGAGCTTTCCCAGAGTATCGGCCTCTAAATCGAAATTTGAAGGGAGAAGAATCATAACCACCACTTTTTGAGTACCTACCATGTGACATGTGAAAGTGAAGTCGTTCAGTCGTGTCTGACTCTTTGCGACCCCATGGACTGTAGCCAACCAGGCTCCTCCCTCCATGGGATTCTCCAAGCAAGAGTACTGGAGTGGGTTGCCACTCCCTTCTCCAGGGGATCTTCCCAACCCAGGGATTGAACCTGGATCTCCAGCATTCCAGGTAGACGCTTTAACCTCTGAGCCACCAGGGAAGTCCTCCTGCCTATTATTCCATTTAATGCTTAAAATATTTTTTGAGGCAAGGAGTATTATTATCCTCCTCTTAGGGATAAGAAAGCTGAGGCTCAGAGAGACTAGGTCATTTTCCCAAAACGGCACAGCTAAGAAGTGACAAAGCCGGGTCTGGTCCCCATGCATTCACCGGCCACCACCCCATCTCTTGTAGCTGAAGCTGGCCGAGGAATCAGATGGTGAGAGAGCCCTCGGTAAAACAGAACAAGGCAGAGTGCGTGGGCAGCTGAGCGGTGAGCCTGGGGAGCTCGATTCTGTGTATACTGGCCGGAACGCAGTGAGTGCAGTGGGGAGGGTCAAGGAGGCAGGCGGTGCCACCCCATGAGGCCAAAGAGAAAGGTAAGATCTCTGAGAAGAAATATTGTCTTATTTTTCTTTCTCCATTTGGTCTTTTCTTCCTTCATTATGCACTATTTCTAAAATAAAAATTGCCATTATGAACAAAAAGAAATACTGTCTTAACCTAAAAGGGAAAAGGATTTGCAAAGGAATAGATTTCTGGATGTGTATAACTGAATCCCTTTGCTGTACACCTGAAATTAACACACGATTGCAAATCAATTATACGCCAATACAAAATAAAAATTTAAAAAGAGAGAAAGAAACAGACTGTCTTGAAGCACAAAGAAGCCACTAGACAGCTTCCGGCATCAGAGAGCTGTTGTCAGGCTTGCTGTCTTTTAAACCCACTCTGGCTGTCCTGTCGAGAACGGGGCTCCCTGCCTGGTGCTGATGGTTGGGGGAGAGAGGCAGGGAAAGGTTGCCCACGGGAGAGCGGTGCTCAACCAGCCTCTCCACCCCTCACCCACTGTCATCTCCTCTCTCCCACGACCCCACGAGCTTCTTCATGGCAACGATGTCTCACAACGGGTCAGACCCATCAGTCAGGGGCCCAGGGTTCCGAGACAGCCACAGCCAGAGGCCCACTGGCTGTTCAGCAAAAAGGACCACCTACTACTTCCCATCCCATTCCCAGTCCCAGTTTGGGGGAGACTCCCACCAAGAAAGAGCTGACCATACTGTGGAGAAAGAAGGCAACAAGGATGCAAGTTCGACACCTGCCTCCTTATGCAAACTGTGCTCCCCGCGAGACTGGTGGGTGACGGCTGCTTCGGAGCCTCAGTTTTCCCCTCTGTAAAATGAACCGGTTCAAGAAGATCCACGTTTTCCAGAGTATATTTCAACAAAACGGATTTATGAGAAGCTCCTTGGGGAAAAAGATCCGGTGACCAAATAATTCTGGGCGAAGTTTCCTGCTATGATGCTCTTCAGGAGGCTCACATCACACGGGGGTATGTTAAAGGCTCAGACAAGCCCTGCAGGAAAGGTATTTGCTTAATCCATAGGCCCTTATACTTGATAATGGGCTTTTCTGAGATAACATCTCTGAGCACGTAGCAAAACCAGTGTCCTTTGGCAGCCAGACAGGGAAAATTTGGAATGAATGCTAATTTTCACGGTCCAAGTGTTGCCCGTTTAAGCTACGAGTTCCTGGAGGTCAGAGGTGATACCTCACACAGTAGGTGCCGATAAAGTAGATTTCGCTTTGTGCATCACGTAACAGCTGGTGAAATAATTCATGATTACCTGGCACCTATGCACAATCTAAAGATAACCCTTCATCACTACCCTTGCTTCCCCAGGTGCTATACGACCCGCTAAGTGATTTCTAGAGCTCGTTGCACCTACCGTGTGCCGGCGTTGGGGGCTGCAGCTATGATTGTCCGCTGGCAGTCTCCAGTCTCTGGGGGACCAGAGACACAGAGCCATGGAGAGGCCCAAGCAAGAAGGGCGGGAGCTGGGCATCTTCTACTTGCCCTCTACACTTCAGCCCGCTCTGCCTCCAGAGCCAGCCCTTATGGACTACATCAGCAGCCCCCTTGTCTCTTGCTGCCAGCTGTGTTCCGCCAACGGAAGGCTCCAACAAGACGCAGGACCACAGGAGGAAAGCGAGGCTGGGGGTTCGTTCTCCAGGCTCCCCTGATAGTGTCCCTAGGATCTAAGACTCTCAGGGAACCCTATATCGTTCTGTCCTCTGTGAGTGCTGGGCCCGCTCCTTCCTTTGCAGCTTCAGAGCTCAGGGGTGACCGTTCCCCAGCGTTGTTAGCCCAGTGTTGCCCTATATCTAGTGGGTTTCCAGAAACCCTGCCCACTGTAATGCATATTCCACTGCAAATAGTCCCTCATTAAGAAGAGGCTCTCATTAATACATGAGATGAGAGTGGTGGGGATGCAGAGTTTCGGCAAGGAATTAAAATCCTTGGGAAAAGAGGGTGATAATCAGTAAAGGCTTCACAGAGGAGTGGGCATTTGAGTTGGGTTTTGAAGGCTCAATAGGAGTTGTCCAGGTAGCTGTTATTTTGAGGAGGGACACCCTTGAACAAAAGTAAAAGGGGATGAAAAGACACTGGATTTGGGGGGAATAATAATTAAAACTTCAATGATGCTGGCTTTTCTTCAAAATCATCCTCTCATGCCTCTGGAAATGACCATCTTAGAAGATGCAGGGGCAAACTGTAGTCACAAATTCTTCAGGATTTAGTGACAAAGATGCTGCAAATGAGGCCTGTCAGAGATTGCAAACAAATAGACTACGGGCCAGTTCAGCCACTTGTAGAGTTCTAATGCACTCACAGAGATCTTCAGGAAAATTCAAGCTAACACTTAAAAATGGAAATATTTTACTTTAAATTCTGGCTTCTCTTAAAGAAGAGAGAGACCATCTGGCAGTACCATCGCTGCCTTCCCATCTGGCAGAAACAGTTGGAGCTGGGAGGCTCCCTCTCCAAGGCTCGGCACGGGGTCTGAAGTTTGCCCCAGTCCCCACCACTCCCTATCGCCTCCTGACGAGGCATTCTTCACTTTTGTCCACCAAGCTCTACAAAAGCAATCCACTGAGCTCTGTAAGAACACACTGATGACCCTGGCTGTAGAGAATCCAACCCCATGTGTAAATCCTCTGCCCTCCCTTTCCCCTCTGCCCTTGCCTTCGTGAAACAAGGAACGTTCCGGCTCTCTGACCTGTCTTCCTCCAGGACCCCTGTCTGGGAGAGGCTGGAGCATGTTTCCACCTCACTGCCTTTGCACAACATGTACACAGCCATGTTTCTAAGTGGCGGAGGTAGGTTTGATCTGCCACTTATGATCAGCGCTGGTGGGATTTTAAAAGGCTGCTCATTCTTTGATACATGATGCCAGCCCCAGAAGGACTCTGACAGCCCTGAAATCAGCCCCGTCATTTTAAGGAGGGGAAACAGGCAGAGACAGTGGTGGGCCTCACACAGGGGCGTGAGGAAGAGAGAGGAAGCAGCGACTGATGGCTTTCTACTAGGCACTTTAGAGCGGGTGCCTGTATTCCTCTCACAATCAGTTAGATGCCTGTTAATGCCATTTTACGAATGAAGGGTTAGACGCTTGGAGCAAGGGAGTGGGACGTCGGAGGCCACGTGGCCAAGAAATGGTAACGGTTCTGAACTCGGGGGCTCCAGAGTCAAACGGGCACAGATGCAAGTATCAGCTCTACTACTGACAAGAGGAGCTGAGTCACCCACTGGCTGGGCCCAAAGGAACTGTCCCCCTTTCGAGGCTCAGAGTGAAGTGGTCCTGAGCACTAGAAGGTTATCGTCGCGGGGTAGCCCTCCTCCTCCCTGTAGGGGAGGATGCTCTAGTGTGACTGTGGAGCCAGGCACATACACAGGTTCACACCACCGTCCCTCCCTTTACTGGCTCTGCATCCTTGGCCAAAACCCATGCCCTCTCTGAGCTTTAGGGTCCTAATCTCTAAAGCAAGAGCATTACCTCCCTCACTCGACAGTTCAAAAGTTGAATGCAAGGGTGTTGTAAAAGTGCCGTGTAAACTGTGGACCCTGCTTGAAAGGTCTGGTCCCGTTTTGGGGGTTCTTAAGACCATCCGCACCCCCAGTGATTCACCGGATGCCCTCACGGGACTCAGCACCTCACTGTCCGCATGGCTATTGTCCAATAGGGACACAGGATGTGTGGGCATCTCAGTAAGGGGAGGAGGCGCGGGAGGAATCCCTGCCCAGGCCCTGTGCGCTCTCCCTCCTGGGGGGCGGGGGCTCACACAGGCTGCTGTCTCCCTCCAGCAGCAACAATGCAACCACACATTTGTAATACAGGCCCCGAGTAGCCTGTTTGAGACTCACAACTTAAGTCGTTTATTGGGGGCTAGCCACATAGATTTCTCTGCCAGGAATTATCCAGAATTATTCTCTTAGAAGGAAAGCAACCATAAATCACACTGTATGAACAATCCAGACCCAGAAAATCAACCTTACCAGGTTGAAGCATTCTGAAAGTCAAGTTCCCAGACGCCAGCTTGGAGACCAACCTGGCAAACAGAGCTTTCTAAAGGCCACAGCCTCGGGCCTGTTCTGTTCACTCTTTTTCCTGCAAAGACCCTGTTTCATTCTATGAATCCTTAGGGAGCTTCCACTAAGTTTCTGGGACAACAAGGCTATGTGTGTCCTGGGGAATCACAGGCACTGATATCAAGGGATTGGCAGTGTAGGTAGTGAGAGGCAAAAAAGGGGGAAAAACTCAACAGAACAAAAGATAATGATGATATAGGCCTGTGCAGGACACCAGGTGGCTTGGTCTGCCAGCATCCCACCCTTGCTTCTTGAGGTAACTGCACCTTCTCTTTCTTTTTGGACAACTTCCTCCCTCCACCTACACCCTTCTTGCCCTGACTCTTCTCGAGTGAGGCTGCCAATCACAGATGCCACATACTTGTGACCAATCTCAGTCTGCTGCTCACGAATTTAAAGTCTGATCAGAGTCATGCAGGGATAGAAAGTTGCTGGGACCGTATCACACAGGGCAAGGTCTTAAGAGAGACCACCCTCCAACTCCTGCTTTTAGGATCCCTGAAGTCTGTCTGCATGACCCAGGACCTTCCCGTAACCCCTTGTCTTAGTTCAAAGGAGCCAGGGCTGGTGTCCGATTGTCTGTTTTCAGGGCTGGTCTTTGATGGGTGGGAGAAATATCATGTCAGAGAAGGACAGCGAGGAGTGACAGATAGCAGGGACAGCTATGTCCTAACAGAATGTGGGGAGAGGGAGGTGGAAATCAACCTGCAGTCGCCGAGAGGAGCAGGGAACAAGCTCCAGGCACAAGAAGCCAGGGCGAATCTGAGGACCTGGGAAGTCCAGGGCCCGCAGCATTGCACAGAAGGCAGTAGGAGGAGATGGGTTTGAAAACATTCCACCCCTATGGGTGAGCCAACCCCTGAGCCTTGCGGGCTGTGGGCGGAAGTTCGCAGTACATCTTGCGGGAAACCATGGAGAGATGGGAAGATCATCTGACGGCAGGGTGAAGGGTGATCAGTCACTTCCGCTCTCAGAGAACTTTCGGGCTCATGCTTTCTTCCCACCTTTATCCCATTCCAGAGCGAGGTAGGGCAGGACTTATCTCCGCTCTCTAGATGGGAAGGGGAAGGTCGGGTGGCTGGGGAGTGGCGTGCACCTGCCGAGGCTGAACCTCGGCTCCGTGACTCCAGGCTCTCACTTGGGAGTGAGTCAGCTGCAGTGGGTGAACCGGGATCTCTCTAGGTCTTAAACGCCAGTGCTATAAAGACCAGCAAAACAGCAAACTGGGACCAGGTAGGCAGGCGGGAGTAAGGATGGTGGTAAACTGGGGGCCACTGGGAGGCGTGGCCTGACCTGTGACTTCTCAAGAGAAGGTGGAAGTTGGGGTTTTATGTGAAACGTCTTTTTTCTTTACTGTGCAGCATAGGGGATCTCAGTTCCCCAGCCAAGGGAACCAGGGGTCGAGCCCATGCCCTTTGTAGTGGAAGTATGGAGTGTTAACCACTGGACCACCAGGGTATTCCTGAAACATCCTTGTTTTTGAAGCAAACCAAAACATTTTACCCTGAAGGTCACAAACCTTCAGTCCTGTCCGTGTATTAAATTTCCACCAAGTTCCCAACTAGGATTGCCAGATCTAGCAAATAAAGATGCCCAGGTCAATTTTAATTTCAGATAAACAGTGCATTTTTTTTTAGTATAAGTATATCCTAAATATTGGATGGGATATACTCATGCTAAAAATTGTGGCTTTTTTTTTTTTAATTCTGAAATTCAAATTTAGCTGAGATTAGGGTGAGGATTCAGGTTAGGTGAGGGTTAGGGTTAAGGATAAAGTGTGGTTAGTAACCTTATCCCCTAAATGACCCAACACAGGGGAAGTAAACTGGCTCTGTATCCACCTCCTGGCTCATCTGGGGCCTGGGCTAATTGTGCATCTCCGTCAGTAATCCTCGGTGCTCAGCCCACACTTGCCCTGGTCATCTCTCACTGTCCTTGATGATGGGGACTCTCAGAGTCTCCTCTGGAGCAGCCAGAACAGCCCTGCCATGCGATCACCACTCCCAGACTCCACAGCGCGTGCTGATGCAGCAGGTATCACATTCTCCTGATACGATGGGAGGAGAGGAAATCCTCCTGCCCCTCACAAAGCCGGGGGCTCCAGTTCTCCGGCGCCAAGTAGCGATTCCAGAGCAGTCTCTCTGGGATCCGGCTCCCCCAGGCTGTGGACAAGATGATACCGTGTCATCTACCCGGGGTGCCTGCTTCGGGAGTATACAGACAGCTGAATGCAACGTTTTCTTCCTCTGCCCTCCAGGTATATACACAGCCCTGGCAGCACAGAGTCTTTTGTGGACGACTGTGTGATTGGGGTGTCCTGTTTCATGCTTCTAAAGGTCCTCCATGGATGCCCCTGAATGCCCAGCCAGTGAATGCCCTCAGTGTCTAGGCAGAGATGAGCCGGTAGTGGGTACTGACTCCCCCACTCAGTTCCCTTCCTTTGTCCGTCTGGGAGGCTTGGTTACCACCTGTTCTCCCTACACCTCCAAGGAGAAACTCAAATGCCCCTTTGCACTCAGGGGAAAAAAAAAAAGACCAGAGCTTCAGTTTCTTTTGCTATTGGGCGTCTGTGTGCTTCCCCTCACCGCCAGCCTGGTTCAAGTCTGCTGCTTTTTCTCCCCTGAACTGTTTCGCCAGCCCCTAACGCGCCTTCCTGACGCTCTCCCAGACTCAGCCTCAGATGGGCCTCTGCACAGACCCTAAGGTGGGAAGAAGCAACCTGTCCCTAAACCCCATTTAGAGTCTGCAGCCGAGCCAAGCTCAAACTCAGGCTCAGCTGACCCCAGAGCCTCACCCTCTAGGGCTCCAGTGGAGTCCCGCAGAAACCGTCAGCTTATCCACACACCAGCTCCCAGAACCACGATTTAATTACAGCACCAAGGCCAGGGGCTTTGAACGTCCTGGGCTAGGAGTTTAGAACACAGGAAGAGGGATTTTCTGTGCCTCGTTTTTCCCTTCAAGGATTGTTCCCGGGGACACATCAAACCCCAGCCCCCTTTCATCCTCCTTTAGCTTCTCCAGCTCTTTAGCTGTGAGCTGGGTTTTTTTTTTTTTCCTCTCCCCTTCCAGATAATTATTTACACAGAAGGAGAATAATTAGCAGCCCAGGAAATGCTTCTTTGTTCTCAGCTCGCTGCCCCTGCCTGCCTCTCTTTTCTGAAGTGGTGCCGCTTGGAAGAGGGACATCAAAGCAGCCAGGGAGGCTTTGCACAGAGAGGGATTTTCTTTGTCTGAGAGGCAAAGACAGGCCATCTCAGCTTGTTCGTCTCTACCCCCTGACTACTGCCGTTTCTCTGGGCCTGAGGATCCTCCAAGGGACCCTGGAGAAGTTAGAATGGCTCATGGCTTCCTGTCCTGGGGGTGTTTCCCTACTTGGTTTCAATCTCGTTCGCTTGACCACAAAGGGTATGTTCTGCCCGCTCAGAAAATGCTAAAACTGAAAGAGAATGGTCTGGACAGCACAAACTCACGTGCTTCTCGTGGTCAGCAGGCCGCAAGCTGAGTGGGGCAGACAAGTGTAAGATGATGAGGCGGGTGGGACCTGGGGTAACGTAGACGTGCCCCTCTTAAAATCCGTCTATCGTTGCTGTGCGGCAATGAGGGGGTTGGTATGGACTGACTCCCGATTTTTCTAGAGAAGCTGGATATTTGAGTTTGTATGAAATTAAATTATAGAATACCGTGGAGGCCAAATGAAACACCGAGAGAAGGATTGTGTCTAGCCCGAAACCACCAATTTGCAAAGTCTGATCTGTTCCAACCTCAGGCTGTTCCAAACTGAGGCTCAGTCAGTGGTAGTAACTTGTCCAAAAGTCATACGTAAGGGATGAAGGTGAAGCCAGGACTGGGTCAGGTACACGCTGGCCATTCCCAGGACTTAAGACACGAGTTGTGTGCACGCTCAGTTGTGTCTGCTGTTACAGCCCCATGGACCGCAGCCCCCCAGGCTCCTCTGTCGGTGGGATTTCCCAGGCAAGGAGGCTGGAGCAGGCTGCGGTTGCCTCTTCCAGGGGACCTTCCCGACCCAGGATTGCACCTATGTCTCCTATGGCTGCCTTATCAGCAAGCGGATTCTTTACCACTGCGCCACCCCAGGAAGCCTTACACAGCAGGTACCAGCTGGCAACAATATCAGTGGTCCCCAACCTTTTTACCACCAGGGACTAATTTCATGAAAGACAATTTTTCTATGGACTGGGGGTGGGAGGATGGTTTCAGGATGATTCAAGCACGTCACATTTATTGGGTACCTTATTTCTAATCTAATGCTCACTAGAAAGGAGGTACTGGTCTGGGTCCTGGAGGTTGGGGACCCCAGAACTAGATGATTGATGACGACACTTAGTTAGCACTGAACACCATTATGCTTTAGTGCTATGCTAGATGTTACAGGTCTAAGATATATTCATCAGGACCCTTCTACTTGCAAATGACAGATACCCAAGTCAAAGTAGTTTAAACAACCGGATGTCCTGGTTGCGTAGGACATCCACCATGCACAGAGGTGGATGGTCTTCAGGTGTGGTTGTATCTAGATGTTCACAGTAATCGCCCGTTGGTTTGCTTTCCCAACATTCTCTTTTTCTCACTCCTGCTCTCCTGAAGCCAAAGTGTTGTCTTCATTCCTAGATACAAGCAAGATGGTAAAATTGGCTGCAGACAGCTGGAAGTTTGCCCTTTCCAGCTAAAGACCCCGGTAGGCAAAAGAGCTTCTTGTCCCAAGACTGGGGCAAACGTCCCAGGGCTGACTCCCACTGGACCGACTAAGGTCATCGTTCATCCCCAAACTCATCCTTTTGGCCAAGAGAATGAAATGCCCTGATTGGCCACATCTGGGTCATGTGACCACACTTGGCACTTGAGTGGACCTGGTTTGCGTTTTACACGTTTAGGTCTTTGACTCACTTTGAGTTAGTTGTTGTACATGGTCTTAGGTAAGGGTCTAGTTTCATTCTTTTGCATGTGAATATCCAATTTTATCAGCACTATTTCTTGAAAAATACTGCAGTTGCCTATTGAATGGGCTTGGCCTCCTTGCTGGAAACCACTGAACCATAAATGTCAGGATTTCCCTCTGGACTCTCTATTCTATTCCATTGGTCTCTGTGTCATTGAGCCGGTAACACACTATTTTGATTAGTGTAGATTTGTTGTAAGATTTGAAACCAGCAAATGTGAATCCTGGAGCTTTGTTGTTTTATAGGATTGTTTCAGCTACTTGGGGTCCTTTTGAGATTCCATATGAATTTTAATATGAGTTTTTCTTTTTGTGCAAAAAATACCAGTGCGATTTTGATAAGGATCGCATTAACGCTGTAGATGGCTTTGAGTAGTACTGCCATCTTAACAAAATTAAGACTTAAAAAAATGTATTTCATATATATGTACACAGATATATATGTGTTTGTGTGTGTACGTGTGTTTACATGTTTGAATGTCTGTGTGTTTGCACTTGATCCATTCTAAAAAGAATATGCTGCTACTGCTAAGTCGCTTCAGTTGTGTCCGACTCTGTGCGACCCCATAGACGGCAGGCCACCAGGCTCCCCAGTCCCTGGGATTCTCCAGGCAAGAACACTGGAGTGGGTTGCCATTTCCTTCTCCAACGCATCAAAGTGAAAAGTGAAAGTGAAGATGTTCAGTCGTGTCCGACTCTTGGGACTGCAGCCTACCAGGCTCCTCCACCCATGGGATTTTCTAGGCAAGAGTACTGCCATTGCCTTCTTCAAAAATAATATGAAGTGGCTCTAAATGTAAGACATTCCTGGCCCACAGTAAGACATTAGTAGCTACATTGCTGAATGGCGGTGAATAGTACTGACTGAACAGAGAACATTTAGAGTACTGACTGGCCATAACGTTTAGGAGCTGATGTTTATCTAGGATCAGCCATTGAGTAAGCTGTTTGTGCTGATTTAATTATCTAATCTTAATGCTTCACTAAAGTGAAAAGGGCTTCCCTTGGGGGCTCAGATCGTAAAGAACCTGCTTGCCAATGCAGGAGACCCGGATTCTATCCCTGGGTCGGGAAGATCTCCTAGAGTAAGAAATAGCAACCCACTCCAGTATTCTTGCCTGAGAAGTCCCATGAACAGAGGAGCCTGGCGGGCTACAGTCCATAGGGTTGAAAAGAGTCAGACCCGACTGAGCATCTAACACTTCCACTTTTTTTTTGTCTTAATGGTTTGTTTATTCATCCAGTCATTGTGTTATTTCCTAATACAAGTATTTACAATGTGCTCAACCATTTACTACTGCTGAGGAGACAAAGCGATGGACAAGACAGGCACGATTTTTCCTGGAGCTTATGACTGAGCTGAGGAGAAAGACATTAAAGGAAGGATAATTAATGCTTTAACTAATAATTAATGATGGCATGATAATTAATGATGGCATTAAGTTCTGTTTACTCATCTTAATGGAGTTGGTTGAGTCTCTTAAGAATGATAAAATTTACTCAGGTCCATCGTGATATCAAGGATTATCTTCAAAAGACTTTACTGTCCTTAAAAAAAAGTTATTCGATTTGCTAAGATGCCCTAAGAAGCCAGAAGCCACTGAATCCAGACAGGAATGATCAGGAAAAAACCTAAATTGCAGTCACACTATTCTCAGACTCAGACCCTTTGTGGTTGGAGTTGGCATCTACAGTCACAGTTCCCACTGGTGGCAACTGGAAAGGCTGGAGGTGGAAGGAAAATGCAGATATTATAGCAAGATGATGTTTACCATCAGGGGGTAAATTTACACTTTGGTGTAAGGATTGAGGGCAGGGTCCCTGTATGCACTGGCTGGGAACATGGAAACGAGAGTCCCACCCTGACCACAGACGGGAAGCAGCCAACACCGCCTGCAGGGTGGTATGCCAAGAGAACTGGACCAGGGCCGGAGAGCCCACGTCAAGGCCTGACTGCCTCCCTCTGGCCATGCGATCTTGGGCAAGTCACTTCATATTTTTGGCTCCCTCAGTCATGTCTGCAAAGTGAAATGCCGCATCCTTGCCAGCTCAGAGGGCGGCCGGCGTCATCAGCCAGAGTGTGTGTGGAAGCTCCTGTCCACACGCGTGGTGCTCGCACAGTGGTATTTCCACTGTGCTCTTCACACCTCGGATTTCCCCCATTTCTGCCGCTTGTCTACACCTGTATCCTTGGCACTTCTGCCATTCCACACGAGTACTTTCCAAATTAGAACCACCACTCAGATGGAAGGCCTCAGTCTCTTCTATTAATCTGAGTATCATTCAAGTCAACATATGTTGTTTTCTAGCTGCAGCGAGGAAATTAATTATTCCAGAATCAATGATCTGGAATCAATGATCTTTGGTGTCGGAACATTGTAACTGCAGAGAATGTAGACAGTTAGAGCAGAGAATCATGGCATAACCGTAGGGAAGGCCCAGGGCTGGGTCACTGTTTCCCCAAGAGCCTACCAAGTGGGTTTGCACGTGACCAGTCCCCAGGAGGCTGAGACTGACCTGATGAATTACGCATGGAGGCTATGCTGGGCTCCTGTCTCGTTCTGTCTGCTCCATCTTCAGCTATTTACCTCCACACAACCCACCTCTCTTTGGGGACCCTGGAATTGGCAGACCAGAACACCAGCCTTGGAGCTGAATCTTGGGGACAGAACTCTGAGGAGTCAGGGCCAGCAGGGGGATTCTGACCTAAGGTGGCATGGTACATAAATTGAACCAGAGGAGGCTAGGTTGTCTTCATCAATTAGTCAGATGCATTCCATTTGTGAGAGAGGAAAAAGTGAACTCAAACGAGCTTAAGCAAAAATGCAATTTAAAAAGGGATGGTGGAGTTCATTAACTCATCTAATTAAGAGGTCAAAGGAATGGAACACGCTTCAGACCTGACTGAGATTCAGGAAGTCTTTTCAGGGCTCTGCTCTCCCTCTCTCAGTTCTGCTGTCTTTCGTGGCTTGAGTTTCTACCCCAGTAGGTTCTCTCCACCTGACAGCCACTTGACTTGCTGGCCCACTAGTAGTATCCTAGCAACTCAACAACCCCAGTGGAAGAAAAAAAACAAGCCTTTCCTGAAATTCTTGCCAGAAAGGACCTAGCGATGACTCTGATTGGTCTAGCTCAGACCCCAAATTATCATTCTCAGCAAGCCCTGCAAACAGGATGGGTTACATTCCCAATCTTACTGCTGGAGATGGTGGCAAGGGTGCCCATCCCACCCACACCAGATGGAAAAGGTCTTTGGGGAGAGGTCGCCATCACCCGAAGAAGGCGGGTGGGCGGAGGATGGAAGTTACACAGACAAAAATGACAGAATTTTATAATATCAAACAATACGTCATGGATCCCAAGTCCTGTAAGGCCGTCCACACAGAAAGAAGAGCTCCATGATTGAATTAGCTTTGAAAACACAATAGGCTCAACTGCTTTGTATTTTAAAAGTTCTGAGACATCCTGCAGTAAAGAAATCTCTTTAAAAATCAGCATTTCTGAAAATGTTTGAACATGGATTTTTTTTTTTTTGATGTGGACCATTTTTGAAGTCTTTATTGCATCTGTTATATTGCTTCTGTTTTATGGTTTGTTTTTTTTTTGGCCGTGAGCATGGGGGAATCTGAGCTCCTCAACCAGGGCTTGAACCCACAGCCCCCTCACTCTGTGTGGGAGGGAGAACTCTTAACCCCTGGACCGTCAGGGAAGTCCCCCAGGGATTAATTTTTTTCAGAATCCATTTTAAAATCTAAAAAACCACCCCAAACAAACAAAACAGATGGGCTAGAGAGGGCTAAGAGTCAAATGCCAAGAACTCCTTGGCCAAACAAGCTGCAGTTGATGTTAACTGTACTGAGAGGCTGGAGCTGGGCAGAGGTGAGTTAAGAGCGTGAATGATGCAGGAACAAGCTAAGAGCCTCAGAGGGATGGCCCTTCCTGGATGACAGGGTGTAGCTCTTGTGGCTGGAAAAGTCAGGAACTGGAACTCTAACAGTGCCATGCATTTGGGGGTCCGTCTCGCTGTGGGCGGGACAGCAGTAGTGGAGGATGGGGAAGGGCACTTACCTGGGGAGGCGAGGGAAGCCCGGCGTCCTAGCCAGGGCTCCCTGGCTCATGCAGCGTCTGCTCCCAATACATGGCAGAACAGAAGCCCCAAGAATTCAGAGCCAAACTCTAACAGCTCAACCAGGTAGAAAACCTAAGGCCGTGTCTCCCAGGACTTTCAGGCTCCGGCCTGGGATTCAGTGTCAGGATCGAACAAGGAAAACAGAGACAGTGCGTGGATGCAGAATTCGGGACAGGGAGCTAGTTATCCACTTGACAGGAGGGCTGAGACCCGAAGGGACCCAGGGAGGAATCCAGGGAGGAATCTGGCCAGAAGCCCCGCCCACTCTTGGCTGGAGGTAAAGGAGGAAGACAGCGTTACCCAGGCTTGAGGCCCCCCAGCAGAAGCGGGCATCGCAGTGGGTGAGTCCACCAGGATCTTAGGTCAGAACAGGGGCCGCAGTAGCCACTGTGCTGATGCTGGCCCGTGTGTGTGTGTGTGTGTGTGTGTGTGTGAGATTAACCCTCTTCTTCCTCTCTAGTCTCTGGCCTGAACCAGCCAGCGCTGGACCCAGACAGAAGCCAGTGACCTAAGAGCCTCAAATGCACTAACAGGAGTCCTTTCGCTCATTTGGCAATTCCCTGAGCAGAATAAAAACAGGCGAGAGAGGTCCTGGACTGGCACAGACTCTCAGCTTCAATACAAGATTCTGTGGCTTCCCAGAGGTCCCCCTGGATCAGGGATCAGCAAACTTTTCCTGTGAAGGGAGTAAATATTTGAGGTTCTGCAGGCCATTCAGTCTCTATTGCAATGAGTCAACTTTGTTATTGTTTTGTGAAGTCGCCACAGACCACATTTGTATACAAACAAATTTGCTGGGTTCTCTTAGATCCCCTGGAGGAGGGCATGGTGACCCACTCCAGTATTCTTGCCTAGAGAATCCCATGGACAGAGGAGCCTGGCGGGCCACAGTCCGGGATCACAGAGTCAGACACGACCAAGCGACTAACACAGACAATAAAACTTTATTTGCACGAACAGCAACGGGTCAGATTTGGCCCACCGGGATGTAGGAGCCTGGCAGTGTAGGCAAGGCAGTTACCATCTTTGCCCCTGACACCCAGGAGGTGAACTCTTAGCTCCTCTCCAAAGAAACAACATACTGGGCTGTTACAGATGGCAAAGCTCAGAGAAAAAAAAAGAAAAATATGCTTGAAATTGTTCCCCCAGATTCTGATGTGCAAAGCCTTTCCCAGGCTGTCACAACAATCTCCTCTACCATCAAGACGTGTCAGATGCGCCAAGACGCTGTAACCTGGACCCGTTGCCGTCTCCAGCCTTCTCGAGGACAACGTGCAATTTCTTCTTCCAAGAGCCCCCGGCATGAGGGGGAAGCTTGAACAACGGGGGGTTGATTTTGAATCGAACATAATGAATCACCAGGCAGGGGCTGCTCTCTCGTTGGTTTGAAGAGGCTGATTCTGTCTTTGGAAATGTGAGAATAATTCTCCAAGACGCCCTCTGGGGGCTTAAGGGTGGATTTAGGCAGGCGGTGGCGAGGTGTTCAAAAAAGAATGGGTCTGGAATGGCGTAGACAGCAGCAGCTGCTGAGCCCCGAGGGGTGCATGCTGGTCCCTTCCCCAAGCTCCAAGGGCAGACAATCCCTGAGCTCCCCTTGCCTGGGAGAGGGGCTTGACACATCCATGACAAAGCATTCCTTCCTGGAAGACACAGATCTTTAGAAAGCCCTTACGTTTTGGCATCTCAAATGGAAATGGTGTGGCTCATTTGGTACATCTCTGCCCTCCTCCTCTGATCTCGTCACCCCCTTCATTAACGCCCCCACCATTCATCACCCCAGCAGCCATGGCCCTCGGGCAGGTACAGTAACAACCTATATGACATAGTCTTATTTGGCTGAAAGAATCTTGACCCCCGAAATTGTTGACCACATGGTATTCACACTCAGGAAATGTCCCTGTCCAGGGCTACTTCAGAGAGGTCCCAAAGATATTGTGAAGGTCAGTGTTCTAGGACCCTTCTCTCTGAATTCTATTACCTTCCCTGTTATATGACCACCACATAAAACAGGAGGAAAGGAAAAGAGATCTGTTGTCTGGAAATCCTGAATGTATACGCTATTGCAGCTGTCAGAATCAGCCTTCTCGTCGGGTTTTAAATCCCTTGTCCTCAGCTTCAGGCACCCACAGACTGACCTCAGGTGGTTGCTGCCTCGTTCTGACTGGCCCGTCAGCGAACCGCTCCCCCCCATCCACATCCAGTCCCCACCTAGTGGTTCCCCTCTCCATTCCCCTCTAGCTTTATCATGACCTCTGAGCAGAGTATGGACATCAGCTTGTAATACGGGCTTGTAATACGGGCTTATCTGTCTCCAAAATTCACCAGAACTGAATCTGATCTTTCCCAGTATTTCAAAAGACGTGACTTTAGACTGTTAAGATTTTCTGAAAGTGATAACATTTTTGAGAGCACATACTCATTTTGTACTTGTTTTGGTTTGACTGGGAGGCCTTGAACAGCACGTGTGTGCTCAGTGACGTCCAACTCTTGGTGACCCTGTGGATTGTAGCCCACCAGGATCCCCTGTCCATGGAATTTTCCAGGCAAGAATACTGGAGTGGGTTGCCATTTTGATGATAGTAAACAGGGCTTATCTCATTTTCCCAAATCCAGTTGATCGAGAGGGCCTGCCTCTAGCCACATCCAGACTCAGCAGGAAAGAGTTCCATGACTGATTAGTAATGTCTGCAGAAGACACAGGTCAGGAGGGTGATGACATATGGGCTACTTATATGCTGTCCTATGGTAGGTGTTCAACCGGTACTTGCTGATGCTGAGTGGAATAGAAAGAGCTCGGGACTGAGTTAGAAAGGATAGGATTTAAAATGGGCAATGCTGCTAATTAGCTGGGTTGGGCTTCCCTGGTGGCTCAGTTAGTAAAGAATCCCCCTGCAAAGCAAGAAACCACTTGCAATGCAGGAGACCTGAGTTCAATCCCTCGGTTGTGACAATCCCCTGGAGGAGGAAATGGCAACCCACTCTGGTTTCTTGCCTGGGAAATCCCGTGGGCAGAGGAGCCTGGTGGGCTACAGTCCATAGGGTTGCAAGAGTCGGACAGGACTTAGTGACTAAACCCCCACCACCATACCCAACAAGCTCTTCATCCTCTCTGGGCCCCCACTGCCTCAATTGTTAAGGGAAAAGTTGAGATCCAAACAAAAATGTTTACCCTGGAGCCTCCAATCTTGCAGAAGCTTATGAAGAAACTAATGAACAGCCCCAAATGACTGTCCATGTTGCAAAAACACTCAGGTCTGTCTAGTCAAAGCTATGGTTTTTCTAGTAGTCATGTACAGATGTGAGAGTTGGACCACAAAGAAGGCTGAGCACCGAAGAACTGATGCTTTTGAACTGTGGTGCTGGAGAAGACTCTTGAGAATCCCTTGCACAGCAAGTGCAACCAGTCAATCCTAAAGGAAATCCGTTCTGAATATTCATTAAAAGGACTGATGCTGATGCTGAAGCTCCAATACTTTGACCACCTGATGCAAAGAGCTGACCCATTGGAAAAGACCCTGATTCTGGGAAAGACTGAGGGCAGAAGGAGATGTGGGTGGCAGAGGATGACATGGTTAGATAGCATCACTGACTCAATGCACATGAATTTGAGCAAACTCGGAGAGATGGTGAAGGACAGAGGAGTCTGGTGTGCTGCAGTCCATGGGGTCCCAAAGAGTCGGACAGGACTTTGCGACTGAACAACAACCCAAGTTTGGATCCTTATGGCTGTTACAGAATTCCTTAGATTCCACAGTTCTTCAGCTATGAGGAATAATCCCACAGTTTCCTCAGCTGTGAAATGACCACTCATGACCATCCAGTAAAAATGAAGTATGATGAGGTTTGTCCAGCCCTTGGCAGGGCCCCAGGAGGCACCTAATATGTCTTGTCATTATTGATTTTGTTACTGTTTTAGATGGGATGGACCACTTCTTTTTTAGAAGCATCCTGTTGACTGACTGATCGTTAGTTGCATAGACCCGCAGGTATTCTGCAGGGAAACACACCCTTTTCCTGATGATCAGAGCGGTTTGGTTTCCTGGCTGGATCCTTTAGAACATGAGGCCCAGGGGAAGTGGGGTGGGGTGGGGGACATATCAAAGAACCCTCTGATGTGGAAAAGGCCAGGGACCCCAGGTATGGTTGTCTTCTACAGCTCTTTCTTCTGCTGAATGTCTGCGCTCCTTTAAATGCCAGCCACGTGTCTCTACAGCGCTCGGCACGCAGGCGGCTCTCCTGGTGGGAGGCGATGCCATTCTGCGATTTTTCTGTACTATTCTGTGACTTGGTGTTCAGTCCGTGTCCCCTGTTGGGCCAATTACCGACTTAAAGTGTTGTTAGGAACAGGCAAGCGCATTCATTATGTGGCGGTGAGCACTCGGGCTCTGTGATTTTCTATTTATGTGTTTGAAAAAGCCATTCTTTCTTGGTCTCTCTGTGTGTGCATGTCACCAGAAGGCCTCCAAACCTCAGATTCTTCCCTCGTAGCTGCCTATCTTCTCTGCCCCCGCCCGTCTGTCACCCTGGGCTGCTCGGCGGGGACAGAACAGGTCAGGAAACACGGGCAGCAAAGAGCTGAGCAGGGACGGGAGCTGCTGGGAGCAGAGATGTTAAGTACTCAGAAGATGAAGAAAACAGAGGCAGGAATTGACTTATCTGGTCAGCATTCTTGTGGCACAAACGGAGGTGAGATCGCGTGATGCCAGGGAAAGTGAAGGTGTTAGTCACTCAGTCGTGTCCGACTCTTTGTGACCCCATGGACTGCAGCCCACCAGGCTCCTCTGTCCATGGGAGTCTCCAGGCGAGAATACTGGAGTGGGTAGCCATTCCCTTCTACAGGGGATCTTCCCAAACCAGGGATTGAACATGGGTCTCTGCCTTGGCAGACGGATTCTTTACCATCTGAGCCACCAGGGATGCCATAATGGAGTAAATTCCACAAAGACACTTGAAACCATGAAAACACCCAACACCCTCTTGGTGTGAAAGACAAGACTAGGAGTGAGGAGACCGCGGTTGAATACAGAAGCAGATCTTTCTGGCTCCCAGCCCTTCCTTCTGCAAACTGAAATTTCTGACACCATCATGTTTCCATTCAGTCCCTACAATCCATGGATTTATGACTCCATGAACCAAAAGCCTGTGGATTCACTGAGTTCTTTGGTAGATCCCTACTTTGGTTTCACAGAGTCTCCGTATTTGCAATAGACTCTCAACTGACTTCAGAGGAGGGTTCCCCAGATCTGGATACTCTGTGGAATAATCCGTATCCATCAGAGTACAGAATTCAAATCTCCAGGGAGCTGGAATACTATCTACTCATCTGATCCATCATTTTCCTCCTACGATAAATACTTTAATGCAAGGCTTGCCTACGCAGGCACGTTTTATTAATTCAAGTCTGCTGTCAGTCTGGGAACAGATGAACCCTTTCACTTTATTTTGCCTAAGCAAGCAACATGAGCTTATCTCAGGCAGAGGGTTAGTTCCTCTGGTAGGGTGGGATCTTTTCTGCATCTTCAAGCCAGCCTGACATCCTCCTGCTTCTCCAGCCCAGCTACAAGGAGGCATACATGTTCTCCCAAAGTGATGCTCCTGATGGCGTTTTCTTTATTTTCTCCCACCTTAAAAAAGACAAAATAGCTTGCTCCATGCAACAGGCACAGGGTTCAATAGGCAAGGGAGTCTAGAGCTCTTCATTAGCTCGAAGATTACAACGGAGTGCCTCCCTCTCCCCTGCAGCCTCCCTGCTAGCCTCCTGCCAAACAGAAAGATAAAGAGTTGCAAACTGATTTGATCCCCTTTTGCCAACACGATGGCAACAATCTCCATGAGAGCTTTTCCCCCTTCATCTAAAGGGAGAGATTTTTCCTTTCTTCAAAGAGAAAGCCTCTCCTCACTAGAGTCATCAGCATCTCAGTGTTTACTGAGTTAATATGACAGTGGTCTCCTTAGCAACCTCTGCTCTCACAGGATTAGAGGAGACAAGTCCTTCTTTAATGCTCCGGGTTACAAAAACCCCAGCCTAGACCAGAACACAGCTCTCCCCAACAAAGGCAAACAGAATGTAATAAGGTTACAAAAAAAAAAGAGAGAGAGAGAGTGATACAAGATAGCTTCTCCCTGAGTAGCTTAGCAGGCAGGGCTGTTCTGTTACACATGGGTACCCTGTGACTAAGGACCTGGGGCACAGTGGGATGGAGCATTGTGTCAACCTCATCCCTAAATGAACTTAGTGTTCTGCAGAGAAAAGAGGTTGGGCTTACACAATGCTCAGCCCTTAGCTTCTGACCAAGGCGCAGAGATTGTAAATGAGAGCTCCTAGCGTAGAGTCTGACATGCATCAGGTCAGGAAGCCTGCTGGAGCTGATGAGCTTGTGATCTACTAGACCGTGCACTTTATTAAGACAGGGCACCCATCTTCCCTCTTTGAGATTGATACTTAGTCATGCCTGGCACTAACTGATGCTCAAAATTTGTGTTACTTAAATGCATCTTCTCTGTGTTATTTCATCATCAGATCCTCAAGATACCAGAGGATGTGGGTAACATCATCAGTTTATATTTTACAGATGAGAAAAATAAGACCCTGAGGTCAAGTCTCTGGACTCAGGTCCCACCGTAAGCAGTAGAGCCGGGCTATGTCAACTGCTCAGTTGGCCCTGGTGCCAAATTCTTCACTGCGCTGCTTCAAACAAAGACGCATTCTCTGTCTGGGCTCTGTGAAGAGCGAGCGCGGCTCAGTGTCTCTCCAGGGCTCTCAGCCCTGTTCGCCTTCCAACTTGGAAGAAGAGAGTGTGAGGTGGATATTCCTCTCAAGGAATTTTAAGCATCCTCGGTGCTTTGAAATTTCATAACTCTGCCCTCCTGCTCTCTCCATTGCCCTATGGCCCTTGGAAGTTGTCTCCAGATTTGAAGCTTGAGTGATCCAGTTTGTGTGGCTCATTCTAACTCAACAAGGAGAGCTCACTTTCTGTTGCTTCTCTGACTTATGTTTATCCAAATTCATCACAGGAACAGGGCCTGTACATCCTTGGCAGGAGATTTTCTGTGAGTAGGAAAACCTGCCGCACGGGTAGATTTTCCTGGCAGGGGCACCCGAGCGCCCAGGACTCGGGGGTGGGGTGGACACGTAGCTAATTTCATTGAACCCCAGTAAAGTTCTGATAGGCCCCTTCCCGAGGCTCAAATTGTAAAGGAGGAGGTAAAAATGTAGTTGTCAATGTCTGGGTAAAGCAATGTGGTTTTTGACGCAGGTTCACCAGGGGGAGCCCCAGGGAGTAGGCACGTCACAGAACTGTCTCTGGGGACTCCGTGCTCTGGGCTGATGCTCATCACTGGCCTGGGGAAGCAGCGGGGAAACCCTCAGAGGCATCCTGGGATCCGCCCCTTTTCTCCACTCCCCATTCAATTAGGTTTTGATTGAACCTTCGCCTCCTGAGTTCACCCAGCGTCGTCTCTCACCTGGACCTTTGCAATAGCATCTCCACTGTCCCCACCTGCTCCTCGTGCCCCTCCCTGATCTATCTTCTCCTTTGCAGCTGGCATGATTTTCTCAGTATGAAAATCTACTCAAAACCCTTCAAAGACTTCTCATGTTTTTTATCATAAAGCCAAACCCATCGCCTGGCATTCAGATGCCTCCATGGGCTTGTCTAAGTCTGTGGTCTCATCGCTTAGCACCTGGACTCACCCTTCCTAAGCATCACCGACTCCTCACCGCCGCGTGGCTGCACGGTGATTTCTATTAACCCCAGTGCCCTTCCGTCCCTTACGGAGGCGGGAGTCCCTTGTACAGTTGGCCCTGCTGTCCCTTATGCAGTTCTGAAGCGCTGATGCTTCACTGTTTCCCCAGGGGAGCTCCCCAGGAAAAATTCCAGAAACCATGAGTTTTGGGTTCACTCCCAAGAGACTGAAAGGCATATTGTACAGACTGAGCAATCTGTCCCCATATTTACACAGAGTATTCTAAAACAAGATGCTAGCCAGGATGCCATAGGCGATTACAGCCTGGGCTTCTGATATTGACGCACATGGTGTAAATTGCAGTCCTGGCCCAGCAGCCAGGCGGTGGGCAAAATGCGGAACCACATGTACCCTGGGTTTCCTTCTCTGTAAAATACGGGCAGCGGCATTACCTAACTCACTGTTTAAAAAGAAAACTGTGTAAAAGACTAGTGCTGAATCTTGTACAAATCGTGTTTAATAGGTGGCAGTCATGGGGATGAGAGGAACCGAGAAAGTTGGCAGCGATAACAGCACGACCCAAGTAAATCCTGGCTACCACGTGGTCTGGGAGTGATCTGGCATTCAGAGAAGCACAGTCTAGCAACCAAAGAGTACAGAAAAGCACTTATTTAGTTTTCTCTCTCAAGGAGACACCCAGTTCACAAATCACAGCATCACGTTTAAAACTCCCTTCCCCAGTTTCTCTTATCCTCCCATCTGGTAGCTGCCCCAACGTGACTTCCTTACTACAAGCCTCAACTCTCAATCGAACACTCAGCACCCAACCTGTCAACTCTTCCTCTTCTCTTTTAATCTCCGGCTCACTTTTTTTTTTTTCCTCCTACATAAATCTTTCCAACCCTACCCTGTGGTTCTCCCCCAACTGAGTTCTCCTTCCTTCTGCATAATAAATGTCTGAGGACCAGGGAAGAGAGGGTGAGAATGCAGGACAAACAATAGCAAAACTGGGGCTTGCCTGGTGGGCCAGTGGTTAAGAATCCACCGTGCAGTGCGGGGGACACGGGCTTGCTCCCCGGTCTGGGAATGGAGATCTCACGTGCCGTGCAGACACTAAGCCCTCACGCCTCAACTCCCGAGCCTGCATGCCCCGAACTCCGTGCTCCACACCAAGAGAAGCCGTGCACTGCCCCCAGGGAGCAGACCCTGCTGGCAGCATCTTGAGAAAGCCTGCGTGCAGCTACCAAGAGCCCATGCACTGCAGCAAAGGCCCAGGGCAGCCACAAATGAAAATAAATTAATTTTAAAAAATAGCGAAATTGTCCTTGGTCTGTGAGGGGAGGGAATGAGGCTGATAATGTAAACCCACGAGTCCCATTTTCCTGTTAAACCAGCATCAGGGCAACACCGGACGTGACAGACAATGAATGAGTCAACTGCCACCTCTCTCCTTTGTAAGCAGCTGCTCAATGGAGAAATCAATCATGTCTTATTCTGTAAGAAGATAATGTGTGAGATGATCAAAACCATCTCAAAATACCCTGCAGCCTCGCTGGAAGGATTCCTATCTCCCAAATGTATGCCTTTAACCCCTAACAAGCCTGCAGTGCAGCAGACAATGGCTTAATCCCCGGGTCACGAAGATCCCCTGGAGAAGGAAATGGCAAACCGCTCCAGTATCCTTGCCTGGAAAATCATATGGACAGAGGAGCCTGATGGGCTGCAGTCCATGGGTTCAAAGAGTCGGGCACGACTGAGCAACTAACAAGCCTGACTCCTGCTCAACCAGCCAGAGAGAAGACGGACCTCTAGAATATTTGGAAACCACACCAGTTTTAGATTTTACCAAAACCTACTAAAATAGACCCCAAATGCACTTAATCTTTTGATTTAACCTGTAAGTATGTATCCTATAAATGAATGCAAACATATATTCAGAGACATTTTTCAAGGATATTCATTACAGAATTATAGAAGCAAAAGACTGGAAAAGGTATAACTGTCCACCAGGCAGGACTGGTTAAAAATTATGGTTGGTTCATGAAATGACAAATACTGAGGGTCCTCTTTATGCTGAGTCAGGACAATCTCCAAGGCACATATTTAAGGCCAAAGAATAAAGCAGAGCAGTGTTTATTTAATATATATTCTAGCTGTGTTTTAAAATTACTTTAAAATTTGTATACTTTAGGACTTCCCTTGGTGGTACCGTGGCTAAGAATCTGCCTGCCAATGCAGGTGACATGGGTTCAATCCCTGGTCTGGAAAGATTCCAGATGCCACGGAGCAACCGAGGCCATGCATTGCCACTACTGAGCCTTCGTGCTCTAGCCCTTTGAGCCACAACTACTGAGCCCATGAGCTGCATCTGCCGCAGCCCGTGCACCCAGAGCCTGTGCTCCGCAACAAGAGAAGCCACTGCAGTGAGAATTCTGCACACCACAATGATGAGTAGCCTCGGCTCGCCACAACAAAAGCAGCAAAGACCCAGTGCGACAAAAAAAAAATAAATTTTTTTTTTGGTGTACTTTACCTTTATGCTTGTCAGCGCATAAAAATATCTCAGGAAGGTTAACATAGATCACGAGGAGTTTTAACCCCAGGGAATGGGCTCAGGGTGGAAGTAGGGAAGGATACATTTTTTATTGCATATTTTTGGGTAGTTACTCTTTTCCATAGGCAGGTCTTACTTTATAATGAAACAGTTAGGAAGAAAATAGGCTTGGATTCAAACCACATCTCTTCACTCATGAGCTTTATGAATTTGGCAAAACATTTCACCTCTCAGCCCTCTGCATCCTCCCTTTGAAATGGGAATGGTGATCTGTATCTTACCTGCTGTATCTATTTCTGCTTTATTGACTATGCCAAAGCCTTTGACTGTGTGAATCACAATAAACTGTGGAAAATTCTGAAACAGATGGGAATACCTGACCACCTGACCTGCCTCTTGAGAAACCTATATGCAGGTCAGGAAGCAACAGTTAGAACTGGACATGGAACAACAGACTGGTTCCAAATAGGAAAAGGAGTATGCCAAGGCTGTATATTTTCACCCTGCTTATTTAACTTATATGCAGAGTATATCATGAGAAATGCTGGGCTGGAAGAAGCACAAGCTGGGATCAAGATTGCCAGGAAAAATATCAATAACCTCAGATATGCAGATGACACCACCCTTATGGCAGAAAGTGAAGAACTAAAGAGCCTCTTGATGAAAGTGAAAGAGGAGAGTGAAAAAGTTAGCTTAAAGCTCAACACAAAGCTAAAATCATGGCATCTGGTCCCACCACTTCATGGGAAATAGATGGGGAAACAGTGGAAACAGTGTCAGACTTTATTTTTTGGGCTCCAAAATCACTGCAGATTGTGATTGTAGCCATGAAATTAAAAGACGCTTACTCCTTGGTAGAAAAGTTATGACCAACCTAGATAGCATATTCAAAAGCAGAGACATTACTTTGCCAACAAAGGTTCGTCTAGTCAAGGCTATGGTTTTTCCTGTGGTCATGTATGGATGTGAGAGTTGGACTGTGAAGAAAGCTGAGTGCCAAAGAATTGATGCTTTTGAACTGTGGTGTTGGAGAAGACTCTTGAGAGTCCCTTGGACTGCAAGGAGATCCAACCAGTCCATTCTGAAGGAGATCAGCCCTGGGATTTCTTTGGAAGGAATGATACTACAGCTGAAACTCCAGTACTTTGGCCACTTCATGTGAAGAGTTGACTCATTGGAAAAGACTCTGATGCTGGGAGGGATTGGGGGCAGGAGGAGAAGGGGTCGACAGAGGATAAGATGGCTGGATGGCATCATTGACTCAATGGACGTGAGTCTGAGTGAACTCCGGGAGTTGGTGATGGACAGGGAGGCCTGGCGTGCTGCGATTCATGGGATCACAAAGAGTCGGACACGACAGAGTGACTGAACTGAACTGAACTGAACTGATGTACACAAAATACCCAGCATGCATTTGGAAGATAGAAGATGCTCAGCAGATGGGAGTCTTTCTGCTGTGGTCTGTCTCCAAGCCTTGCTAATCACACTAGTCTAGAACATTCTGTTTCTGGGCTTTCATCTTCACCTCCCTTGCTTAGAACGGTACCTGCCCTGAACACTCTCTCCTCGACACAGCTTGTAACTATTTCTGACAAGCTTTGTACCCAAACATCCAAGCTTGGAGGCTACCATGGAGCCCATTAACTGCTGGACCCTCCCAGAGTCCCCTTTTTATTGCCCATGAGTAAAAATAAGAATATCTAACATGTGTTGGGCACTTTCTATGAGCCTAGCTCTGTTCTAACACTTCATTCATGTGATTACACAGGAGACTAAGGCTCATTATTATTACCTTCATTTTAGCAACAAGGAAACTCAAGAGGAGATGCAGTGAGAAATTTGCCAAGAGCTGTAGAGAGCCAAAATCCCGTTGTCCCTCTGTCTGCTGAATTTATCCTTACTGTACCCTGTCCAGAGAATTCAGATACAGCAAGACCTGCAGCTCTTCGTCCCATGACCACTCGGTAATAGCCCTCATGCATTCAAACAGACCTGACGCCTGCAGAAGAAGGAGCAGCAGGAGGGAACCTCGGGTAGCTTCTCCTGATGAACTGTGTCCTGTCTGAGCACTGAGAACTCGCCACATGTTGGAACTCCCCAGGAGGACCCTGCCTGGTTATGCCGGGGTTCCGATGGGGCTCTGGAGCCTGTGTGCACTGCGTCCTTGTGGTCCATAGTGATGACCACCTCCAGCCTCAGATCAATAGCTCATACTCCCCACGCTGCCAACCGTATTTCTACAGCAGTTCTGTAGGGGGGACTGTGCATTTAATGGTAGCTCATCAATTTCCATGAACCCACTGAGGTGACCAGATGGGTATGTTCACTCTTGTTTATTCGTTTTATAATTTAATTTCCCATCAGAGATTAACAGGGTTGTTTCTGAGGCCATTTCTTGTAAGAACTCATGTCAACTCAAGCACTGATTCAGAATGACTTTGCAAGAACAGCTGCCCTTTCAGTTTAGAAGCTCCAGTGGGTTAAGTCTGGATGGTGGCTTTGAAATGCAAAAGGGGGTCCGCCACTCCTTTGCATTTGCTGTATACCAGGCACAGAGACTGGTACTTAACATGTGTTTTTCCACTGACTTTCCGGGGCAGCTTCATGAAGCCGCTTTTTGGTTATCAGAGAGGGGAAGTGACCTGCGCAAGGCCGCTGGAGGTGTGGTCAGAACACAGACGCAGGTCTTGCGCGTTTGCGTTAGCGTCTCCCCAAACAGTCACAACTCTGCATTTATGAAACCTTTACTATGTTGTGTCAGGAGCACATTATCTTGCTAAATAACCCCTGCCTTTATTTGCCAAGTGTTTTAAAGTTTACGAAATGCACTTGCACTCATTATCTCACTGTGAATAAATGCACTGAACTGCCCCATGAGTCAATACATGGTAAATGAGACCTGTGCCTCTGGAGCGGCCTGTTTTGAAAGTGCGTCCTCTCCATTCAATCTTCGTGAATCCAGAGGCTGTGTTTACTACCCTCGGAGCAATTGCATGGAGATTAAATTACGGTCCCTCTTTCCCTCACTTCGCTCTCTCCTTTTGCTGCTCTTAAAATGCTTCTTGGGTCTCCGGGTCAGTGACTTCTGCTTTCCAAAGCCACTGCATTGGATGAAAATGTAGTTCTCTGGACTGGGAGCAGGGTGTCACCTCGCAGACCTACAGGGTTTGCCTGACAGCTGGGGACAGCCCCTGAGCAGTCGGCTCCCTCAGGAAGTCTGCTCTTCTTTCCTTATACCATTGTTTCCTCCTTCACAATGTGGAACAACAAGCAAACTCTAACAAACAATTGCACATCAGCTATGTGTGACAGCCTAGAGAGCATGATAAAGAATTCAATTTCTTCTGCCCCCGGGGTGATAGGAGCCCCTGAATGATGTGTCGCAGCTATGTGAGAGTCTGTCAATTTCTGCATTGCCTTCCTTTCTGCGGATGGAGAAGATTGCTGTAGGCAGATGACAGGAGCCCTCCTTTGTCTCTGAGAATTCTCTGTGTCTTTAACCCTCAGCTAATAATAATGATAATAACACTAATACCACTACATTTAAATCTAAGCCTTAATTTTAGGATTCAGGGCAGGGGGCCATCATACACTTATCTCATTGGTCTAGAATTTAGGGATTCTTCAGCCTGTGTTCCAAGTCCTTTCAGGGCATTCTTTCTAACAATTACCTTTTTTGTTCCTGTTTCGTGCCAAGAAAAACTTCCTCTCCTCGAGGATTTTACTGCCTAGTGTGCGAAACGGACAACACACTGCAGACTAATGACTAAAGCATGTGTTGTGATTCAGATCATAAAGAAAATAAACAGGCAGCAAGGCTCAAAGTATCCCAAAGACACCTATTTAGACTCCGAGAGGGGAGGACATTCAAGCAGAGGTCCCTTGTGTCTGGACACCCTCGAAGGCTTTGAAATGCAAAAGGGGGTTTGCCAGGGCCTCCACAGTTCCAGAACACCCTGCACCCAGAGCCCTGGTCCCCCACAATCCCAGAATCCCCTGCACCCAGGGCCCTTGTTCCCCACAGTCCCAGAATCCCCTGCACCCAGGAAACCTGGTCCCCCACAATCCCAGAATCCCCTGCACCCAGGGCTCTTGTTCCTCACAGTCCCAGAATCCCCTGCACCCAGAGCCCTGGTCCCCCACAATCCCAGAATCCCCTGCACCCAGAGCCCTTGTCCCCCACAATCCCAGAATCCCCTGAACCCAGAGCCCTGGTCCCCCACAATCCCAGAACCCCCTGCACCCAGAGCCCTCGTCCCCCACAATCCCAGAATCCCCTGAACCCAGAGCCCTTGTCCCCCACAATCCCAGAATCCCCTGAACCCAGAGCCCTGGTCCCCCACAATCCCAGAATCCCCTGTGCCCGGCCCTGCCCTTGGGGAGCCGCTGGGCCAGTCCCACCCACCTGGGCTGACACCAGAGGCGAGAAAACCATTGTCTCCAATCCTGTGGACCCAGACGGCTCACCACAAGCCACACTCTGCCCTGGACTAGCTGGGCCCTGGAGGGACTCTGTCAGTTTCTGCATTACCTTCCACTGTCCAGTGTACCTGTCCACTCACAGTACAACACGAGCTTCGAGACACACTGGACCCAACTGTGTCAGGAACTTCCCCGTCACCTGTGAGCTGACGCTAGCCCTGGGATCCCTGGGCCCTGCAGCCAGACTCCAGGAGCTGGCTCTGCCTGCCAGCATCTGGCACTAGCCCCTAGAACTTGGCTTCACCCACTAGTGGGCAGGCAACAGCCCCGGAGTCCACTGGACCCTGACTCAGCCCACCAGTGAGGCAGGACTAACCCCAAAGCCCCCTGGGTTCCACAGTCAGTTGCTTCGTGATCCAATCCCACCAACCAGTCGCAGCAGCAGCCACACAAGGCAGGGCCTGGGAACCAACTGGACTGAGGGCCAACATAGCCTACGAGACGGCCCACATAGTCATGGTGTGGGGCCAATAAGGATCCACACAGCTCTCATGGGGGAAGCCCTAGAGCATACAGCTTGAATGTAGGGGGTGGGGGGGGTGGGGTGGGGGTGTGCTGCTGTGATCCATAGGACATCTCCTACAGAAGGTCACTTCTCCAAGGTCAGGAAATGGAACTAACCTACCAGATGTGCAAAAGTACCAACAGCAATTTCAGCAAAATGAAGTGACATATGCAGACTACAATAATTGAAATGAAAGATTCACTGGAAGGAATCAACAGTAGAGTAAATGATACAGAGAAATGGGTCAGTTAGCAGGAAGACAGAGATGTGGAAATCATCGATGCTGAACAGGGAAAAAAAAAAAAGAAAGAGTGAAAAGAAATGAGGACAGAGACCTCTGGGAGAACATCAAGGACACTAATATTTGCAACAGAGGGTTCCCAGAAGGAGAAAGAGAGAAAGGGTCTGAGAACATATTTGCAGACATAAAAGCTAAAAACCTTCCTAACCGAGGAAGGAAATAGTCACCCAAGTCCAGGAAGCTCAGAGAGTCCCATACAGGATGAACTCAAAGAGGAACACGCCAAGACACATTGAAAATTAGACAATATTAAAAGCAGCAAGGGCAAAGCAACCAATAACATACAGGAGAACTTCCATAAGACTATCCGCTGAATTTTCAGCCGCAAATCTTCAAACCAGAAGGAAGTGGCACGATAAATTTAAGGTGATGAAAGGGGAAAAAAACTACAACCAAGAATACCTAACAAGACTCTCCTTCAGATCTGATGGAGAGATGAAAAGTTTAATGGACCAGAAAGAGGCATGAGGGAACTTTCTGGGGTGACTGTTTCAGTTCAGTTGCTCAGTCATGTCCGGCTCTTTGCGACCCCATGGACTGCAGCACACCAGGCCTCCCTGTCCATCACCAATCCTGGAGTTTACTCAAACTCATGTCCATGGAGTCAGTGATGCCATCCAACCATCTCATCCTCTGTCATCCCCTTCTCCTCCTGCCCTCAATCTTTCCCAGCGTCAGGGTCTTTTCCAATGAGTCAACTCTTCGCATCAGGTGGCCAAAGTATTGGACTTTCAGCTTCAGCATCAGTCCTTCCAATGAACATGCAGGACTGTTTGACCTCTGTCAAACAGATTGAACAGCATACTTTATATCTGAGCATTGCATTGCATGCAAAGTTGACATCAGTTTAAAAAGAAATCTGAGCTATTGTTATTATTTTGTCTTTTCTTTTATTTGTTTGTTTAATGTACCTAGCACTGTGGTTGACACTTGAGAGGCTGGTCTTGCAGTCACTGCACTCTAAGTGCCGTGGGGTCAGGACTTGGTCCTTACTGCTCCTGCCTGGTTTCCCAGTACTCAGCACAGTACCTGGCACATAATAGGTGCTCAGCAAATGTTTGCTGATTGAAATCACTAATGAACAAATGGGTGAGTGTTTGCAGATGGAGACGGTGGGAGAGAAATTTCTGACTGGGAGTAACGTAGTCCTGATGTTCGCAGCCCTCGGGCATTCCTGTTCTGGTATGCTGGACAAATAGGGGCTCCGTTAATAGTCACTCAGATCTGTGTATTTACAAGACAGCCTGGAGGCTGCTTGGGAGCTAATTCAGCAAAGAAATTATTTGCTTTTAGAAAAGAAGTTGTAAATAATTCCCTACTCAGCTGAACAGGATGGCTCTGCTGGGCTCCCGGGAAATAGTTCTTTAAAAGAACGTTCTTTAATTCACTCAGGGAGGCTTTGTAGGGGGGGAGGCTGGCAGAAGGATCCGGGGAAAGAAAGAGGAACTGACATTATGGAGGGTCCACTACAGGCCAGGCCTCACACCAAGAGCTTTCACACACAATGTCTCCTTTATTTATTGTGGTGATGAGCTTGACGAGAGTCACTGAGTCCATTTCACAGATGAGAAAATGGAGGCTCAGAAGTGCCCAGGGTGAGTGACACTTGGAAAGGGTTGGCCCTGAAACCCAGGCCTGCCTGACACCGGGAGGCTTATTATCCCCTGAGCTTCAGTTTCCTCATCCGTGGAAAGGGGATCCATGCCTTGTCTGCATCCGCAGTGCAGAGCCACGATGACTGCATCCTGAGAGATGCTCAGAAGGCACAGGTAGTCACTAGCTCTTGGTCCCTTCCAGACAGGAAGAGGAGAGGCAGAGAGCAAGCCCAGGGGAGGCAGAAATGCAGCTACTTCTCATCTTACCCAGGGCAGTCGGGCATGTCATCTGCCAGCAGGCCACCTGCCAGGTTGTCAGTGAAGGGAAAGGGCACTCTTTTCTCCGTCAAGCATTTCCAGTTGGCTCTGCCTTCTAATCTGTTCAGAAGCTCAGTGTTTCTCCACCACCTTCATCCCTCCCCTGGATCAGCTCCCCAAGCTGATCTCACTGATTCAGCTCCCGTCCCTTGGAATCTAGTCTCCATCCAGCAATCAGCGTGACCCTCATCAATCCCAGGTCAGATCACATCACAGCTCTGCTTCAAACCCCGCAGTGGCTCTAGGGTAACCACCTTGCCCTGGTTTGCCTGGAACTTGCCTGGTTTTAGCATGGCTAGTCCTGGGTCCCCGGAACGCTCTAAGTCCAGGTGAGACAGGATGGGTGGTCTCCCTGAATGGCTCCCAAAGCTGAGTTAAAGCCAACATCTGTACCAAGTCCTACATCATCTGGCCTCCATCACCTCTCTGACCTTGTCCATCACTCCTCACCCCCTTGCACACCCCATTCTAGCCATACTGGATTTCTCAGAGATGCTTAAACACATCATTCACCGTCCCACCCCAGGGCCTTTGCACTGGCTGTTCCCCCTGCCTAGAATGCTCTTCCCCAAGTTACAGAAGTGGGTGCCTCCCTCACTCCCTTCAGGTCTTAACTTAATGTGTCCTTTTCAAGGGGTCTTGCTCTGCCCACTCTGTCTAAAATCCTCCACACCACTCTCGGTGCCTCCTGGACCCCACTCCTGCTTCCTTTCCCCACACGCTTCATTATCTGAGACATCTGATCTTTTACTCTCTTCTCTTATTTGCCATTTGCTGGGCATGTCATCTGCCAGGAGGCCACCTGCCAGGCTCACCTTATGAATCGCCTTCCCCTCTACAGTTCTCAGCCATCCCTAACTTCCAGGTAAGGTTGCAGGCTCTGCCAGAGTCTCCCCACCCCCATGTCTCTCTCTGTGGAGAACACCAGGCTGAGGTCTGCTTCCAACCTGCTGTGTTACTTTGAGCAACAGATGCTCCCTCTCTGGTCCTGTTTCTGCATATGAAAAATAGTGGGCCAGTCCAACGCACTGGTACCAGTGAAGTCCTGGCAGCAGTGTCTGCCCCACGGCCACAGAGAGCACGCCTGCATGTCCCTCCCTGCTTGTCCCGCCTTCCACACCCACCTTTGGGATTTCCACGCGCGGGTTCAGTGGGCAACAGCCCATGGCCCATAAGCCATGTCATCTACCCAGCTCTGACAGAGATACCCAATGAGCCAGTAGTGGTAAGAATAAATTCAGTTACTGCTCCCTTTCTGGGAGAGGACACTTTTAAATCTATGTGTTGGCTTATTGGGTCATGGCAATTAGGTATAAGTCACTCAACTCATTAGGCATGAAACTGGGTTCCTTCAAAGACAGGAGAGAGGCTGGGCACCCCAGAGTCAGCCCGTTTTACCCCACCTTGGAGGGAGGCAGCCTGAGATTGGCGCTGACAGCACAGGGGAACGACTGCTGGGCGGGGGGACCTTGCCTAGGGTGTCCCTCCCTGTGACACAGCCAGGACCCCCTTTTTGACTCCCCACATTGGCCAGATGACCAGGCTACGAGACTGGCAGGAGCCAGTGAACCCTGAACTGGAGCTGGACTCTCTGAACTCCGATCCCAGCTCTTTCACTGCTAACCTAGCCAGTCACTTGGTTTTGCGGAGCCTCAGTTTCCCCATCTGTAAAATGGGCATGGTAGTCCTCATCTTTGTGCTTCTGTGGGCAAGATAAGCTCTAAAAGTCAGGCCTAAAGGAGTTCAGCAAACTGCTTGAGATCACAGATTAAAAAGTGGCGAGGATGGGAGTAAACCGAAGCCTATTCCTACAGTTTGGACCCTATTGTCTTCTAGGTGGAGCAGACAGGGCTGGCTTGGTTTGGCCAGAGGGAGATGTGAAGGTGAAGCGATGGGATCCACAGACCTGTTCTACCAGCTGACTTGTAAGAAAGTACTGTTTACACTGCCAAGCTCAGCCCATGGGTTAGTACCAAGGATGTCTGGGTCTGGAGTCAGAGCCCTGGTTTCAAATCCAAGCTCCCCTCATCACCCCTCACATCCTCTCTGAACCTCAACGTCTGATTCAAGGGGAAACCCCCACCCTCTCCTCTCATTTCCACCTTCTCCATGATCCCTTGTTTCTCTCTCTCCACTTGCTGAGCAACAAGGAACTGCTGTTTATTGAATTCAGTTCAGAGACAGCTGCAGTCACTGGACTCAGCTGACCGGGGACTCGGATACTGTGCCTTAAAGGATGGCATCCCCCTGCCTCCATCCCCCTCGGGCTGCGGACTCCTCTGCAGGATCACCTGGGGGCTGGGTCAGATAAGGGCTGTGGACAAATGCAGCATGGTTTCCCCCTCATCTCTGGGCAAGCCTGAGCGGGAAGACTACAAACTAGGTGACAGGGGATGGGAGACGGAGAGGCTTAGATAAACCTCTGCTCTGAACTCCACGCACAGCCTGGGCTCTGAGCAGGATTTTGCCCAGGGCTACCGAGTCTTCGTGCAGCCAGTTACAAAGCAGCGTTTCGAGTCGTTTAAGATGTTTTCTTGCAGGTGTAGAAGGCACGGGGTGATGGACAGGGCAGCAGGCCCTCAGCACCCGCTCCTTAGCAGTGATGTCTGAGTACTGCCCAGCGTAGCTGCTGGCTCCTTGCAGACATACAGGGAGTGGGGGGCGGCGATGGCTCTTAACAAAGGGTGACAAGGTCACTGCCTCACCTTGTCACCAGGCCTGCTGCTGTCTCCGTGCTCTGAAGGTGGCTGACAGATAAACAAGCAGTCGGGTCTTGGGGTGGGAACCCAGCTGAGGTGGCCCACCACTCCCAGGAGACAACAGCAGGAGCTCAGCCAGCCCATTCATCACATCCAGAGCCTCCCAGCTACACCTGCCTCCAGCACCTGCCTCCCCCCGACTGCCACAAGCGGTCCCTCGCCTGCTCTTCCCGCCTACAACCTTTGGAACTGGGAAAGAATGCAAACCTCCTCAGCCCTGAACTGTGCAGACATTCAGGGCAGTTGGGACAGGGGCTGGGTCTCTGCTGGCTTGAGCGGGGTGAGGTGGGCCCCGGGTTGGGATGGAGCAGGCACAGGAGGCAGGGTGACCCGGAGCAGGTAGGCCTCAGGTGAGCATGCCCGGCCGATGGCTTATCTCCGTTTATTACCTGCCTTCTCCAGTAAACTGCAAACTTCACAATTCACTTTATGGCAGGCCCTCTACCCATCCTGGTCCCAGCTTTATCTTCGGTGCTCTGGACATAGGGTGGCAGAAAGGTCAATACATTTTTTATTAAGTCAGAAAATGTTGATTCAGTTCTGAACTTGGATCTGCCTTTGTCTTGGGACAAATCCTCTTTCTCTAAGCCTCCATTTTCTCACCTGTAAAATTACCTCCAGACCTTCTTCTAGTCCTAAGAGTCCAGGCATTTTTTTTTTTTTTAAGACCTGGGCAGGCTGCTAAAAATGGCCTTAGTGCCTGGAAACAAGAGGAAACGTTTGGGGTGGCCGCTCAAGTCACCTGGATGTGGGGCCTCCAACACCCTCAGCTTTGAAATGACCTTGGTGGTGACGTCAGGAAAGCCAGGCGGGGCCCTGCCGTACAGATGGTGCCTCTGAGTTGGGCACCAGGGGGGAAGTGGCTCTGAGCCCAGCGATCAGCGCTGCTACTGTGTGCCAGGCTCTGTGCCGGGTGCTCCCTGAGTGTGTGATTTTCCACAGGAGGCTGGAGGCTGGGACCCATTACACAGATGAGTAAAGGAGGGCCCAAAGGGAGGTGGACTGGCCGAGGTCAGGCAGGGAGGCGGCAGGGCCCAGGGTGTGAGCCATTCAGTCACCCTGGGAGCAGAGGTCAGAGAAGTGAAGGCTGGCACTGTGCTTACTGCACAGAGCTTGACGGCTCACTGGGACATCCACGCTGGAACTTCTGGAGTCAGTTTGCAGCGAGGAGGACCCAGCTGGCTCAGAATCTCCTGTGTCAGGCTGTGCTGGGCTGGGGGATTCAAGAGGCAGGGCGGGCAGTGGTTATCCTCTAGGATGTGGAACTGACTTCTGACGAGCATCTTCAGGATTTTTATTTCCTGCTGCACACTGAGGAAAGCTCAGCTGTTGTGACTTAGGTTTAACATTTTTGAACACCCCACTCACACATTAAATAAAAAAAATAAAGTCACTCAGTCGTGTCCGACTCTTTGCAACCCCATGGACTGTAGCCTACCAGGCTCCTCTGTCCATGGGATTTTCCAGGCAAGAGTACTGGAGTGGGTTGCCATTTCCTTCTCCATGGCATCTTCCCAACCCAGGGATCGAACCCGGGTCTCCAGCATTGCAGACAGACGTTTTACCACCAGGGAAGCCACACTACTCACACATTACTGAAGAAAAATGATGGCTTTCTGCCTTTCCAAAAAGGTACTTTGTGAAAGCATTCAGTGGACATGAATTTGAGCAAACTCTCTGGGAGATAGTGGAGGACAGAGGAGCTTGGCGGGCTTTAGTCCATGGGGTCACAAAGAGTCGGACATGACTTATCGACTGAACAACAACTTTGTAAAATCAACACCCAGAACATTCTGTAACAGGAAACTCACAAGATAATTTCATCTTTATTTTCCTTTATGGCGTTTCTCACTTTCTGACAACATATTTATTTTCTTGCTCGTTGTCTGTCTCCCCAGTGAGGATGTTACCCCCAGAAAAGCAGGGGGGCTCCACCTGCTCCCCACAGATCCTCCGTATGGGGAATGGTGCCCGGCGCCGAGCAGCAGGTGCTTGGCAGATACTGTCTAGATAAGCAATCCTGCTGGCACAAGAGGAGCAGCACTCACAGGTTCCAGGCCTTAAAACGTCTGCAAGACTCCAATGCCAGGAAGGCTGGGTGAAACTTTATTCCAGATTTCCACAGTTGCTTTTTTCTGGGGACCAAGCTGGGAGCTTGGGACATATTTACGCAATTGATACATGAGTAATAATGATCATTATTAATAAACTAACTTGCCACCTTCTTTGGCATAGCATGCACTATGGGCTCAGTTGTGACCCCTAACACAATTCATATGTTGAAGTCCTAATACCCATAACCTCAGAAGGTGGCTGCATTTGGAGAAGGGGCCTTTAAAGTCGTGACTAAGTTCAAGTGAGGCCTTGAGGTTGGTCCCTGATCCGCTCTGACTGGGGTCCTTTTTGAAGTGAGGGGAAGTCAAAGTTGCTCAGTCATGTCCGACTCTTTGCAACCCCATGGACTATACAGTTTGTGGAATTCTCCAGGCCAGAATACTGGAGTAGCCTTTCCCTTCTCCAGGCGATCTGCCCAACCCAGGGATTGAACCCAGTTCTCCTGCATTGCAGGTGGATTCCTCACCAGCTGAGCCACGAGGGAAACTGGGGTCCTTTATAAGAGGAGGAAATTTGGACACAGAGAGATACCAGGGATGTGTGGGCACAGAGGAAGGGACCATGTTAGGACACGGCGAGGCGGTGGCCTTTTGTAAGCCAAGGAGCGAGGCCTCAGAAGCCAGACCTGCTGATGCCTTGATCTTGGAGTCCAGCCGCCAGAACTTCGAGAAGATAAATTCCTGTTGTTCACGCCCCGCCAGCCCCACACCAGCCTGTGGCATTTTGTTATAGCAGCTCTAGCAAAGTAGTACAGCCTGCTACACTTGTCCATCTCTAAACCCCAGCAGGTTCTGGTAACTATCATTCCCACTGTAGAGAAGTGGAACTAGGCCCACTGAGGGGAGCGGCTTTCCCAAGGCCCCATGGGTTCTACTAGAGGAAGACACCGGGCCATGTCTGCTCCCATTCTGACCCCTCACACCCTCACGTCATCAGCTTTGGGGCAGCACCGTCTTCCTGGCCAGGGCCTCTGATTCCCTGTGGAGATTTCGGACGTCCCCTCCACCTGACCCTAGCTCTCTCCGGTGAGCTAGGGCCACTCCTGTGAGGCAGGGTGGTGGGGGATGCTCCTTAAATATATATAAATATACGGTGCATTAATATTTGTCTACAGACTCACCAAATGGGAGAAGCGTGGGCATCCAAGAAAGCGCAGTCCGCTCTTCCACCGAAAGCTCCACCAGACAGACAGGAAGATGGCGAGGTCTCCCAGGAGGGTGTCTGGTCAGTTTTCCTCCTTCCTCTCTTTCCCACTTCTACCCAGAGCCCCCGACGAGGATGGGCAGAGATCTCCCCTTCTCGGACTGAGTGCTAACTGGTAAGTTGTTAGGGCTTGAACTGTGTCTCCCACCCCTCACCTCCATCTGAGATACGCTAACCCCCAGTAGCTCAGAATGTGCCTTTATGTGGGGATAAGGTCTCCACACAGGTAATCAGTTAGAAGTCAGGGTGAGGCCTACTGTATATGACTGGTGTCCTCATAAATGGAAGACATTGAGACACAGAGATGGATACACACCGGAGGAAGAAGGCCACGTACAAGCCAAGAGCGAGTCCTTTCAGATACTCTGAAGGAACCAGCCCTGCCAGCACCTCGATTTTGGACTTCTGGCCTCTAGAACTTCAAGACAGTGAGTCTCTGTTGTTTGGACCACCCAGTTTGAGGGGCTTTGTTACAGCAGACTACCATGCGGGGGATCCTCAGAGGACTGTCCTTCCTGATGAGAGCTGTGACGGGCTGCACCAGAGTCATCCCAGGAATAGGAGCACACGTAGGGGAGGGCGTGGAGTATATGCCAGTGAGAACTTTCGGAGCAGTGGTACTGGCTACCTGAAGGCAGGCATAAGCTAGTTCTGCCTTTGTGAATAGAAAAAAAAAAAAAGTTGCTTTATCTCTTGGGACTCTATAAGTAGAAGGGAGATTCACCGTGTAAAGTGCCCAGCACAGTGGCCAGCACACAGTATGTGGTCAGTAAGCATCAGCCTGCAGCTTTAGTGTTACTGATACTGCGAGGACGCGTGGAAAAGCAGGTGTCCAGGTGCTAGGTGTGCCTGTGAGAGTGTAGTTTCTGGCCCAAGTGCAGAGCTGTGTGGGCGGTAGGATGAGTACGTGAGGAGGTGCACGGGGCTGTGAGAGCAGGTGTCACAGCCTGTGAACGTTGCTATGGGTGGACGCTTGTAGGGACGCATATATGTCAGTATGCCTCGGGCACTCAGGCTGTGTGAGCTACTGATGAGTTCTGTGGTTCATTCGTTTGTTCTTTATTCATTCATCAGAATTTCCTGAATGCCCATACACACAATGGAGACACATAAACAGACAAGGGAAATAGGATAGAGGGAAGCAAGGGAATTAGAGAAGAATGGAGAAAGAGCATTTGTTTCAATTTGATGAGTCTGATGTATCAGGGAAGCCTTCCTGGAGGAGGTGACTCCTGAGAGCTGAACTTGGCCAAGTGAAGAGGACCAAGGCCACTGTGTGCAGATACGGAGGGAGAGAAACACCGGTGCACACCCAAAACTATAAACAGTTTGTGTTGGTTCCCTACTACCTCAAGCTGCACCCCATCAACCCCCCAGAGTTCCAGGTTATATGATCATAGAACAGAGAGACAGCGCAGATGCCAAGGAGCCAACGCTTTATTGGGTACAGACCTAGCACGCTGGGAGCCCCACGCCCCTCGGGATGTGCCGCGGCTGGGCCCCCTGGCCTCTCGAGAGCAGCCACACTGGCTGTGGACTTGGGGCCCCCAGGGAGGCCTGGCCGGTCTTTGTCTCTCTCTCCAGACAGTCGTGGAATCGGGAAGTCTTCAAGGGCGGTGTGTCCCAGGAGGCTGGAAACAAATGCAGATCAGAGCTGAGAACTGTGGCCCGAGGAGTGTGTTTTGTTGGGTGGAAGCCCTGGAGCCCACATTCCCGGATGGCGTTACAGAAGCAATGATGCCAGGAGGCACGAGCATGGAGGGGGCAGAAGGGAAACAAGCGGAGGCCACCCGAAACAGATGCGGAAGGGCCGCCGCTTCCAAGCGCAGGCACCTGACACCCACCTCGGCCACCGGTGCTGGCTCTGGGCTGGGGTCTTTCACTCGCATCCCACTCACAGTGCTACTCTGGGTAGCTGGGATCACTACTCCCATTTCTCGGCTGAGAACACAGATGCTCACAAGGTCTCATCACGTGGCTGTTACAGGAAGACCTGAGCTCTAGGGGCTGAGTGGTTCCGAATCCTATAACACACTTGCGTCTCAGGCAACCGGGCTGTACTGTCAGCTCCCAACACCCACGTGCAAGTCAAAGGTGGAAGAGGGTTTTAGGCAGGCGCTCCGTTATCGCAGAGAGCATTGCTGGGAGCGGGGAAGGGAAGCTGAGCTTTAAAAAGAAAAAAAAAAAAAATGGCAGAGACAAGATGTTCTGTGAGGACGTTTGCTAAGGGCTGCTCCGCTTCTGGACGTGTGCCCTTTACTTGGCCTTTGAAACCGAGTTCTGTGTCCCGGAGAGCATAATAATGTAAATGAACATCAGATCTTTCCTCGGTAATTGAGAGCAGAGAGAGAGGCCGTGTTAAGTCAAATTAATTTGCTCTGATACCATCCAAAGCCCATCTTCATGATGGCTTTTTGATGGGCTGAGGGTGACTCCCGAAGTGGCAGGACGTGTGGCTCGTTTGGGTCCAGGAAGGAGGCAGGTGTGGGCTGAACACCACGTGCGACCACTCAACCACCTAAGCCTCCGGCCGCTGCAGCTCTGACGCTCAGTGACTCGGAGAAGGCAGCCCAGCTGTAGGCTGGCATCGTGTCTGACCCTGGAGGGAGGTGCTTACTCCTCCTGGCCGGCCTGGTGGGGCTTCCCACTTCAGTCGGGAGCCATGAATTCTGAAACACGCCCTGAGAGGGGCAGTGAGGGGCCAGCCCAGCCTCGGGGCAAAGAGTGCCGGACTGGGAGTCAGGGTGGCTGGGCTGGCAGCAGACTCACTGGGTGACCTTGATCTTGAGGTCTTCTCCCCCTTTTCCAAGGGCGAGGCTGTGGTTCATGAGTTCCAACCCCCAGTGAGATGTATGATTCTAAAGTCTGCCTCAGTCTGCCCTTGAGAGAGGCAACACCTTTAGAGACCCAGCTCCTTAGTGTGCCTCCGAGCTGACTCACAGAGAGGCCGGAGCATACGCCTAAAGAAAAACGACATCAACAAAAACGCGGGCTCTGGAGTTTCGAATCCCAGTCCTGCCTGGGCGAGTCTGTACAAGTGCCTTAACCTGTGCGATTCTGTCTGCCAACGTGGAGAACAGGGATGAATCATACTTACACTCTTGGGGTTACTGTGGGCACCAAATGACTACCTGATAAACAAACTCGTCAAACGTGAGCCGCGGCTAGCAGTGAGGACATCTCCCTGCTGCCGCTGTGAGTGCCAGGATCAGGTGCAGACCAGGACCTCTGCATTTGTCCCCTGCCCCCTTCTCAGGCCCCAGTTTCTCTTTACACACTTAATGCAAGAGCTGGACTTCGCTGTGTCAAGGCCGCTTCCCACCTCCCACCCTGGCTCTCCCCTGACTCTATGGACAGACGCCGTCACGCCTCCCTCCAGATGAACAGGGCACTGGGAAGAGAAGGAGTCAAGGGTGGGGAGGCTTTAGGAGCCTGGGACCACCTTACAGCATCCTCCCACCCCACCCAACCTGAACCTCTTTAAATACAGATAGGCTTCCTATCTGTATTTTAAAGAGCAGAGAAACCAATGGCTCCTAGGGAGGGCTTCTAAGTTGTGCCTTTATCAGCAACACATTATTTGCATAAATAGTAACACAGTATTCCCATGAAAATCTCTAAAACCCCTCCTCTCTAGAGAAATGAGTCACACCATTACAGGCAGTGGCAGCAACTGGTTGTGTCCAGGCTGTCAGGCTGGACCTCCCGGTTTCACCCCCCGGAGGGCCGGCGCCTGTCGATGTTACCTGAGCGGGCTCCTACTTCTGCAGGTACTTCCTCATGATGCTCTCCACGGCCTCCTCTTTCCTCCCTGCGCCTGGCTCTCTGTTCTCGGGGGACGCCCGCTCGCCGCCATCGCCCTCTAGCCGGGGGGCACTCGGCCGACTCTTGATGCTGTCGGCGCTTTTGAAGGACACGATGGAGCTGGAGGAGGAGGACGAGTCAGAGAGGTGAGCAGGGTCCTCCCTGGACTCCGGACTCCTTTTCAAAACGGTGCCGATCCCGGAGACAAAGCCCCGGTCGGCCTCTTCCGTCTCAAAGCGGACGCTCAAATGCTGTGAACTGTCTCGCCCATCTTTGGCCGCTCTGGGCAAGGACGTGGGCGTCTCGGGCTTCCGGATGGCCGGCAGGAAGTCATCGAAATCCACTTTGGTCTTGCGTTCGTAGTTGAGGCTTGGGACCTTCCAGCTGAACGGGTCGCTGCCCAGGGGGTCCCCCATCAGGTGGGCGAACTGGCGGTTCTGGAAGACGAGAGGCTCCTTGCCGAGGTCCGGACAGCCCGCATCGTCCACCGAGGACTCCAGACAGCGCCTCCGCGGGCGCAGCGTGGGCGACCAGAGCGGGTCCCTGCGCGCGGCCGCTGGGGAGCTGGGCGTCCTCCGCGAGCTGGGCCCCGACTCCAAGAGGGACTCGCAGGAGCTGAAGCGGGTCTTCAGCTTCTCGGGGGGCGGGCTGGGGCTCCCCGCGCTCTGAGAGGGGATGCACTTGAGGCTGGTGGACCGTGGGAGCGCGGCCGATGCATCCAGGGCTGAGCCGGCGCCGGCTCTCAGCGCCAGGGCGCCCTCGTCGCTGCCCGCCCGGGCCCTCCTCAGCGTGGACGCCCCGGTGGTCTGGTAGATGGGGAGCGTGGGCCAGTCCTCCAGGCCCAGCGGCGACCCCCGGCCTCTCTGCGCTCTCTGCCTCCGGAGCCCTTCCACGAACTCCGACAGGGCGGCCGACGGGCTGGGCAGCTTGTCCCGCGGCAGCGGGGACGCGTCTCCACTCCGGGAAGCCTGGGAGGGCGGTGCGCCCGGCCTCTCCGGGGCCTTTCTCTGGACGCCGCACTCTTCGCCATCCCCGAAGTGGCCGTACGTTCCCCGGCGGCGGGAGAGCGGGGATGCGGCCTTGTCCCCCGAGGTCCTGCTGTGGACGTCCCGGGCCCCATCGCCGGCCTCCTCGTGGGTCCTGTGCCAAGAAGAGAAGCGCGGTCAGCACACACTGTGCCAGCCCTACTATCTGTGCCATCGGGCCTGGAGCACGGGCGCTAATTCTGTTTCGCTTTGGAAACGCGTTCCCGTCCCCGCGGCGCTCTCCAACGAACCACGTGCTCTAATGCGCAAACTCCAGCCACAAGTGATTTCTCGTTGCTTTCTGAAATGCAATTTCTGTCTATAATTAAACCCAGCTAAAAACGTTTGAGCAGATTAAAACTGCAGCTCTGATGGATGACTTAGACGGAGGACGCATCACACATGACATGAAGGACCTACCATCCCACAGCCTGCTGGGAAATAGGTAATTTGTTTCTTGAAGACTCAAAGGAGACCTGTGGGAGGTTATTTTCTTATTTAGGGTCAAGCCCGGAGGACAACCCCACCGAGCAGAGCTCCGGAGAGCCAGTGACCCGAATATGCCTCTGAATGAGGTGCTGTAAGGCTCCCAACTGTTTCATGGGAGGAGGGTGGGCAGGGGAAAGAAAAAAAAAATGTTCCTTCAAAAGGGAAAAATTTACATGAAATCAACTTGAAACGAACACTACACAGGAGAGAGGACAGACGCCTTCTATTCTGGGACTGCCAGGCAGAGGCATTTCGCAGCTGCAGCCAACACAGCTCTGCCTTTGAAAAGTGGGAATCTTGGCAGTGAGGCCAAATCACAGACTGGAAAGTGAAGGGTAGGCCTTAAAAGCCAGAGACTGGAGTCCAGCAACCGGTCCTTTAACAAAATCTATTTGTCCTCCCTGTAAGACAAACCACCTCCTTCTCACCCACCAGCAAAGTTGTAATTTATAAAAAGCAAAAAGGGGCATGAGATGTCAGTGTGGGCCTGGGGTCAGTTTGGGCCTGAGGGCCAGGGCCAGGGCTCAGCCTGAGGTGGGGGGATGGGATGTTGATGCAGGTTTCTGCTGGTGGCTCTGTCACCATGAGAACGACTACAGAGGAGTCAGCACCTGCACATAACGGCTGGAATCGTGGAACCAGCCCTGGACCTAGTGCCTGGCACCCGGCTCCTCAAATAATGCTTAACAATTACGCTGAGTGGTTAATAATAATCAATGGCTATTAATCATCAATAATTAGCCGTTAGTGCTCATTACGATTACTACTGATAACCTCTGGCTCTCTGGAGCCTCACCTGCGCCGCCCCCCTCAAGGTGCTCCATGAAAGCCTCATGTGACGTCCCAGGAGGATGGACAGGACAATGCTTGGGCGGGAGACCCGACGTCTCATCGCCCCTGGGAAAGGTTCCAACAAAAGCCACACCGTTTGCCCAGAGCAGCTGCTCCCTTCCCTTTCTGGCCCATCACCTTCCGTCTCCGTCACAGCTGGACTCGGGCCAGAATGGGAGCTGGAGCGCTGCGGTGTGACTACCTGAAGGGCTGTTTGTCAACATCATCCCTTTGGAGTCGCTCCCCTCATACACAGCAAGGTGGCACATTCACATCCCTTTCTTTCTCTCTCTCTCTTTTTTTTAATAAACAACTTGGAGCTGCCAGGGGCAGTGGGCTGCTGCAGAGCTGACAAAAGTCATTTCCGTCCTGTCTTGGCTCTGAAGGGAGGCAGGCGTGATGAATGTGTCCTGGGTGCTCAGTCTCTGCCGCCGCCTGCCACATGGGGATTGGCGGCACCTGTCGCTGAATCTCCTGGGACTGTGCCATCCCACTGGCCCCAGCTCCCCTTGAGAGTGCTGGCTGCAGAGGCCAGGATGGGGAGGGAAGAGAAGAGAAGCTACAGGAGGAGGAAGGGGGAAGGGCAGGGGAGAGGAGGAGGAGGGGGACCCCAGTTCTCCAGCCCAGGCTGTCAAGCCCCTGCCGAGTCACTTCTGCACCCTGACTCGGCCCCGCGCCCAGCACACAGTAGATGCTCAGTAAGTGTTGTCGGACTGAGTCAAGTCTACCTCCGAAATCAAGTCTCTGGGGAAGGGGAGGAAAGGAGGATGAGCAAGTAGAGGAGGGGCAGAGAGAAGTGGGGAGAAGCAGAGGCGGGACCGAGAAGACAGAAGGTGAGCTGAGAATGGACAGGACGATGGAGAGGAAGAGACAGGTGGCGACGGGGGCGGTAAAGCAAGAGCAGGTGCTGAGGGCAAGGCCAAAGGACAGGGGGGAGGGTCGCAGATGTGGGGGGCGCTGGCAGCTTAGGACTGGCCCTCCTCACCTTTGACCAAAACCTGGGACAGCCCGGGGGCATGCAAAGCTGTGGGCAGCTCAGGAGCCCTCGAGGTCACAGCCTGTGTGTGCTGCTGTTGGAGCCCAGAGGACACAGACTCTCCAGGCGACAGCCAAGTCCCCTTGGCTTGGCCAGACCAGCGGAGACCCACCCACCTTCCCTGAGGCCCACAGGGAGCAGCATCTTTCAGAAGGCAGGCAAATCAAAATGTCCCCATAAAGCCACCTGGCTGTCACTAGATGGTGATCTCAGAGATCTGCCCAGGGGCCCAAGGGTCGGTGTCATGGGGCTGGGGTGGGTGGGGTCCCACCTTCTGGAGTGGTCTGGCTGGTGCCTCCAGAGCCTCAACTGGTCGGCTTCAAACTAGAACACAGGCCCAGTAGTGTAGACTTGGGCAGGGCTGGGGAGTGGGGTGGGGACGGGGCGAGGAGTCCGAGTGAGGGTAGAGGGAGGAGGGCTGGGGCGGGGGAGATGGGGAGGGACGGCAGGAGAAGGAAAGAAAGACGCCTCATCTTGACTGAGTGCTGTCTCCTGGGTTTACCATGCAGAGATCCACCCCGTCTCTGCAGCTCTACTTCCTGTCTGCGCTGCCACTCCAAGGGAGACGTGTGTGGTGTCCCCTCCTTTCTGTGTGGGGACGGCAGAACTGATCTGAACTCAGACGCCCTCTTGCAGATGTCAAGGTGAGGGGCCTAGCTCTGCTGCCCAGGGCCGGGTGAGACTCTCCGTTCCTGCCCTGGCTCTGGACGCTTTGGACACACCCTGGGAAGACTCATTTTCCCCCAGCTGTCCTCCTGGGATAACTCAGCTCAAATGGAACTCCCTTCCACTGGCATCGCATGATGGATGGATGGCGGCTAATCAAGATGTCACTGTGCCTGCCTCCCAGCTTTGGCCAGGGCGAGAGGTGATGGATAGGAGGTGCTCTGAGCACCTCTGAGGAGCTGCTGGGAGACGGGTATGGACACAAGCTGGGCGGGGCACTGTGATCTCCAAGAAGGGACTCTAGAAACATGGTGGGAACTTCTGCACCTGCCCCTCCATCTGTCCAAAAAGGAAGAGTCTTCTCACATACCTGGGAGATAAGGAGCCAGTAGGCAGGTTCCTGGGCACCCAGCCACACGGGGCAGGCTGGGCCCGTAACAGTTGCCCCTGGCCAAGCACCTACTGTGTGCCAGGTGCTGTGCACATGGACACAGGTCAGAACAAGCAGATGGGCCACCTGTCTGCATGGAGCTGACCACCATGTCCATTATAGCCTTGAGGGCCACCCCGGGGGTAGGCGCTGTGGCTCTGGGCACAGTGAGGTGGAGTGGCCACGGCAAGCACACACAGTTGGGAGTGGCAGAGATGGGGTTCCGACCCCACGGCAGGCAGCACCCTTGCCTGGGAACCTCCTCTGGACTCCACTGTGAAACAGGCTTAACACTGTCTCTTTGACATCACCTTGCCCAGGTAACATCTGTCCCTTGGAGTCTAGTTTGCTTCTGCCACCCGCTGGCCTTGGGACAGTCGCCTAACTTCTCTAGGCCTCAGTTTCTTCATCTGTGTGATGGGAGGAAACCAGGTCAACCTGGCTGCTGCTGCTGCTGCTGCTAAGTCGCTTCAGTCGTGTCCGACTCTGTGCGACCCCATGGACGGCAGCCCACCAGGCTCCCCGTCCCTGGGATTCTCCAGGCAAGAACACTGGAGTGGTTTGCCATTTCCTTCTCCAATGCATGAAAGTGAAGTCGCTTAGTCGTGTCCAGCTCTTCATGACCCCATGGACTCCAGCCCACCAGGCTCCTCCGTCCATGGGATTTTCCAGGCAAGAGTACTGGAGTGGGTGCCATTGCCTTCTCCAAGGTCAACCTGGCAACGACGCAGAAATAAGAACTAGAGGGGGATAAGTGTTTTTGTCTGTTGCATTCACTACTCTACCCCTGTGCCTAGAACGGGGTCCTAACACAGTAGGTGTTCAGAAAACATATGAGTGAATGAGTGATGTGCCAGTGCTCTGGCCCATAGGAGGCGCTAAGTACAGGCACACAGTAGGTATCTTATGAATGTCAATTAACTGATGAACAAAACAATATATGTGGACACTGGAGCTTTGTAGTATCATCTGAGGTCAGAGTCTGAGTCATCCAATTCCATCTGTCTTTCTCAAGACTTCTTTGGTTGTTTGACGTCTTTTTGTGTTTCCATATAAATTAAATCGTTTTTGCTCTCGTTCTGTGACAAACGCCACTGGTAGTCTGATGGGGGCTGCAATGAATCTGTAGGTTGCCTTGGGCAGTACAGTCATTTTGACAATACTGACTCTTCCAGTCCAAGAACATGATCTATCTTTCCATCTGTTTGTGTTTTCCTCACCTTCTTCCATCAGCATGTCGCAGTTTTCAGAGTGCAGGGCTTCTGTCTCCTTCGGTAGGCTCACTGCTAGGTATTCCACTCTTTTTGATGTGATGGTAAATGGGACTGTTCCCTTAATTTCTCTTTCTGATCTTTTGCTGTTAGTGTATAGGAATGCAAGAGATTTCTGGGTGTTAATTTTGTATCCTGCAAGTTTACTGAATTCATTGATAAAGTCTAGTAGTTTTCTGGTAGTGTCTGTAGGATTTTCCACGTATAGTATCATGCCATCTGCAAACACTGACAGTTTCACTTCTTCTTTTCCAGTTTGGATTCCTTTTTATTTCTTTTCCTGTAAGTATTGGTGACTCAAATTTATGAAGGCTTATTAGAAAAATCAGGATATGATCATGCAAAAATGCTGGAATTTCTACTCTTTGTAACCCGGGAAGCTAAGAATCCAGGCTTTGGGAAGCAGACGCACGGGTTCAGATCTTGGCTCTGTCCCACCCTTGCCATGTACCCTGTGAAGCCTGGCTGTGAGGGTGGGCACCGTGACCCTGCTGAACCTCAGAGATGATGGACATCATCGAAACAGTCAGTACCGCTGAGCAAGGCCCACAGACACCTCTGCCTGCCCCCAGCTCTTCATGGGAGGTGGGCCCTGGTGCAACTGAACTTGCATACATCACTTATTCATTTCACAACATGACTACTCGTGAATACATGCCTAAGATCCTCACGATTGCTTTTCAGTTAATGGCCCCTCCCATCAGGGCTACAGAAGGCCCTGGATTGAGGGCAGATGTTCAAGAATAAGCAATTCCTGGGACTTCCCTGGTGGTCCAGCAGCTAAGAATCCACCCTGCAATGCAGGAGATGGGGTTCGATCCCTGGGTGGGGAACAAAGATTCCACGTGCTGTGAAGCTTTGAAGCCCATGCATCACAACAAAAGATCTGGCACGACCCAACCCATGAGCTGCAACTCAGACCTGACACAGCCACATAAATAAATGTATTTATTTTTAAAAAGAATAAGCAATTCCTATGTCCGAGCCCGCTCTGAGCAACACAGGAAAGGTGTGAGGCTACTGAGGTCTGTTCAGCCTCAGAGCAAGCCAGCTGCTGAGACATGGGTCTGGTTCAGGCCACACCTTCCCCTGCCAAGCCATCCTGTGACCGCAGCTCCCTTGTTTCTCCTCTGGTGCCAACCATGGAGGAGATGCTCCAAGAACCCTGGGTGAAGAATAAAAAGGCACGTCCTTTCACCTCGTCAGGATCTGGATGATCAGCCCACCTTGCAGATGAGGAAACTGAGGCTCACCGGGGAGAAGCCACTGCTCGAGGCTCACACTGCTCAGCGGCAGAGCTGGGATCTGAAGCAGGGTGGCTAGATCTCACACCCTTGCTCTGCCCCTCACAATCACACGCCCTGGGCACAGAAAGCTAGGAGGAAACCGCAAGGAGCTCAACTCATGTCTTCACGCGTGCACTGTTCAAAATCCACTGAGACACAGTGACTAACACATCACGAGGCCCAAGTCAGGGAGATGCTGGCTTCGCCGGTGTTAGAACAAACACACAGCAAAAACCAGACTCTCCAGGTCTGAGTCGGAGCAGAGCCTGGGCCAGCAGTAGCTACAGGAAACTCGATGCAGATTTAATGACCCCATGAATCATCCCCAGAGACATATTGTCACCCCCATTCTTCATTCACACCCTGAAATTAAAGAGGAAATTAAAAATGTATTGATGTTCTTTAACAGTGAGGCCTGGATGGGAAACCAGATGTCCTTTGAAGATGGCCTGAAGGTTCCATGATTGAGTCCCACATAGAAACTGATGGTCTGTAAGAGAAGCCGGCACGGCGCTCAGACTGTGCCTGACATGGCAGGAAACTCAGCACATTTATTAGGCCCCTACAGTGTGCATGGGAATTCTGCATCACAGGAGTATGTTGTGCCTTTAGGCTTTGCAGACGTTATTCGATTTTCTCTCCATGACAGCCCTCTAAGTCAGCTACTAATAACCTCCCATTTCACAAATGGGCTCAAGAAGGATGAGCCAGTTGTCACAGAGTAAATGGGAGAATGTGGATTTGAATCCAGCTTTGGGAACACGGGTCCTGACTGCTCTGCCCTACTGTTCGTTACTGTTGACTGTTCTGTTTCACAGAGGGGGAAACTGAGGGTCAGAGAGGCAGATGGAGAGGGAGGAGCAGAGCTGAGGCTCCCACCTCGATCTGACTGACTCTGTATGACATTCAGCTAAGCTCCTCACAGGAGAAGACGGGCTGCCTTAGCCTTTCAGAGGCACACTGAAGGGTGGATGCTGCGTCAGCCCATGAAGAAGGGTCAGCAGTGCAAGAAGCTCCAGGAACACCGTGAACCCTGGAAATGCTACGAGAGGCTGGCAAGCGACGGGGAGGGCCCGGGGCTGGAGAGCACAGCCTCTCTGGAGGTGGGGTGCAGTCAGGCGTTCAGAAGAGGGTAGGATCTGGGGGTGGGGGTGATGCTGAGGAAGAACTCCAAGGAGAAGAAAGTCCCTCCTACCAGCTAGTAGCTTGTTCACTGGTTTCTGCAAAACCCTGGACCAGCAAGGGCTGGTGTCTACATTTCATAGGCAGAGGCACCAAGACTTAGAAAGCTCCTCGGCTGAAGGGGAAGATTGGAAAAAAAAAAAAAAGGCTGAGCCAGAAGAATTGATGCCTTTGAACTGTGGTGCTGGAGAAGACTCTTGAGAGTCCCCTGGACAGCAAGGAGATCAAACCAGTCCATCCTAAAGGAAAGCAACCCTGAATATTCACTGGAAGGACTGATGCTGAAGCTGAAGCTCCCATACTTTGGCCACCTGATGCAAAGAGCTGACTCATTTGAAAAGACCCTGGTTTTGGGAAAGACTGAGGGCAGGAGGAGAAAGGGACAACAGAGGATGAGATTGTTGGATGGCATCACTGACTCGATGGACATGAATTTGAGCAAGCTCTGGGAGATGATGGACAGGGAAGCCTGGCGTGCCACAGTCCATGGGGTCGCAAGGAGTCGGGCACAACTGAGCGACTGCGCAACAACAAGAAGCAAGGAGGATGCTGGGCGTGGAACGCTGAAGGAGACCTCAACAGCGAGCCGAAGAGAGGTGGAAGAAGCCGCAGAGAGGCCCTCAACCTGGTTACTTCTGGCCTGAAGGTGGAGAGACTCAGGAAATAGATTCTGGAAATACACTATATTCCTTATAGTAGAATGTTTTTATGAGACAAGACAGTGCTTAAGCCGTGCTTGCCGTTTTCTCTGATCTTAAGCAGGTACCGAGTCCTTGACACTTAAAAAACCGATCTGGTGAACTGCCCTCAGGACACCGCCTGTGTATCTCCTGCAGGTGGACAGAATCTGCCACGTCTCACCCGCATGTTCTTACTGGCCAACCAGTTACTGGAACCTGGGAGTTTTGAACAGAGCTGCCATCAGAATCAGGCTTGACTCTCTACAAAAAAACAGTCTGTTTCAATGGGAGTGGGGCAGTAGGGGAACCATTCTGGTTTCAGTTCAGTTCAGTTGCTCAGTCGTGTCTGACTCTTTGCGACCCCATGAATCGCAGCACGCCAGGCCTCCTCGTCCATCACCAACTCCCGGAGTTCACTCAAACTCACGTCCATTGAGTCAGTGATGCCATCCAGCCATCTCATCCTCTGTCATCCCCTTCTCCTCCTGCCCCCAATCCCACCCATTCTGGTTTAAAAGAGACTAAAGGCTGGGACTTCCCTGGCAGTTCAGTGGTGGTTCAGTGGCTTCCCTGGCGGTTAAGACTCTGTGTGTCCACTGTAGGCAACATGGGTTCAATTCCTGGTCAAGGAACTAAGATCCCACATGCCACGTGGTGCCACTAAAAAAAAAAAAAAGACTAATAGAAGATGTTAACAAGAGGGGAAATTGAGGGTAGAAAGACAGGGAAGGGGTGGATATGGGTGCTCTGTTCTTTCAGCTCAATTTTTCTTTAAGTCTAAACCTTTTCTAAAATATAAAGTCTGTTTTTCTTTCTTGTAAATAAAAGAGAGAGACCTGAAGAAACAAAACAACATAATACAATGAGTGTCCTTAACAGGAGCCTTCTTTTTAAAAACTACCGTGAGGGGACTCCCCTGGCAGTGCTGTGGCTAAGACTCCATGCTCCCAATGCAGGGGGCCCTGGGTTGATCCTTCATCGGGAAACTAGATCCCACATGCTCCAAATAAGGGCTCACGTGTGGCAACTGAAACCCAGTGCAGCCAGATTAAAAAATTAAAAAAAAATTAGAAGTACAGTGATACAACTTCAGAACAACTGGGTTAATATAAACACTGGGATCTTGGAGCATATTGTGGATCTGTTCATTTTCTTAGCAGTGAAAATGGTGCGGCAGTTTGGAAAACCCTTCTCTGGCGGGACAAAGATGCGAAATTATTTTAAGGAGAACTGGCATGGTGTTTTCAACTTACTTTCATAGTGCTGGGGATAAAATATATGTTTTGATATAGACAAAAGTAGAGAGGAAGGTAAAGATAGAAATACAATCAATATTAAAAAAATTATCAAATTACGGTAGAGGCTAGCAGAGTGACAGTGCCCAGTCACCTTCAGGGTTGAGAAGAGAAGAGAGACAGAAAGGAGCGGGGGGAGGGGGATAGGAAGGGATGCTTTACTGGTGATTCTATTATCAATTAAAAAAAAAAAACCAAAAAGCCAGTATTTCTGCCTGACTTTCAGTGTTCAGCCCAAGTACAGCCGCCTCCAGAAGTCTGTGCTCACCTCCCAGCCTGGGCTGGGGTCTCCTCTGATCCTCAGCACCCCTGTGTTTTCCTGTCCTTCGTCCTGTAACCGTTTGCTTACTTGTTTACAACTCTCAACAACTAGACTCAGTTTTCTTCTGTGATTTCCCAGGATCTAGAACAGTCCATCAAGGGAAGTTCGTGGAATGGGAAGAATGAAAGGCAGGAGGAATAGAAGGACGAGAATGAAGAAACAAGGGACAAAAGGCCTCATCTGGCAGGTTCATTCAGACCCCAGTAGCCCCACTTATGGGTCAGTCAAAGCCGCTTCTCTGGGCTTAAAACCAAGAGATTCAAAACCAACTTCCAGTGCACAACCTAGAGGGAATTCTTCCTATGTTGAAACCCAATCCAAAGCCCGGTCTTGTTTCTCCAGAATTTCATCCCCTTCAGAACTGAGAGGGAGCTGGAACCACATTCTTTTCCTGGAGAGACGGAGATGCAGAGAGCCTCCTGGGTCAGTCTGAGATGGGAGAGCACCGGCTCTCAAACCTCAGCCTGCCCTTCAGACACAACCTCTACGATGTCCTGAAAGAACACACAGGGTGTGAAAAGTGACCACGTCGGATCAGAGAGTCCACTTGGGGTCAACACAGGTAAGTAAATTCACGACGCTTTCTTTTGGTTTCCAGGACAGGCACTAGCTCTGCTGAGTACCGTGCAACGGCAGTGACCACAGTCTCTGACTTTCCACAGCACCCAGTTCGTCATAAATGCAGCTTTAAGTGAACGGAAGTTATCTGTCCATCCACCCCTCCTCCTTGCCATTCAGAGCCTTCTGTGGAGTGCCATGATGCCAGCTCCTGCTGACACTGAGGTGAAGGACCCTTGTGTTCAAGAAGCTGATACTCTAGAGGGGAAGGAGTTGACCAGCCTATGAGTAGAGGGAAGTATGAATGACCCTTCATGTCCTCCTGGGCTCAGACACCAAGGAAGAAATATTTACTGAGTAAAAGGAGTAGAAAAGTCTGATTTTAGCAGATCACAGCTGATTCCAGATGTGATCGTCCAGCTTCTATGAGAGAAAACCTCCTCAAAAAAAAAAAAACAAAAAAACCCCAGAAAAGCTACATTTAAACATAAAGGCACCAGAGGGTTCAAACAATAGCCCTATCTAACACAGAATCTAACACAGAGCAGAAGTGAGGGTGGTGGTCGTCCTTGAGTAAGGAGGAGGTCATGACTGCAGTGGATATCGGAAGGTGTTGGGGCGCTAGCCATGGGCTGGTTTTGATGTGGGTAGTAATTATTAAGGTATGATCAAATTTTGAAAATTTCATACAGACACAATTTTCGGTATGTATGTTTGCATAAGCTGACTTAATGAAAATTTAGCTCAGAGAACCACAGATTCTACAAGAACGTTCTGAACAGTCAATGATCAAGCCAAATGGTTTTACACCAACTTGCATCTAACTTAGGTGAGCCTCAAAATTCCTGAAGGATTCGCAGATCTACCAAAGATCTAGAGCTCTAGATAGAAAACACCCCTCCTTCCCACGGAAGCCTGCCCAAGAGTGATGCTGGCACCAAGCATGAACCTGGACAGACAGACTTCTCCTGCCCCTCACTTGCTCAGGCCTTGGGTCCACGGTTAGTATGTTCGCATTGAACATTTCCACATCTTACCCATTAATCTTCCTAATACTGATAAAACTGAAAAGCACTCTTTTGTTCCAGGAAGACATAAAACCATTTTCATGAGAGACTCATTCATTAAGTACATTCAGGATGGATTAAAGTGATCCTGAGCTCCAGTTCTAAGAATGCAGAGACCAGTAAATAAATGTGCTATTGAAATAAGATTAGCAGTCAGTGCTTAACCTACTTTGAGAACAAGCTGTTTTCAATGCCAAGTATCCTCCATTCACATTTACATAATTAATGAACTAATTACAAACGAGTCTTATCTAATCATTTAAGCAGGTCTCACGTGACCCAGCCTTGGCCCCACTTCTGTGGTAGAGTAACTGCACTTCCTTGAGAGTAATACAACTTTATTTTAAAACAATACCCTATAATTTAGACCTTTTCACTAATTCAAGCCAGCCTTATCCTACATAAAAATCAACGGGGGCTGATCAAAGGAGGATGGTGGTATCTAAATTTATTGCTTTTAAGCAAAGAACCACAAGCCAAGAGTATGGGACTGCAAATGTTTACAGAAAGCACATTTTTTCCCTGAAAAAGGAAAAGTCGTAATGCTGCCTTTTAGCCAAACGAAAAGCAGTTGTGTTAAATCGGTACCAAAGCAAATGATACATACAACAGTAATTAGCTAAGATTACACAGTAATTAAAATCACGATGATTATGTGAGTGAGAATAATTTATACAATAATCTCCACGCTGCAATATGGTACTTGTCCAATAGCAACAGAGCAGAGCCATGTTTGGTAATAAATTCAAATCACAGCATCTCTAATTACGTGGTGATAGATCGTGGTCACTGAGATTTAGGGATAAACAAAATCTCTGACCAGGACACACACAATTCTGTTTGGACTTCCCAAGGCTACCAAATGGGGATCCCAAACGCTTTCCCCCTTCCCCCCACAGGGAGCCAAAGACCTTCAGGTTGCCCCACTATATCCCACTAATCCTGATTCCACGCTGCTAACAACTTGCTCTGTTGCTCTGTGACACAAGACAGGTAACTCATCTGGCAGAGCCACCCTTGGCCAGAGACAGTCATAAACAATATGTAAGAGTTCTTTTAAAAGGGCATGGCTGTGATCCAATGAAACTTTAACAAAAGCAGGTCAAGGGCCAGGGTTTTTTTTTACTGTGTGCAGTCATTGGCTGACTCCTGCTGTGGATGACAGGAAGCCACTGAAACCAGATTTCCATTAGAGAGAGATTTGAGAGGCTGGAGTCCAGAGGAGGCACTGAGGTGGGTGGGGCTGGAAGGGCTTTGCCAGAGTCTAGGACAGAAATGGTGGCCTGGCTTCAAGGTGTGGACAGTGAGGATGGACAGAAGTAAGACGGTCAAGAGTATTTGCCTGAAGTGCGGAGGCACAGAATAAACAAGATTTAGCCATCAGTGGACGATGGGGATGAGCGAGAGGGAAGAGAGCCTCAGAAGCGTGGAGGGCTCCAGCTCGGGTGACTGATGACAGGACCTCCACGTGATTCGGATCACACTGGTGGGGGAGAGGGAGGAGGCTCCCCCTGGACACACTGGGTTCAGATACCACAGAGACAGCCAGGTGGCCAGCTTCTAAACTGCAGGCAGTTACATACAACATACATGTTTGCCACTTGGAAGAACATGAGTTGGAGGGCTAGATTTGGGGATCGCCTGTTTACAGTGATGTTCAAGCTGGTTTTAGAAAAGGCAGAGGAACCAGAGATCAAACTGCCAACATCCACTGGATCATGGAAAAAGCAAGAGAGTTCCAGAAAAACATCTATTTCTGCTTTATTGACTATGCCAAAGCCTTTGACTGTGTGGATCACAATAAACTGTGGAAAATTCTGAAAGAGATGGGAATACCAGACCACCTGACCTGCCTCTTGAGAAACCTATATGCAGGTCAGGAAGCAACAGTTAGAACTGGACATGGAACAACAGACTGGTTCCAAATAGGAAAAGGAGTACGTCAAGGCTGTATATTCTCACCCTGCTTATTTAACTTATATGTAGAGTACATCATGAGAAACGCTGGACTGGAAGAAACACAAGCTGGAATCAAGATTGCCAGGAGAATTATCAATAACCTCGGATATGCAGATGACACCACTCTTATGGCAGAAAGTGAACAGGAACTAAAAAGCCTCTTGATGAAAGTGAAAGAGGAGAGTGAAAAAGTTGGCTTAAAGCTCAACATTTAGAAAACGAAGATCATGGCATCTGGTCCCCTCACTTCATGGGAAATAGATGGGGAAACAGTGGAAACAGTGTCAGACTTTATTTTTCTGGGCTCCAAAATCACTGCAGATTGTGATTGTAGCCATGAAATTAAAAGACGCTTACTCCTTGGAAAGAAAGTTATGACCGACCTAGATAGCATATTCAAAAGCAGAGACATTACTTTGCCAACAAAGGTCTGTCTAGTCAAGGCTATGGTTTTTCCAGTGGTCACGTATGGATGTGAGAGTTTGACTGTGAAGAAAGCTGAGAGCCAAAGAATTGATGCTTTTGAACTGTGGTGTTGGAGAAGGCTCTTGAGAGTCCCTTGGACTGCAAGGAGATCCAACCAGTCCATCCTAAAGGAGATCAGTCCTGGGTGTTCTTTGGATGGACTTATGCTAAAGCTGAAACTCCAAGACCTTGGCCACCTCATGTGAAGAGCTGACTCATTGGAAAAGACTCTGATGCTGGGAGGGATTGGGGGAAGGAGGAAAAGGGGATGACAGAGGATGAGATGGCTGGATGGCATCACTGACTCGATGGACATGAGTTTGAGTGAACTCTGGGAGTTGGTGATGGACAGGGAGGCCTGGCGTGCTGCAATTCATGGGGTCGCAAAGAGTTGGACACAACTGAGCGACTGAACTGAACTGTTTACAGTGACGGGGTTAAAATCACAGGATTGCCTGGGACCCAGTGGACAGAAAAATAGGTGAGAGCAGCATCCCGGGATCCCCAGCAGATGGCAGGGAGGGGCTGGGGTGGGAAGGAAAAGACCAGAAAAGAGAAGTTTGGGTAGCGAAGCACTTCCCTAGTGGCTCAGCAGTAAACAATCTGCCTTCAATGCAGGAGATGCAGGTTGGATCCCTGGGTCGGGAAGATCCCCAGAGAAGGGAATGGCAACTCACTCCAGTATTCTTGCCTGGGTAATCCCACGGACAGAGGAGCCTGGTGGGCTACAGTCCATGGGGTCGCAAAGAGTGGGACATGACTGAATGACTGAACGGTAACAACAAAAGGAGCAGAAACAGCTAAAAGGCCAGGTGCACAGGGGCTTCCAAGAAACGTCTAACGGGCCAGTGCAGCAGAGAAGTCCAGAAACAGATCCAGACTGGAGAACATCCCCTGGTTTGTCCCTTAGGAAGCTGCTGACACGCTGAGGAACGTTCCAGTGGTGGCCCAGGGCTCTGGGCTGGGGGAAGCGGAGGCAGAAACGGGAGGGGAGTGAAGGCGCTGTGCGGGGACCCCACTCTGGCGAAGCCCGGCTCCAAAGGGGGGAACCGGACTGCAGGGTGACGGGTGAGGATATAGTTAGGCCGGGAGGACCCCAGGGTGTTCATAACCCACAGAGGAAGGGCAGCTGGAAACGCGGAGCCGAGACTGTAGGAGTGAGCGGGCGGCGGGGCACGGATTCCACGCAACCAAAACCGGGTCTCGTTTTCTGGGACCAGAGGGAAGCTGGGCAGACGGTGATCAACTTACAGGTACCGTTCTGAGGCTGCTGTTTTTCCTTTGAATGAACCAGGAGTTTAGGGTGTCTGCTCAGAGTAAGGAGTTGGACACAGAGGAAAGTCAGGATGGTTTGGAATAACTGTCCAGTAAAATGAAAGAAAACAGGCCAGTGACAAGGCATCAGCGTCTATACAGCCGGTTCAGTTAATGCCCGTCTGTGCTTGGACCCTGCAGAGCTGTGTGAGTGACCAAGGCTGAGGTTCTGAGAGATGTGGGCATGGGGCTTTGGACGAAAATGGGGCTTGGCCCCCTTTGGAGAGCCCGAGGTGCTGTGAGGACTGGAAGGGAGAGGACAGAACCCTTTACTGGAACACTCTACTGGCAGGGTGGTGGCCCAGGGGGCAGGAGGGAGAGGCAGGCACCCTGCAGGGCCGGGCACACCGTGGGCTGGGCGCCCTGGCACCAGCTGCAGCCGGCCATCAAGAGAGGCTCTGGAGCCAAGCCGGCTGCCACCACCAAGGCCATAAACTCCCTCCCCAGGGGCACGGAGGTAATTTAGTGTCTCCATCTCCAGAAGCTCTTGCATTTATCAGCAGCTTCATGACTCCTGGGCTGTAAATCATCAAGCTTTAGGCATATTTCTCTTGAGTTGACGTCCTCTTATAAATAATACAAGGAATGCTTTTACTTTTTTGGCAGAAGACTGCTTTCTCCCTCTCTTCTTTTTTTAGAGTGACCTTCTTTTTCAGTCAAATTTGGAAATGTCCAAGAGACTCATTTGTTGATCCCTGTGATGGGCCAGGTCATATGGGGGTGCATGCCATAGAGTTCCCCTTGTCTCTAACCTGCCTCCACCTCCTCAGCAAGGACAGTGCCCAGATGACCCGGTAGCATCTGGTCAAGTTTAAAATGCAAATTCCCTTTGACGTAGAGAATCATCTGTCCTGTGCACAAGAGTGTGTGTGTATGCGTTTAAAGGCTAACAGGTTAATAGGGCTGGTGTGTGTGTGTGTTTAAAGGCTAACAGGTTAACAGGGCTTCCCAGGTGGCTCAGTGACAAAGAATCCGCCTGTCAATTCAGGAGATAAAGAAAGGAGGGTTCTATCCCTGGGTTAGGAAGATCCCCTGGAGGAGGAAATGGCAACCCTCTCCAGTATTATTGCCTGGGAAATTCCTTGGACAGAGGAGACTGGCAGGCTACAGTTCATGGGGTCACAAAGAGTTGGACGTGACTAAGCACACACACACAACAGGTTAATAGCAAATATCCTGAAATCAACTGAAAGTGAAACAGGAGTACAGTTTAATAAATCCATGGCATCATTTTAAGATTTTCTGCAGGAATTTAAAAGAATGAGATAGACTTATGTGAACAGACAGGGTGTGATCTCTAAAGTATATTATTGAGGGAAAGAAAGAAGCACTTTGAGAATTTAGATACATTTAGGGCATGGCAACCCGCTCCAGTGTTCTTGCCTGGAGAATCCTATGGACCCAGGAGCCTGGTGGGCTACAGTTCAAAGGTCACACAGAGTTGGACACAACTGAAACCACTTCACACACAGACAGAGGTGCGTAATGTGGCACCATGTCACTCTGCACTTTAAAAGCCCACAATACGCTGCGTATTTGCTACAGTACGTGTGTGTTTATGAATACATAGAGAAAGATGTGGAAGGGTACACACCGGACTGAAGACACTGGACACCTTTTGGAAGGGAGCTGAGGTCGGGGTGTGGCCAAGAGGACTATCGCCTTCTCAGTTATATTCTAATAAAAGGGAGAAGTATTTAGAGATTATAAGGCTGGATGTCAAGGCACCTGAACTCTGGGTCAGTCTTTACTATAAGCTTAGGTGAGATAGTTCCCTCTGCAGACCTCACTTTTTCCCATTTATATAATGAGAGGATTGGACTAATAATAAATAATCTAATGGTCCCTTCTAACTCAGAAGTTCTAGAATCTTTAAACTGTAAACATACTCCAAAGAGTATGTTTAAGAGTACATGTTAATAGGTTAATAAGGGCTCAAAATTTTCAAGGCTTAACGCCATGGAATCTGGCACTCAGTAGGCACTTAATAAATATCATTTGGATGGATGTTGAATACTGACCCTTATATAGTTTTAATATTAATAACGGGCCAGCTCTTTGCCAGTAAACTTTGCCAGGTGAGTGATTCACCTCCTGGATAAAAGTCAGCGTCATGGCAGCATGGCAAACACAATACAGGCTTTGGAAGGATTAAAACCAGAGTGCAAATCCTGGCTCTTTTGCTTCCCTCCTGATGACATGGAGCAAATTACCGACCCTCTCTGAATCACAAAGCTGAGTTGTGACCAAGTACAGTTAGCATTTCTGCTCAAGTGTTGCTCTTATGGTCAGTTATTCATTCAACAGACATTTATGGAGCACCATCTGTGTGCCAGCCAGAGGGACACCAACATGAAGAAAATGACAAGGGGCTTCTGGTCCCTTCTTGCTTCCTGCTCCACTGCTTTCCTTGGTGCAGGCCCCTCTGCTCCGAGCTGCAGCTGGACCAGCCTGAGGACTTGGAGGGGAGTGGGCAGGGAAAGGGGGGCTGGGCTCTAGCGAGGGCTGCCTGGAGGTGCTGCCCAGGGCGAAGCTACAGGAGCTGGGGTGTGGCTAAGTTTGCCTCAATCAGTTGCTCCTGAACCTCTGGGCCTCGGATCCCTCTTGTGCAGCATGGAGGTGATGGCATCGGTTCCCTGGGGTTACTCTGGGCATCAAATACCAACACCAGGAAAGCAGCTGGTTTTCTTGAGCTCTTTCTAGGAGCTGGGCTCTGAGTGCATCTTCTAGTTAATCCTGACAATGGTTTACTCACAAGAAGACATGGAAAGTTAAGCAACTTGCCCCCAATTTATGGTTACTAATGGGGGAAGGGAGAAAGGGATACACTGGGAACTGCAACTGACGTGTACACACAGTTGTTGTTTAGCCTCTCAGTTGTGTCCGACGCTTTTGCCACCCCACGGCTTGTAACCCTCGAGGGTCCTCTGTCCGTGGGATTTCCCAGGCAAGAGTACTGGAGTGGGTTGCCATGTCTTTCTCCAGGGATGGAATCCAATTCTCCCGCATCACCAGGCGGATTCTTTACCACTGAGCCACCAGGGAAGCCCCATATACACACTACTATATATAAAATAGATAAGTAATAAGGACCTACTGTACAGCACAGGGAACTCTAATCAATACTCTGTAATGATATACAGGAAAATAATCTAAAAAAGAGTGGATACATGTATATGTGTAACTGATTCACTTTGCTGTACAGCAGAAACTAACACAACACTGTAAATCAACTATCCTCCATTAAAAATTATCAAACAAACAAATCCTTTGCCCCAAGACTCACAGCTGCAGAGGAGCAGCCATGGGACTGGAAGCCAGATGCTCTGACTTCAGTCCACGTACAGAAATCACTTCAGCCTCTCATCTCCCATTCAGCTCAGAGTGTAATTCCTTATCGTGCACCTAATATAATTATGAAACTTTTGGATATTATGTTAAAGTGCTTGCACATTCAGCTCTGGCCCCTGCTTCCTGATACACTGGCTGATCGGGGAGACCAGAAATTATTTAGTTATCAGGAGAGAAAAAGTCCTCAGCATTCGGAGTTCGCCGAGGACATGGCTCTTTCTCCACACAGTCTTTGTTTTTAATTAAGAGTGGTAATCAGATAATCTTGCTTTAATTAACTCCCCCGATGCGCCCCATTCTCAGGGCCTCCCTTTGATATTTTCAACATCAAATCTTTCAGCCTAAGATTATCAGCAGACATTTGCCATTTGCTGAACATGCCCGAAAGCTTGGCAAGAACTCCCACCCACTTCTTTTCGTAAAGACAGCCTCCTGCTTCAGAGCAAACCCGTTTCAAGTCAGCAAGGGCTCGTCTGGGTCTGCTTCACTAGTATGTGATTTTTCTATCTTATCACATCGGCTCTTCTGTTATCACCCAAGCAGTGTGCATTTCATCTTAATTACGCATCTGTTTAATCCATAATTTCTGATTTATGGCCATTGGCTCCTCATTACAAGAGGGCTGCCCTTGAAAAGGAAAACCAAATGAGCTGAGAGGAATGGAGCTGGAAAGCAAGAGGGAAGACAGATTTAAGTCCTGCAGCTGAGGCTGAGGCCCATTTGTTGGAACAAATTATTATTGGCAATCCTACAGACTTGTGAGGGTCCCATCTCAAGGCATGACTGAATTTGTCTCCTTCCATGGTAGGAAACAAAATATAAAATTCTGACATTCTAAGAAAGCTGAGATTTCCAAGGAAGACATCATCCAGCCTAACTGTCTTTATACAGACTTCCCATTAAAAGAAACAAAGCCAAAAAAACTTCAGTAAATATGTTTATAAAGAAAATTTAAATATAAAACTATCTATAAATGGAAAATTAGTAGGACTTGCCTTAGATGGAAAGCAAACATACTAAATCTACAGCTATTTTTAAAAATGCTCGTCCCATGCTATTTGAAATCATCTGGAAAACCATGCATTACGTGGGCTGTATTAGATCCTCTTCATTTTGACTGTTTGGGGCAGTAAACACACTTATACTTCCTGTTTCACAGATGAGGAAGTGAAGGCTCAGAGAGGGTAACTGGCCTGCCGTAAGTCACACAGCTAAGAAGCAGCAGGGCCATACCTCAGATTGGACCGTGCATGTCCTTGTTTAGGACACAGGAAATCGAAGACTTAAACGGCAACATGGGAAGCCTGGGATTCCTTGAACTACTGGTCACCCAGAGGCAGCAGGGGATACTCTTACCTGGGGCTGAGGATACGGCTGCTGATGGCTGACTGTCGAGAGGGGGTCCTTGCGGTGTCTGTGGCCAGGGACAGAGTACAACTCAACCAAGACTGCAGACTGCCCTCCGGCTGGGAGCTGAGGGTGGAGACGTTATCTCTAGAACCAGAATGCAAGATGTTGTCAACACGACGACAACCACAGTCACAGCAATAACTAGATATTCACCCCTCAGCATGAGCCAGGCGTGGTGCTAAGTGCTGAACATGCCTCACTTTGCCAGTGCTCACAATACCATCCCTGAGAGGTGGGAGCCAGCACTGTACCTGTGACATAGATGAGAGTAGGGATCTGGGGAGGCCAGTGTGGGTCTTAACCAAGGTCACCTAGTTAGTCAGGGATGAAGCTGGGATGCAAACCCTGGTCCCTCCAATTCCAATGCTCATGTTAAAAATCATTGCTATTCCTTGGGAAGAGAAGTAATATAGATGCCAAGGTATTTTCCAATTGTGGAGTAAAATTTGGCATTGGATTTCAGACCAAATATGTTCATGGAATCTATCAGTTGTGAGGGTCTTAAGTGCTTGCCTACCTTAGCTGGAATGTCTCTGTGGACGAGACTTAATTGTACACCCCATTTCTGAAAGCAGCACAGGGAGAGGCCGTGGGGGCCTGCCACTGATGTGGGTGTTGAATGACTATTTCACTTCCTGGTTGATACGGTCACTCATTTACGATATACAATAAATATATATATTCACAAATTTTGTTTGTTTATAGAACACTCTGTGCCATGGGAAGGAGCTATAAACATGAACTCAACATTGACCCTGTCTTCAAGAGCCCACTTGAGCAGAGTAGACATCTATATAAATAACCATAAAATCAAGAAGAAAACTATCAGTGCGGTAGATGAAGGCTGACGGGTTCTAAGGAGGACAGAGAGGGAGCCCCGATTTGTTTCTTGGAGGCGTAAGGGAAGGAATGCAGTAGTGGCTGCTGGGCTACATCCTCTTTGACGGTTGGAGCTCGGCCACACAGGCCTGGAGAAGGGAGCATCAGGTGGAGGGAACCGCACCCACACAGGTACGGAGGGCACGGGAGATACAGGAAGAGGAGTCCCAGGTGGAGGATAAGTCAGGACCAGAATGTGCAGGGCTCAAATGTCAGTCTAGAAACTCTTCTGAGGCAACTGACGTCTGTCCTTCTGACAGTGTCTGATGGTTGCGGTAAGTCAGAGGCTCCTCTTTGTCTACGAGAAGTCTATGGTTCAGTAGTATGTCCCCGGTGCTGGGTGTTATGACCATGGAGTCAGAGCTCCTGTGGACACTGCGGTGACTGTCCAGGTGGGTGTTCCTCCTGCGCACTGGACACAGCCAGGGGCTCGTCTCTGGCTTCGGTGTCACTGGCTCAGTTCTATCCAGGGCTCACTTACATCTCTTTTCTGCCGCTGCCACCGCCGCAGTCCACCGCTGTCTGGACGCTAGGAGGAGGCACAAGAAACAGTCCGTTATTCTTGGGCTGCCAGGGCCTGGGGAAGAACACAGTCTTTGATGTTTTGAGTCCCGCCTCTGACCTTTGCTGCTGTGTGATCTTAGGCAAGTTCCTCATCTTCTCTGAGCCTCCTCAGCTCCTTTGTAAAATGTAGCTAATCACAGGCCTCTGCCCAAGCTCTGTGGAGCTGACCAAGTAAGATCACCCTTATGAACGTCTCAGCATGGTTCTTGGCAAATAAGCAGTGTTAATTAAAGGGTAGCAACCATTACCCTTGCTCCTGTTTTAGCAGGACTAGTACTGCTATTAATAGCATCATAATTGTCAGTGGGCGAGGCACTGGCTTTATATCCTTTGTGACTGCTTGCCAATCAGACATGGGGCTGCGGCGGTCAGCTTTCTCAGTGCACTCTGGGAAACTCGGAAGCTAATTACAATGGTGGTTCTTCTTTAGGGAGAACTCTTGATTCAACAAACATGTTTTACACGTGATCCCACTAATCACCTTGCTAGTCTCCCTCGTGGAGCTGAGGAAGCTGACACCCCTGTCCAAGGTCACAGAGCTTTGAAACCCAGGTCTGTAAGAGCTACTCGGCTCATGCTCCTAGCCAGAGTGTAGTCACCCAGTGTACAGGTACAGACAGTCAAACCACAGACTTCAAACACGCGAGCCTGGCTTCTCAGGCCTGGACCCCCCAGCTTTGTTCTTCAGTGGAATCTGGGCAAGCCCTTCCCAGAAGCCCTGGTCACTTCTGAGAGGCCCCTGCAGCCTTGGTCCCTTCCCTCAAGGACCCGTCACTCTCCTGACCTCGACTAACACTGCTTCATCCCCATCAGACTGCAAGGGCCCTTCCCAGGCCAAGAACATAGCTTACTTGCCCCTTTGGCCCCACGGCTCAGGCCAGACTGGAAGTTCTCTTGGATGGTGTCTGTTGAATCCAATAGAAGAGGGGTCTGTAAATGACAGGCCACTGAATCTACATATCTGTTCTTATTAATAAAGCTTTATTGGAACATAGCCACCGCCACTCATTTGCATTTTATCTGGGACTGCTTTTGCTCCTCAATAGCAGAGTAGGGCAGCTACAACAGAGACCACACTGCCTGAGAAGCTGTAATATTTACTATCTGGCCTTTTAAAGAAAAATCTGCTGACTTCCTCAGTATAACGAAAAGCACCTTTTGTGAACCACGCTTTGAGAGGCAGAATAACGACCCCAAAGATGTCAACACCTCAATCTTTATCTCAGGAATCTGTGACTGTGTTTCCTGAGGTGTTAAAAGGGGCATGCAGATGTGGTTAAGATCAAGGATCTTGAGACAGGCAGGCTGTCCTGCATTATCAGGGTGGGCCCCCCCTAATGACTCTGGTCCTTAAAAGCAGAGACCTTTCTCCAGGTTCGGTCAGAGGGACTTGTGACTATGGAACAACAGTCAGAGATGCAACATTTCTGGCTCTGAGGATGGAAGGGGCCATGAGCCAAGGGATGTGGGTGTCTTCTGGAAGCTGGTGAGGAAATAGACTCTCCTCCAGAGACTCCAGAAGGAGCGGAGCCCTGCTGACACTCTGACTCTAGCCCAGGGAGACTCAGATTCCAGCCCTTTGTCTTGTCAAGGTCTTTGTTCTTGGCCAAGTCACGGCCTGTCATGCCGGTGAACTTGCGTCTGTCACTTTGATGTGAGGCAGGGGCATTCCTGTGTTATGGAATTTGAGCTAATTTGCTATGACAGCAAGAGATAGAATGAAAGTATCTTTTCTAATGACCCTAAATCTTCTTGAGGATAATTTTTTTTTGATATAACTTTTTAACAAACTATTTAAAAATACTTCAGAACTTTAACTGAAGTGGTCTAAGTGAGTAGCGCCAGCTCTGTTCCCACTGGTGTCTGAGTCTCCTCTAAGGCTCTGTGCACTGGGGCTGCGGAAGGAGCGCCAGGCTGGGAAGGACGGTGACTGAATCCTTGTGCCCTCCGTGTGGCCTCAGCCTTCTGTCCCGTCTGGGGTGACAGGCGTCCCCGTCTGTGAAATGAGGCTTCTGGACCAAGATGCTGAGGCCCTGTCTAGCTTGGACGCTTAAAGACCATGCACAATGGAGAGGTCCTAGAGCAGGAGTCCTGGGCCTTTTATAAGCATCGTTTATGAGGACTGTGGAACTTCTACCTCCCCAGATGCACAAACACAGACTCGAATTTTAGTGCAGAATCTCTGGGTTCATGGTATGATCTCTAGAACTCATGCATGGACACCCCTCACTTAATCTACCCGTTCACAGACCCCAGATAAGGACGCTGGTTCCAGCTGACCAAAGAAGCTAGAATGTGGTAGGCGGGGGGCCTGGAAAGCAGAGGGAAGGGTTTGAGTGAATAGGGCTGCATCTTCTGAAATGCTCAGAGAAAGAAAAAAAAGAACTGAAGAGCCCTGCAGTCCAACCCGTACAGTTCAAAATGGTGTGGCACTCCCCTTAGAAACAGAAGAACAAGGTTTCTTTTGCCCGAGAGCAGGGAGGAAGGGAAAAAACTGGCCACCGTGGGGCTGGAGGCCTGATGACTGAGAGGGAGGAGCTTCGGGCCCACTGTCCACCCGGGAGTCTGTGAGCCTGAGTAAGAGAGGCTGGGCCCAGAGATCCCGGTGGGTGCCTGGACAAGCGAACATCCCCATAACCCTGAGGGCGACTAGCCTTGAGCTCTGCAGCAGACAAGGTCTGGGCATCCAGGTGTACTTCCTCACCCACTTCAGTGGACTGAATACTGATCTTTACCTGCATCCTGCAAGGGCGCATCCTTAGAGCACAATATAACTAACCAAGGCACAGCACAACTGGACATCTCAAAGCGCGTCTCTAGTCTGGGGGAAGAGCCCTTTCAGAAGGAGGGCAGATTTAAACACTGAGTCCACCCACAGGGAACCCTCCTCTCACTCCAATCCGAGGATGGCTACACTCCATCCCGAGGCAGAATTTCCTATAGGTGTTTCCTTTGGTGTAATAGGGGGTCTTCCTAACTAGAGAGTTTAAAACGCACTGACCCTTCCACGACATGAAGACAAAGTCTGACCTCAAGCTCATGAGGCAGACCCATGTCTGCCTGTTCCTGACCGTTCCTTCCGCCCCAACACAGGAGGGACTCAATGATGGTGATGGTGATGATGGTGATGATTTTAATCTGCTGGGCAGGCAAGCAGAGGCCCAGGAAGGGCAGGCGACCTGTCCCTGGTCCTGATCTCCTTGGCAGTGCCACCAGCGTTGGTACATGATATGTGGTCCCTGGTTTCTCCCTCATCTCCTGACACGTGCTCAGTGGTTCTTTCTCTTGCCTTGGTTCCTGTGACTTTTCAAGAGGAGCATGGGCCAGGCACTTGTGGACAGGTGGACTGCTGGTGAGCAACAGAAGTAATTAAACGTCTCCCATTGTATTCCCTTCCATGGAGCCTTTGCCAGACAGCTCTGGTCTGAATACAAACACTGCCTGGGAAGTGACGCACAGATGCACTGGCCCCATGTCACAGTGACAGACACAAGCTCACCAGGATGACAGGCCAGTAAACTTGGCAGAGAACCGAGACTTTGACAAGAGAAAGGGGAAAGATGGGGTATGTCTGACATGACAGCAGGGCTTGCTCACTGGAAGTGTGGGTGACGGGGTCAACCTGGAATCAGATTACAGCCCCGTCACTTACTGTGTGAGCTGGGGCCAGTTTCCTGACTGGTCTAAGCTGCAGTTTCTTCGTCTGTACACTGGGGGTGATAATGGTTACCACCCTCAGAGGGTTGTGAGAACTATGCACGGAAGGCAGGTAGGCTGTGTAGCCTGGCACAAGGTCAGTCCTCAGGAAAGAGATGCCAGTAGCACGACGGTCAGTGTGTCCTGTGACGCCAGGGCGGATGAAGTGGTTTGGAGCCCTCATGCCCCAAGAAGCCCACTGGCTGGGTATCTGGACCTCCCCGGTGGTCCAGTGGTTAAGAATCTGCCTGCCAATGAAGGGGACATGGGCTCCATCCCTGGTCCGTGAAGGTTCCACACTCTGTGGGGGCAACTCAGCACCACAGTTACTGAGCCCACGCGCCTAGGCCCACGCTCCACAATGAGAGAGGTGGACGCAATGAGAAGCCTGCACGCCACAAAGAAGAGTAGCTCCCACTCACCGCACCTAGAGAGAGCCTACGCACAGCAACGAAGACCCAGCACCGTCAAAAATAAATTTAAGAAAGAAAGAAAGACCAGTGTCCTCCGTGGCATCATATGAGCCTGCGGTCCTGCACTAAGGCTCTGGGATGTAACTTGGAATGTCTCAGAATCATAGAGAAATGTTGTGAGCCTCTTCTAAGCAAAATCAGGAGGTTAAGAGCTTTGTGGGAAGAGAAGGGTGGACGGGCCTCAAGCCTGCCCTACTTCACAGCAGGAACTCTTGCAGTCTGGCTAGAGCCTGGGCCCACTACTGAATAAGCCGAAGCGGGATGATGCCCTCGGTGGCAGCCGCAACCTTTGCTTAGGCCCAGATCTTTCTACTTCTCTCACCGCAGCTCAAATTCGTCAAGTTAGCAGCATAGATGTTGGAAAATGTACAACTTACACTCAACACAGCACCAGAGGACACCTTTCCACAGCCTTCGTCTCAGATGGAGCCAGCTGGCATGGAAACTCTTGGCTGACCTAGGGGTCAGGGGTCATCCACTGACCTTTCTGAACTCCCCACCAACCCCATCCCAAACTCCCAGCTGAGATGATGACGCCACAGACCCTGGGCAAGAACAGATGGGGCTGTCGGCTGATGCACGAGTCATGAGCGTTCTCTGAGCCTGGGGGAACAGCTTAAAGTGTTCCTCCACTAATCTAAGGAGGCTGATGCCCTAGTCTAAGTTACAGCGCAAGGGCACCCGTGCTGGTGAGCATGCGCTGAAATGCTGCCGCACCGGCCTCCTGGCTTTCTGAGCACGTAGCCACGTTTCCAGCCTGGAAGGCCTGTTACACTCGGATCTAATTCCCAACATGGGGAAATGTGACTTTTCATAATTTGAACAAGTCTCTCAAAGAGCCTCACCTCCAGCTGAAGCATCGCTCTGTCTCTCTCCCAGGGTGGGTTTGAATCCTAATTGAGAGCTCAGTTCAGAGATGTACCTGGACCAATCCCTCAGGCTCCAATCAACACTGCCGTCCCCTGGCTATGAGGCAATTATGAGGGGCGTGCAGGGCGGAGCTGCGGGGGAAGAGCGCCTGCAGCACCCGGCTTGAGCGGGGCCCTGCTCTGGATGGCGGCTCTCCACCCCAGGGTCCCGCACACTTCTTTTTCTCGTTGATAACCAATTTAACTGTGCAGTGACCAGACAGCATGACTTGGATGGTCTTAAGAAGTGTTGAGCCTTCTTTCTGGGCGATTTTTCCCGTTTCCTCCCACGCCTACGTCATTACTGAAACCCACGCTCCATGGGAATTATAAGACAGAGAGGCCAAGGCAGCTGAGGATTAGGAGATGCTTCCCAGGAGGCATCCTGGGCTCAGGGAGGCTTCACAGGCTCGCAGCCTGCGCCCAGAGGGGCCTGCGTGCGGTGCAGCTTTGCTGTGACTGCAGTGAAATTCCGAATCCATTCTGAACGAATGGGTATATCTTTCCTTTTCTCCTTTGCTTTTTGCGTCTCTTCTTTTCACAGTTATTTGTAAGGCCTCCTCAGACAACCGTTTTGCCTTTTTGCATTTCTTTTTCTTGGGGATGGTCTTGATCCCTGCCTCCTGTAAAATATCATGAACCTCTGTCCATAGTTCTTCAGGCACCCTATCAGATCTAATCCTTTGAATCTATTTCTCACTTCCACTGTATAATAGTAAAGGATTTGATTTAGGTCATACCTGAATGCTCTAGTGATTTTCCCTACTTTCTTCAATCTAGGTCTGATTTTGGGAATAAGGAGTTCATGATCTGAGCCATAGTCAGTTCCCGGTCTTGTTTTTGCAGACTGTATAGAGCTTCTCCATCTTTGGCTGCAAAGAATGTAATCAATCTGATTTCGGTATTGACAATCTGGTGATGGAAGAGGGTGTTTGCTATGACCAGTGCATTCTCTTGGCAAACTCTGTTAGCCTTTGCCCTGCTTCATTCTGTACTCCAAGGCCAAATTTGCCTGTTACTCCAGGCATTTCTTGACTTCCTACTTTTGCATTCCAGTCCCCTATAACGAAAAGGACATCTTTTGGAGGTGTTAGTTCTAGAAGGTCTTGTAGGTCTTCATAAAGCCATTCAACTTCAGCTTCTTCAGCATTACTGGTCAGGGCATAGACTTGGATTACTGTGATACAGAACAGTTTGCCTTGGAAACGAACAGAGATCATTCTGTTGTTTTTGTGACTGTATCCAAGTACTGCATTTTGGACTCTTGTTGACTATGATGGCTACTCCATGTCTTTCAAGGGATTCTTGCCCACAGTAGTAGATATAATGGTTAGCTGAGTTAAAAGATATACCCATGTGAATGCAGAGTTCCAAAGAATAGCAAGGAGAGATAAGAAAGCCTTCCTCAGTGATCAATGCAGAGAAATAGAGGAAAACAATAGAATGGGAAAGACTAGAGATCTCTTCAAGAAAATTAGAGATACCAAGGGAATATTTCAAGCAAAGATGGGCAAAATAAAGGAAAGAAATGGTATGGACCTAACAGAAGCAGAAGATATTAAGAAGAGGTGGCAAGAATACACAGAAGAACTATACAAAAAAGATCTTCACGACCCAGATAATCATGATGGTGTGATCACTCACCTAGAGCCAGACATCCTGGAATGCAAAGTCAAGTGGGCCTTAGGAAACATCACTACAAACAAAGCTAGTGGACGTGATGGAATTCCAGTTGAGCTATTTCAAATCCTGAAAGATGATGCTGTGAAAGTGCTGCACTCAATATGTCAGCAAATTTGGAAAACTCAGCAGTGGCCACAGAACTGGAAAAGGTCAGTTTTCACTCCAATCCCAAAGAAAGGCAATGCCAAAGAATGCTCAAACTACCGCACAATTGCACTCATCTCACATGCTATCAAAGTAATGCTCAAAATTCTCCAAGCCAGCCTTCAACAGTATGTGAACCATGAACTTCCACATGTTCAAGGTGGATTTAGAAAAGGAACCAGAGATCAAATTGCCGACATCTGCTGGATCATCAAAAAAGCAAGAGAGTTCTAGAAAAAAATCTACTTCTGCTTTGTTAACTATGCCAAAGCCTTTAACTGTGTGGATCACACCAAACTGTGGAAAATTCTTAAAGAGATGGGAATACCAGACCACCTGACCTGCCTCCTGAGAAATCTGTGTGCAGGTCAGGAAGCAACGAACTGGACATGGAACAACAGACTCTTTCCAAATCAGGAAAGGAGTACGTCAAGGCGGTATACTGTCACTCTGATAATTTAACTTATATGCAGAGTACATCATGAGAAACGCTGGGCTGGATGAAGCACAAGCTGGGATCAAGATTGCCAGGAGAAATATTAATAACCTCAGATATGCAGATGACACTACCCTTATGGTAGAAAGCAAAGAAGAATTAAAGAGCATCTGGATGAAAGTGAAAGAGGAGCGTGAAAAAGTTGGTTTAAAACTCAACGTTCAGAACACTAAGATCATGGCATCTGGTCTCAAGACTTCATGGCAAATAGATGGGGAAACAATGGAAATAGTGAGAGACTTTATTTTGGGGGGCTCCAAAATCACTGCAGATGGTGACTGCAGCCGTGAAATTAAAAGACGTTTGCTCCTTGGAAGAAAAGTTATGACCAACCTAGACAACATATTAAAAAGCAGAGACATTACTTTGCCAACAAAAGTCCGTCTAGTCAAAGCTATGGTTTTTCCAGTAGTCACGTCATCGATGTTAGAGTTGGACTATAAAGAAAGCTGAGCGCCGAAGATTAATGCTTTTTAACTGTGGTGTTGAAGAAGACTCTTGAGAGTTCCTTGGCCTGCTAGGAGGTCCAACCAGTCCATCCTAAAGGAAATCAGTCCTGAATATTCATTGGAAGGACTGATGCTGAAGCTGAAACTCCAATACTTTGGCCACCTGATGCGAAGAGCTGACTCATTTGAAAAGACCCTGATGCTGGGAAAGACTGAAGGCAGGAGGAGAAGGGGACTACAGAGGATGAGATGGTTGGATGGCATCACCGAGTCAATGGACATGAGTTTGAGCAAGCTCTGGGAGTTAGTAATGGAAGGGAAGCCTGGTGTGCTGCAGTCCATGGGGTCACAAAGAGTTGGACATGACCGAGCGACTGAACTGAACTGATTCTGAACAAAAAGCCCCAGGTTCTCATTCCTCCGTGGACTCATGGGTTATGCTGCTGATCCTGCCTGGAGTCCTGGGGTGCTTCATGAGGACACAGTGGGCCACTTCAAAAGGCGAAGAAAGGTGGGAGAGAGGGAAGGAAGAAGAGCAGGAGACTTTTGCTCTTTCCCATTCATCTCACTTGGGCAGGCTGTTTACTTCCAGAACACTCCTTGTCGGCCCTGACTCACTTTTCTCCGGAGCTCCTGCCTCTGGCTCCTTCTTTCAGCCCGGGTTTCAGTTCAATTCTTCCTCTCATAGAGGCCAGGTGTACCCCTGCTATTCATCAAAGCATCGTGTTCTCTATCTTTGTAACTCCTACTGTAGTCTAGTGTTCCATTCACCAGTCTGCCCGCTGTACTCACGGGCAGGGACACACACACACACACACACACACACACACGGAATGTGCGCTCCACGGAGGCAGAGGCCTGTGCTCTCCTCCCTCTCTACTCCTCAGGAATTTAACTTCTGCCTGTCCCCGGGCAAGTTATTCAATCTCCCTGTGTCTCTAGGACAGAGACACATGATGACAAGAAGCAAGCTGACTGAGACAAACGCCCAGCTCAGTGTGGCGTGGAACAGGTAGAGCCAGTCACACAGATGAATGAATGAAACTGACAATGGCTGAGCCCCGCCAAGTACACGGGCCTGTGCCAGGGTCTGATTTTTTCACTTACTTCTTATTATCAACCCATCTTACAGATGAAGAGACTGAGGCTCAGAGAGGTTGAATAACTGGAGGAAAGTAAAAGTGTTAGGTCGCTCAGTCATGCCTGATTCTTTGCGACCCCAATGACTGTAGCCAACCAGGCCCCTTTGTCCAGGGCATCCTCCAGATAAGAACACAGGTGGTAGCTGGTAAGTTGTGTCGGACTCTTCAAACCCCCGTGGACTGTAGCCTGCCAGGCTCCATTGTCCATGGGATTCTCCAAGCAAGAATACTAGACTGGGTTGCCATTTCCTTCTCTAGGGGATCTTTCCCATCCAGGAATTGAACCCATGTCTCCTGCATCGCAGGCAGATTCTTTACCATCTGAGCCAGCTAGTTGACAAACTTCAACCCCTGGTTCAAGTTTGAAATGAATCCCCAGATCCCTGATTGGAAATCGGGCTGGATGAAAGGCAGCACCTGCGCCCTCCCCAGGCCGCCCCCTCTTGCAGCTGCAAGTATCCCACGCACGGCCTGGGCTCGTCCAGATCCAAGGCGCCATTTTTTCACACCGGGGGTCCTGTGACCATCTCGCCCCTCACACTGTCCTGAACACAGGCTGTTTCACAGGTTGTTGTCCCTGGTTCCCTGTCACACCTGCCCAGCCTGTCCCTGTACCTCCAAGAACAGACTCTCTGCCTCTTTTCAGTCTTGTTATTTTTAGAACTTTTACTGTTTATTAGAAAAGCAATCTACTTCTGTGCAAGTAAAAATGGTTTAAAAGTTTTGCTCATTTGTAAAAACCTCCAATACTTGTATATACAGTCATTAATTCCCTTTATAATTAATGCAAAAGCTCTAGCATTTCTATTAATGGAGAAGCCAGCCCAAGCACGGAGTGGGTAGTATTGACACCAGGGGTTTGTAATTACAGACGCTGGTCCTGTCATGACTCTAATAAAACTGGTGGGGGGGGGGGAACGGGGACCCTGAATGTGACCATGAGCTGGGAGGCTGCTGCAGGATCAGGATTTGCCATTTTACCAGCAATTTCACAGCTTTGCACATTAGTGGGCATCATAGAAATCCTCAGGATATTGGCGTGGAAGTGATTTTTGCACAAACTGAGGATTTTTTAGATAAAGCCCTTCATTTAGAGGCCAGAACATGGTAAGTCCACTGGGTCTGTATCACACCGATGTTGAAAATGAACACCTTCACGGGGGAGTCAGCAGCAGTCCGCCTCTGAGCAGCGGTCACCAGCCCAGGACCACAGCAAGGACGGTACCACCAGCGGGGAGCATCCCGCCTCTGCTCGCCTGAGCCAGCCAGTTATCCTCCCACCCACAGTGCGCCTGAATCCCCGGGCCCCCAGACTGGAGAGGGGAGCCCTGCCCACTGAAGACCGCAGAGCCCCCAGGGCACAGCCCCCCGCCGTGCCCCGCCCCGCCTGCCCCTCGCAGGCACCTCTCTGTGTCGCTGTCACTGGATGCCACCTCCTCCAAGGCTGCCTGCAGGTCGGCGATCCGTCGGATGGACGTCTCCAGGTC